>NC_136069.1:114504293-115104293 GCF_964261635.1 Lissotriton helveticus
AGGCAGCTGTAGTGTAGTAAAAGCACTATACATTTACCCAACGAGGTAGCACTTACTGATTATCCAGTAGAAAGTACTCCAGTTGAGTAGAGGTATGGCACAAAACGGTGGCGTCTTCTTGAATAAATATGAAGGGCAGGGTCCATTCTGGCACGATGGTCCTGGCACAAAAATTAAACCTCAACAGGAAGCACTTACAGATATCATTACAGCATGTGCCCTAGTTGAAGCTTAAATTCAGTGACTCATTCATCAGCCCAAAAACAATCGTGAGCGTCGTGGAGGCTGGGCAGGTGTGCCTTCTTCCCAAATATACCATCGAAAATCAGCTGTGATGCTGGACAGAGGCATTTGCATCCTTGACTTTCACGAGCGCAATCCCTGTGCTGTTCCTGTGACCTCGAGCTTCTGTATCTTCAGCTGCTGCTCTGATCGGTCTCTGACCTTATATACACACAAGAGGCATGTTCACTCGCATGGAAGCCCCACCCATTTGGCCCGCCCACACACACGAGGTGTGCACCCTCTTCCCGCCATTTACCCACTATGATGGACAGTTCACTCAAGGGACCCCTGCGCCCTTCGGCGCGAATGCATAGTAACACACACATTGTCGCTGGAACAAGTTGAAGCTTAAATTCAGTGACTCATTCATCAGCCCAAAAACAATCGTGAGCGTCGTGGAGGCTGGGCAGGTGTGCCTTCTTCCCAAATATACCATCGAAAATCAGCTGTGATGCTGGACAGAGGCATTTGCAGCCTTGACTTTCACGAGCGCAATCCCTGTGCTGTTCCTGTGACCTCGAGCTTCTGTATCTTCAGCTGCTGCTCTGATCGGTCTCTGACCTTATATACACACAAGAGGCATGTTCACTCGCATGGAAGCCCCGCCCGTTTGGCCCCGCCCACACACACGAGGTGTGCACCCTCTTCCCGCCATTTACACACTATGATGGACAGCTTACTCAAGGGACCCCTGCGCACTTCGGCGAGATTGCATAGTAACACACATTGTCGATGGAACTAGTTGAAGCTCAAATGCAGTGACTCATTCATCAGCCCAAAAACAATCGTGAGCGTTGGGAGGCTGGGCAGCTGTGCCTTCTTCCCAAATCTACCTTCAAAAATCAGCTGTGATGCTGGACAGAGGCCTTTGCATCCTTGACTTTCAAGAGCGCAATCCCTGTGCTGTTCCTGTGACCACGAGCTTCTGTATCTTCAGCTGCTGCTCTGATCGGTCTCTGACCTTATACACACACAAGAGGCATGTTCACTCGCATGGAAGCCCCGCCCGTTTGGCCCCGCCCACACACACGTGGTGTGCACCGTCTTCCCGCCATTTACCCACTATGATGGACAGCTCACTCAAGGGACCCCTGCGCACTTCGGCGAGATTGCATAGTAACACACACATTGTCGCTGGAACTAGTTGAAGCTCAAATGCAGTGACTCATTCATCAGCCCAAAAACAATCGTGAGCGTTGGGAGGCTGGGCAGCTGTGCCTTCTTCCCAAATCTACCGTCGAAAATCAGCTGTGATGCTGGACAGAGGCCTTTGCATCCTTGACTTTCACGAGCGCAATCCCTGTGCTGTTCCTGTGCCCACGAGCTTCTGTATCTTCATCTGCTGCTCTGATCGGTCTCTGACCTTATATACACACAAGAGGCATGTTCACTCGCATGGAAGCCCCGCCCGTTTGGCCCCGCCCACACACACGTGGTGTGCACCGTCTTCCCGCCATTTACCCACTATGATGGACAGTTCACTCAAGGGACCCCTGCGCACTTCGGCGCGATTGCATAGTAACACACACTTGGTTGCTGGAACAAGTTGAAGCTTAAATTCAGTGACTCATTCATCAGCCCAAAAACAATCGTGAGCGTCGTGGAGGCTGGGCAGGTGTGCCTTCTTCCCAAATATACCATCGAAAATCAGCTGTGATGCTGGACAGAGGCATTTGCATCCTTGACTTTCACGAGCGCAATCCCTGTGCTGTTCCTGTGACCTCGAGCTTCTGTATCTTCAGCTGCTGCTCTGATCGGTCTCTGACCTTATATACACACAAGAGGCATGTTCACTCGCATGGAAGCCCCGCCCGTTTGGCCCCGCCCACACACACGAGGTGTGCACCCTCTTCCCGCCATTTACACACTATGATGGACAGCTTACTCAAGGGTCCCCTGCGCACTTCGGCGAGATTGCATAGTAACACACATTGTCGCTGGAACTAGTTGAAGCTCAAATGCAGTGACTCATTCATCAGCCCAAAAACAATCGTGAGCGTTGGGAGGCTGGGCAGCTGTGCCTTCTTCCCAAATCTACCGTCAAAAATCAGCTGTGATGCTGGACAGAGGCCTTTGCATCCTTGACTTTCAAGAGCGCAATCCCTGTGCTGTTCCTGTGACCACGAGCTTCTGTATCTTCATCTGCTGCTCTGATCGGTCTCTGACCTTATATACACACAAGAGGCATGTTCACTCGCATGGAAGCCCCGCCCACACACACGCGGTGTGCACCGTCTTCCCGCCATTTACCCACTATGATGGACAGCTCACTCAAGGGACCCCTGCGCACTTCGGCGAGATTGCATAGTAACACACACATTGTCGCTGGAACTAGTTGAAGCTCAAATGCAGTGACTCATTCATCAGCCCAAAAACAATCGTGAGCGTTGGGAGGCTGGGCAGCTGTGCCTTCTTCCCAAATCTACCGTCGAAAATCAGCTGTGATGCTGGACAGAGGCCTTTGCATCCTTGACTTTCAAGAGCGCAATCCCTGTGCTGTTCCTGTGCCCACGAGCTTCTGTATCTTCATCTGCTGCTCTGATCGGTCTCTGACCTTATATACACACAAGAGGCATGTTCACTCGCATGGAATCCCCGCCCGTTTGGCCCCGCCCACACACACACGGTGTGCACCCTCTTCCCGCCATTTACCCACTATGATGGACAGCTCACTCAAGGGACCCCTGCGCACTTCGGCGAGAATGCATAGTAACACACACATTGTCCCTGGAACTAGTTGAAGCTCAAATGCAGTGACTCATTCATCAGCCCAAAAACAATCGTGAGCGTTGGGAGGCTGGGCAGCTGTGCCTTCTTCCCAAATCTACCGTCAAAAATCAGCTGTGATGCTGGACAGAGGCCTTTGCATCCTTGACTTTCAAGAGTGCAATCCCTGTGCTGTTCCTGTGCCCACGAGCTTCTGTATCTTCATCTGCTGCTCTGATCGGTCTCTGACCTTATATACACACAAGAGGCATGTTCACTCGCATGGCAGCCCCGCCCGTTTGGCCCCGCCCACACACACGTGGTGTGCACCGTCTTCCCGCCATTTACCCACTATGATGGACAGTTCACTCAAGGGACCCCTGCGCACTTCGGCGCGATTGCATAGTAACACACACTTGGTTGCTGGAACTAGTTGAAGCTCAAATGCAGTGACTCATTCATCAGCCCAAAAACAATTGTGAGCGTCGTGGAGGCTGGGCAGGTGTGCCTTCTTCCCAAATCTACCGTCGAAAATCAGCTGTGATGCTGGACAGAGGCCTTTCCATCCTTGACTTTCAAGAGCGCAATCCCTGTGCTGTTCCTGTGACCTCGAGCTTCTGTATCTTCAGCTGCTGCTCTGATCGGTCTCTGACCTTATATACACACAAGAGGCATGTTCACTCGCATGGAAGCCCCGCCCGTTTGGCCCCGCCCACACACACACGGTGTGCACCCTCTTCCCGCCATTTACCCACTATGATGGACAGCTCACTCAAGGGACCCCTGCGCACTTGGGCGCGAATGCATAGTAACACACACATGGTCGCTGTAGACAACTCTCTGGCACTTTAGGCAGCTGTAGTGTAGTAAAAGCACTATACATTTACCCAACGAGGTAGCACTTACTGATTATCCAGTAGAAAGTACTCCAGTTGAGTAGAGGTATGGCACAAAACGGTGGCGTCTTCTTGAATAAATATGAAGGGCAGGGTCCATTCTGGCACGATGGTCCTGGCACAAAAATTAAACCTCAACAGGAAGCACTTACAGATATCATTACAGCATGTGCCCTAGTTGAAGCTTAAATTCAGTGACTCATTCATCAGCCCAAAAACAATCGTGAGCGTCGTGGAGGCTGGGCAGGTGTGCCTTCTTCCCAAATCTACCGTCGAAAATCAGCTGTGATGCTGGACAGAGGCCTTTGCATCCTTGACTTTCACGAGCGCAATCCCTGTGCTGTTCCTGTGCCCACGAGCTTCTGTATCTTCATCTGCTGCTCTGATCGGTCTCTGACCTTATATACACACAAGAGGCATGTTCACTCGCATGGAAGCCCCGCCCGTTTGGCCCCGCCCACACACACGTGGTGTGCACCGTCTTCCCGCCATTTACCCACTATGATGGACAGTTCACTCAAGGGACCCCTGCGCACTTCGGCGCGATTGCATAGTAACACACACTTGGTTGCTGGAACAAGTTGAAGCTTAAATTCAGTGACTCATTCATCAGCCCAAAAACAATCGTGAGCGTCGTGGAGGCTGGGCAGGTGTGCCTTCTTCCCAAATATACCATCGAAAATCAGCTGTGATGCTGGACAGAGGCATTTGCATCCTTGACTTTCACGAGCGCAATCCCTGTGCTGTTCCTGTGACCTCGAGCTTCTGTATCTTCAGCTGCTGCTCTGATCGGTCTCTGACCTTATATACACACAAGAGGCATGTTCACTCGCATGGAAGCCCCGCCCGTTTGGCCCCGCCCACACACACGAGGTGTGCACCCTCTTCCCGCCATTTACACACTATGATGGACAGCTTACTCAAGGGACCCCTGCGCACTTCGGCGAGATTGCATAGTAACACACATTGTCGCTGGAACTAGTTGAAGCTCAAATGCAGTGACTCATTCATCAGCCCAAAAACAATCGTGAGCGTTGGGAGGCTGGGCAGCTGTGCCTTCTTCCCAAATCTACCGTCGAAAATCAGCTGTGATGCTGGACAGAGGCCTTTGCATCCTTGACTTTCACGAGCGCAATCCCTGTGCTGTTCCTGTGCCCACGAGCTTCTGTATCTTCATCTGCTGCTCTGATCGGTCTCTGACCTTATATACACACATGGTCGCTGTAGACAACTCTCTGGCACTTTAGGCAGCTGTAGTGTAGTAAAAGCACTATACATTTACCCAACGAGGTAGCACTTACTGATTATCCAGTAGAAAGTACTCCAGTTGAGTAGAGGTATGGCACAAAACGGTGGCGTCTTCTTGAATAAATATGAAGGGCAGGGTCCATTCTGGCACGATGGTCCTGGCACAAAAATTAAACCTCAACAGGAAGCACTTACAGATATCATTACAGCATGTGCCCTAGTTGAAGCTTAAATTCAGTGACTCATTCATCAGCCCAAAAAAAATCGTGAGCGTTGGGAGGCTGGGCAGCTGTGCCTTCTTCCCAAATCTACCGTCAAAAATCAGCTGTGATGCTGGACAGAGGCCTTTGCATCCTTGACTTTCAAGAGCGCAATCCCTGTGCTGTTCCTGTGCCCACGAGCTTCTGTATCTTCATCTGCTGCTCTGATCGGTCTCTGACCTTATATACACACAAGAGGCATGTTCACTCGCATGGAAGCCCCGCCCGTTTGGCCCCGCCCACACACACGCGGTGTGCACCGTCTTCCCGCCATTTACCCACTATGATGGACAGCTCACTCAAGGGACCCCTGCGCACTTCGGCGAGATTGCATAGTAACACACACATTGTCGCTGGAACTAGTTGAAGCTCAAATGCAGTGACTCATTCATCAGCCCAAAAACAATCGTGAGCGTGGGGAGGCTGGGCAGCTGTGCCTTCTTCCCAAATATACCATCGAAAATAAGCTGTGATGCTGGACAGAGGCATTTGCATCCTTGACTTTCACAAGCGCAATCCCTGTGCTATTCCTGTGACCTCGAGCTTCTGTATCTTCAGCTGCTGCTCTGATCGGTCTCTGACCTTATATACACACAAGAGGCATGTTCACTCGCATGGAAGCCCCGCCCCTTTGGCCCCGCCCACACACACGAGGTGTGCACCCTCTTCCCGCCATTTACCCACTATGATGGACAGTTCACTCAAGGGACCCCTGCGCCCTTCGGCGCGAATGCATAGTAACACACACATTGTCGCTGGAACAAGTTGAAGCTTAAATTCAGTGACTCATTCATCAGCCCAAAAACAATCGTGAGCGTCGTGGAGGCTGGGCAGGTGTGCCTTCTTCCCAAATATACCATCGAAAATCAGCTGTGATGCTGGACAGAGGCATTTGCATCCTTGACTTTCACGAGCGCAATCCCTGTGCTGTTCCTGTGACCTCGAGCTTCTGTATCTTCAGCTGCTGCTCTGATCGGTCTCTGACCTTATATACACACAAGAGGCATGTTCACTCGCATGGAAGCCCCGCCCGTTTGGCCCCGCCCACACACACGAGGTGTGCACCCTCTTCCCGCCATTTACACACTATGATGGACAGCTTACTCAAGGGACCCCTGCGCACTTCGGCGAGATTGCATAGTAACACACATTGTCGCTGGAACTAGTTGAAGCTCAAATGCAGTGACTCATTCATCAGCCCAAAAACAATCGTGAGCGTTGGGAGGCTGGGCAGCTGTGCCTTCTTCCCAAATCTACCGTCAAAAATCAGCTGTGATGCTGGACAGAGGCCTTTGCATCCTTGACTTTCAAGAGCGCAATCCCTGTGCTGTTCCTGTGACCACGAGCTTCTGTATCTTCATCTGCTGCTCTGATCGGTCTCTGACCTTATATACACACAAGAGGCATGTTCACTCGCATGGAAGCCCCGCCCGTTTGGCCCCGCCCACACACACGCGGTGTGCACCGTCTTCCCGCCATTTACCCACTATGATGGACAGCTCACTCAAGGGACCCCTGCGCACTTCGGCGAGATTGCATAGTAACACACACATTGTCGCTGGAACTAGTTGAAGCTCAAATGCAGTGACTCATTCATCAGCCCAAAAACAATCGTGAGCGTTGGGAGGCTGGGCAGCTGTGCCTTCTTCCCAAATCTACCGTCGAAAATCAGCTGTGATGCTGGACAGAGGCCTTTGCATCCTTGACTTTCAAGAGCGCAATCCCTGTGCTGTTCCTGTGACCTCGAGCTTCTGTATCTTCAGCTGCTGCTCTGATCGGTCTCTGACCTTATATACACACAAGAGGCATGTTCACTCGCATGGAATCCCCGCCCGTTTGGCCCCGCCCACACACACGCGGTGTGCACCGTCTTCCCGCCATTTACCCACTATGATGGACAGCTCACTCAAGGGACCCCTGCGCACTTCGGCGAGATTGCATAGTAACACACACATGGTCGCTGTAGACAACTCTCTGGCACTTTAGGCAGCTGTAGTGTAGTAAAAGCACTATACATTTACCCAACGAGGTAGCACTTACTGATTATCCAGTAGAAAGTACTCCAGTTGAGTAGAGGTATAGCACAAAACGGTGGCGTCTTCTTGAATAAATATGAAGGGCAGGGTCCATTCTGGCACGATGGTCCTGGCACAAAAATTAAACCTCAACAGGAAGCACTTACAGATATCATTACAGCATGTGCCCTAGTTGAAGCTTAAATTCAGTGACTCATTCATCAGCCCAAAAACAATCGTGAGCGTCGTGGAGGCTGGGCAGGTGTGCCTTCTTCCCAAATATACCATCGAAAATCAGCTGTGATGCTGGACAGAGGCATTTGCATCCTCGACTTTCACGAGCGCAATCCCTGTGCTGTTCCTGTGACCTCGAGCTTCTGTATCTTCAGCTGCTGCTCTGATCGGTCTCTGACCTTATATACACACAAGAGGCATGTTCACTCGCATGGAAGCCCCGCCCATTTGGCCCCGCCCACACACGAGGTGTGCACCCTCTTCCCGCCATTTACCCACTATGATGGACAGTTCACTCAAGGGACCCCTGCGCCCTTCGGCGCGAATGCATAGTAACACACACATTGTCGCTGGAACAAGTTGAAGCTTAAATTCAGTGACTCATTCATCAGCCCAAAAACAATCGTGAGCGTCGTGGAGGCTGGGCAGGTGTGCCTTCTTCCCAAATATACCATCGAAAATCAGCTGTGATGCTGGACAGAGGCATTTGCATCCTTGACTTTCACGAGCGCAATCCCTGTGCTGTTCCTGTGACCTCGAGCTTCTGTATCTTCAGCTGCTGCTCTGATCGGTCTCTGACCTTATATACACACAAGAGGCATGTTCACTCACATGGAAGCCCCGCCCGTTTGGCCGCGCCCACACACACGCGGTGTGCACCGTCTTCCCGCCATTTACCCACTATGATGGACAGCTCACTCAAGGGACCCCTGCGCACTTCGGCGAGATTGCATAGTAACATACACATTGTCGCTGGAACTAGTTGAAGCTCAAATGCAGTGACTCATTCATCAGCCCAAAAACAATCGTGAGCGTTGGGAGGCTGGGCAGCTGTGCCTTCTTCCCAAATCTACCGTCGAAAATCAGCTGTGATGCTGGACAGAGGCCTTTGCATCCTTGACTTTCACGAGCGCAATCCCTGTGCTGTTCCTGTGCCCACGAGCTTCTGTATCTTCATCTGCTGCTCTGATCGGTCTCTGACCTTATATACACACAAGAGGCATGTTCACTCGCATGGAAGCCCCGCCCGTTTGGCCCCGCCCACACACACGAGGTGTGTACCCTCTTCCCGCCATTTACGCACTATGATGGACAGCTTACTCAAGGGACCCCTGCGCACTTCGGCGAGATTGCATAGTAACACACACATTGTCGCTGGAACTAGTTGAAGCTCAAATGCAGTGACTCATTCATCAGCCCAAAAACAATCGTGAGCGTTGGGAGGCTGGGCAGCTGTGCCTTCTTCCCAAATCTACCGTCGAAAATCAGCTGTGATGCTGGACAGAGGCCTTTGCATCCTTGACTTTCAAGAGCGCAATCCCTGTGCTGTTCCTGTGACCACGAGCTTCTGTATCTTCAGCTGCTGCTCTGATCGGTCTCTGACCTTATATACACACAAGAGGCATGTTCACTCGCATGGAAGCCCCGCCCGTTTGGCCCCGCCCACACACACGAGGTGTGCACCCTCTTCCCGCCATTTACACACTATGATGGACAGCTTACTCAAGGGACCCCTGCGCCCTTCGGCGAGATTGCATAGTAACACACATTGTCGCTGGAACTAGTTGAAGCTCAAATGCAGTGACTCATTCATCAGCCCAAAAACAATCGTGAGCGTTGGGAGGCTGGGCAGCTGTGCCTTCTTCCCAAATCTACCGTCAAAAATCAGCTGTGATGCTGGACAGAGGCCTTTGCATCCTTGACTTTCAAGAGCGCAATCCCTGTGCTGTTCCTGTGACCTCGAGCTTCTGTATCTTCAGCTGCTGCTCTGATCGGTCTCTGACCTTATATACACACAAGAGGCATGTTCACTCGCATGGAATCCCCGCCCGTTTGGCCCCGCCCACACACACGCGGTGTGCACCGTCTTCCCGCCATTTACCCACTATGATGGACAGCTTACTCAAGGGACCCCTGCGCACTTCGGCGAGATTGCATAGTAACACACACATTGTCGCTGGAACTAGTTGAAGCTCAAATGCAGTGACTCATTCATCAGCCCAAAAACAATCGTGAGCGTTGGGAGGCTGGGCAGCTGTGCCTTCTTCCCAAATCTACCGTCGAAAATCAGCTGTGATGCTGGACAGAGGCCTTTGCATCCTTGACTTTCACGAGCGCAATCCCTGTGCTGTTCCTGTGCCCACGAGCTTCTGTATCTTCATCTGCTGCTCTGATCGGTCTCTGACCTTATATACACACAAGAGGCATGTTCACTCGCATGGAAGCCCCGCACGTTTGGCCCCGCCCACACACACGCGGTGTGCACCGTCTTCCCGCCATTTACCCACTATGATGGACAGCTCACTCAAGGGACCCCTGCGCACTTCGGCGAGATTGCATAGTAACACACACATTGTCGCTGGAACTAGTTGAAGCTCAAATGCAGTGACTCATTCATCAGCCCAAAAACAATCGTGATCGTTGGGAGGCTGGGCAGCTGTGCCTTCTTCCCAAATCTACCGTCGAAAATCAGCTGTGATGCTGGACAGAGGCCTTTGCATCCTTGACTTTCACGAGCGCAATCCCTGTGCTGTTCCTGTGCCCACGAGCTTCTGTATCTTCAGCTGCTGCTCTGATCGGTCTCTGACCTTATATACACACAAGAGGCATGTTCACTCGCATGGAAGCCCCGCCCGTTTGGCCCCGCCCACACACACGAGGTGTGCACCCTCTTCCCGCCATTTACACACTATGATGGACAGCTTACTCAAGGGACCCCTGCGCACTTCGGCGAGATTGCATAGTAACACACATTGTCGCTGGAACTAGTTGAAGCTCAAATGCAGTGACTCATTCATCAGCCCAAAAACAATCGTGAGCGTTGGGAGGCTGGGCAGCTGTGCCTTCTTCCCAAATCTACCGTCGAAAATCAGCTGTGATGCTGGACAGAGGGCTTTGCATCCTTGACTTTCACGAGCGCAATCCCTGTGCTGTTCCTGTGCCCACGAGCTTCTGTATCTTCATCTGCTGCTCTGATCGGTCTCTGACCTTATATACACACAAGAGGCATGTTCACTCGCATGGAAGCCCCACCCGTTTGGCCCCGCCCACACACACGTGGTGTGCACCGTCTTCCCGCCATTTACCCACTATGATGGACAGTTCACTCAAGGGACCCCTGCGCACTTCGGCGCGATTGCATAGTAACACACACTTGGTTGCTGGAACTAGTTGAAGCTCAAATGCAGTGACTCATTCATCAGCCCAAAAACAATTGTGAGCGTCGTGGAGGCTGGGCAGGTGTGCCTTCTTCCCAAATCTACCGTCGAAAATCAGCTGTGATGCTGGACAGAGGCCTTTCCATCCTTGACTTTCAAGAGCGCAATCCCTGTGCTGTTCCTGTGACCTCGAGCTTCTGTATCTTCAGCTGCTGCTCTGATCGGTCTCTGACCTTATATACACACAAGAGGCATGTTCACTCGCATGGAAGCCCCGCCCGTTTGGCCCCGCCCACACACACACGGTGTGCACCCTCTTCCCGCCATTTACCCACTATGATGGACAGCTCACTCAAGGGACCCCTGCGCACTTGGGCGCGAATGCATAGTAACACACACATGGTCGCTGTAGACAACTCTCTGGCACTTTAGGCAGCTGTAGTGTAGTAAAAGCACTATACATTTACCCAAAGAGGTAGCACTTACTGATTATCCAGTAGAAAGTACTCCAGTTGAGTAGAGGTATGGCACAAAACGGTGGCGTCTTCTTGAATAAATATGAAGGGCAGGGTCCATTCTGGCACGATGGTCCTGGCACAAAAATTAAACCTCAACAGGAAGCACTTACAGATATCATTACAGCATGTGCCCTAGTTGAAGCTTAAATTCAGTGACTCATTCATCAGCCCAAAAACAATCGTGAGCGTCGTGGAGGCTGGGCAGGTGTGCCTTCTTCCCAAATCTACCGTCGAAAATCAGCTGTGATGCTGGACAGAGGCCTTTGCATCCTTGACTTTCACGAGCGCAATCCCTGTGCTGTTCCTGTGCCCACGAGCTTCTGTATCTTCATCTGCTGCTCTGATCGGTCTCTGACCTTATATACACACAAGAGGCATGTTCACTCGCATGGAAGCCCCGCCCGTTTGGCCCCGCCCACACACACGTGGTGTGCACCGTCTTCCCGCCATTTACCCACTATGATGGACAGTTCACTCAAGGGACCCCTGCGCACTTCGGCGCGATTGCATAGTAACACACACTTGGTTGCTGGAACAAGTTGAAGCTTAAATTCAGTGACTCATTCATCAGCCCAAAAACAATCGTGAGCGTCGTGGAGGCTGGGCAGGTGTGCCTTCTTCCCAAATATACCATCGAAAATCAGCTGTGATGCTGGACAGAGGCATTTGCATCCTTGACTTTCACGAGCGCAATCCCTGTGCTGTTCCTGTGACCTCGAGCTTCTGTATCTTCAGCTGCTGCTCTGATCGGTCTCTGACCTTATATACACACAAGAGGCATGTTCACTCGCATGGAAGCCCCGCCCGTTTGGCCCCGCCCACACACACGAGGTGTGCACCCTCTTCCCGCCATTTACACACTATGATGGACAGCTTACTCAAGGGACCCCTGCGCACTTCGGCGAGATTGCATAGTAACACACATTGTCGCTGGAACTAGTTGAAGCTCAAATGCAGTGACTCATTCATCAGCCCAAAAACAATCGTGAGCGTTGGGAGGCTGGGCAGCTGTGCCTTCTTCCCAAATCTACCGTCGAAAATCAGCTGTGATGCTGGACAGAGGCCTTTGCATCCTTGACTTTCACGAGCGCAATCCCTGTGCTGTTCCTGTGCCCACGAGCTTCTGTATCTTCATCTGCTGCTCTGATCGGTCTCTGACCTTATATACACACATGGTCGCTGTAGACAACTCTCTGGCACTTTAGGCAGCTGTAGTGTAGTAAAAGCACTATACATTTACCCAACGAGGTAGCACTTACTGATTATCCAGTAGAAAGTACTCCAGTTGAGTAGAGGTATGGCACAAAACGGTGGCGTCTTCTTGAATAAATATGAAGGGCAGGGTCCATTCTGGCACGATGGTCCTGGCACAAAAATTAAACCTCAACAGGAAGCACTTACAGATATCATTACAGCATGTGCCCTAGTTGAAGCTTAAATTCAGTGACTCATTCATCAGCCCAAAAAAAATCGTGAGCGTTGGGAGGCTGGGCAGCTGTGCCTTCTTCCCAAATCTACCGTCAAAAATCAGCTGTGATGCTGGACAGAGGCCTTTGCATCCTTGACTTTCAAGAGCGCAATCCCTGTGCTGTTCCTGTGCCCACGAGCTTCTGTATCTTCATCTGCTGCTCTGATCGGTCTCTGACCTTATATACACACAAGAGGCATGTTCACTCGCATGGAAGCCCCGCCCGTTTGGCCCCGCCCACACACACGCGGTGTGCACCGTCTTCCCGCCATTTACCCACTATGATGGACAGCTCACTCAAGGGACCCCTGCGCACTTCGGCGAGATTGCATAGTAACACACACATTGTCGCTGGAACTAGTTGAAGCTCAAATGCAGTGACTCATTCATCAGCCCAAAAACAATCGTGAGCGTGGGGAGGCTGGGCAGCTGTGCCTTCTTCCCAAATATACCATCGAAAATAAGCTGTGATGCTGGACAGAGGCATTTGCATCCTTGACTTTCACAAGCGCAATCCCTGTGCTATTCCTGTGACCTCGAGCTTCTGTATCTTCAGCTGCTGCTCTGATCGGTCTCTGACCTTATATACACACAAGAGGCATGTTCACTCGCATGGAAGCCCCGCCCCTTTGGCCCCGCCCACACACACGAGGTGTGCACCCTCTTCCCGCCATTTACCCACTATGATGGACAGTTCACTCAAGGGACCCCTGCGCCCTTCGGCGCGAATGCATAGTAACACACACATTGTCGCTGGAACAAGTTGAAGCTTAAATTCAGTGACTCATTCATCAGCCCAAAAACAATCGTGAGCGTCGTGGAGGCTGGGCAGGTGTGCCTTCTTCCCAAATATACCATCGAAAATCAGCTGTGATGCTGGACAGAGGCATTTGCATCCTTGACTTTCACGAGCGCAATCCCTGTGCTGTTCCTGTGACCTCGAGCTTCTGTATCTTCAGCTGCTGCTCTGATCGGTCTCTGACCTTATATACACACAAGAGGCATGTTCACTCGCATGGAAGCCCCGCCCGTTTGGCCCCGCCCACACACACGAGGTGTGCACCCTCTTCCCGCCATTTACACACTATGATGGACAGCTTACTCAAGGGACCCCTGCGCACTTCGGCGAGATTGCATAGTAACACACATTGTCGCTGGAACTAGTTGAAGCTCAAATGCAGTGACTCATTCATCAGCCCAAAAACAATCGTGAGCGTTGGGAGGCTGGGCAGCTGTGCCTTCTTCCCAAATCTACCGTCAAAAATCAGCTGTGATGCTGGACAGAGGCCTTTGCATCCTTGACTTTCAAGAGCGCAATCCCTGTGCTGTTCCTGTGACCACGAGCTTCTGTATCTTCATCTGCTGCTCTGATCGGTCTCTGACCTTATATACACACAAGAGGCATGTTCACTCGCATGGAAGCCCCGCCCGTTTGGCCCCGCCCACACACACGCGGTGTGCACCGTCTTCCCGCCATTTACCCACTATGATGGACAGCTCACTCAAGGGACCCCTGCGCACTTCGGCGAGATTGCATAGTAACACACACATTGTCGCTGGAACTAGTTGAAGCTCAAATGCAGTGACTCATTCATCAGCCCAAAAACAATCGTGAGCGTTGGGAGGCTGGGCAGCTGTGCCTTCTTCCCAAATCTACCGTCGAAAATCAGCTGTGATGCTGGACAGAGGCCTTTGCATCCTTGACTTTCAAGAGCGCAATCCCTGTGCTGTTCCTGTGACCTCGAGCTTCTGTATCTTCAGCTGCTGCTCTGATCGGTCTCTGACCTTATATACACACAAGAGGCATGTTCACTCGCATGGAATCCCCGCCCGTTTGGCCCCGCCCACACACACGCGGTGTGCACCGTCTTCCCGCCATTTACCCACTATGATGGACAGCTCACTCAAGGGACCCCTGCGCACTTCGGCGAGATTGCATAGTAACACACACATGGTCGCTGTAGACAACTCTCTGGCACTTTAGGCAGCTGTAGTGTAGTAAAAGCACTATACATTTACCCAACGAGGTAGCACTTACTGATTATCCAGTAGAAAGTACTCCAGTTGAGTAGAGGTATAGCACAAAACGGTGGCGTCTTCTTGAATAAATATGAAGGGCAGGGTCCATTCTGGCACGATGGTCCTGGCACAAAAATTAAACCTCAACAGGAAGCACTTACAGATATCATTACAGCATGTGCCCTAGTTGAAGCTTAAATTCAGTGACTCATTCATCAGCCCAAAAACAATCGTGAGCGTCGTGGAGGCTGGGCAGGTGTGCCTTCTTCCCAAATATACCATCGAAAATCAGCTGTGATGCTGGACAGAGGCATTTGCATCCTCGACTTTCACGAGCGCAATCCCTGTGCTGTTCCTGTGACCTCGAGCTTCTGTATCTTCAGCTGCTGCTCTGATCGGTCTCTGACCTTATATACACACAAGAGGCATGTTCACTCGCATGGAAGCCCCGCCCATTTGGCCCCGCCCACACACGAGGTGTGCACCCTCTTCCCGCCATTTACCCACTATGATGGACAGTTCACTCAAGGGACCCCTGCGCCCTTCGGCGCGAATGCATAGTAACACACACATTGTCGCTGGAACAAGTTGAAGCTTAAATTCAGTGACTCATTCATCAGCCCAAAAACAATCGTGAGCGTCGTGGAGGCTGGGCAGGTGTGCCTTCTTCCCAAATATACCATCGAAAATCAGCTGTGATGCTGGACAGAGGCATTTGCATCCTTGACTTTCACGAGCGCAATCCCTGTGCTGTTCCTGTGACCTCGAGCTTCTGTATCTTCAGCTGCTGCTCTGATCGGTCTCTGACCTTATATACACACAAGAGGCATGTTCACTCACATGGAAGCCCCGCCCGTTTGGCCGCGCCCACACACACGCGGTGTGCACCGTCTTCCCGCCATTTACCCACTATGATGGACAGCTCACTCAAGGGACCCCTGCGCACTTCGGCGAGATTGCATAGTAACATACACATTGTCGCTGGAACTAGTTGAAGCTCAAATGCAGTGACTCATTCATCAGCCCAAAAACAATCGTGAGCGTTGGGAGGCTGGGCAGCTGTGCCTTCTTCCCAAATCTACCGTCGAAAATCAGCTGTGATGCTGGACAGAGGCCTTTGCATCCTTGACTTTCACGAGCGCAATCCCTGTGCTGTTCCTGTGCCCACGAGCTTCTGTATCTTCATCTGCTGCTCTGATCGGTCTCTGACCTTATATACACACAAGAGGCATGTTCACTCGCATGGAAGCCCCGCCCGTTTGGCCCCGCCCACACACACGAGGTGTGTACCCTCTTCCCGCCATTTACGCACTATGATGGACAGCTTACTCAAGGGACCCCTGCGCACTTCGGCGAGATTGCATAGTAACACACACATTGTCGCTGGAACTAGTTGAAGCTCAAATGCAGTGACTCATTCATCAGCCCAAAAACAATCGTGAGCGTTGGGAGGCTGGGCAGCTGTGCCTTCTTCCCAAATCTACCGTCGAAAATCAGCTGTGATGCTGGACAGAGGCCTTTGCATCCTTGACTTTCAAGAGCGCAATCCCTGTGCTGTTCCTGTGACCACGAGCTTCTGTATCTTCAGCTGCTGCTCTGATCGGTCTCTGACCTTATATACACACAAGAGGCATGTTCACTCGCATGGAAGCCCCGCCCGTTTGGCCCCGCCCACACACACGAGGTGTGCACCCTCTTCCCGCCATTTACACACTATGATGGACAGCTTACTCAAGGGACCCCTGCGCACTTCGGCGAGATTGCATAGTAACACACATTGTCGCTGGAACTAGTTGAAGCTCAAATGCAGTGACTCATTCATCAGCCCAAAAACAATCGTGAGCGTTGGGAGGCTGGGCAGCTGTGCCTTCTTCCCAAATCTACCGTCAAAAATCAGCTGTGATGCTGGACAGAGGCCTTTGCATCCTTGACTTTCAAGAGCGCAATCCCTGTGCTGTTCCTGTGACCTCGAGCTTCTGTATCTTCA
Source organism: Lissotriton helveticus (assembly GCF_964261635.1). Classification (NCBI taxonomy): domain Eukaryota; kingdom Metazoa; phylum Chordata; class Amphibia; order Caudata; family Salamandridae; genus Lissotriton; species Lissotriton helveticus. Next base: position 114,521,088 of record NC_136069.1, read on the forward strand.
GCTGCTGCTCTGATCGGTCTCTGACCTTATATACACACAAGAGGCATGTTCACTCGCATGGAATCCCCGCCCGTTTGGCCCCGCCCACACACACGCGGTGTGCACCGTCTTCCCGCCATTTACCCACTATGATGGACAGCTTACTCAAGGGACCCCTGCGCACTTCGGCGAGATTGCATAGTAACACACACATTGTCGCTGGAACTAGTTGAAGCTCAAATGCAGTGACTCATTCATCAGCCCAAAAACAATCGTGAGCGTTGGGAGGCTGGGCAGCTGTGCCTTCTTCCCAAATCTACCGTCGAAAATCAGCTGTGATGCTGGACAGAGGCCTTTGCATCCTTGACTTTCACGAGCGCAATCCCTGTGCTGTTCCTGTGCCCACGAGCTTCTGTATCTTCATCTGCTGCTCTGATCGGTCTCTGACCTTATATACACACAAGAGGCATGTTCACTCGCATGGAAGCCCCGCACGTTTGGCCCCGCCCACACACACGCGGTGTGCACCGTCTTCCCGCCATTTACCCACTATGATGGACAGCTCACTCAAGGGACCCCTGCGCACTTCGGCGAGATTGCATAGTAACACACACATTGTCGCTGGAACTAGTTGAAGCTCAAATGCAGTGACTCATTCATCAGCCCAAAAACAATCGTGATCGTTGGGAGGCTGGGCAGCTGTGCCTTCTTCCCAAATCTACCGTCGAAAATCAGCTGTGATGCTGGACAGAGGCCTTTGCATCCTTGACTTTCACGAGCGCAATCCCTGTGCTGTTCCTGTGCCCACGAGCTTCTGTATCTTCAGCTGCTGCTCTGATCGGTCTCTGACCTTATATACACACAAGAGGCATGTTCACTCGCATGGAAGCCCCGCCCGTTTGGCCCCGCCCACACACACGAGGTGTGCACCCTCTTCCCGCCATTTACACACTATGATGGACAGCTTACTCAAGGGACCCCTGCGCACTTCGGCGAGATTGCATAGTAACACACATTGTCGCTGGAACTAGTTGAAGCTCAAATGCAGTGACTCATTCATCAGCCCAAAAACAATCGTGAGCGTTGGGAGGCTGGGCAGCTGTGCCTTCTTCCCAAATCTACCGTCGAAAATCAGCTGTGATGCTGGACAGAGGGCTTTGCATCCTTGACTTTCACGAGCGCAATCCCTGTGCTGTTCCTGTGCCCACGAGCTTCTGTATCTTCATCTGCTGCTCTGATCGGTCTCTGACCTTATATACACACAAGAGGCATGTTCACTCGCATGGAAGCCCCACCCGTTTGGCCCCGCCCACACACACGTGGTGTGCACCGTCTTCCCGCCATTTACCCACTATGATGGACAGTTCACTCAAGGGACCCCTGCGCACTTCGGCGCGATTGCATAGTAACACACACTTGGTTGCTGGAACTAGTTGAAGCTCAAATGCATTGACTCATTCATCAGCCCAAAAACAATTGTGAGCGTCGTGGAGGCTGGGCAGGTGTGCCTTCTTCCCAAATCTACCGTCGAAAATCAGCTGTGATGCTGGACAGAGGCCTTTCCATCCTTGACTTTCAAGAGCGCAATCCCTGCGCTGTTCCTGTGACCTCGAGCTTCTGTATCTTCAGCTGCTGCTCTGATCGGTCTCTGACCTTATATACACACAAGAGGCATGTTCACTCGCATGGAAGCCCCGCCCGTTTGGCCCCGCCCACACACACACGGTGTGCACCCTCTTCCCGCCATTTACCCACTATGATGGACAGCTCACTCAAGGGACCCCTGCGCACTTGGGCGCGAATGCATAGTAACACACACATGGTCGCTGTAGACAACTCTCTGGCACTTTAGGCAGCTGTAGTGTAGTAAAAGCACTATACATTTACCCAAAGAGGTAGCACTTACTGATTATCCAGTAGAAAGTACTCCAGTTGAGTAGAGGTATGGCACAAAACGGTGGCGTCTTCTTGAATAAATATGAAGGGCAGGGTCCATTCTGGCACGATGGTCCTGGCACAAAAATTAAACCTCAACAGGAAGCACTTACAGATATCATTACAGCATGTGCCCTAGTTGAAGCTTAAATTCAGTGACTCATTCATCAGCCCAAAAACAATCGTGAGCGTCGTGGAGGCTGGGCAGGTGTGCCTTCTTCCCAAATCTACCGTCGAAAATCAGCTGTGATGCTGGACAGAGGCCTTTGCATCCTTGACTTTCACGAGCGCAATCCCTGTGCTGTTCCTGTGCCCACGAGCTTCTGTATCTTCATCTGCTGCTCTGATCGGTCTCTGACCTTATATACACACAAGAGGCATGTTCACTCGCATGGAAGCCCCGCCCGTTTGGCCCCGCCCACACACACGTGGTGTGCACCGTCTTCCCGCCATTTACCCACTATGATGGACAGTTCACTCAAGGGACCCCTGCGCACTTCGGCGCGATTGCATAGTAACACACACTTGGTTGCTGGAACAAGTTGAAGCTTAAATTCAGTGACTCATTCATCAGCCCAAAAACAATCGTGAGCGTCGTGGAGGCTGGGCAGGTGTGCCTTCTTCCCAAATATACCATCGAAAATCAGCTGTGATGCTGGACAGAGGCATTTGCATCCTTGACTTTCACGAGCGCAATCCCTGTGCTGTTCCTGTGACCTCGAGCTTCTGTATCTTCAGCTGCTGCTCTGATCGGTCTCTGACCTTATATACACACAAGAGGCATGTTCACTCGCATGGAAGCCCCGCCCGTTTGGCCCCGCCCACACACACGAGGTGTGCACCCTCTTCCCGCCATTTACACACTATGATGGACAGCTTACTCAAGGGACCCCTGCGCACTTCGGCGAGATTGCATAGTAACACACATTGTCGCTGGAACTAGTTGAAGCTCAAATGCAGTGACTCATTCATCAGCCCAAAAACAATCGTGAGCGTTGGGAGGCTGGGCAGCTGTGCCTTCTTCCCAAATCTACCGTCGAAAATCAGCTGTGATGCTGGACAGAGGCCTTTGCATCCTTGACTTTCACGAGCGCAATCCCTGTGCTGTTCCTGTGCCCACGAGCTTCTGTATCTTCATCTGCTGCTCTGATCGGTCTCTGACCTTATATACACACATGGTCGCTGTAGACAACTCTCTGGCACTTTAGGCAGCTGTAGTGTAGTAAAAGCACTATACATTTACCCAACGAGGTAGCACTTACTGATTATCCAGTAGAAAGTACTCCAGTTGAGTAGAGGTATGGCACAAAACGGTGGCGTCTTCTTGAATAAATATGAAGGGCAGGGTCCATTCTGGCACGATGGTCCTGGCACAAAAATTAAACCTCAACAGGAAGCACTTACAGATATCATTACAGCATGTGCCCTAGTTGAAGCTTAAATTCAGTGACTCATTCATCAGCCCAAAAAAAATCGTGAGCGTTGGGAGGCTGGGCAGCTGTGCCTTCTTCCCAAATCTACCGTCAAAAATCAGCTGTGATGCTGGACAGAGGCCTTTGCATCCTTGACTTTCAAGAGCGCAATCCCTGTGCTGTTCCTGTGCCCACGAGCTTCTGTATCTTCATCTGCTGCTCTGATCGGTCTCTGACCTTATATACACACAAGAGGCATGTTCACTCGCATGGAAGCCCCGCCCGTTTGGCCCCGCCCACACACACGCGGTGTGCACCGTCTTCCCGCCATTTACCCACTATGATGGACAGCTCACTCAAGGGACCCCTGCGCACTTCGGCGAGATTGCATAGTAACACACACATTGTCGCTGGAACTAGTTGAAGCTCAAATGCAGTGACTCATTCATCAGCCCAAAAACAATCGTGAGCGTGGGGAGGCTGGGCAGCTGTGCCTTCTTCCCAAATATACCATCGAAAATAAGCTGTGATGCTGGACAGAGGCATTTGCATCCTTGACTTTCACAAGCGCAATCCCTGTGCTATTCCTGTGACCTCGAGCTTCTGTATCTTCAGCTGCTGCTCTGATCGGTCTCTGACCTTATATACACACAAGAGGCATGTTCACTCGCATGGAAGCCCCGCCCCTTTGGCCCCGCCCACACACACGAGGTGTGCACCCTCTTCCCGCCATTTACCCACTATGATGGACAGTTCACTCAAGGGACCCCTGCGCCCTTCGGCGCGAATGCATAGTAACACACACATTGTCGCTGGAACAAGTTGAAGCTTAAATTCAGTGACTCATTCATCAGCCCAAAAACAATCGTGAGCGTCGTGGAGGCTGGGCAGGTGTGCCTTCTTCCCAAATATACCATCGAAAATCAGCTGTGATGCTGGACAGAGGCATTTGCATCCTTGACTTTCACGAGCGCAATCCCTGTGCTGTTCCTGTGACCTCGAGCTTCTGTATCTTCAGCTGCTGCTCTGATCGGTCTCTGACCTTATATACACACAAGAGGCATGTTCACTCGCATGGAAGCCCCGCCCGTTTGGCCCCGCCCACACACACGAGGTGTGCACCCTCTTCCCGCCATTTACACACTATGATGGACAGCTTACTCAAGGGACCCCTGCGCACTTCGGCGAGATTGCATAGTAACACACATTGTCGCTGGAACTAGTTGAAGCTCAAATGCAGTGACTCATTCATCAGCCCAAAAACAATCGTGAGCGTTGGGAGGCTGGGCAGCTGTGCCTTCTTCCCAAATCTACCGTCAAAAATCAGCTGTGATGCTGGACAGAGGCCTTTGCATCCTTGACTTTCAAGAGCGCAATCCCTGTGCTGTTCCTGTGACCACGAGCTTCTGTATCTTCATCTGCTGCTCTGATCGGTCTCTGACCTTATATACACACAAGAGGCATGTTCACTCGCATGGAAGCCCCGCCCGTTTGGCCCCGCCCACACACACGCGGTGTGCACCGTCTTCCCGCCATTTACCCACTATGATGGACAGCTCACTCAAGGGACCCCTGCGCACTTCGGCGAGATTGCATAGTAACACACACATTGTCGCTGGAACTAGTTGAAGCTCAAATGCAGTGACTCATTCATCAGCCCAAAAACAATCGTGAGCGTTGGGAGGCTGGGCAGCTGTGCCTTCTTCCCAAATCTACCGTCGAAAATCAGCTGTGATGCTGGACAGAGGCCTTTGCATCCTTGACTTTCAAGAGCGCAATCCCTGTGCTGTTCCTGTGACCTCGAGCTTCTGTATCTTCAGCTGCTGCTCTGATCGGTCTCTGACCTTATATACACACAAGAGGCATGTTCACTCGCATGGAATCCCCGCCCGTTTGGCCCCGCCCACACACACACGCGGTGTGCACCGTCTTCCCGCCATTTACCCACTATGATGGACAGCTCACTCAAGGGACCCCTGCGCACTTCGGCGAGATTGCATAGTAACACACACATGGTCGCTGTAGACAACTCTCTGGCACTTTAGGCAGCTGTAGTGTAGTAAAAGCACTATACATTTACCCAACGAGGTAGCACTTACTGATTATCCAGTAGAAAGTACTCCAGTTGAGTAGAGGTATAGCACAAAACGGTGGCGTCTTCTTGAATAAATATGAAGGGCAGGGTCCATTCTGGCACGATGGTCCTGGCACAAAAATTAAACCTCAACAGGAAGCACTTACAGATATCATTACAGCATGTGCCCTAGTTGAAGCTTAAATTCAGTGACTCATTCATCAGCCCAAAAACAATCGTGAGCGTCGTGGAGGCTGGGCAGGTGTGCCTTCTTCCCAAATATACCATCGAAAATCAGCTGTGATGCTGGACAGAGGCATTTGCATCCTCGACTTTCACGAGCGCAATCCCTGTGCTGTTCCTGTGACCTCGAGCTTCTGTATCTTCAGCTGCTGCTCTGATCGGTCTCTGACCTTATATACACACAAGAGGCATGTTCACTCGCATGGAAGCCCCGCCCATTTGGCCCCGCCCACACACGAGGTGTGCACCCTCTTCCCGCCATTTACCCACTATGATGGACAGTTCACTCAAGGGACCCCTGCGCCCTTCGGCGCGAATGCATAGTAACACACACATTGTCGCTGGAACAAGTTGAAGCTTAAATTCAGTGACTCATTCATCAGCCCAAAAACAATCGTGAGCGTCGTGGAGGCTGGGCAGGTGTGCCTTCTTCCCAAATATACCATCGAAAATCAGCTGTGATGCTGGACAGAGGCATTTGCATCCTTGACTTTCACGAGCGCAATCCCTGTGCTGTTCCTGTGACCTCGAGCTTCTGTATCTTCAGCTGCTGCTCTGATCGGTCTCTGACCTTATATACACACAAGAGGCATGTTCACTCACATGGAAGCCCCGCCCGTTTGGCCGCGCCCACACACACGCGGTGTGCACCGTCTTCCCGCCATTTACCCACTATGATGGACAGCTCACTCAAGGGACCCCTGCGCACTTCGGCGAGATTGCATAGTAACATACACATTGTCGCTGGAACTAGTTGAAGCTCAAATGCAGTGACTCATTCATCAGCCCAAAAACAATCGTGAGCGTTGGGAGGCTGGGCAGCTGTGCCTTCTTCCCAAATCTACCGTCGAAAATCAGCTGTGATGCTGGACAGAGGCCTTTGCATCCTTGACTTTCACGAGCGCAATCCCTGTGCTGTTCCTGTGCCCACGAGCTTCTGTATCTTCATCTGCTGCTCTGATCGGTCTCTGACCTTATATACACACAAGAGGCATGTTCACTCGCATGGAAGCCCCGCCCACACACACGAGGTGTGTACCCTCTTCCCGCCATTTACGCACTATGATGGACAGCTTACTCAAGGGACCCCTGCGCACTTCGGCGAGATTGCATAGTAACACACACATTGTCGCTGGAACTAGTTGAAGCTCAAATGCAGTGACTCATTCATCAGCCCAAAAACAATCGTGAGCGTTGGGAGGCTGGGCAGCTGTGCCTTCTTCCCAAATCTACCGTCGAAAATCAGCTGTGATGCTGGACAGAGGCCTTTGCATCCTTGACTTTCAAGAGCGCAATCCCTGTGCTGTTCCTGTGACCACGAGCTTCTGTATCTTCAGCTGCTGCTCTGATCGGTCTCTGACCTTATATACACACAAGAGGCATGTTCACTCGCATGGAAGCCCCGCCCGTTTGGCCCCGCCCACACACACGAGGTGTGCACCCTCTTCCCGCCATTTACACACTATGATGGACAGCTTACTCAAGGGACCCCTGCGCACTTCGGCGAGATTGCATAGTAACACACATTGTCGCTGGAACTAGTTGAAGCTCAAATGCAGTGACTCATTCATCAGCCCAAAAACAATCGTGAGCGTTGGGAGGCTGGGCAGCTGTGCCTTCTTCCCAAATCTACCGTCAAAAATCAGCTGTGATGCTGGACAGAGGCCTTTGCATCCTTGACTTTCAAGAGCGCAATCCCTGTGCTGTTCCTGTGACCTCGAGCTTCTGTATCTTCAGCTGCTGCTCTGATCGGTCTCTGACCTTATATACACACAAGAGGCATGTTCACTCGCATGGAATCCCCGCCCGTTTGGCCCCGCCCACACACACGCGGTGTGCACCGTCTTCCCGCCATTTACCCACTATGATGGACAGCTTACTCAAGGGACCCCTGCGCACTTCGGCGAGATTGCATAGTAACACACACATTGTCGCTGGAACTAGTTGAAGCTCAAATGCAGTGACTCATTCATCAGCCCAAAAACAATCGTGAGCGTTGGGAGGCTGGGCAGCTGTGCCTTCTTCCCAAATCTACCGTCGAAAATCAGCTGTGATGCTGGACAGAGGCCTTTGCATCCTTGACTTTCACGAGCGCAATCCCTGTGCTGTTCCTGTGCCCACGAGCTTCTGTATCTTCATCTGCTGCTCTGATCGGTCTCTGACCTTATATACACACAAGAGGCATGTTCACTCGCATGGAAGCCCCGCACGTTTGGCCCCGCCCACACACACGCGGTGTGCACCGTCTTCCCGCCATTTACCCACTATGATGGACAGCTCACTCAAGGGACCCCTGCGCACTTCGGCGAGATTGCATAGTAACACACACATTGTCGCTGGAACTAGTTGAAGCTCAAATGCAGTGACTCATTCATCAGCCCAAAAACAATCGTGATCGTTGGGAGGCTGGGCAGCTGTGCCTTCTTCCCAAATCTACCGTCGAAAATCAGCTGTGATGCTGGACAGAGGCCTTTGCATCCTTGACTTTCACGAGCGCAATCCCTGTGCTGTTCCTGTGCCCACGAGCTTCTGTATCTTCAGCTGCTGCTCTGATCGGTCTCTGACCTTATATACACACAAGAGGCATGTTCACTCGCATGGAAGCCCCGCCCGTTTGGCCCCGCCCACACACACGAGGTGTGCACCCTCTTCCCGCCATTTACACACTATGATGGACAGCTTACTCAAGGGACCCCTGCGCACTTCGGCGAGATTGCATAGTAACACACATTGTCGCTGGAACTAGTTGAAGCTCAAATGCAGTGACTCATTCATCAGCCCAAAAACAATCGTGAGCGTTGGGAGGCTGGGCAGCTGTGCCTTCTTCCCAAATCTACCGTCGAAAATCAGCTGTGATGCTGGACAGAGGGCTTTGCATCCTTGACTTTCACGAGCGCAATCCCTGTGCTGTTCCTGTGCCCACGAGCTTCTGTATCTTCATCTGCTGCTCTGATCGGTCTCTGACCTTATATACACACAAGAGGCATGTTCACTCGCATGGAAGCCCCACCCGTTTGGCCCCGCCCACACACACGTGGTGTGCACCGTCTTCCCGCCATTTACCCACTATGATGGACAGTTCACTCAAGGGACCCCTGCGCACTTCGGCGCGATTGCATAGTAACACACACTTGGTTGCTGGAACTAGTTGAAGCTCAAATGCAGTGACTCATTCATCAGCCCAAAAACAATTGTGAGCGTCGTGGAGGCTGGGCAGGTGTGCCTTCTTCCCAAATCTACCGTCGAAAATCAGCTGTGATGCTGGACAGAGGCCTTTCCATCCTTGACTTTCAAGAGCGCAATCCCTGTGCTGTTCCTGTGACCTCGAGCTTCTGTATCTTCAGCTGCTGCTCTGATCGGTCTCTGACCTTATATACACACAAGAGGCATGTTCACTCGCATGGAAGCCCCGCCCGTTTGGCCCCGCCCACACACACACGGTGTGCACCCTCTTCCCGCCATTTACCCACTATGATGGACAGCTCACTCAAGGGACCCCTGCGCACTTGGGCGCGAATGCATAGTAACACACACATGGTCGCTGTAGACAACTCTCTGGCACTTTAGGCAGCTGTAGTGTAGTAAAAGCACTATACATTTACCCAAAGAGGTAGCACTTACTGATTATCCAGTAGAAAGTACTCCAGTTGAGTAGAGGTATGGCACAAAACGGTGGCGTCTTCTTGAATAAATATGAAGGGCAGGGTCCATTCTGGCACGATGGTCCTGGCACAAAAATTAAACCTCAACAGGAAGCACTTACAGATATCATTACAGCATGTGCCCTAGTTGAAGCTTAAATTCAGTGACTCATTCATCAGCCCAAAAACAATCGTGAGCGTCGTGGAGGCTGGGCAGGTGTGCCTTCTTCCCAAATCTACCGTCGAAAATCAGCTGTGATGCTGGACAGAGGCCTTTGCATCCTTGACTTTCACGAGCGCAATCCCTGTGCTGTTCCTGTGCCCACGAGCTTCTGTATCTTCATCTGCTGCTCTGATCGGTCTCTGACCTTATATACACACAAGAGGCATGTTCACTCGCATGGAAGCCCCGCCCGTTTGGCCCCGCCCACACACACGTGGTGTGCACCGTCTTCCCGCCATTTACCCACTATGATGGACAGTTCACTCAAGGGACCCCTGCGCACTTCGGCGCGATTGCATAGTAACACACACTTGGTTGCTGGAACAAGTTGAAGCTTAAATTCAGTGACTCATTCATCAGCCCAAAAACAATCGTGAGCGTCGTGGAGGCTGGGCAGGTGTGCCTTCTTCCCAAATATACCATCGAAAATCAGCTGTGATGCTGGACAGAGGCATTTGCATCCTTGACTTTCACGAGCGCAATCCCTGTGCTGTTCCTGTGACCTCGAGCTTCTGTATCTTCAGCTGCTGCTCTGATCGGTCTCTGACCTTATATACACACAAGAGGCATGTTCACTCGCATGGAAGCCCCGCCCGTTTGGCCCCGCCCACACACACGAGGTGTGCACCCTCTTCCCGCCATTTACACACTATGATGGACAGCTTACTCAAGGGACCCCTGCGCACTTCGGCGAGATTGCATAGTAACACACATTGTCGCTGGAACTAGTTGAAGCTCAAATGCAGTGACTCATTCATCAGCCCAAAAACAATCGTGAGCGTTGGGAGGCTGGGCAGCTGTGCCTTCTTCCCAAATCTACCGTCGAAAATCAGCTGTGATGCTGGACAGAGGCCTTTGCATCCTTGACTTTCACGAGCGCAATCCCTGTGCTGTTCCTGTGCCCACGAGCTTCTGTATCTTCATCTGCTGCTCTGATCGGTCTCTGACCTTATATACACACATGGTCGCTGTAGACAACTCTCTGGCACTTTAGGCAGCTGTAGTGTAGTAAAAGCACTATACATTTACCCAACGAGGTAGCACTTACTGATTATCCAGTAGAAAGTACTCCAGTTGAGTAGAGGTATGGCACAAAACGGTGGCGTCTTCTTGAATAAATATGAAGGGCAGGGTCCATTCTGGCACGATGGTCCTGGCACAAAAATTAAACCTCAACAGGAAGCACTTACAGATATCATTACAGCATGTGCCCTAGTTGAAGCTTAAATTCAGTGACTCATTCATCAGCCCAAAAAAAATCGTGAGCGTTGGGAGGCTGGGCAGCTGTGCCTTCTTCCCAAATCTACCGTCAAAAATCAGCTGTGATGCTGGACAGAGGCCTTTGCATCCTTGACTTTCAAGAGCGCAATCCCTGTGCTGTTCCTGTGCCCACGAGCTTCTGTATCTTCATCTGCTGCTCTGATCGGTCTCTGACCTTATATACACACAAGAGGCATGTTCACTCGCATGGAAGCCCCGCCCGTTTGGCCCCGCCCACACACACGCGGTGTGCACCGTCTTCCCGCCATTTACCCACTATGATGGACAGCTCACTCAAGGGACCCCTGCGCACTTCGGCGAGATTGCATAGTAACACACACATTGTCGCTGGAACTAGTTGAAGCTCAAATGCAGTGACTCATTCATCAGCCCAAAAACAATCGTGAGCGTGGGGAGGCTGGGCAGCTGTGCCTTCTTCCCAAATATACCATCGAAAATAAGCTGTGATGCTGGACAGAGGCATTTGCATCCTTGACTTTCACAAGCGCAATCCCTGTGCTATTCCTGTGACCTCGAGCTTCTGTATCTTCAGCTGCTGCTCTGATCGGTCTCTGACCTTATATACACACAAGAGGCATGTTCACTCGCATGGAAGCCCCGCCCCTTTGGCCCCGCCCACACACACGAGGTGTGCACCCTCTTCCCGCCATTTACCCACTATGATGGACAGTTCACTCAAGGGACCCCTGCGCCCTTCGGCGCGAATGCATAGTAACACACACATTGTCGCTGGAACAAGTTGAAGCTTAAATTCAGTGACTCATTCATCAGCCCAAAAACAATCGTGAGCGTCGTGGAGGCTGGGCAGGTGTGCCTTCTTCCCAAATATACCATCGAAAATCAGCTGTGATGCTGGACAGAGGCATTTGCATCCTTGACTTTCACGAGCGCAATCCCTGTGCTGTTCCTGTGACCTCGAGCTTCTGTATCTTCAGCTGCTGCTCTGATCGGTCTCTGACCTTATATACACACAAGAGGCATGTTCACTCGCATGGAAGCCCCGCCCGTTTGGCCCCGCCCACACACACGAGGTGTGCACCCTCTTCCCGCCATTTACACACTATGATGGACAGCTTACTCAAGGGACCCCTGCGCACTTCGGCGAGATTGCATAGTAACACACATTGTCGCTGGAACTAGTTGAAGCTCAAATGCAGTGACTCATTCATCAGCCCAAAAACAATCGTGAGCGTTGGGAGGCTGGGCAGCTGTGCCTTCTTCCCAAATCTACCGTCAAAAATCAGCTGTGATGCTGGACAGAGGCCTTTGCATCCTTGACTTTCAAGAGCGCAATCCCTGTGCTGTTCCTGTGACCACGAGCTTCTGTATCTTCATCTGCTGCTCTGATCGGTCTCTGACCTTATATACACACAAGAGGCATGTTCACTCGCATGGAAGCCCCGCCCGTTTGGCCCCGCCCACACACACGCGGTGTGCACCGTCTTCCCGCCATTTACCCACTATGATGGACAGCTCACTCAAGGGACCCCTGCGCACTTCGGCGAGATTGCATAGTAACACACACATTGTCGCTGGAACTAGTTGAAGCTCAAATGCAGTGACTCATTCATCAGCCCAAAAACAATCGTGAGCGTTGGGAGGCTGGGCAGCTGTGCCTTCTTCCCAAATCTACCGTCGAAAATCAGCTGTGATGCTGGACAGAGGCCTTTGCATCCTTGACTTTCAAGAGCGCAATCCCTGTGCTGTTCCTGTGACCTCGAGCTTCTGTATCTTCAGCTGCTGCTCTGATCGGTCTCTGACCTTATATACACACAAGAGGCATGTTCACTCGCATGGAATCCCCGCCCGTTTGGCCCCGCCCACACACACACGCGGTGTGCACCGTCTTCCCGCCATTTACCCACTATGATGGACAGCTCACTCAAGGGACCCCTGCGCACTTCGGCGAGATTGCATAGTAACACACACATGGTCGCTGTAGACAACTCTCTGGCACTTTAGGCAGCTGTAGTGTAGTAAAAGCACTATACATTTACCCAACGAGGTAGCACTTACTGATTATCCAGTAGAAAGTACTCCAGTTGAGTAGAGGTATAGCACAAAACGGTGGCGTCTTCTTGAATAAATATGAAGGGCAGGGTCCATTCTGGCACGATGGTCCTGGCACAAAAATTAAACCTCAACAGGAAGCACTTACAGATATCATTACAGCATGTGCCCTAGTTGAAGCTTAAATTCAGTGACTCATTCATCAGCCCAAAAACAATCGTGAGCGTCGTGGAGGCTGGGCAGGTGTGCCTTCTTCCCAAATATACCATCGAAAATTAGCTGTGATGCTGGACAGAGGCATTTGCATCCTCGACTTTCACGAGCGCAATCCCTGTGCTGTTCCTGTGACCTCGAGCTTCTGTATCTTCAGCTGCTGCTCTGATCGGTCTCTGACCTTATATACACACAAGAGGCATGTTCACTCGCATGGAAGCCCCGCCCATTTGGCCCCGCCCACACACGAGGTGTGCACCCTCTTCCCGCCATTTACCCACTATGATGGACAGTTCACTCAAGGGACCCCTGCGCCCTTCGGCGCGAATGCATAGTAACACACACATTGTCGCTGGAACAAGTTGAAGCTTAAATTCAGTGACTCATTCATCAGCCCAAAAACAATCGTGAGCGTCGTGGAGGCTGGGCAGGTGTGCCTTCTTCCCAAATATACCATCGAAAATCAGCTGTGATGCTGGACAGAGGCATTTGCATCCTTGACTTTCACGAGCGCAATCCCTGTGCTGTTCCTGTGACCTCGAGCTTCTGTATCTTCAGCTGCTGCTCTGATCGGTCTCTGACCTTATATACACACAAGAGGCATGTTCACTCACATGGAAGCCCCGCCCGTTTGGCCCCGCCCACACACACGCGGTGTGCACCGTCTTCCCGCCATTTACCCACTATGATGGACAGCTCACTCAAGGGACCCCTGCGCACTTCGGCGAGATTGCATAGTAACATACACATTGTCGCTGGAACTAGTTGAAGCTCAAATGCAGTGACTCATTCATCAGCCCAAAAACAATCGTGAGCGTTGGGAGGCTGGGCAGCTGTGCCTTCTTCCCAAATCTACCGTCGAAAATCAGCTGTGATGCTGGACAGAGGCCTTTGCATCCTTGACTTTCACGAGCGCAATCCCTGTGCTGTTCCTGTGCCCACGAGCTTCTGTATCTTCATCTGCTGCTCTGATCGGTCTCTGACCTTATATACACACAAGAGGCATGTTCACTCGCATGGAAGCCCCGCCCGTTTGGCCCCGCCCACACACACGAGGTGTGTACCCTCTTCCCGCCATTTACGCACTATGATGGACAGCTTACTCAAGGGACCCCTGCGCACTTCGGCGAGATTGCATAGTAACACACACATTGTCGCTGGAACTAGTTGAAGCTCAAATGCAGTGACTCATTCATCAGCCCAAAAACAATCGTGAGCGTTGGGAGGCTGGGCAGCTGTGCCTTCTTCCCAAATCTACCGTCGAAAATCAGCTGTGATGCTGGACAGAGGCCTTTGCATCCTTGACTTTCAAGAGCGCAATCCCTGTGCTGTTCCTGTGACCACGAGCTTCTGTATCTTCAGCTGCTGCTCTGATCGGTCTCTGACCTTATATACACACAAGAGTCATGTTCACTCGCATGGAAGCCCCGCCCGTTTGGCCCCGCCCACACACACGAGGTGTGCACCCTCTTCCCGCCATTTACACACTATGATGGACAGCTTACTCAAGGGACCCCTGCGCACTTCGGCGAGATTGCATAGTAACACACATTGTCGCTGGAACTAGTTGAAGCTCAAATGCAGTGACTCATTCATCAGCCCAAAAACAATCGTGAGCGTTGGGAGGCTGGGCAGCTGTGCCTTCTTCCCAAATCTACCGTCAAAAATCAGCTGTGATGCTGGACAGAGGCCTTTGCATCCTTGACTTTCAAGAGCGCAATCCCTGTGCTGTTCCTGTGACCTCGAGCTTCTGTATCTTCAGCTGCTGCTCTGATCGGTCTCTGACCTTATATACACACAAGAGGCATGTTCACTCGCATGGAATCCCCGCCCGTTTGGCCCCGCCCACACACACGCGGTGTGCACCGTCTTCCCGCCATTTACCCACTATGATGGACAGCTTACTCAAGGGACCCCTGCGCACTTCGGCGAGATTGCATAGTAACACACACATTGTCGCTGGAACTAGTTGAAGCTCAAATGCAGTGACTCATTCATCAGCCCAAAAACAATCGTGAGCGTTGGGAGGCTGGGCAGCTGTGCCTTCTTCCCAAATCTACCGTCGAAAATCAGCTGTGATGCTGGACAGAGGCCTTTGCATCCTTGACTTTCACGAGCGCAATCCCTGTGCTGTTCCTGTGCCCACGAGCTTCTGTATCTTCATCTGCTGCTCTGATCGGTCTCTGACCTTATATACACACAAGAGGCATGTTCACTCGCATGGAAGCCCCGCACGTTTGGCCCCGCCCACACACACGCGGTGTGCACCGTCTTCCCGCCATTTACCCACTATGATGGACAGCTCACTCAAGGGACCCCTGCGCACTTCGGCGAGATTGCATAGTAACACACACATTGTCGCTGGAACTAGTTGAAGCTCAAATGCAGTGACTCATTCATCAGCCCAAAAACAATCGTGATCGTTGGGAGGCTGGGCAGCTGTGCCTTCTTCCCAAATCTACCGTCGAAAATCAGCTGTGATGCTGGACAGAGGCCTTTGCATCCTTGACTTTCACGAGCGCAATCCCTGTGCTGTTCCTGTGCCCACGAGCTTCTGTATCTTCAGCTGCTGCTCTGATCGGTCTCTGACCTTATATACACACAAGAGGCATGTTCACTCGCATGGAAGCCCCGCCCGTTTGGCCCCGCCCACACACACGAGGTGTGCACCCTCTTCCCGCCATTTACACACTATGATGGACAGCTTACTCAAGGGACCCCTGCGCACTTCGGCGAGATTGCATAGTAACACACATTGTCGCTGGAACTAGTTGAAGCTCAAATGCAGTGACTCATTCATCAGCCCAAAAACAATCGTGAGCGTCGTGGAGGCTGGGCAGCTGTGCCTTCTTCCCAAATCTACCGTCAAAAATCAGCTGTGATGCTGGACAGAGGCCTTTGCATCCTTGACTTTCAAGAGCGCAATCCCTGTGCTGTTCCTGTGACCTCGAGCTTCTGTATCTTCAGCTGCTGCTCTGATCGGTCTCTGACCTTATATACACACAAGAGGCATGTTCACTCGCATGGAAGCCCCGCCCGTTTGGCCCCGCCCACACACACACGGTGTGCACCCTCTTCCCGCCATTTACCCACTATGATGGACAGCTCACTCAAGGGACCCCTGCGCACTTGGGCGCGAATGCATAGTAACACACACATGGTCGCTGTAGACAACTCTCTGGCACTTTAGGCAGCTGTAGTGTAGTAAAAGCACTATACATTTACCCAACGAGGTAGCACTTACTGATTATCCAGTAGAAAGTACTCCAGTTGAGTAGAGGTATGGCACAAAACGGTGGCGTCTTCTTGAATAAATATGAAGGGCAGGGTCCATTCTGGCAAGATGGTCCTGGCACAAAAATTAAACCTCAACAGGAAGCACTTACAGATATCATTACAGCATGTGCCCTAGTTGAAGCTTAAATTCAGTGACTCATTCATCAGCCCAAAAACAATCGTGAGCGTCGTGGAGGCTGGGCAGGTGTGCCTTCTTCCCAAATATACCATCGAAAATAAGCTGTGATGCTGGACAGAGGCATTTGCATCCTTGACTTTCACGAGCGCAATCCCTGTGCTGTTCCTGTGACCTCGAGCTTCTGTATCTTCAGCTGCTGCTCTGATCGGTCTCTGACCTTATATACACACAAGAGGCATGTTCACTCGCATGGAAGCCCCGCCCATTTGGCCCCGCCCACACACACGAGGTGTGCACCCTCTTCCCGCCATTTACCCACTATGATGGACAGCTCACTCAAGGGACCCCTGCGCACTTCGGCGAGATTGCATAGTAACACACACATTGTCGCTGGAACTAGTTGAAGCTCAAATGCAGTGACTCATTCATCAGCCCAAAAACAATCGTGAGCGTTGGGAGGCTGGGCAGCTGTGCCTTCTTCCCAAATCTACCGTCGAAAATCAGCTGTGATGCTGGACAGAGGCCTTTGCATCCTTGACTTTCACGAGCGCAATCCCTGTGCTGTTCCTGTGCCCACGAGCTTCTGTATCTTCATCTGCTGATCTGATCGGTCTCTGACCTTATATACACACAAGAGGCATGTTCACTCGCATGGAAGCCCCGCCCGTTTGGCCCCGCCCACACACACGAGGTGTGCACCCTCTTCCCGCCATTTACACACTATGATGGACAGCTTACTCAAGGGACCCCTGCGCACTTCGGCGAGATTGCATAGTAACACACATTGTCGCTGGAACTAGTTGAAGCTCAAATGCAGTGACTCATTCATCAGCCCAAAAACAATCGTGAGCATTGGGAGGCTGGGCAGCTGTGCCTTCTTCCCAAATCTACCGTCAAAAATCAGCTGTGATGCTGGACAGAGGCCTTTGCATCCTTGACTTTCAAGAGCGCAATCCCTGTGCTGTTCCTGTGACCTCGAGCTTCTGTATCTTCAGCTGCTGCTCTGATCGGTCTCTGACCTTATATACACACAAGAGGCATGTTCACTCGCATGGAAGCCCCGCCCGTTTGGCCCCGCCCACACACACGAGGTGTGCACCCTCTTCCCGCCATTTACACACTATGATGGACAGCTTACTCAAGGGACCCCTGCGCACTTCGGCGAGATTGCATAGTAACACACATTGTCGCTGGAACTAGTTGAAGCTCAAATGCAGTGACTCATTCATCAGCCCAAAAACAATCGTGAGCGTTGGGAGGCTGGGCAGCTGTGCCTTCTTCCCAAATCTACCGTCGAAAATCAGCTGTGATGCTGGACAGAGGCCTTTGCATCCTTGACTTTCACGAGCGCAATCCCTGTGCTGTTCCTGTGCCCACGAGCTTCTGTATCTTCATCTGCTGCTCTGATCGGTCTCTGACCTTATATACACACATGGTCGCTGTAGACAACTCTCTGGCACTTTAGGCAGCTGTAGTGTAGTAAAAGCACTATACATTTACCCAACGAGGTAGCACTTACTGATTATCCAGTAGAAAGTACTCCAGTTGAGTAGAGGTATGGCACAAAACGGTGGCGTCTTCTTGAATAAATATGAAGGGCAGGGTCCATTCTGGCACGATGGTCCTGGCACAAAAATTAAACCTCAACAGGAAGCACTTACAGATATCATTACAGCATGTGCCCTAGTTGAAGCTCAAATGCAGTGACTCATTCATCAGCCCAAAAACAATCGTGAGCGTTGGGAGGCTGGGCAGCTGTGCCTTCTTCCCAAATCTACCGTCAAAAATCATGCTGGACAGAGGCCTTTGCATCCTTGACTTTCAAGAGCGCAATCCCTGTGCTGTTCCTGTGACCTCGAGCTTCTGTATCTTCAGCTGCTGCTCTGATCGGTCTCTGACCTTATATACACACAAGAGGCATGTTCACTCGCATGGAATCCCCGCCCGTTTGGCCCCGCCCACACACACGCGGTGTGCACCGTCTTCCCGCCATTTACCCACTATGATGGACAGCTCACTCAAGGGACCCCTGCGCACTTCGGCGAGATTGCATAGTAACACACACATTGTCGCTGGAACTAGTTGAAGCTCAAATGCAGTGACTCATTCATCAGCCCAAAAATAATTGTGAGCGTCGTGGAGGCTGGGCAGGTGTGCCTTCTTCCCAAATCTACCGTCGAAAATCAGCTGTGATGCTGGACAGAGGCCTTTGCATCCTTGACTTTCAAGAGCGCAATCCCTGTGCTGTTCCTGTGACCTCGAGCTTCTGTATCTTCAGCTGCTGCTCTGATCGGTCTCTGACCTTATATACACACAAGAGGCATGTTCACTCGCATGGAAGCCCCGCCCGTTTGGCCCCGCCCACACACACACGGTGTGCACCCTCTTCCCGCCATTTACCCACTATGATGGACAGCTCACTCAAGGGACCCCTGCGCACTTGGGCGCGAATGCATAGTAACACACACATGGTCGCTGTAGACAACTCTCTGGCACTTTAGGCAGCTGTAGTGTAGTAAAAGCACTATACATTTACCCAACGAGGTAGCACTTACTGATTATCCAGTAGAAAGTACTCCAGTTGAGTAGAGGTATGGCACAAAACGGTGGCGTCTTCTTGAATAAATATGAAGGGCAGGGTCCATTCTGGCACGATGGTCCTGGCACAAAAATTAAACCTCAACAGGAAGCACTTACAGATATCATTACAGCATGTGCCCTAGTTGAAGCTTAAATTCAGTGACTCATTCATCAGCCCAAAAACAATCGTGAGCGTCGTGGAGGCTGGGCAGGTGTGCCTTCTTCCCAAATATACCATCGAAAATCAGCTGTGATGCTGGACAGAGGCATTTGCATCCTTGACTTTCACGAGCGCAATCCCTGTGCTGTTCCTGTGACCTCGAGCTTCTGTATCTTCAGCTGCTGCTCTGATCGGTCTCTGACCTTATATACACACAAGAGGCATGTTCACTCGCATGGAAGCCCCACCCATTTGGCCCGCCCACACACACGAGGTGTGCACCCTCTTCCCGCCATTTACCCACTATGATGGACAGTTCACTCAAGGGACCCCTGCGCCCTTCGGCGCGAATGCATAGTAACACACACATTGTCGCTGGAACAAGTTGAAGCTTAAATTCAGTGACTCATTCATCAGCCCAAAAACAATCGTGAGCGTCGTGGAGGCTGGGCAGGTGTGCCTTCTTCCCAAATATACCATCGAAAATCAGCTGTGATGCTGGACAGAGGCATTTGCAGCCTTGACTTTCACGAGCGCAATCCCTGTGCTGTTCCTGTGACCTCGAGCTTCTGTATCTTCAGCTGCTGCTCTGATCGGTCTCTGACCTTATATACACACAAGAGGCATGTTCACTCGCATGGAAGCCCCGCCCGTTTGGCCCCGCCCACACACACGAGGTGTGCACCCTCTTCCCGCCATTTACACACTATGATGGACAGCTTACTCAAGGGACCCCTGCGCACTTCGGCGAGATTGCATAGTAACACACATTGTCGATGGAACTAGTTGAAGCTCAAATGCAGTGACTCATTCATCAGCCCAAAAACAATCGTGAGCGTTGGGAGGCTGGGCAGCTGTGCCTTCTTCCCAAATCTACCTTCAAAAATCAGCTGTGATGCTGGACAGAGGCCTTTGCATCCTTGACTTTCAAGAGCGCAATCCCTGTGCTGTTCCTGTGACCACGAGCTTCTGTATCTTCAGCTGCTGCTCTGATCGGTCTCTGACCTTATACACACACAAGAGGCATGTTCACTCGCATGGAAGCCCCGCCCGTTTGGCCCCGCCCACACACACGTGGTGTGCACCGTCTTCCCGCCATTTACCCACTATGATGGACAGCTCACTCAAGGGACCCCTGCGCACTTCGGCGAGATTGCATAGTAACACACACATTGTCGCTGGAACTAGTTGAAGCTCAAATGCAGTGACTCATTCATCAGCCCAAAAACAATCGTGAGCGTTGGGAGGCTGGGCAGCTGTGCCTTCTTCCCAAATCTACCGTCGAAAATCAGCTGTGATGCTGGACAGAGGCCTTTGCATCCTTGACTTTCACGAGCGCAATCCCTGTGCTGTTCCTGTGCCCACGAGCTTCTGTATCTTCATCTGCTGCTCTGATCGGTCTCTGACCTTATATACACACAAGAGGCATGTTCACTCGCATGGAAGCCCCGCCCGTTTGGCCCCGCCCACACACACGTGGTGTGCACCGTCTTCCCGCCATTTACCCACTATGATGGACAGTTCACTCAAGGGACCCCTGCGCACTTCGGCGCGATTGCATAGTAACACACACTTGGTTGCTGGAACAAGTTGAAGCTTAAATTCAGTGACTCATTCATCAGCCCAAAAACAATCGTGAGCGTCGTGGAGGCTGGGCAGGTGTGCCTTCTTCCCAAATATACCATCGAAAATCAGCTGTGATGCTGGACAGAGGCATTTGCATCCTTGACTTTCACGAGCGCAATCCCTGTGCTGTTCCTGTGACCTCGAGCTTCTGTATCTTCAGCTGCTGCTCTGATCGGTCTCTGACCTTATATACACACAAGAGGCATGTTCACTCGCATGGAAGCCCCGCCCGTTTGGCCCCGCCCACACACACGAGGTGTGCACCCTCTTCCCGCCATTTACACACTATGATGGACAGCTTACTCAAGGGTCCCCTGCGCACTTCGGCGAGATTGCATAGTAACACACATTGTCGCTGGAACTAGTTGAAGCTCAAATGCAGTGACTCATTCATCAGCCCAAAAACAATCGTGAGCGTTGGGAGGCTGGGCAGCTGTGCCTTCTTCCCAAATCTACCGTCAAAAATCAGCTGTGATGCTGGACAGAGGCCTTTGCATCCTTGACTTTCAAGAGCGCAATCCCTGTGCTGTTCCTGTGACCACGAGCTTCTGTATCTTCATCTGCTGCTCTGATCGGTCTCTGACCTTATATACACACAAGAGGCATGTTCACTCGCATGGAAGCCCCGCCCACACACACGCGGTGTGCACCGTCTTCCCGCCATTTACCCACTATGATGGACAGCTCACTCAAGGGACCCCTGCGCACTTCGGCGAGATTGCATAGTAACACACACATTGTCGCTGGAACTAGTTGAAGCTCAAATGCAGTGACTCATTCATCAGCCCAAAAACAATCGTGAGCGTTGGGAGGCTGGGCAGCTGTGCCTTCTTCCCAAATCTACCGTCGAAAATCAGCTGTGATGCTGGACAGAGGCCTTTGCATCCTTGACTTTCAAGAGCGCAATCCCTGTGCTGTTCCTGTGACCTCGAGCTTCTGTATCTTCAGCTGCTGCTCTGATCGGTCTCTGACCTTATATACACACAAGAGGCATGTTCACTCGCATGGAATCCCCGCCCGTTTGGCCCCGCCCACACACACACGGTGTGCACCCTCTTCCCGCCATTTACCCACTATGATGGACAGCTCACTCAAGGGACCCCTGCGCACTTCGGCGCGAATGCATAGTAACACACACATTGTCCCTGGAACTAGTTGAAGCTCAAATGCAGTGACTCATTCATCAGCCCAAAAACAATCGTGAGCGTTGGGAGGCTGGGCAGCTGTGCCTTCTTCCCAAATCTACCGTCAAAAATCAGCTGTGATGCTGGACAGAGGCCTTTGCATCCTTGACTTTCAAGAGTGCAATCCCTGTGCTGTTCCTGTGCCCACGAGCTTCTGTATCTTCATCTGCTGCTCTGATCGGTCTCTGACCTTATATACACACAAGAGGCATGTTCACTCGCATGGCAGCCCCGCCCGTTTGGCCCCGCCCACACACACGCGGTGTGCACCGTCTTCCCGCCATTTACCCACTATGATGGACAGCTCACTCAAGGGACCCCTGCGCACTTCGGCGAGATTGCATAGTAACACACACATTGTCGCTGGAACTAGTTGAAGCTCAAATGCAGTGACTCATTCATCAGCCCAAAAACAATCGTGAGCGTTGGGAGGCTGGGCAGCTGTGCCTTCTTCCCAAATCTACCGTCGAAAATCAGCTGTGATGCTGGACAGAGGGCTTTGCATCCTTGACTTTCACGAGCGCAATCCCTGTGCTGTTCCTGTGCCCACGAGCTTCTGTATCTTCATCTGCTGCTCTGATCGGTCTCTGACCTTATATACACACAAGAGGCATGTTCACTCGCATGGAAGCCCCACCCGTTTGACCCCGCCCACACACACGTGGTGTGCACCGTCTTCCCGCCATTTACCCACTATGATGGACAGTTCACTCAAGGGACCCCTGCGCACTTCGGCGCGATTGCATAGTAACACACACTTGGTTGCTGGAACTAGTTGAAGCTCAAATGCAGTGACTCATTCATCAGCCCAAAAACAATTGTGAGCGTCGTGGAGGCTGGGCAGGTGTGCCTTCTTCCCAAATCTACCGTCGAAAATCAGCTGTGATGCTGGACAGAGGCCTTTCCATCCTTGACTTTCAAGAGCGCAATCCCTGTGCTGTTCCTGTGACCTCGAGCTTCTGTATCTTCAGCTGCTGCTCTGATCGGTCTCTGACCTTATATACACACAAGAGGCATGTTCACTCGCATGGAAGCCCCGCCCGTTTGGCCCCGCCCACACACACACGGTGTGCACCCTCTTCCCGCCATTTACCCACTATGATGGACAGCTCACTCAAGGGACCCCTGCGCACTTGGGCGCGAATGCATAGTAACACACACATGGTCGCTGTAGACAACTCTCTGGCACTTTAGGCAGCTGTAGTGTAGTAAAAGCACTATACATTTACCCAACGAGGTAGCACTTACTGATTATCCAGTAGAAAGTACTCCAGTTGAGTAGAGGTATGGCACAAAACGGTGGCGTCTTCTTGAATAAATATGAAGGGCAGGGTCCATTCTGGCACGATGGTCCTGGCACAAAAATTAAACCTCAACAGGAAGCACTTACAGATATCATTACAGCATGTGCCCTAGTTGAAGCTTAAATTCAGTGACTCATTCATCAGCCCAAAAACAATCGTGAGCGTCGTGGAGGCTGGGCAGGTGTGCCTTCTTCCCAAATCTACCGTCGAAAATCAGCTGTGATGCTGGACAGAGGCCTTTGCATCCTTGACTTTCACGAGCGCAATCCCTGTGCTGTTCCTGTGCCCACGAGCTTCTGTATCTTCATCTGCTGCTCTGATCGGTCTCTGACCTTATATACACACAAGAGGCATGTTCACTCGCATGGAAGCCCCGCCCGTTTGGCCCCGCCCACACACACGTGGTGTGCACCGTCTTCCCGCCATTTACCCACTATGATGGACAGTTCACTCAAGGGACCCCTGCGCACTTCGGCGCGATTGCATAGTAACACACACTTGGTTGCTGGAACAAGTTGAAGCTTAAATTCAGTGACTCATTCATCAGCCCAAAAACAATCGTGAGCGTCGTGGAGGCTGGGCAGGTGTGCCTTCTTCCCAAATATACCATCGAAAATCAGCTGTGATGCTGGACAGAGGCATTTGCATCCTTGACTTTCACGAGCGCAATCCCTGTGCTGTTCCTGTGACCTCGAGCTTCTGTATCTTCAGCTGCTGCTCTGATCGGTCTCTGACCTTATATACACACAAGAGGCATGTTCACTCGCATGGAAGCCCCGCCCGTTTGGCCCCGCCCACACACACGAGGTGTGCACCCTCTTCCCGCCATTTACACACTATGATGGACAGCTTACTCAAGGGACCGGGAAACATCATTTACAACGATGTCTTTTCCACGATTGACGTTTTAAACGATCCACTTACCCCGCAAACGTCTCTTCAACGAGGGAGCCTTCAACGACCGTCTTGACCACGAAAAAACGTTCAGCGTGGCTTGGGGGGAGACGTGGTATTCCGTCCAGTCGTGATGGGGGGGCTGGGGGAGGGTTGGGAGGGGGCTGGGGGGGCTGGGGGGGTCTCCCCCCCAAAAAATAACAAGCGAGCGAGCGAGTTAGATAAAAAAAAAAACGCTCTGTGGTATTGATGAAGAAAAAGGAATGACCCTCCCTCAAAGACGTGCAGTGTACGTAAAAAAAAACAGTCCTTTATTTATTTTAGAAGACGTGGGCTGGGGGGGCTGGGGGGGTCTCCCCCCCAAAAAATAACAAGCGAGCGAGCGAGTTAGATAAAAAAAAAAACGCTCTGTGGTATTGATGAAGAAAAAGGAATGACCCTCCCTCAAAGACGTGCAGTGTACGTAAAAAAAAAACAGTCCTTTATTTATTTTAGAAGACGTGTTTTGACGCTTGTTTCCATGGTAGATGGAAGTAAGGGGCTGCAGGAGAAAGACGTGCAGGTAAGACGTTCCTACCGTGGTACAATCCTTCGTTGTCAATTCCAGCGTGGTAAAGCCACTTGCGATGTAAAATTCGCGTGGTAATGCCATGCGTGGAACTTGTATTAGTTGAAAAATCATATATTCCAAGGGACCCCTGCGCACTTCGGCGAGATTGCATAGTAACACACATTGTCGCTGGAACTAGTTGAAGCTCAAATGCAGTGACTCATTCATCAGCCCAAAAACAATCGTGAGCGTTGGGAGGCTGGGCAGCTGTGCCTTCTTCCCAAATCTACCGTCGAAAATCAGCTGTGATGCTGGACAGAGGCCTTTGCATCCTTGACTTTCACGAGCGCAATCCCTGTGCTGTTCCTGTGCCCACGAGCTTCTGTATCTTCATCTGCTGCTCTGATCGGTCTCTGACCTTATATACACACATGGTCGCTGTAGACAACTCTCTGGCACTTTAGGCAGCTGTAGTGTAGTAAAAGCACTATACATTTACCCAACGAGGTAGCACTTACTGATTATCCAGTAGAAAGTACTCCAGTTGAGTAGAGGTATGGCACAAAACGGTGGCGTCTTCTTGAATAAATATGAAGGGCAGGGTCCATTCTGGCACGATGGTCCTGGCACAAAAATTAAACCTCAACAGGAAGCACTTACAGATATCATTACAGCATGTGCCCTAGTTGAAGCTTAAATTCAGTGACTCATTCATCAGCCCAAAAAAAATCGTGAGCGTTGGGAGGCTGGGCAGCTGTGCCTTCTTCCCAAATCTACCGTCAAAAATCAGCTGTGATGCTGGACAGAGGCCTTTGCATCCTTGACTTTCAAGAGCGCAATCCCTGTGCTGTTCCTGTGCCCACGAGCTTCTGTATCTTCATCTGCTGCTCTGATCGGTCTCTGACCTTATATACACACAAGAGGCATGTTCACTCGCATGGAAGCCCCGCCCGTTTGGCCCCGCCCACACACACGCGGTGTGCACCGTCTTCCCGCCATTTACCCACTATGATGGACAGCTCACTCAAGGGACCCCTGCGCACTTCGGCGAGATTGCATAGTAACACACACATTGTCGCTGGAACTAGTTGAAGCTCAAATGCAGTGACTCATTCATCAGCCCAAAAACAATCGTGAGCGTGGGGAGGCTGGGCAGCTGTGCCTTCTTCCCAAATATACCATCGAAAATAAGCTGTGATGCTGGACAGAGGCATTTGCATCCTTGACTTTCACAAGCGCAATCCCTGTGCTATTCCTGTGACCTCGAGCTTCTGTATCTTCAGCTGCTGCTCTGATCGGTCTCTGACCTTATATACACACAAGAGGCATGTTCACTCGCATGGAAGCCCCGCCCCTTTGGCCCCGCCCACACACACGAGGTGTGCACCCTCTTCCCGCCATTTACCCACTATGATGGACAGTTCACTCAAGGGACCCCTGCGCCCTTCGGCGCGAATGCATAGTAACACACACATTGTCGCTGGAACAAGTTGAAGCTTAAATTCAGTGACTCATTCATCAGCCCAAAAACAATCGTGAGCGTCGTGGAGGCTGGGCAGGTGTGCCTTCTTCCCAAATATACCATCGAAAATCAGCTGTGATGCTGGACAGAGGCATTTGCATCCTTGACTTTCACGAGCGCAATCCCTGTGCTGTTCCTGTGACCTCGAGCTTCTGTATCTTCAGCTGCTGCTCTGATCGGTCTCTGACCTTATATACACACAAGAGGCATGTTCACTCGCATGGAAGCCCCGCCCGTTTGGCCCCGCCCACACACACGAGGTGTGCACCCTCTTCCCGCCATTTACACACTATGATGGACAGCTTACTCAAGGGACCCCTGCGCACTTCGGCGAGATTGCATAGTAACACACATTGTCGCTGGAACTAGTTGAAGCTCAAATGCAGTGACTCATTCATCAGCCCAAAAACAATCGTGAGCGTTGGGAGGCTGGGCAGCTGTGCCTTCTTCCCAAATCTACCGTCAAAAATCAGCTGTGATGCTGGACAGAGGCCTTTGCATCCTTGACTTTCAAGAGCGCAATCCCTGTGCTGTTCCTGTGACCACGAGCTTCTGTATCTTCATCTGCTGCTCTGATCGGTCTCTGACCTTATATACACACAAGAGGCATGTTCACTCGCATGGAAGCCCCGCCCGTTTGGCCCCGCCCACACACACGCGGTGTGCACCGTCTTCCCGCCATTTACCCACTATGATGGACAGCTCACTCAAGGGACCCCTGCGCACTTCGGCGAGATTGCATAGTAACACACACATTGTCGCTGGAACTAGTTGAAGCTCAAATGCAGTGACTCATTCATCAGCCCAAAAACAATCGTGAGCGTTGGGAGGCTGGGCAGCTGTGCCTTCTTCCCAAATCTACCGTCGAAAATCAGCTGTGATGCTGGACAGAGGCCTTTGCATCCTTGACTTTCAAGAGCGCAATCCCTGTGCTGTTCCTGTGACCTCGAGCTTCTGTATCTTCATCTGCTGCTCTGATCGGTCTCTGACCTTATATACACACAAGAGGCATGTTCACTCGCATGGAATCCCCGCCCGTTTGGCCCCGCCCACACACACGCGGTGTGCACCGTCTTCCCGCCATTTACCCACTATGATGGACAGCTCACTCAAGGGACCCCTGCGCACTTCGGCGAGATTGCATAGTAACACACACATGGTCGCTGTAGACAACTCTCTGGCACTTTAGGCAGCTGTAGTGTCGTAAAAGCACTATACATTTACCCAACGAGGTAGCACTTACTGATTATCCAGTAGAAAGTACTCCAGTTGAGTAGAGGTATAGCACAAAACGGTGGCGTCTTCTTGAATAAATATGAAGGGCAGGGTCCATTCTGGCACGATGGTCCTGGCACAAAAATTAAACCTCAACAGGAAGCACTTACAGATATCATTACAGCATGTGCCCTAGTTGAAGCTTAAATTCAGTGACTCATTCATCAGCCCAAACACAATCGTGAGCGTCGTGGAGGCTGGGCAGGTGTGCCTTCTTCCCAAATATACCATCGAAAATCAGCTGTGATGCTGGACAGAGGCATTTGCATCCTCGACTTTCACGAGCGCAATCCCTGTGCTGTTCCTGTGACCTCGAGCTTCTGTATCTTCAGCTGCTGCTCTGATCGGTCTCTGACCTTATATACACACAAGAGGCATGTTCACTCGCATGGAAGCCCCGCCCATTTGGCCCCGCCCACACACGAGGTGTGCACCCTCTTCCCGCCATTTACCCACTATGATGGACAGTTCACTCAAGGGACCCCTGCGCCCTTCGGCGCGAATGCATAGTAACACACACATTGTCGCTGGAACAAGTTGAAGCTTAAATTCAGTGACTCATTCATCAGCCCAAAAACAATCGTGAGCGTCGTGGAGGCTGGGCAGGTGTGCCTTCTTCCCAAATATACCATCGAAAATCAGCTGTGATGCTGGACAGAGGCATTTGCATCCTTGACTTTCACGAGCGCAATCCCTGTGCTGTTCCTGTGACCTCGAGCTTCTGTATCTTCAGCTGCTGCTCTGATCGGTCTCTGACCTTATATACACACAAGAGGCATGTTCACTCACATGGAAGCCCCGCCCGTTTGGCCCCGCCCACACACACGCGGTGTGCACCGTCTTCCCGCCATTTACCCACTATGATGGACAGCTCACTCAAGGGACCCCTGCGCACTTCGGCGAGATTGCATAGTAACATACACATTGTCGCTGGAACTAGTTGAAGCTCAAATGCAGTGACTCATTCATCAGCCCAAAAACAATCGTGAGCGTTGGGAGGCTGGGCAGCTGTGCCTTCTTCCCAAATCTACCGTCGAAAATCAGCTGTGATGCTGGACAGAGGCCTTTGCATCCTTGACTTTCACGAGCGCAATCCCTGTGCTGTTCCTGTGCCCACGAGCTTCTGTATCTTCATCTGCTGCTCTGATCGGTCTCTGACCTTATATACACACAAGAGGCATGTTCACTCGCATGGAAGCCCCGCCCGTTTGGCCCCGCCCACACACACGAGGTGTGCACCCTCTTCCCGCCATTTACGCACTATGATGGACAGCTTACTCAAGGGACCCCTGCGCACTTCGGCGAGATTGCATAGTAACACACACATTGTCGCTGGAACTAGTTGAAGCTCAAATGCAGTGACTCATTCATCAGCCCAAAAACAATCGTGAGCGTTGGGAGGCTGGGCAGCTGTGCCTTCTTCCCAAATCTACCGTCGAAAATCAGCTGTGATGCTGGACAGAGGCCTTTGCATCCTTGACTTTCAAGAGCGCAATCCCTGTGCTGTTCCTGTGACCACGAGCTTCTGTATCTTCAGCTGCTGCTCTGATCGGTCTCTGACCTTATATACACACAAGAGGCATGTTCACTCGCATGGAAGCCCCGCCCGTTTGGCCCCGCCCACACACACGAGGTGTGCACCCTCTTCCCGCCATTTACACACTATGATGGACAGCTTACTCAAGGGACCCCTGCGCACTTCGGCGAGATTGCATAGTAACACACATTGTCGCTGGAACTAGTTGAAGCTCAAATGCAGTGACTCATTCATCAGCCCAAAAACAATCGTGAGCGTTGGGAGGCTGGGCAGCTGTGCCTTCTTCCCAAATCTACCGTCAAAAATCAGCTGTGATGCTGGACAGAGGCCTTTGCATCCTTGACTTTCAAGAGCGCAATCCCTGTGCTGTTCCTGTGACCTCGAGCTTCTGTATCTTCAGCTGCTGCTCTGATCGGTCTCTGACCTTATATACACACAAGAGGCATGTTCACTCGCATGGAATCCCCGCCCGTTTGGCCCCGCCCACACACACGCGGTGTGCACCGTCTTCCCGCCATTTACCCACTATGATGGACAGCTTACTCAAGGGACCCCTGCGCACTTCGGCGAGATTGCATAGTAACACACACATTGTCGCTGGAACTAGTTGAAGCTCAAATGCAGTGACTCATTCATCAGCCCAAAAACAATCGTGAGCGTTGGGAGGCTGGGCAGCTGTGCCTTCTTCCCAAATCTACCGTCGAAAATCAGCTGTGATGCTGGACAGAGGCCTTTGCATCCTTGACTTTCACGAGCGCAATCCCTGTGCTGTTCCTGTGCCCACGAGCTTCTGTATCTTCATCTGCTGCTCTGATCGGTCTCTGACCTTATATACACACAAGAGGCATGTTCACTCGCATGGAAGCCCCGCACGTTTGGCCCCGCCCACACACACGCGGTGTGCACCGTCTTCCCGCCATTTACCCACTATGATGGACAGCTCACTCAAGGGACCCCTGCGCACTTCGGCGAGATTGCATAGTAACACACACATTGTCGCTGGAACTAGTTGAAGCTCAAATGCAGTGACTCATTCATCAGCCCAAAAACAATCGTGATCGTTGGGAGGCTGGGCAGCTGTGCCTTCTTCCCAAATCTACCGTCGAAAATCAGCTGTGATGCTGGACAGAGGCCTTTGCATCCTTGACTTTCACGAGCGCAATCCCTGTGCTGTTCCTGTGCCCACGAGCTTCTGTATCTTCAGCTGCTGCTCTGATCGGTCTCTGACCTTATATACACACAAGAGGCATGTTCACTCGCATGGAAGCCCCGCCCGTTTGGCCCCGCCCACACACACGAGGTGTGCACCCTCTTCCCGCCATTTACACACTATGATGGACAGCTTACTCAAGGGACCCCTGCGCACTTCGGCGAGATTGCATAGTAACACACATTGTCGCTGGAACTAGTTGAAGCTCAAATGCAGTGACTCATTCATCAGCCCAAAAACAATCGTGAGCGTCGTGGAGGCTGGGCAGCTGTGCCTTCTTCCCAAATCTACCGTCAAAAATCAGCTGTGATGCTGGACAGAGGCCTTTGCATCCTTGACTTTCAAGAGCGCAATCCCTGTGCTGTTCCTGTGACCTCGAGCTTCTGTATCTTCAGCTGCTGCTCTGATCGGTCTCTGACCTTATATACACACAAGAGGCATGTTCACTCGCATGGAAGCCCCGCCCGTTTGGCCCCGCCCACACACACACGGTGTGCACCCTCTTCCCGCCATTTACCCACTATGATGGACAGCTCACTCAAGGGACCCCTGCGCACTTGGGCGCGAATGCATAGTAACACACACATGGTCGCTGTAGACAACTCTCTGGCACTTTAGGCAGCTGTAGTGTAGTAAAAGCACTATACATTTACCCAACGAGGTAGCACTTACTGATTATCCAGTAGAAAGTACTCCAGTTGAGTAGAGGTATGGCACAAAACGGTGGCGTCTTCTTGAATAAATATGAAGGGCAGGGTCCATTCTGGCAAGATGGTCCTGGCACAAAAATTAAACCTCAACAGGAAGCACTTACAGATATCATTACAGCATGTGCCCTAGTTGAAGCTTAAATTCAGTGACTCATTCATCAGCCCAAAAACAATCGTGAGCGTCGTGGAGGCTGGGCAGGTGTGCCTTCTTCCCAAATATACCATCGAAAATAAGCTGTGATGCTGGACAGAGGCATTTGCATCCTTGACTTTCACGAGCGCAATCCCTGTGCTGTTCCTGTGACCTCGAGCTTCTGTATCTTCAGCTGCTGCTCTGATCGGTCTCTGACCTTATATACACACAAGAGGCATGTTCACTCGCATGGAAGCCCCGCCCATTTGGCCCCGCCCACACACACGAGGTGTGCACCCTCTTCCCGCCATTTACCCACTATGATGGACAGCTCACTCAAGGGACCCCTGCGCACTTCGGCGAGATTGCATAGTAACACACACATTGTCGCTGGAACTAGTTGAAGCTCAAATGCAGTGACTCATTCATCAGCCCAAAAACAATCGTGAGCGTTGGGAGGCTGGGCAGCTGTGCCTTCTTCCCAAATCTACCGTCGAAAATCAGCTGTGATGCTGGACAGAGGCCTTTGCATCCTTGACTTTCACGAGCGCAATCCCTGTGCTGTTCCTGTGCCCACGAGCTTCTGTATCTTCATCTGCTGATCTGATCGGTCTCTGACCTTATATACACACAAGAGGCATGTTCACTCGCATGGAAGCCCCGCCCGTTTGGCCCCGCCCACACACACGAGGTGTGCACCCTCTTCCCGCCATTTACACACTATGATGGACAGCTTACTCAAGGGACCCCTGCGCACTTCGGCGAGATTGCATAGTAACACACATTGTCGCTGGAACTAGTTGAAGCTCAAATGCAGTGACTCATTCATCAGCCCAAAAACAATCGTGAGCGTTGGGAGGCTGGGCAGCTGTGCCTTCTTCCCAAATCTACCGTCAAAAATCAGCTGTGATGCTGGACAGAGGCCTTTGCATCCTTGACTTTCAAGAGCGCAATCCCTGTGCTGTTCCTGTGACCTCGAGCTTCTGTATCTTCAGCTGCTGCTCTGATCGGTCTCTGACCTTATATACACACAAGAGGCATGTTCACTCGCATGGAATCCCCGCCCGTTTGGCCCCGCCCACACACACGCGGTGTGCACCGTCTTCCCGCCATTTACCCACTATGATGGACAGCTCACTCAAGGGACCCCTGCGCACTTCGGCGAGATTGCATAGTAACACACACATTGTCGCTGGAACTAGTTGAAGCTCAAATGCAGTGACTCATTCATCAGCCCAAAAACAATTGTGAGCGTCGTGGAGGCTGGGCAGGTGTGCCTTCTTCCCAAATCTACCGTCGAAAATCAGCTGTGATGCTGGACAGAGGCCTTTGCATCCTTGACTTTCAAGAGCGCAATCCCTGTGCTGTTCCTGTGACCTCGAGCTTCTGTATCTTCAGCTGCTGCTCTGATCGGTCTCTGACCTTATATACACACAAGAGGCATGTTCACTCGCATGGAAGCCCCGCCCGTTTGGCCCCGCCCACACACACACGGTGTGCACCCTCTTCCCGCCATTTACCCACTATGATGGACAGCTCACTCAAGGGACCCCTGCGCACTTGGGCGCGAATGCATAGTAACACACACATGGTCGCTGTAGACAACTCTCTGGCACTTTAGGCAGCTGTAGTGTAGTAAAAGCACTATACATTTACCCAACGAGGTAGCACTTACTGATTATCCAGTAGAAAGTACTCCAGTTGAGTAGAGGTATGGCACAAAACGGTGGCGTCTTCTTGAATAAATATGAAGGGCAGGGTCCATTCTGGCACGATGGTCCTGGCACAAAAATTAAACCTCAACAGGAAGCACTTACAGATATCATTACAGCATGTGCCCTAGTTGAAGCTTAAATTCAGTGACTCATTCATCAGCCCAAAAACAATCGTGAGCGTCGTGGAGGCTGGGCAGGTGTGCCTTCTTCCCAAATATACCATCGAAAATCAGCTGTGATGCTGGACAGAGGCATTTGCATCCTTGACTTTCACGAGCGCAATCCCTGTGCTGTTCCTGTGACCTCGAGCTTCTGTATCTTCAGCTGCTGCTCTGATCGGTCTCTGACCTTATATACACACAAGAGGCATGTTCACTCGCATGGAAGCCCCACCCATTTGGCCCGCCCACACACACGAGGTGTGCACCCTCTTCCCGCCATTTACCCACTATGATGGACAGTTCACTCAAGGGACCCCTGCGCCCTTCGGCGCGAATGCATAGTAACACACACATTGTCGCTGGAACAAGTTGAAGCTTAAATTCAGTGACTCATTCATCAGCCCAAAAACAATCGTGAGCGTCGTGGAGGCTGGGCAGGTGTGCCTTCTTCCCAAATATACCATCGAAAATCAGCTGTGATGCTGGACAGAGGCATTTGCAGCCTTGACTTTCACGAGCGCAATCCCTGTGCTGTTCCTGTGACCTCGAGCTTCTGTATCTTCAGCTGCTGCTCTGATCGGTCTCTGACCTTATATACACACAAGAGGCATGTTCACTCGCATGGAAGCCCCGCCCGTTTGGCCCCGCCCACACACACGAGGTGTGCACCCTCTTCCCGCCATTTACACACTATGATGGACAGCTTACTCAAGGGACCCCTGCGCACTTCGGCGAGATTGCATAGTAACACACATTGTCGATGGAACTAGTTGAAGCTCAAATGCAGTGACTCATTCATCAGCCCAAAAACAATCGTGAGCGTTGGGAGGCTGGGCAGCTGTGCCTTCTTCCCAAATCTACCTTCAAAAATCAGCTGTGATGCTGGACAGAGGCCTTTGCATCCTTGACTTTCAAGAGCGCAATCCCTGTGCTGTTCCTGTGACCACGAGCTTCTGTATCTTCAGCTGCTGCTCTGATCGGTCTCTGACCTTATACACACACAAGAGGCATGTTCACTCGCATGGAAGCCCCGCCCGTTTGGCCCCGCCCACACACACGCGGTGTGCACCGTCTTCCCGCCATTTACCCACTATGATGGACAGCTCACTCAAGGGACCCCTGCGCACTTCGGCGAGATTGCATAGTAACACACACATTGTCGCTGGAACTAGTTGAAGCTCAAATGCAGTGACTCATTCATCAGCCCAAAAACAATCGTGAGCGTTGGGAGGCTGGGCAGCTGTGCCTTCTTCCCAAATCTACCGTCGAAAATCAGCTGTGATGCTGGACAGAGGCCTTTGCATCCTTGACTTTCACGAGCGCAATCCCTGTGCTGTTCCTGTGCCCACGAGCTTCTGTATCTTCATCTGCTGCTCTGATCGGTCTCTGACCTTATATACACACAAGAGGCATGTTCACTCGCATGGAAGCCCTGCCCGTTTGGCCCCGCCCACACACACGTGGTGTGCACCGTCTTCCCGCCATTTACCCACTATGATGGACAGTTCACTCAAGGGACCCCTGCGCACTTCGGCGCGATTGCATAGTAACACACACTTGGTTGCTGGAACAAGTTGAAGCTTAAATTCAGTGACTCATTCATCAGCCCAAAAACAATCGTGAGCGTCGTGGAGGCTGGGCAGGTGTGCCTTCTTCCCAAATATACCATCGAAAATCAGCTGTGATGCTGGACAGAGGCATTTGCATCCTTGACTTTCACGAGCGCAATCCCTGTGCTGTTCCTGTGACCTCGAGCTTCTGTATCTTCAGCTGCTGCTCTGATCGGTCTCTGACCTTATATACACACAAGAGGCATGTTCACTCGCATGGAAGCCCCGCCCGTTTGGCCCCGCCCACACACACGAGGTGTGCACCCTCTTCCCGCCATTTACACACTATGATGGACAGCTTACTCAAGGGACCCCTGCGCACTTCGGCGAGATTGCATAGTAACACACATTGTCGCTGGAACTAGTTGAAGCTCAAATGCAGTGACTCATTCATCAGCCCAAAAACAATCGTGAGCGTTGGGAGGCTGGGCAGCTGTGCCTTCTTCCCAAATCTACCGTCAAAAATCAGCTGTGATGCTGGACAGAGGCCTTTGCATCCTTGACTTTCAAGAGCGCAATCCCTGTGCTGTTCCTGTGACCTCGAGCTTCTGTATCTTCAGCTGCTGCTCTGATCGGTCTCTGACCTTATATACACACAAGAGGCATGTTCACTCGCATGGAATCCCCGCCCGTTTGGCCCCGCCCACACACACACGGTGTGCACCCTCTTCCCGCCATTTACCCACTATGATGGACAGCTCACTCAAGGGACCCCTGCGCACTTCGGCGCGAATGCATAGTAACACACACATTGTCCCTGGAACTAGTTGAAGCTCAAATGCAGTGACTCATTCATCAGCCCAAAAACAATCGTGAGCGTTGGGAGGCTGGGCAGCTGTGCCTTCTTCCCAAATCTACCGTCAAAAATCAGCTGTGATGCTGGACAGAGGCCTTTGCATCCTTGACTTTCAAGAGCGCAATCCCTGTGCTGTTCCTGTGCCCACGAGCTTCTGTATCTTCATCTGCTGCTCTGATCGGTCTCTGACCTTATATACACACAAGAGGCATGTTCACTCGCATGGCAGCCCCGCCCGTTTGGCCCCGCCCACACACACGCGGTGTGCACCGTCTTCCCGCCATTTACCCACTATGATGGACAGCTCACTCAAGGGACCCCTGCGCACTTCGGCGAGATTGCATAGTAACACACACATTGTCGCTGGAACTAGTTGAAGCTCAAATGCAGTGACTCATTCATCAGCCCAAAAACAATCGTGAGCGTTGGGAGGCTGGGCAGCTGTGCCTTCTTCCCAAATCTACCGTCGAAAATCAGCTGTGATGCTGGACAGAGGGCTTTGCATCCTTGACTTTCACGAGCGCAATCCCTGTGCTGTTCCTGTGCCCACGAGCTTCTGTATCTTCATCTGCTGCTCTGATCGGTCTCTGACCTTATATACACACAAGAGGCATGTTCACTCGCATGGAAGCCCCACCCGTTTGGCCCCGCCCACACACACGTGGTGTGCACCGTCTTCCCGCCATTTACCCACTATGATGGACAGTTCACTCAAGGGACCCCTGCGCACTTCGGCGCGATTGCATAGTAACACACACTTGGTTGCTGGAACTAGTTGAAGCTCAAATGCAGTGACTCATTCATCAGCCCAAAAACAATTGTGAGCGTCGTGGAGGCTGGGCAGGTGTGCCTTCTTCCCAAATCTACCGTCGAAAATCAGCTGTGATGCTGGACAGAGGCCTTTCCATCCTTGACTTTCAAGAGCGCAATCCCTGTGCTGTTCCTGTGACCTCGAGCTTCTGTATCTTCAGCTGCTGCTCTGATCGGTCTCTGACCTTATATACACACAAGAGGCATGTTCACTCGCATGGAAGCCCCGCCCGTTTGGCCCCGCCCACACACACACGGTGTTCACCCTCTTCCCGCCATTTACCCACTATGATGGACAGCTCACTCAAGGGACCCCTGCGCACTTGGGCGCGAATGCATAGTAACACACACATGGTCGCTGTAGACAACTCTCTGGCACTTTAGGCAGCTGTAGTGTAGTAAAAGCACTATACATTTACCCAACGAGGTAGCACTTACTGATTATCCAGTAGAAAGTACTCCAGTTGAGTAGAGGTATGGCACAAAACGGTGGCGTCTTCTTGAATAAATATGAAGGGCAGGGTCCATTCTGGCACGATGGTCCTGGCACAAAAATTAAACCTCAACAGGAAGCACTTACAGATATCATTACAGCATGTGCCCTAGTTGAAGCTTAAATTCAGTGACTCATTCATCAGCCCAAAAACAATCGTGAGCGTCGTGGAGGCTGGGCAGGTGTGCCTTCTTCCCAAATCTACCGTCGAAAATCAGCTGTGATGCTGGACAGAGGCCTTTGCATCCTTGACTTTCACGAGCGCAATCCCTGTGCTGTTCCTGTGCCCACGAGCTTCTGTATCTTCATCTGCTGCTCTGATCGGTCTCTGACCTTATATACACACAAGAGGCATGTTCACTCGCATGGAAGCCCCGCCCGTTTGGCCCCGCCCACACACACGTGGTGTGCACCGTCTTCCCGCCATTTACCCACTATGATGGACAGTTCACTCAAGGGACCCCTGCGCACTTCGGCGCGATTGCATAGTAACACACACTTGGTTGCTGGAACAAGTTGAAGCTTAAATTCAGTGACTCATTCATCAGCCCAAAAACAATCGTGAGCGTCGTGGAGGCTGGGCAGGTGTGCCTTCTTCCCAAATATACCATCGAAAATCAGCTGTGATGCTGGACAGAGGCATTTGCATCCTTGACTTTCACGAGCGCAATCCCTGTGCTGTTCCTGTGACCTCGAGCTTCTGTATCTTCAGCTGCTGCTCTGATCGGTCTCTGACCTTATATACACACAAGAGGCATGTTCATTCGCATGGAAGCCCCGCCCGTTTGGCCCCGCCCACACACACGCGGTGTGCACCGTCTTCCCGCCATTTACCCACTATGATGGACAGCTCACTCAAGGGACCCCTGCGCACTTCGGCGAGATTGCATAGTAACACACACATTGTCGCTGGAACTAGTTGAAGCTCAAATGCAGTGACTCATTCATCAGCCCAAAAACAATCGTGAGCGTTGGGAGGCTGGGCAGCTGTGCCTTCTTCCCAAATCTACCGTCGAAAATCAGCTGTGATGCTGGACAGAGGCCTTTGCATCCTTGACTTTCAAGAGCGCAATCCCTGTGCTGTTCCTGTGACCTCGAGCTTCTGTATCTTCAGCTGCTGCTCTGATCGGTCTCTGACCTTATATACACACAAGAGGCATGTTCACTCGCATGGAAGCCCCACCCATTTGGCCCGCCCACACACACGAGGTGTGCACCCTCTTCCCGCCATTTACCCACTATGATGGACAGCTCACTCAAGGGACCCCTGCGCACTTCGGCGCGAATGCATAGTAACACACACATTGTCCCTGGAACTAGTTGAAGCTCAAATGCAGTGACTCATTCATCAGCCCAAAAACAATCGTGAGCGTTGGGAGGCTGGGCAGCTGTGCCTTCTTCCCAAATCTACCGTCAAAAATCAGCTGTGATGCTGGACAGAGGCCTTTGCATCCTTGACTTTCAAGAGCGCAATCCCTGTGCTGTTCCTGTGCCCACGAGCTTCTGTATCTTCATCTGCTGCTCTGATCGGTCTCTGACCTTATATACACACAAGAGGCATGTTCACTCGCATGGCAGCCCCGCCCGTTTGGCCCCGCCCACACACACGCGGTGTGCACCGTCTTCCCGCCATTTACCCACTATGATGGACAGCTCACTCAAGGGACCCCTGCGCACTTCGGCGAGATTGCATAGTAACACACACATTGTCGCTGGAACTAGTTGAAGCTCAAATGCAGTGACTCATTCATCAGCCCAAAAACAATCGTGAGCGTTGGGAGGCTGGGCAGCTGTGCCTTCTTCCCAAATCTACCGTCGAAAATCAGCTGTGATGCTGGACAGAGGGCTTTGCATCCTTGACTTTCACGAGCGCAATCCCTGTGCTGTTCCTGTGCCCACGAGCTTCTGTATCTTCATCTGCTGCTCTGATCGGTCTCTGACCTTATATACACACAAGAGGCATGTTCACTCGCATGGAAGCCCCGCCCGTTTGGCCCCGCCCACACACACGTGGTGTGCACCGTCTTCCCGCCATTTACCCACTATGATGGACAGTTCACTCAAGGGACCCCTGCGCACTTCGGCGCGATTGCATAGTAACACACACTTGGTTGCTGGAACTAGTTGAAGCTCAAATGCAGTGACTCATTCATCAGCCCAAAAACAATTGTGAGCGTCGTGGAGGCTGGGCAGGTGTGCCTTCTTCCCAAATCTACCGTCGAAAATCAGCTGTGATGCTGGACAGAGGCCTTTCCATCCTTGACTTTCAAGAGCGCAATCCCTGTGCTGTTCCTGTGACCTCGAGCTTCTGTATCTTCAGCTGCTGCTCTGATCGGTCTCTGACCTTATATACACACAAGAGGCATGTTCACTCGCATGGAAGCCCCGCCCGTTTGGCCCCGCCCACACACACACGGTGTGCACCCTCTTCCCGCCATTTACCCACTATGATGGACAGCTCACTCAAGGGACCCCTGCGCACTTGGGCGCGAATGCATAGTAACACACACATGGTCGCTGTAGACAACTCTCTGGCACTTTAGGCAGCTGTAGTGTAGTAAAAGCACTATACATTTACCCAACGAGGTAGCACTTACTGATTATCCAGTAGAAAGTACTCCAGTTGAGTAGAGGTATGGCACAAAACAGTGGCGTCTTCTTGAATAAATATGAAGGGCAGGGTCCATTCTGGCACGATGGTCCTGGCACAAAAATTAAACCTCAACAGGAAGCACTTACAGATATCATTACAGCATGTGCCCTAGTTGAAGCTTAAATTCAGTGACTCATTCATCAGCCCAAAAACAATCGTGAGCGTCGTGGAGGCTGGGCAGGTGTGCCTTCTTCCCAAATCTACCGTCGAAAATCAGCTGTGATGCTGGACAGAGGCCTTTGCATCCTTGACTTTCACAAGCGCAATCCCTGTGCTGTTCCTGTGCCCACGAGCTTCTGTATCTTCATCTGCTGCTCTGATCGGTCTCTGACCTTATATACACACAAGAGGCATGTTCACTCGCATGGAAGCCCCGCCTGTTTGGCCCCGCCCACACACACGTGGTGTGCACCGTCTTCCCGCCATTTACCCACTATGATGGACAGTTCACTCAAGGGACCCCTGCGCACTTCGGCGCGATTGCATAGTAACACACACTTGGTTGCTGGAACAAGTTGAAGCTTAAATTCAGTGACTCATTCATCAGCCCAAAAACAATCGTGAGCGTCGTGGAGGCTGGGCAGGTGTGCCTTCTTCCCAAATATACCATCGAAAATCAGCTGTGATGCTGGACAGAGGCATTTGCATCCTTGACTTTCACGAGCGCAATCCCTGTGCTGTTCCTGTGACCTCGAGCTTCTGTATCTTCAGCTGCTGCTCTGATCGGTCTCTGACCTTATATACACACAAGAGGCATGTTCACTCGCATGGAAGCCCCGCCCGTTTGGCCCCGCCCACACACACGAGGTGTGCACCCTCTTCCCGCCATTTACACACTATGATGGACAGCTTACTCAAGGGACCCCTGCGCACTTCGGCGAGATTGCATAGTAACACACATTGTCGCTGGAACTAGTTGAAGCTCAAATGCAGTGACTCATTCATCAGCCCAAAAACAATCGTGAGCGTTGGGAGGCTGGGCAGCTGTGCCTTCTTCCCAAATCTACCGTCGAAAATCAGCTGTGATGCTGGACAGAGGCCTTTGCATCCTTGACTTTCACGAGCGCAATCCCTGTGCTGTTCCTGTGCCCACGAGCTTCTGTATCTTCATCTGCTGCTCTGATCGGTCTCTGACCTTATATACACACATGGTCGCTGTAGACAACTCTCTGGCACTTTAGGCAGCTGTAGTGTAGTAAAAGCACTATACATTTACCCAACGAGGTAGCACTTACTGATTATCCAGTAGAAAGTACTCCAGTTGAGTAGAGGTATGGCACAAAACGGTGGCGTCTTCTTGAATAAATATGAAGGGCAGGGTCCATTCTGGCACGATGGTCCTGGCACAAAAATTAAACCTCAACAGGAAGCACTTACAGATATCATTACAGCATGTGCCCTAGTTGAAGCTCAAATGCAGTGACTCATTCATCAGCCCAAAAACAATCGTGAGCGTTGGGAGGCTGGGCAGCTGTGCCTTCTTCCCAAATCTACCGTCAAAAATCATGCTGGACAGAGGCCTTTGCATCCTTGACTTTCAAGAGCGCAATCCCTGTGCTGTTCCTGTGACCTCGAGCTTCTGTATCTTCAGCTGCTGCTCTGATCGGTCTCTGACCTTATATACACACAAGAGGCATGTTCACTCGCATGGAATCCCCGCCCGTTTGGCCCCGCCCACACACACGCGGTGTGCACCGTCTTCCCGCCATTTACCCACTATGATGGACAGCTCACTCAAGGGACCCCTGCGCACTTCGGCGAGATTGCATAGTAACACACACATTGTCGCTGGAACTAGTTGAAGCTCAAATGCAGTGACTCATTCATCAGCCCAAAAACAATTGTGAGCGTCGTGGAGGCTGGGCAGGTGTGCCTTCTTCCCAAATCTACCGTCGAAAATCAGCTGTGATGCTGGACAGAGGCCTTTGCATCCTTGACTTTCAAGAGCGCAATCCCTGTGCTGTTCCTGTGACCTCGAGCTTCTGTATCTTCAGCTGCTGCTCTGATCGGTCTCTGACCTTATATACACACAAGAGGCATGTTCACTCGCATGGAAGCCCCGCCCGTTTGGCCCCGCCCACACACACACGGTGTGCACCCTCTTCCCGCCATTTACCCACTATGATGGACAGCTCACTCAAGGGACCCCTGCGCACTTGGGCGCGAATGCATAGTAACACACACATGGTCGCTGTAGACAACTCTCTGGCACTTTAGGCAGCTGTAGTGTAGTAAAAGCACTATACATTTACCCAACGAGGTAGCACTTACTGATTATCCAGTAGAAAGTACTCCAGTTGAGTAGAGGTATGGCACAAAACGGTGGCGTCTTCTTGAATAAATATGAAGGGCAGGGTCCATTCTGGCACGATGGTCCTGGCACAAAAATTAAACCTCAACAGGAAGCACTTACAGATATCATTACAGCATGTGCCCTAGTTGAAGCTTAAATTCAGTGACTCATTCATCAGCCCAAAAACAATCGTGAGCGTCGTGGAGGCTGGGCAGGTGTGCCTTCTTCCCAAATATACCATCGAAAATCAGCTGTGATGCTGGACAGAGGCATTTGCATCCTTGACTTTCACGAGCGCAATCCCTGTGCTGTTCCTGTGACCTCGAGCTTCTGTATCTTCAGCTGCTGCTCTGATCGGTCTCTGACCTTATATACACACAAGAGGCATGTTCACTCGCATGGAAGCCCCACCCATTTGGCCCGCCCACACACACGAGGTGTGCACCCTCTTCCCGCCATTTACCCACTATGATGGACAGTTCACTCAAGGGACCCCTGCGCCCTTCGGCGCGAATGCATAGTAACACACACATTGTCGCTGGAACAAGTTGAAGCTTAAATTCAGTGACTCATTCATCAGCCCAAAAACAATCGTGAGCGTCGTGGAGGCTGGGCAGGTGTGCCTTCTTCCCAAATATACCATCGAAAATCAGCTGTGATGCTGGACAGAGGCATTTGCAGCCTTGACTTTCACGAGCGCAATCCCTGTGCTGTTCCTGTGACCTCGAGCTTCTGTATCTTCAGCTGCTGCTCTGATCGGTCTCTGACCTTATATACACACAAGAGGCATGTTCACTCGCATGGAAGCCCCGCCCGTTTGGCCCCGCCCACACACACGAGGTGTGCACCCTCTTCCCGCCATTTACACACTATGATGGACAGCTTACTCAAGGGACCCCTGCGCACTTCGGCGAGATTGCATAGTAACACACATTGTCGATGGAACTAGTTGAAGCTCAAATGCAGTGACTCATTCATCAGCCCAAAAACAATCGTGAGCGTTGGGAGGCTGGGCAGCTGTGCCTTCTTCCCAAATCTACCTTCAAAAATCAGCTGTGATGCTGGACAGAGGCCTTTGCATCCTTGACTTTCAAGAGCGCAATCCCTGTGCTGTTCCTGTGACCACGAGCTTCTGTATCTTCAGCTGCTGCTCTGATCGGTCTCTGACCTTATACACACACAAGAGGCATGTTCACTCGCATGGAAGCCCCGCCCGTTTGGCCCCGCCCACACACACGTGGTGTGCACCGTCTTCCCGCCATTTACCCACTATGATGGACAGCTCACTCAAGGGACCCCTGCGCACTTCGGCGAGATTGCATAGTAACACACACATTGTCGCTGGAACTAGTTGAAGCTCAAATGCAGTGACTCATTCATCAGCCCAAAAACAATCGTGAGCGTTGGGAGGCTGGGCAGCTGTGCCTTCTTCCCAAATCTACCGTCGAAAATCAGCTGTGATGCTGGACAGAGGCCTTTGCATCCTTGACTTTCACGAGCGCAATCCCTGTGCTGTTCCTGTGCCCACGAGCTTCTGTATCTTCATCTGCTGCTCTGATCGGTCTCTGACCTTATATACACACAAGAGGCATGTTCACTCGCATGGAAGCCCTGCCCGTTTGGCCCCGCCCACACACACGTGGTGTGCACCGTCTTCCCGCCATTTACCCACTATGATGGACAGTTCACTCAAGGGACCCCTGCGCACTTCGGCGCGATTGCATAGTAACACACACTTGGTTGCTGGAACAAGTTGAAGCTTAAATTCAGTGACTCATTCATCAGCCCAAAAACAATCGTGAGCGTCGTGGAGGCTGGGCAGGTGTGCCTTCTTCCCAAATATACCATCGAAAATCAGCTGTGATGCTGGACAGAGGCATATGCATCCTTGACTTTCACGAGCGCAATCCCTGTGCTGTTCCTGTGACCTCGAGCTTCTGTATCTTCAGCTGCTGCTCTGATCGGTCTCTGACCTTATATACACACAAGAGGCATGTTCACTCGCATGGAAGCCCCGCCCGTTTGGCCCCGCCCACACACACGAGGTGTGCACCCTCTTCCCGCCATTTACACACTATGATGGACAGCTTACTCAAGGGTCCCCTGCGCACTTCGGCGAGATTGCATAGTAACACACATTGTCGCTGGAACTAGTTGAAGCTCAAATGCAGTGACTCATTCATCAGCCCAAAAACAATCGTGAGCGTTGGGAGGCTGGGCAGCTGTGCCTTCTTCCCAAATCTACCGTCAAAAATCAGCTGTGATGCTGGACAGAGGCCTTTGCATCCTTGACTTTCAAGAGCGCAATCCCTGTGCTGTTCCTGTGACCACGAGCTTCTGTATCTTCATCTGCTGCTCTGATCGGTCTCTGACCTTATATACACACAAGAGGCATGTTCACTCGCATGGAAGCCCCGCCCACACACACGCGGTGTGCACCGTCTTCCCGCCATTTACCCACTATGATGGACAGCTCACTCAAGGGACCCCTGCGCACTTCGGCGAGATTGCATAGTAACACACACATTGTCGCTGGAACTAGTTGAAGCTCAAATGCAGTGACTCATTCATCAGCCCAAAAACAATCGTGAGCGTTGGGAGGCTGGGCAGCTGTGCCTTCTTCCCAAATCTACCGTCGAAAATCAGCTGTGATGCTGGACAGAGGCCTTTGCATCCTTGACTTTCAAGAGCGCAATCCCTGTGCTGTTCCTGTGACCTCGAGCTTCTGTATCTTCAGCTGCTGCTCTGATCGGTCTCTGACCTTATATACACACAAGAGGCATGTTCACTCGCATGGAAGCCCCGCCCATTTGGCCCCGCCCACACACACGAGGTGTGCACCCTCTTCCCGCCATTTACCCACTATGATGGACAGCTCACTCAAGGGACCCCTGCGCACTTCGGCGAGATTGCATAGTAACACACACATTGTCGCTGGAACTAGTTGAAGCTCAAATGCAGTGACTCATTCATCAGCCCAAAAACAATCGTGAGCGTTGGGAGGCTGGGCAGCTGTGCCTTCTTCCCAAATCTACCGTCGAAAATCAGCTGTGATGCTGGACAGAGGCCTTTGCATCCTTGACTTTCACGAGCGCAATCCCTGTGCTGTTCCTGTGCCCACGAGCTTCTGTATCTTCATCTGCTGATCTGATCGGTCTCTGACCTTATATACACACAAGAGGCATGTTCACTCCTC
Source organism: Lissotriton helveticus (assembly GCF_964261635.1). Classification (NCBI taxonomy): domain Eukaryota; kingdom Metazoa; phylum Chordata; class Amphibia; order Caudata; family Salamandridae; genus Lissotriton; species Lissotriton helveticus. Next base: position 114,565,926 of record NC_136069.1, read on the forward strand.
GCATGGAAGCCCCGCCCGTTTGGCCCCGCCCACACACACGAGGTGTGCACCCTCTTCCCGCCATTTACACACTATGATGGACAGCTTACTCAAGGGACCCCTGCGCACTTCGGCGAGATTGCATAGTAACACACATTGTCGCTGGAACTAGTTGAAGCTCAAATGCAGTGACTCATTCATCAGCCCAAAAACAATCGTGAGCGTTGGGAGGCTGGGCAGCTGTGCCTTCTTCCCAAATCTACCGTCAAAAATCAGCTGTGATGCTGGACAGAGGCCTTTGCATCCTTGACTTTCAAGAGCGCAATCCCTGTGCTGTTCCTGTGACCTCGAGCTTCTGTATCTTCAGCTGCTGCTCTGATCGGTCTCTGACCTTATATACACACAAGAGGCATGTTCACTCGCATGGAATCCCCGCCCGTTTGGCCCCGCCCACACACACGCGGTGTGCACCGTCTTCCCGCCATTTACCCACTATGATGGACAGCTCACTCAAGGGACCCCTGCGCACTTCGGCGAGATTGCATAGTAACACACACATTGTCGCTGGAACTAGTTGAAGCTCAAATGCAGTGACTCATTCATCAGCCCAAAAACAATTGTGAGCGTCGTGGAGGCTGGGCAGGTGTGCCTTCTTCCCAAATCTACCGTCGAAAATCAGCTGTGATGCTGGACAGAGGCCTTTGCATCCTTGACTTTCAAGAGCGCAATCCCTGTGCTGTTCCTGTGACCTCGAGCTTCTGTATCTTCAGCTGCTGCTCTGATCGGTCTCTGACCTTATATACACACAAGAGGCATGTTCACTCGCATGGAAGCCCCGCCCGTTTGGCCCCGCCCACACACACACGGTGTGCACCCTCTTCCCGCCATTTACCCACTATGATGGACAGCTCACTCAAGGGACCCCTGCGCACTTGGGCGCGAATGCATAGTAACACACACATGGTCGCTGTAGACAACTCTCTGGCACTTTAGGCAGCTGTAGTGTAGTAAAAGCACTATACATTTACCCAACGAGGTAGCACTTACTGATTATCCAGTAGAAAGTACTCCAGTTGAGTAGAGGTATGGCACAAAACGGTGGCGTCTTCTTGAATAAATATGAAGGGCAGGGTCCATTCTGGCACGATGGTCCTGGCACAAAAATTAAACCTCAACAGGAAGCACTTACAGATATCATTACAGCATGTGCCCTAGTTGAAGCTTAAATTCAGTGACTCATTCATCAGCCCAAAAACAATCGTGAGCGTCGTGGAGGCTGGGCAGGTGTGCCTTCTTCCCAAATATACCATCGAAAATCAGCTGTGATGCTGGACAGAGGCATTTGCATCCTTGACTTTCACGAGCGCAATCCCTGTGCTGTTCCTGTGACCTCGAGCTTCTGTATCTTCAGCTGCTGCTCTGATCGGTCTCTGACCTTATATACACACAAGAGGCATGTTCACTCGCATGGAAGCCCCGCCCGTTTGGCCCCGCCCACACACACGTGGTGTGCACCGTCTTCCCGCCATTTACCCACTATGATGGACAGTTCACTCAAGGGACCCCTGCGCACTTCGGCGCGATTGCATAGTAACACACACTTGGTTGCTGGAACTAGTTGAAGCTCAAATGCAGTGACTCATTCATCAGCCCAAAAACAATTGTGAGCGTCGTGGAGGCTGGGCAGGTGTGCCTTCTTCCCAAATCTACCGTCGAAAATCAGCTGTGATGCTGGACAGAGGCCTTTCCATCCTTGACTTTCAAGAGCGCAATCCCTGTGCTGTTCCTGTGACCTCGAGCTTCTGTATCTTCAGCTGCTGCTCTGATCGGTCTCTGACCTTATATACACACAAGAGGCATGTTCACTCGCATGGAAGCCCCGCCCGTTTGGCCCCGCCCACACACACACGGTGTGCACCCTCTTCCCGCCATTTACCCACTATGATGGACAGCTCACTCAAGGGACCCCTGCGCACTTGGGCGCGAATGCATAGTAACACACACATGGTCGCTGTAGACAACTCTCTGGCACTTTAGGCAGCTGTAGTGTAGTAAAAGCACTATACATTTACCCAACGAGGTAGCACTTACTGATTATCCAGTAGAAAGTACTCCAGTTGAGTAGAGGTATGGCACAAAACGGTGGCGTCTTCTTGAATAAATATGAAGGGCAGGGTCCATTCTGGCACGATGGTCCTGGCACAAAAATTAAACCTCAACAGGAAGCACTTACAGATATCATTACAGCATGTGCCCTAGTTGAAGCTTAAATTCAGTGACTCATTCATCAGCCCAAAAACAATCGTGAGCGTCGTGGAGGCTGGGCAGGTGTGCCTTCTTCCCAAATCTACCGTCGAAAATCAGCTGTGATGCTGGACAGAGGCCTTTGCATCCTTGACTTTCACAAGCGCAATCCCTGTGCTGTTCCTGTGCCCACGAGCTTCTGTATCTTCATCTGCTGCTCTGATCGGTCTCTGACCTTATATACACACAAGAGGCATGTTCACTCGCATGGAAGCCCCGCCTGTTTGGCCCCGCCCACACACACGTGGTGTGCACCGTCTTCCCGCCATTTACCCACTATGATGGACAGTTCACTCAAGGGACCCCTGCGCACTTCGGCGCGATTGCATAGTAACACACACTTGGTTGCTGGAACAAGTTGAAGCTTAAATTCAGTGACTCATTCATCAGCCCAAAAACAATCGTGAGCGTCGTGGAGGCTGGGCAGGTGTGCCTTCTTCCCAAATATACCATCGAAAATCAGCTGTGATGCTGGACAGAGGCATTTGCATCCTTGACTTTCACGAGCGCAATCCCTGTGCTGTTCCTGTGACCTCGAGCTTCTGTATCTTCAGCTGCTGCTCTGATCGGTCTCTGACCTTATATACACACAAGAGGCATGTTCACTCGCATGGAAGCCCCGCCCGTTTGGCCCCGCCCACACACACGAGGTGTGCACCCTCTTCCCGCCATTTACACACTATGATGGACAGCTTACTCAAGGGACCCCTGCGCACTTCGGCGAGATTGCATAGTAACACACATTGTCGCTGGAACTAGTTGAAGCTCAAATGCAGTGACTCATTCATCAGCCCAAAAACAATCGTGAGCGTTGGGAGGCTGGGCAGCTGTGCCTTCTTCCCAAATCTACCGTCGAAAATCAGCTGTGATGCTGGACAGAGGCCTTTGCATCCTTGACTTTCACGAGCGCAATCCCTGTGCTGTTCCTGTGCCCACGAGCTTCTGTATCTTCATCTGCTGCTCTGATCGGTCTCTGACCTTATATACACACATGGTCGCTGTAGACAACTCTCTGGCACTTTAGGCAGCTGTAGTGTAGTAAAAGCACTATACATTTACCCAACGAGGTAGCACTTACTGATTATCCAGTAGAAAGTACTCCAGTTGAGTAGAGGTATGGCACAAAACGGTGGCGTCTTCTTGAATAAATATGAAGGGCAGGGTCCATTCTGGCACGATGGTCCTGGCACAAAAATTAAACCTCAACAGGAAGCACTTACAGATATCATTACAGCATGTGCCCTAGTTGAAGCTCAAATGCAGTGACTCATTCATCAGCCCAAAAACAATCGTGAGCGTTGGGAGGCTGGGCAGCTGTGCCTTCTTCCCAAATCTACCGTCGAAAATCAGCTGTGATGCTGGACAGAGGCCTTTGCATCCTTGACTTTCAAGAGCGCAATCCCTGTGCTGTTCCTGTGACCTCGAGCTTCTGTATCTTCAGCTGCTGCTCTGATCGGTCTCTGACCTTATATACACACAAGAGGCATGTTCACTCGCATGGAAGCCCCGCCCGTTTGGCCCCGCCCACACACACACGGTGTGCACCCTCTTCCCGCCATTTACCCACTATGATGGACAGCTCACTCAAGGGACCCCTGCGCACTTGGGCGCGAATGCATAGTAACACACACATGGTCGCTGTAGACAACTCTCTGGCACTTTAGGCAGCTGTAGTGTAGTAAAAGCACTATACATTTACCCAACGAGGTAGCACTTACTGATTATCCAGTAGAAAGTACTCCAGTTGAGTAGAGGTATGGCACAAAACGGTGGCGTCTTCTTGAATAAATATGAAGGGCAGGGTCCATTCTGGCACGATGGTCCTGGCACAAAAATTAAACCTCAACAGGAAGCACTTACAGATATCATTACAGCATGTGCCCTAGTTGAAGCTTAAATTCAGTGACTCATTCATCAGCCCAAAAACAATCGTGAGCGTCGTGGAGGCTGGGCAGGTGTGCCTTCTTCCCAAATATACCATCGAAAATCAGCTGTGATGCTGGACAGAGGCATTTGCATCCTTGACTTTCACGAGCGCAATCCCTGTGCTGTTCCTGTGACCTCGAGCTTCTGTATCTTCAGCTGCTGCTCTGATCGGTCTCTGACCTTATATACACACAAGAGGCATGTTCACTCGCATGGAAGCCCCACCCATTTGGCCCGCCCACACACACGAGGTGTGCACCCTCTTCCCGCCATTTACCCACTATGATGGACAGTTCACTCAAGGGACCCCTGCGCCCTTCGGCGCGAATGCATAGTAACACACACATTGTCGCTGGAACAAGTTGAAGCTTAAATTCAGTGACTCATTCATCAGCCCAAAAACAATCGTGAGCGTCGTGGAGGCTGGGCAGGTGTGCCTTCTTCCCAAATATACCATCGAAAATCAGCTGTGATGCTGGACAGAGGCATTTGCAGCCTTGACTTTCACGAGCGCAATCCCTGTGCTGTTCCTGTGACCTCGAGCTTCTGTATCTTCAGCTGCTGCTCTGATCGGTCTCTGACCTTATATACACACAAGAGGCATGTTCACTCGCATGGAAGCCCCGCCCGTTTGGCCCCGCCCACACACACGAGGTGTGCACCCTCTTCCCGCCATTTACACACTATGATGGACAGCTTACTCAAGGGACCCCTGCGCACTTCGGCGAGATTGCATAGTAACACACATTGTCGATGGAACTAGTTGAAGCTCAAATGCAGTGACTCATTCATCAGCCCAAAAACAATCGTGAGCGTTGGGAGGCTGGGCAGCTGTGCCTTCTTCCCAAATCTACCTTCAAAAATCAGCTGTGATGCTGGACAGAGGCCTTTGCATCCTTGACTTTCAAGAGCGCAATCCCTGTGCTGTTCCTGTGACCACGAGCTTCTGTATCTTCAGCTGCTGCTCTGATCGGTCTCTGACCTTATACACACACAAGAGGCATGTTCACTCGCATGGAAGCCCCGCCCGTTTGGCCCCGCCCACACACACGTGGTGTGCACCGTCTTCCCGCCATTTACCCACTATGATGGACAGCTCACTCAAGGGACCCCTGCGCACTTCGGCGAGATTGCATAGTAACACACACATTGTCGCTGGAACTAGTTGAAGCTCAAATGCAGTGACTCATTCATCAGCCCAAAAACAATCGTGAGCGTTGGGAGGCTGGGCAGCTGTGCCTTCTTCCCAAATCTACCGTCGAAAATCAGCTGTGATGCTGGACAGAGGCCTTTGCATCCTTGACTTTCACGAGCGCAATCCCTGTGCTGTTCCTGTGCCCACGAGCTTCTGTATCTTCATCTGCTGCTCTGATCGGTCTCTGACCTTATATACACACAAGAGGCATGTTCACTCGCATGGAAGCCCTGCCCGTTTGGCCCCGCCCACACACACGTGGTGTGCACCGTCTTCCCGCCATTTACCCACTATGATGGACAGTTCACTCAAGGGACCCCTGCGCACTTCGGCGCGATTGCATAGTAACACACACTTGGTTGCTGGAACAAGTTGAAGCTTAAATTCAGTGACTCATTCATCAGCCCAAAAACAATCGTGAGCGTCGTGGAGGCTGGGCAGGTGTGCCTTCTTCCCAAATATACCATCGAAAATCAGCTGTGATGCTGGACAGAGGCATATGCATCCTTGACTTTCACGAGCGCAATCCCTGTGCTGTTCCTGTGACCTCGAGCTTCTGTATCTTCAGCTGCTGCTCTGATCGGTCTCTGACCTTATATACACACAAGAGGCATGTTCACTCGCATGGAAGCCCCGCCCGTTTGGCCCCGCCCACACACACGAGGTGTGCACCCTCTTCCCGCCATTTACACACTATGATGGACAGCTTACTCAAGGGTCCCCTGCGCACTTCGGCGAGATTGCATAGTAACACACATTGTCGCTGGAACTAGTTGAAGCTCAAATGCAGTGACTCATTCATCAGCCCAAAAACAATCGTGAGCGTTGGGAGGCTGGGCAGCTGTGCCTTCTTCCCAAATCTACCGTCAAAAATCAGCTGTGATGCTGGACAGAGGCCTTTGCATCCTTGACTTTCAAGAGCGCAATCCCTGTGCTGTTCCTGTGACCACGAGCTTCTGTATCTTCATCTGCTGCTCTGATCGGTCTCTGACCTTATATACACACAAGAGGCATGTTCACTCGCATGGAAGCCCCGCCCACACACACGCGGTGTGCACCGTCTTCCCGCCATTTACCCACTATGATGGACAGCTCACTCAAGGGACCCCTGCGCACTTCGGCGAGATTGCATAGTAACACACACATTGTCGCTGGAACTAGTTGAAGCTCAAATGCAGTGACTCATTCATCAGCCCAAAAACAATCGTGAGCGTTGGGAGGCTGGGCAGCTGTGCCTTCTTCCCAAATCTACCGTCGAAAATCAGCTGTGATGCTGGACAGAGGCCTTTGCATCCTTGACTTTCAAGAGCGCAATCCCTGTGCTGTTCCTGTGACCTCGAGCTTCTGTATCTTCAGCTGCTGCTCTGATCGGTCTCTGACCTTATATACACACAAGAGGCATGTTCACTCGCATGGAATCCCCGCCCGTTTGGCCCCGCCCACACACACACGGTGTGCACCCTCTTCCCGCCATTTACCCACTATGATGGACAGCTCACTCAAGGGACCCCTGCGCACTTCGGCGCGAATGCATAGTAACACACACATTGTCCCTGGAACTAGTTGAAGCTCAAATGCAGTGACTCATTCATCAGCCCAAAAACAATCGTGAGCGTTGGGAGGCTGGGCAGCTGTGCCTTCTTCCCAAATCTACCGTCAAAAATCAGCTGTGATGCTGGACAGAGGCCTTTGCATCCTTGACTTTCAAGAGTGCAATCCCTGTGCTGTTCCTGTGCCCACGAGCTTCTGTATCTTCATCTGCTGCTCTGATCGGTCTCTGACCTTATATACACACAAGAGGCATGTTCACTCGCATGGCAGCCCCGCCCGTTTGGCCCCGCCCACACACACGCGGTGTGCACCGTCTTCCCGCCATTTACCCACTATGATGGACAGCTCACTCAAGGGACCCCTGCGCACTTCGGCGAGATTGCATAGTAACACACACATTGTCGCTGGAACTAGTTGAAGCTCAAATGCAGTGACTCATTCATCAGCCCAAAAACAATCGTGAGCGTTGGGAGGCTGGGCAGCTGTGCCTTCTTCCCAAATCTACCGTCGAAAATCAGCTGTGATGCTGGACAGAGGGCTTTGCATCCTTGACTTTCACGAGCGCAATCCCTGTGCTGTTCCTGTGCCCACGAGCTTCTGTATCTTCATCTGCTGCTCTGATCGGTCTCTGACCTTATATACACACAAGAGGCATGTTCACTCGCATGGAAGCCCCACCCGTTTGGCCCCGCCCACACACACGTGGTGTGCACCGTCTTCCCGCCATTTACCCACTATGATGGACAGTTCACTCAAGGGACCCCTGCGCACTTCGGCGCGATTGCATAGTAACACACACTTGGTTGCTGGAACTAGTTGAAGCTCAAATGCAGTGACTCATTCATCAGCCCAAAAACAATTGTGAGCGTCGTGGAGGCTGGGCAGGTGTGCCTTCTTCCCAAATCTACCGTCGAAAATCAGCTGTGATGCTGGACAGAGGCCTTTCCATCCTTGACTTTCAAGAGCGCAATCCCTGTGCTGTTCCTGTGACCTCGAGCTTCTGTATCTTCAGCTGCTGCTCTGATCGGTCTCTGACCTTATATACACACAAGAGGCATGTTCACTCGCATGGAAGCCCCGCCCGTTTGGCCCCGCCCACACACACACGGTGTGCACCCTCTTCCCGCCATTTACCCACTATGATGGACAGCTCACTCAAGGGACCCCTGCGCACTTGGGCGCGAATGCATAGTAACACACACATGGTCGCTGTAGACAACTCTCTGGCACTTTAGGCAGCTGTAGTGTAGTAAAAGCACTATACATTTACCCAACGAGGTAGCACTTACTGATTATCCAGTAGAAAGTACTCCAGTTGAGTAGAGGTATGGCACAAAACGGTGGCGTCTTCTTGAATAAATATGAAGGGCAGGGTCCATTCTGGCACGATGGTCCTGGCACAAAAATTAAACCTCAACAGGAAGCACTTACAGATATCATTACAGCATGTGCCCTAGTTGAAGCTTAAATTCAGTGACTCATTCATCAGCCCAAAAACAATCGTGAGCGTCGTGGAGGCTGGGCAGGTGTGCCTTCTTCCCAAATCTACCGTCGAAAATCAGCTGTGATGCTGGACAGAGGCCTTTGCATCCTTGACTTTCACGAGCGCAATCCCTGTGCTGTTCCTGTGACCTCGAGCTTCTGTATCTTCAGCTGCTGCTCTGATCGGTCTCTGACCTTATATACACACAAGAGGCATGTTCACTCGCATGGAAGCCCCGCCCGTTTGGCCCCGCCCACACACACGTGGTGTGCACCGTCTTCCCGCCATTTACCCACTATGATGGACAGTTCACTCAAGGGACCCCTGCGCACTTCGGCGCGATTGCATAGTAACACACACTTGGTTGCTGGAACAAGTTGAAGCTTAAATTCAGTGACTCATTCATCAGCCCAAAAACAATCGTGAGCGTCGTGGAGGCTGGGCAGGTGTGCCTTCTTCCCAAATATACCATCGAAAATCAGCTGTGATGCTGGACAGAGGCATTTGCATCCTTGACTTTCACGAGCGCAATCCCTGTGCTGTTCCTGTGACCTCGAGCTTCTGTATCTTCAGCTGCTGCTCTGATCGGTCTCTGACCTTATATACACACAAGAGGCATGTTCACTCGTATGGAAGCCCCGCCCGTTTGGCCCCGCCCACACACACGAGGTGTGCACCCTCTTCCCGCCATTTACACACTATGATGGACAGCTTACTCAAGGGACCCCTGCGCACTTCGGCGAGATTGCATAGTAACACACATTGTCGCTGGAACTAGTTGAAGCTCAAATGCAGTGACTCATTCATCAGCCCAAAAACAATCGTGAGCGTTGGGAGGCTGGGCAGCTGTGCCTTCTTCCCAAATCTACCGTCGAAAATCAGCTGTGATGCTGGACAGAGGCCTTTGCATCCTTGACTTTCACGAGCGCAATCCCTGTGCTGTTCCTGTGCCCACGAGCTTCTGTATCTTCATCTGCTGCTCTGATCGGTCTCTGACCTTATATACACACATGGTCGCTGTAGACAACTCTCTGGCACTTTAGGCAGCTGTAGTGTAGTAAAAGCACTATACATTTACCCAACGAGGTAGCACTTACTGATTATCCAGTAGAAAGTACTCCAGTTGAGTAGAGGTATGGCACAAAACGGTGGCGTCTTCTTGAATAAATATGAAGGGCAGGGTCCATTCTGGCACGATGGTCCTGGCACAAAAATTAAACCTCAACAGGAAGCACTTACAGATATCATTACAGCATGTGCCCTAGTTGAAGCTTAAATTCAGTGACTCATTCATCAGCCCAAAAAAAATCGTGAGCGTTGGGAGGCTGGGCAGCTGTGCCTTCTTCCCAAATCTACCGTCAAAAATCAGCTGTGATGCTGGACAGAGGCCTTTGCATCCTTGACTTTCAAGAGCGCAATCCCTGTGCTGTTCCTGTGCCCACGAGCTTCTGTATCTTCATCTGCTGCTCTGATCGGTCTCTGACCTTATATACACACAAGAGGCATGTTCACTCGCATGGAAGCCCCGCCCGTTTGGCCCCGCCCACACACACGCGGTGTGCACCGTCTTCCCGCCATTTACCCACTATGATGGACAGCTCACTCAAGGGACCCCTGCGCACTTCGGCGAGATTGCATAGTAACACACACATTGTCGCTGGAACTAGTTGAAGCTCAAATGCAGTGACTCATTCATCAGCCCAAAAACAATCGTGAGCGTGGGGAGGCTGGGCAGCTGTGCCTTCTTCCCAAATATACCATCGAAAATAAGCTGTGATGCTGGACAGAGGCATTTGCATCCTTGACTTTCACAAGCGCAATCCCTGTGCTATTCCTGTGACCTCGAGCTTCTGTATCTTCAGCTGCTGCTCTGATCGGTCTCTGACCTTATATACACACAAGAGGCATGTTCACTCGCATGGAAGCCCCGCCCCTTTGGCCCCGCCCACACACACGAGGTGTGCACCCTCTTCCCGCCATTTACCCACTATGATGGACAGTTCACTCAAGGGACCCCTGCGCCCTTCGGCGAGATTGCATAGTAACACACATTGTCGCTGGAACTAGTTGAAGCTCAAATGCAGTGACTCATTCATCAGCCCAAAAACAATCGTGAGCGTTGGGAGGCTGGGCAGCTGTGCCTTCTTCCCAAATCTACCGTCAAAAATCAGCTGTGATGCTGGACAGAGGCCTTTGCATCCTTGACTTTCAAGAGCGCAATCCCTGTGCTGTTCCTGTGACCTCGAGCTTCTGTATCTTCAGCTGCTGCTCTGATCGGTCTCTGACCTTATATACACACAAGAGGCATGTTCACTCGCATGGAATCCCCGCCCGTTTGGCCCCGCCCACACACACGCGGTGTGCACCGTCTTCCCGCCATTTACCCACTATGATGGACAGCTTACTCAAGGGACCCCTGCGCACTTCGGCGAGATTGCATAGTAACACACACATTGTCGCTGGAACTAGTTGAAGCTCAAATGCAGTGACTCATTCATCAGCCCAAAAACAATCGTGAGCGTTGGGAGGCTGGGCAGCTGTGCCTTCTTCCCAAATCTACCGTCGAAAATCAGCTGTGATGCTGGACAGAGGCCTTTGCATCCTTGACTTTCACGAGCGCAATCCCTGTGCTGTTCCTGTGCCCACGAGCTTCTGTATCTTCATCTGCTGCTCTGATCGGTCTCTGACCTTATATACACACAAGAGGCATGTTCACTCGCATGGAAGCCCCGCACGTTTGGCCCCGCCCACACACACGCGGTGTGCACTGTCTTCCCGCCATTTACCCACTATGATGGACAGCTCACTCAAGGGACCCCTGCGCACTTCGGCGAGATTGCATAGTAACACACACATTGTCGCTGGAACTAGTTGAAGCTCAAATGCAGTGACTCATTCATCAGCCCAAAAACAATCGTGATCGTTGGGAGGCTGGGCAGCTGTGCCTTCTTCCCAAATCTACCGTCGAAAATCAGCTGTGATGCTGGACAGAGGCCTTTGCATCCTTGACTTTCACGAGCGCAATCCCTGTGCTGTTCCTGTGCCCACGAGCTTCTGTATCTTCAGCTGCTGCTCTGATCGGTCTCTGACCTTATATACACACAAGAGGCATGTTCACTCGCATGGAAGCCCCGCCCGTTTGGCCCCGCCCACACACACGAGGTGTGCACCCTCTTCCCGCCATTTACCCACTATGATGGACAGTTCACTCAAGGGACCCCTGCGCCCTTCGGCGCGAATGCATAGTAACACACACATTGTCGCTGGAACAAGTTGAAGCTTAAATTCAGTGACTCATTCATCAGCCCAAAAACAATCGTGAGCGTCGTGGAGGCTGGGCAGGTGTGCCTTCTTCCCAAATATACCATCGAAAATCAGCTGTGATGCTGGACAGAGGCCTTTGCATCCTTGACTTTCAAGAGCGCAATCCCTGTGCTGTTCCTGTGACCTCGAGCTTCTGTATCTTCAGCTGCTGCTCTGATCGGTCTCTGACCTTATATACACACAAGAGGCATGTTCACTCGCATGGAATCCCCGCCCGTTTGGCCCCGCCCACACACACGCGGTGTGCACCGTCTTCCCGCCATTTACCCACTATGATGGACAGCTCACTCAAGGGACCCCTGCGCACTTCGGCGAGATTGCATAGTAACACACACATGGTCGCTGTAGACAACTCTCTGGCACTTTAGGCAGCTGTAGTGTAGTAAAAGCACTATACATTTACCCAACGAGGTAGCACTTACTGATTATCCAGTAGAAAGTACTCCAGTTGAGTAGAGGTATAGCACAAAACGGTGGCGTCTTCTTGAATAAATATGAAGGGCAGGGTCCATTCTGGCACGATGGTCCTGGCACAAAAATTAAACCTCAACAGGAAGCACTTACAGATATCATTACAGCATGTGCCCTAGTTGAAGCTTAAATTCAGTGACTCATTCATCAGCCCAAAAACAATCGTGAGCGTCGTGGAGGCTGGGCAGGTGTGCCTTCTTCCCAAATATACCATCGAAAATCAGCTGTGATGCTGGACAGAGGCATTTGCATCCTCGACTTTCACGAGCGCAATCCCTGTGCTGTTCCTGTGACCTCGAGCTTCTGTATCTTCAGCTGCTGCTCTGATCGGTCTCTGACCTTATATACACACAAGAGGCATGTTCACTCGCATGGAAGCCCCGCCCATTTGGCCCCGCCCACACACGAGGTGTGCACCCTCTTCCCGCCATTTACCCACTATGATGGACAGTTCACTCAAGGGACCCCTGCGCACTTCGGCGCGATTGCATAGTAACACACACTTGGTTGCTGGAACTAGTTGAAGCTCAAATGCAGTGACTCATTCATCAGCCCAAAAACAATTGTGAGCGTCGTGGAGGCTGGGCAGGTGTGCCTTCTTCCCAAATCTACCGTCGAAAATCAGCTGTGATGCTGGACAGAGGCCTTTCCATCCTTGACTTTCAAGAGCGCAATCCCTGTGCTGTTCCTGTGACCTCGAGCTTCTGTATCTTCAGCTGCTGCTCTGATCGGTCTCTGACCTTATATACACACAAGAGGCATGTTCACTCGCATGGAAGCCCCGCCCGTTTGGCCCCGCCCACACACACACGGTGTGCACCCTCTTCCCGCCATTTACCCACTATGATGGACAGCTCACTCAAGGGACCCCTGCGCACTTGGGCGCGAATGCATAGTAACACACACATGGTCGCTGTAGACAACTCTCTGGCACTTTAGGCAGCTGTAGTGTAGTAAAAGCACTATACATTTACCCAACGAGGTAGCACTTACTGATTATCCAGTAGAAAGTACTCCAGTTGAGTAGAGGTATGGCACAAAACGGTGGCGTCTTCTTGAATAAATATGAAGGGCAGGGTCCATTCTGGCACGATGGTCCTGGCACAAAAATTAAACCTCAACAGGAAGCACTTACAGATATCATTACAGCATGTGCCCTAGTTGAAGCTTAAATTCAGTGACTCATTCATCAGCCCAAAAACAATCGTGAGCGTCGTGGAGGCTGGGCAGGTGTGCCTTCTTCCCAAATCTACCGTCGAAAATCAGCTGTGATGCTGGACAGAGGCCTTTGCATCCTTGACTTTCACGAGCGCAATCCCTGTGCTGTTCCTGTGACCTCGAGCTTCTGTATCTTCAGCTGCTGCTCTGATCGGTCTCTGACCTTATATACACACAAGAGGCATGTTCACTCGCATGGAAGCCCCGCCCGTTTGGCCCCGCCCACACACACGTGGTGTGCACCGTCTTCCCGCCATTTACCCACTATGATGGACAGTTCACTCAAGGGACCCCTGCGCACTTCGGCGCGATTGCATAGTAACACACACTTGGTTGCTGGAACAAGTTGAAGCTTAAATTCAGTGACTCATTCATCAGCCCAAAAACAATCGTGAGCGTCGTGGAGGCTGGGCAGGTGTGCCTTCTTCCCAAATATACCATCGAAAATCAGCTGTGATGCTGGACAGAGGCATTTGCATCCTTGACTTTCACGAGCGCAATCCCTGTGCTGTTCCTGTGACCTCGAGCTTCTGTATCTTCAGCTGCTGCTCTGATCGGTCTCTGACCTTATATACACACAAGAGGCATGTTCACTCGTATGGAAGCCCCGCCCGTTTGGCCCCGCCCACACACACGAGGTGTGCACCCTCTTCCCGCCATTTACACACTATGATGGACAGCTTACTCAAGGGACCCCTGCGCACTTCGGCGAGATTGCATAGTAACACACATTGTCGCTGGAACTAGTTGAAGCTCAAATGCAGTGACTCATTCATCAGCCCAAAAACAATCGTGAGCGTTGGGAGGCTGGGCAGCTGTGCCTTCTTCCCAAATCTACCGTCGAAAATCAGCTGTGATGCTGGACAGAGGCCTTTGCATCCTTGACTTTCACGAGCGCAATCCCTGTGCTGTTCCTGTGCCCACGAGCTTCTGTATCTTCATCTGCTGCTCTGATCGGTCTCTGACCTTATATACACACATGGTCGCTGTAGACAACTCTCTGGCACTTTAGGCAGCTGTAGTGTAGTAAAAGCACTATACATTTACCCAACGAGGTAGCACTTACTGATTATCCAGTAGAAAGTACTCCAGTTGAGTAGAGGTATGGCACAAAACGGTGGCGTCTTCTTGAATAAATATGAAGGGCAGGGTCCATTCTGGCACGATGGTCCTGGCACAAAAATTAAACCTCAACAGGAAGCACTTACAGATATCATTACAGCATGTGCCCTAGTTGAAGCTTAAATTCAGTGACTCATTCATCAGCCCAAAAAAAATCGTGAGCGTTGGGAGGCTGGGCAGCTGTGCCTTCTTCCCAAATCTACCGTCAAAAATCAGCTGTGATGCTGGACAGAGGCCTTTGCATCCTTGACTTTCAAGAGCGCAATCCCTGTGCTGTTCCTGTGCCCACGAGCTTCTGTATCTTCATCTGCTGCTCTGATCGGTCTCTGACCTTATATACACACAAGAGGCATGTTCACTCGCATGGAAGCCCCGCCCGTTTGGCCCCGCCCACACACACGCGGTGTGCACCGTCTTCCCGCCATTTACCCACTATGATGGACAGCTCACTCAAGGGACCCCTGCGCACTTCGGCGAGATTGCATAGTAACACACACATTGTCGCTGGAACTAGTTGAAGCTCAAATGCAGTGACTCATTCATCAGCCCAAAAACAATCGTGAGCGTGGGGAGGCTGGGCAGCTGTGCCTTCTTCCCAAATATACCATCGAAAATAAGCTGTGATGCTGGACAGAGGCATTTGCATCCTTGACTTTCACAAGCGCAATCCCTGTGCTATTCCTGTGACCTCGAGCTTCTGTATCTTCAGCTGCTGCTCTGATCGGTCTCTGACCTTATATACACACAAGAGGCATGTTCACTCGCATGGAAGCCCCGCCCCTTTGGCCCCGCCCACACACACGAGGTGTGCACCCTCTTCCCGCCATTTACCCACTATGATGGACAGTTCACTCAAGGGACCCCTGCGCCCTTCGGCGAGATTGCATAGTAACACACATTGTCGCTGGAACTAGTTGAAGCTCAAATGCAGTGACTCATTCATCAGCCCAAAAACAATCGTGAGCGTTGGGAGGCTGGGCAGCTGTGCCTTCTTCCCAAATCTACCGTCAAAAATCAGCTGTGATGCTGGACAGAGGCCTTTGCATCCTTGACTTTCAAGAGCGCAATCCCTGTGCTGTTCCTGTGACCTCGAGCTTCTGTATCTTCAGCTGCTGCTCTGATCGGTCTCTGACCTTATATACACACAAGAGGCATGTTCACTCGCATGGAATCCCCGCCCGTTTGGCCCCGCCCACACACACGCGGTGTGCACCGTCTTCCCGCCATTTACCCACTATGATGGACAGCTTACTCAAGGGACCCCTGCGCACTTCGGCGAGATTGCATAGTAACACACACATTGTCGCTGGAACTAGTTGAAGCTCAAATGCAGTGACTCATTCATCAGCCCAAAAACAATCGTGAGCGTTGGGAGGCTGGGCAGCTGTGCCTTCTTCCCAAATCTACCGTCGAAAATCAGCTGTGATGCTGGACAGAGGCCTTTGCATCCTTGACTTTCACGAGCGCAATCCCTGTGCTGTTCCTGTGCCCACGAGCTTCTGTATCTTCATCTGCTGCTCTGATCGGTCTCTGACCTTATATACACACAAGAGGCATGTTCACTCGCATGGAAGCCCCGCACGTTTGGCCCCGCCCACACACACGCGGTGTGCACTGTCTTCCCGCCATTTACCCACTATGATGGACAGCTCACTCAAGGGACCCCTGCGCACTTCGGCGAGATTGCATAGTAACACACACATTGTCGCTGGAACTAGTTGAAGCTCAAATGCAGTGACTCATTCATCAGCCCAAAAACAATCGTGATCGTTGGGAGGCTGGGCAGCTGTGCCTTCTTCCCAAATCTACCGTCGAAAATCAGCTGTGATGCTGGACAGAGGCCTTTGCATCCTTGACTTTCACGAGCGCAATCCCTGTGCTGTTCCTGTGCCCACGAGCTTCTGTATCTTCAGCTGCTGCTCTGATCGGTCTCTGACCTTATATACACACAAGAGGCATGTTCACTCGCATGGAAGCCCCGCCCGTTTGGCCCCGCCCACACACACGAGGTGTGCACCCTCTTCCCGCCATTTACCCACTATGATGGACAGTTCACTCAAGGGACCCCTGCGCCCTTCGGCGCGAATGCATAGTAACACACACATTGTCGCTGGAACAAGTTGAAGCTTAAATTCAGTGACTCATTCATCAGCCCAAAAACAATCGTGAGCGTCGTGGAGGCTGGGCAGGTGTGCCTTCTTCCCAAATATACCATCGAAAATCAGCTGTGATGCTGGACAGAGGCCTTTGCATCCTTGACTTTCAAGAGCGCAATCCCTGTGCTGTTCCTGTGACCTCGAGCTTCTGTATCTTCAGCTGCTGCTCTGATCGGTCTCTGACCTTATATACACACAAGAGGCATGTTCACTCGCATGGAATCCCCGCCCGTTTGGCCCCGCCCACACACACGCGGTGTGCACCGTCTTCCCGCCATTTACCCACTATGATGGACAGCTCACTCAAGGGACCCCTGCGCACTTCGGCGAGATTGCATAGTAACACACACATGGTCGCTGTAGACAACTCTCTGGCACTTTAGGCAGCTGTAGTGTAGTAAAAGCACTATACATTTACCCAACGAGGTAGCACTTACTGATTATCCAGTAGAAAGTACTCCAGTTGAGTAGAGGTATAGCACAAAACGGTGGCGTCTTCTTGAATAAATATGAAGGGCAGGGTCCATTCTGGCACGATGGTCCTGGCACAAAAATTAAACCTCAACAGGAAGCACTTACAGATATCATTACAGCATGTGCCCTAGTTGAAGCTTAAATTCAGTGACTCATTCATCAGCCCAAAAACAATCGTGAGCGTCGTGGAGGCTGGGCAGGTGTGCCTTCTTCCCAAATATACCATCGAAAATCAGCTGTGATGCTGGACAGAGGCATTTGCATCCTCGACTTTCACGAGCGCAATCCCTGTGCTGTTCCTGTGACCTCGAGCTTCTGTATCTTCAGCTGCTGCTCTGATCGGTCTCTGACCTTATATACACACAAGAGGCATGTTCACTCGCATGGAAGCCCCGCCCATTTGGCCCCGCCCACACACGAGGTGTGCACCCTCTTCCCGCCATTTACCCACTATGATGGACAGTTCACTCAAGGGACCCCTGCGCCCTTCGGCGCGAATGCATAGTAACACACACATTGTCGCTGGAACAAGTTGAAGCTTAAATTCAGTGACTCATTCATCAGCCCAAAAACAATCGTGAGCGTCGTGGAGGCTGGGCAGGTGTGCCTTCTTCCCAAATATACCATCGAAAATCAGCTGTGATGCTGGACAGAGGCATTTGCATCCTTGACTTTCACGAGCGCAATCCCTGTGCTGTTCCTGTGACCTCGAGCTTCTGTATCTTCAGCTGCTGCTCTGATCGGTCTCTGACCTTATATACACACAAGAGGCATGTTCACTCACATGGAAGCCCCGCCCGTTTGGCCCCGCCCACACACACGCGGTGTGCACCGTCTTCCCGCCATTAACCCACTATGATGGACAGCTCACTCAAGGGACCCCTGCGCACTTCGGCGAGATTGCATAGTAACATACACATTGTCGCTGGAACTAGTTGAAGCTCAAATGCAGTGACTCATTCATCAGCCCAAAAACAATCGTGAGCGTTGGGAGGCTGGGCAGCTGTGCCTTCTTCCCAAATCTACCGTCGAAAATCAGCTGTGATGCTGGACAGAGGCCTTTGCATCCTTGACTTTCACGAGCGCAATCCCTGTGCTGTTCCTGTGCCCACGAGCTTCTGTATCTTCATCTGCTGCTCTGATCGGTCTCTGACCTTATATACACACAAGAGGCATGTTCACTCGCATGGAAGCCCAGCCCGTTTGGCCCCGCCCACACACACGAGGTGTGCACCCTCTTCCCGCCATTTACGCACTATGATGGACAGCTTACTCAAGGGACCCCTGCGCACTTCGGCGAGATTGCATAGTAACACACACATTGTCGCTGGAACTAGTTGAAGCTCAAATGCAGTGACTCATTCATCAGCCCAAAAACAATCGTGAGCGTTGGGAGGCTGGGCAGCTGTGCCTTCTTCCCAAATCTACCGTCGAAAATCAGCTGTGATGCTGGACAGAGGCCTTTGCATCCTTGACTTTCAAGAGCGCAATCCCTGTGCTGTTCCTGTGACCACGAGCTTCTGTATCTTCAGCTGCTGCTCTGATCGGTCTCTGACCTTATATACACACAAGAGGCATGTTCACTCGCATGGAAGCCCCGCCCGTTTGGCCCCGCCCACACACACGAGGTGTGCACCCTCTTCCCGCCATTTACACACTATGATGGACAGCTTACTCAAGGGACCCCTGCGCACTTCGGCGAGATTGCATAGTAACACACATTGTCGCTGGAACTAGTTGAAGCTCAAATGCAGTGACTCATTCATCAGCCCAAAAACAATCGTGAGCGTTGGGAGGCTGGGCAGCTGTGCCTTCTTCCCAAATCTACCGTCAAAAATCAGCTGTGATGCTGGACAGAGGCCTTTGCATCCTTGACTTTCAAGAGCGCAATCCCTGTGCTGTTCCTGTGACCTCGAGCTTCTGTATCTTCAGCTGCTGCTCTGATCGGTCTCTGACCATATATACACACAAGAGGCATGTTCACTCGCATGGAATCCCCGCCCGTTTGGCCCCGCCCACACACACGCGGTGTGCACCGTCTTCCCGCCATTTACCCACTATGATGGACAGCTTACTCAAGGGACCCCTGCGCACTTCGGCGAGATTGCATAGTAACACACACATTGTCGCTGGAACTAGTTGAAGCTCAAATGCAGTGACTCATTCATCAGCCCAAAAACAATCGTGAGCGTTGGGAGGCTGGGCAGCTGTGCCTTCTTCCCAAATCTACCGTCGAAAATCAGCTGTGATGCTGGACAGAGGCCTTTGCATCCTTGACTTTCACGAGCGCAATCCCTGTGCTGTTCCTGTGCCCACGAGCTTCTGTATCTTCATCTGCTGCTCTGATCGGTCTCTGACCTTATATACACACAAGAGGCATGTTCACTCGCATGGAAGCCCCGCACGTTTGGCCCCGCCCACACACACACGCGGTGTGCACCGTCTTCCCGCCATTTACCCACTATGATGGACAGCTCACTCAAGGGACCCCTGCGCACTTCGGCGAGATTGCATAGTAACACACACATTGTCGCTGGAACTAGTTGAAGCTCAAATGCAGTGACTCATTCATCAGCCCAAAAACAATCGTGATCGTTGGGAGGCTGGGCAGCTGTGCCTTCTTCCCAAATCTACCGTCGAAAATCAGCTGTGATGCTGGACAGAGGCCTTTGCATCCTTGACTTTCACGAGCGCAATCCCTGTGCTGTTCCTGTGCCCACGAGCTTCTGTATCTTCAGCTGCTGCTCTGATCGGTCTCTGACCTTATATACACACAAGAGGCATGTTCACTCGCATGGAAGCCCCGCCCGTTTGGCCCCGCCCACACACACGAGGTGTGCACCCTCTTCCCGCCATTTACCCACTATGATGGACAGTTCACTCAAGGGACCCCTGCGCCCTTCGGCGCGAATGCATAGTAACACACACATTGTCGCTGGAACAAGTTGAAGCTTAAATTCAGTGACTCATTCATCAGCCCAAAAACAATCGTGAGCGTCGTGGAGGCTGGGCAGGTGTGCCTTCTTCCCAAATATACCATCGAAAATCAGCTGTGATGCTGGACAGAGGCATTTGCATCCTTGACTTTCACGAGCGCAATCCCTGTGCTGTTCCTGTGACCTCGAGCTTCTGTATCTTCAGCTGCTGCTCTGATCGGTCTCTGACCTTATATACACACAAGAGGCATGTTCACTCGCATGGAAGCCCCGCCCGTTTGGCCCCGCCCACACACACGAGGTGTGCACCCTCTTCCCGCCATTTACACACTATGATGGACAGCTTACTCAAGGGACCCCTGCGCACTTCGGCGAGATTGCATAGTAACACACATTGTCGCTGGAACTAGTTGAAGCTCAAATGCAGTGACTCATTCATCAGCCCAAAAACAATCGTGAGCGTTGGGAGGCTGGGCAGCTGTGCCTTCTTCCCAAATCTACCGTCAAAAATCAGCTGTGATGCTGGACAGAGGCCTTTGCATCCTTGACTTTCAAGAGCGCAATCCCTGTGCTGTTCCTGTGACCACGAGCTTCTGTATCTTCATCTGCTGCTCTGATCGGTCTCTGACCTTATATACACACAAGAGGCATGTTCACTCGCATGGAAGCCCCGCCCGTTTGGCCCCGCCCACACACACGCGGTGTGCACCGTCTTCCCGCCATTTACCCACTATGATGGACAGCTCACTCAAGGGACCCCTGCGCACTTCGGCGAGATTGCATAGTAACACACACATTGTCGCTGGAACTAGTTGAAGCTCAAATGCAGTGACTCATTCATCAGCCCAAAAACAATCGTGAGCGTTGGGAGGCTGGGCAGCTGTGCCTTCTTCCCAAATCTACCGTCAAAAATCAGCTGTGATGCTGGACAGAGGCCTTTGCATCCTTGACTTTCAAGAGCGCAATCCCTGTGCTGTTCCTGTGACCTCGAGCTTCTGTATCTTCAGCTGCTGCTCTGATCGGTCTCTGACCTTATATACACACAAGAGGCATGTTCACTCGCATGGAAGCCCCGCCCGTTTGGCCCCGCCCACACACACGCGGTGTGCACCGTCTTCCCGCCATTTACCCACTATGATGGACAGCTCACTCAAGGGACCCCTGCGCACTTCGGCGAGATTGCATAGTAACACACACATGGTCGCTGTAGACAACTCTCTGGCACTTTAGGCAGCTGTAGTGTAGTAAAAGCACTATACATTTACCCAACGAGGTAGCACTTACTGATTATCCAGTAGAAAGTACTCCAGTTGAGTAGAGGTATAGCACAAAACGGTGGCGTCTTCTTGAATAAATATGAAGGGCAGGGTCCATTCTGGCACGATGGTCCTGGCACAAAAATTAAACCTCAACAGGAAGCACTTACAGATATCATTACAGCATGTGCCCTAGTTGAAGCTTAAATTCAGTGACTCATTCATCAGCCCAAAAACAATCGTGAGCGTCGTGGAGGCTGGGCAGGTGTGCCTTCTTCCCAAATATACCATCGAAAATCAGCTGTGATGCTGGACAGAGGCATTTGCATCCTCGACTTTCACGAGCGCAATCCCTGTGCTGTTCCTGTGACCTCGAGCTTCTGTATCTTCAGCTGCTGCTCTGATCGGTCTCTGACCTTATATACACACAAGAGGCATGTTCACTCGCATGGAAGCCCCGCCCATTTGGCCCCGCCCACACACGAGGTGTGCACCCTCTTCCCGCCATTTACCCACTATGATGGACAGTTCACTCAAGGGACCCCTGCGCCCTTCGGCGCGAATGCATAGTAACACACACATTGTCGCTGGAACAAGTTGAAGCTTAAATTCAGTGACTCATTCATCAGCCCAAAAACAATCGTGAGCGTCGTGGAGGCTGGGCAGGTGTGCCTTCTTCCCAAATATACCATCGAAAATCAGCTGTGATGCTGGACAGAGGCATTTGCATCCTTGACTTTCACGAGCGCAATCCCTGTGCTGTTCCTGTGACCTCGAGCTTCTGTATCTTCAGCTGCTGCTCTGATCGGTCTCTGACCTTATATACACACAAGAGGCATGTTCACTCACATGGAAGCCCCGCCCGTTTGGCCCCGCCCACACACACGCGGTGTGCACCGTCTTCCCGCCATTTACCCACTATGATGGACAGCTCACTCAAGGGACCCCTGCGCACTTCGGCGAGATTGCATAGTAACATACACATTGTCGCTGGAACTAGTTGAAGCTCAAATGCAGTGACTCATTCATCAGCCCAAAAACAATCGTGAGCGTTGGGAGGCTGGGCAGCTGTGCCTTCTTCCCAAATCTACCGTCGAAAATCAGCTGTGATGCTGGACAGAGGCCTTTGCATCCTTGACTTTCACGAGCGCAATCCCTGTGCTGTTCCTGTGCCCACGAGCTTCTGTATCTTCATCTGCTGCTCTGATCGGTCTCTGACCTTATATACACACAAGAGGCATGTTCACTCGCATGGAAGCCCCGCCCGTTTGGCCCCGCCCACACACACGAGGTGTGCACCCTCTTCCCGCCATTTACGCACTATGATGGACAGCTTACTCAAGGGACCCCTGCGCACTTCGGCGAGATTGCATAGTAACACACACATTGTCGCTGGAACTAGTTGAAGCTCAAATGCAGTGACTCATTCATCAGCCCAAAAACAATCGTGAGCGTTGGGAGGCTGGGCAGCTGTGCCTTCTTCCCAAATCTACCGTCGAAAATCAGCTGTGATGCTGGACAGAGGCCTTTGCATCCTTGACTTTCAAGAGCGCAATCCCTGTGCTGTTCCTGTGACCACGAGCTTCTGTATCTTCAGCTGCTGCTCTGATCGGTCTCTGACCTTATATACACACAAGAGGCATGTTCACTCGCATGGAAGCCCCGCCCGTTTGGCCCCGCCCACACACACGAGGTGTGCACCCTCTTCCCGCCATTTACACACTATGATGGACAGCTTACTCAAGGGACCCCTGCGCACTTCGGCGAGATTGCATAGTAACACACATTGTCGCTGGAACTAGTTGAAGCTCAAATGCAGTGACTCATTCATCAGCCCAAAAACAATCGTGAGCGTTGGGAGGCTGGGCAGCTGTGCCTTCTTCCCAAATCTACCGTCAAAAATCAGCTGTGATGCTGGACAGAGGCCTTTGCATCCTTGACTTTCAAGAGCGCAATCCCTGTGCTGTTCCTGTGACCTCGAGCTTCTGTATCTTCAGCTGCTGCTCTGATCGGTCTCTGACCTTATATACACACAAGAGGCATGTTCACTCGCATGGAAGCCCCGCCCATTTGGCCCCGCCCACACACGAGGTGTGCACCCTCTTCCCGCCATTTACCCACTATGATGGACAGTTCACTCAAGGGACCCCTGCGCACTTCGGCGCGATTGCATAGTAACACACACTTGGTTGCTGGAACTAGTTGAAGCTCAAATGCAGTGACTCATTCATCAGCCCAAAAACAATTGTGAGCGTCGTGGAGGCTGGGCAGGTGTGCCTTCTTCCCAAATCTACCGTCGAAAATCAGCTGTGATGCTGGACAGAGGCCTTTCCATCCTTGACTTTCAAGAGCGCAATCCCTGTGCTGTTCCTGTGACCTCGAGCTTCTGTATCTTCAGCTGCTGCTCTGATCGGTCTCTGACCTTATATACACACAAGAGGCATGTTCACTCGCATGGAAGCCCCGCCCGTTTGGCCCCGCCCACACACACACGGTGTGCACCCTCTTCCCGCCATTTACCCACTATGATGGACAGCTCACTCAAGGGACCCCTGCGCACTTGGGCGCGAATGCATAGTAACACACACATGGTCGCTGTAGACAACTCTCTGGCACTTTAGGCAGCTGTAGTGTAGTAAAAGCACTATACATTTACCCAACGAGGTAGCACTTACTGATTATCCAGTAGAAAGTACTCCAGTTGAGTAGAGGTATGGCACAAAACGGTGGCGTCTTCTTGAATAAATATGAAGGGCAGGGTCCATTCTGGCACGATGGTCCTGGCACAAAAATTAAACCTCAACAGGAAGCACTTACAGATATCATTACAGCATGTGCCCTAGTTGAAGCTTAAATTCAGTGACTCATTCATCAGCCCAAAAACAATCGTGAGCGTCGTGGAGGCTGGGCAGGTGTGCCTTCTTCCCAAATCTACCGTCGAAAATCAGCTGTGATGCTGGACAGAGGCCTTTGCATCCTTGACTTTCACGAGCGCAATCCCTGTGCTGTTCCTGTGACCTCGAGCTTCTGTATCTTCAGCTGCTGCTCTGATCGGTCTCTGACCTTATATACACACAAGAGGCATGTTCACTCGCATGGAAGCCCCGCCCGTTTGGCCCCGCCCACACACACGTGGTGTGCACCGTCTTCCCGCCATTTACCCACTATGATGGACAGTTCACTCAAGGGACCCCTGCGCACTTCGGCGCGATTGCATAGTAACACACACTTGGTTGCTGGAACAAGTTGAAGCTTAAATTCAGTGACTCATTCATCAGCCCAAAAACAATCGTGAGCGTCGTGGAGGCTGGGCAGGTGTGCCTTCTTCCCAAATATACCATCGAAAATCAGCTGTGATGCTGGACAGAGGCATTTGCATCCTTGACTTTCACGAGCGCAATCCCTGTGCTGTTCCTGTGACCTCGAGCTTCTGTATCTTCAGCTGCTGCTCTGATCGGTCTCTGACCTTATATACACACAAGAGGCATGTTCACTCGTATGGAAGCCCCGCCCGTTTGGCCCCGCCCACACACACGAGGTGTGCACCCTCTTCCCGCCATTTACACACTATGATGGACAGCTTACTCAAGGGACCCCTGCGCACTTCGGCGAGATTGCATAGTAACACACATTGTCGCTGGAACTAGTTGAAGCTCAAATGCAGTGACTCATTCATCAGCCCAAAAACAATCGTGAGCGTTGGGAGGCTGGGCAGCTGTGCCTTCTTCCCAAATCTACCGTCGAAAATCAGCTGTGATGCTGGACAGAGGCCTTTGCATCCTTGACTTTCACGAGCGCAATCCCTGTGCTGTTCCTGTGCCCACGAGCTTCTGTATCTTCATCTGCTGCTCTGATCGGTCTCTGACCTTATATACACACATGGTCGCTGTAGACAACTCTCTGGCACTTTAGGCAGCTGTAGTGTAGTAAAAGCACTATACATTTACCCAACGAGGTAGCACTTACTGATTATCCAGTAGAAAGTACTCCAGTTGAGTAGAGGTATGGCACAAAACGGTGGCGTCTTCTTGAATAAATATGAAGGGCAGGGTCCATTCTGGCACGATGGTCCTGGCACAAAAATTAAACCTCAACAGGAAGCACTTACAGATATCATTACAGCATGTGCCCTAGTTGAAGCTTAAATTCAGTGACTCATTCATCAGCCCAAAAAAAATCGTGAGCGTTGGGAGGCTGGGCAGCTGTGCCTTCTTCCCAAATCTACCGTCAAAAATCAGCTGTGATGCTGGACAGAGGCCTTTGCATCCTTGACTTTCAAGAGCGCAATCCCTGTGCTGTTCCTGTGCCCACGAGCTTCTGTATCTTCATCTGCTGCTCTGATCGGTCTCTGACCTTATATACACACAAGAGGCATGTTCACTCGCATGGAAGCCCCGCCCGTTTGGCCCCGCCCACACACACGCGGTGTGCACCGTCTTCCCGCCATTTACCCACTATGATGGACAGCTCACTCAAGGGACCCCTGCGCACTTCGGCGAGATTGCATAGTAACACACACATTGTCGCTGGAACTAGTTGAAGCTCAAATGCAGTGACTCATTCATCAGCCCAAAAACAATCGTGAGCGTGGGGAGGCTGGGCAGCTGTGCCTTCTTCCCAAATATACCATCGAAAATAAGCTGTGATGCTGGACAGAGGCATTTGCATCCTTGACTTTCACAAGCGCAATCCCTGTGCTATTCCTGTGACCTCGAGCTTCTGTATCTTCAGCTGCTGCTCTGATCGGTCTCTGACCTTATATACACACAAGAGGCATGTTCACTCGCATGGAAGCCCCGCCCCTTTGGCCCCGCCCACACACACGAGGTGTGCACCCTCTTCCCGCCATTTACCCACTATGATGGACAGTTCACTCAAGGGACCCCTGCGCCCTTCGGCGAGATTGCATAGTAACACACATTGTCGCTGGAACTAGTTGAAGCTCAAATGCAGTGACTCATTCATCAGCCCAAAAACAATCGTGAGCGTTGGGAGGCTGGGCAGCTGTGCCTTCTTCCCAAATCTACCGTCAAAAATCAGCTGTGATGCTGGACAGAGGCCTTTGCATCCTTGACTTTCAAGAGCGCAATCCCTGTGCTGTTCCTGTGACCTCGAGCTTCTGTATCTTCAGCTGCTGCTCTGATCGGTCTCTGACCTTATATACACACAAGAGGCATGTTCACTCGCATGGAATCCCCGCCCGTTTGGCCCCGCCCACACACACGCGGTGTGCACCGTCTTCCCGCCATTTACCCACTATGATGGACAGCTTACTCAAGGGACCCCTGCGCACTTCGGCGAGATTGCATAGTAACACACACATTGTCGCTGGAACTAGTTGAAGCTCAAATGCAGTGACTCATTCATCAGCCCAAAAACAATCGTGAGCGTTGGGAGGCTGGGCAGCTGTGCCTTCTTCCCAAATCTACCGTCGAAAATCAGCTGTGATGCTGGACAGAGGCCTTTGCATCCTTGACTTTCACGAGCGCAATCCCTGTGCTGTTCCTGTGCCCACGAGCTTCTGTATCTTCATCTGCTGCTCTGATCGGTCTCTGACCTTATATACACACAAGAGGCATGTTCACTCGCATGGAAGCCCCGCACGTTTGGCCCCGCCCACACACACGCGGTGTGCACTGTCTTCCCGCCATTTACCCACTATGATGGACAGCTCACTCAAGGGACCCCTGCGCACTTCGGCGAGATTGCATAGTAACACACACATTGTCGCTGGAACTAGTTGAAGCTCAAATGCAGTGACTCATTCATCAGCCCAAAAACAATCGTGATCGTTGGGAGGCTGGGCAGCTGTGCCTTCTTCCCAAATCTACCGTCGAAAATCAGCTGTGATGCTGGACAGAGGCCTTTGCATCCTTGACTTTCACGAGCGCAATCCCTGTGCTGTTCCTGTGCCCACGAGCTTCTGTATCTTCAGCTGCTGCTCTGATCGGTCTCTGACCTTATATACACACAAGAGGCATGTTCACTCGCATGGAAGCCCCGCCCGTTTGGCCCCGCCCACACACACGAGGTGTGCACCCTCTTCCCGCCATTTACCCACTATGATGGACAGTTCACTCAAGGGACCCCTGCGCCCTTCGGCGCGAATGCATAGTAACACACACATTGTCGCTGGAACAAGTTGAAGCTTAAATTCAGTGACTCATTCATCAGCCCAAAAACAATCGTGAGCGTCGTGGAGGCTGGGCAGGTGTGCCTTCTTCCCAAATATACCATCGAAAATCAGCTGTGATGCTGGACAGAGGCCTTTGCATCCTTGACTTTCAAGAGCGCAATCCCTGTGCTGTTCCTGTGACCTCGAGCTTCTGTATCTTCAGCTGCTGCTCTGATCGGTCTCTGACCTTATATACACACAAGAGGCATGTTCACTCGCATGGAATCCCCGCCCGTTTGGCCCCGCCCACACACACGCGGTGTGCACCGTCTTCCCGCCATTTACCCACTATGATGGACAGCTCACTCAAGGGACCCCTGCGCACTTCGGCGAGATTGCATAGTAACACACACATGGTCGCTGTAGACAACTCTCTGGCACTTTAGGCAGCTGTAGTGTAGTAAAAGCACTATACATTTACCCAACGAGGTAGCACTTACTGATTATCCAGTAGAAAGTACTCCAGTTGAGTAGAGGTATAGCACAAAACGGTGGCGTCTTCTTGAATAAATATGAAGGGCAGGGTCCATTCTGGCACGATGGTCCTGGCACAAAAATTAAACCTCAACAGGAAGCACTTACAGATATCATTACAGCATGTGCCCTAGTTGAAGCTTAAATTCAGTGACTCATTCATCAGCCCAAAAACAATCGTGAGCGTCGTGGAGGCTGGGCAGGTGTGCCTTCTTCCCAAATATACCATCGAAAATCAGCTGTGATGCTGGACAGAGGCATTTGCATCCTCGACTTTCACGAGCGCAATCCCTGTGCTGTTCCTGTGACCTCGAGCTTCTGTATCTTCAGCTGCTGCTCTGATCGGTCTCTGACCTTATATACACACAAGAGGCATGTTCACTCGCATGGAAGCCCCGCCCATTTGGCCCCGCCCACACACGAGGTGTGCACCCTCTTCCCGCCATTTACCCACTATGATGGACAGTTCACTCAAGGGACCCCTGCGCCCTTCGGCGCGAATGCATAGTAACACACACATTGTCGCTGGAACAAGTTGAAGCTTAAATTCAGTGACTCATTCATCAGCCCAAAAACAATCGTGAGCGTCGTGGAGGCTGGGCAGGTGTGCCTTCTTCCCAAATATACCATCGAAAATCAGCTGTGATGCTGGACAGAGGCATTTGCATCCTTGACTTTCACGAGCGCAATCCCTGTGCTGTTCCTGTGACCTCGAGCTTCTGTATCTTCAGCTGCTGCTCTGATCGGTCTCTGACCTTATATACACACAAGAGGCATGTTCACTCACATGGAAGCCCCGCCCGTTTGGCCCCGCCCACACACACGCGGTGTGCACCGTCTTCCCGCCATTAACCCACTATGATGGACAGCTCACTCAAGGGACCCCTGCGCACTTCGGCGAGATTGCATAGTAACATACACATTGTCGCTGGAACTAGTTGAAGCTCAAATGCAGTGACTCATTCATCAGCCCAAAAACAATCGTGAGCGTTGGGAGGCTGGGCAGCTGTGCCTTCTTCCCAAATCTACCGTCGAAAATCAGCTGTGATGCTGGACAGAGGCCTTTGCATCCTTGACTTTCACGAGCGCAATCCCTGTGCTGTTCCTGTGCCCACGAGCTTCTGTATCTTCATCTGCTGCTCTGATCGGTCTCTGACCTTATATACACACAAGAGGCATGTTCACTCGCATGGAAGCCCAGCCCGTTTGGCCCCGCCCACACACACGAGGTGTGCACCCTCTTCCCGCCATTTACGCACTATGATGGACAGCTTACTCAAGGGACCCCTGCGCACTTCGGCGAGATTGCATAGTAACACACACATTGTCGCTGGAACTAGTTGAAGCTCAAATGCAGTGACTCATTCATCAGCCCAAAAACAATCGTGAGCGTTGGGAGGCTGGGCAGCTGTGCCTTCTTCCCAAATCTACCGTCGAAAATCAGCTGTGATGCTGGACAGAGGCCTTTGCATCCTTGACTTTCAAGAGCGCAATCCCTGTGCTGTTCCTGTGACCACGAGCTTCTGTATCTTCAGCTGCTGCTCTGATCGGTCTCTGACCTTATATACACACAAGAGGCATGTTCACTCGCATGGAAGCCCCGCCCGTTTGGCCCCGCCCACACACACGAGGTGTGCACCCTCTTCCCGCCATTTACACACTATGATGGACAGCTTACTCAAGGGACCCCTGCGCACTTCGGCGAGATTGCATAGTAACACACATTGTCGCTGGAACTAGTTGAAGCTCAAATGCAGTGACTCATTCATCAGCCCAAAAACAATCGTGAGCGTTGGGAGGCTGGGCAGCTGTGCCTTCTTCCCAAATCTACCGTCAAAAATCAGCTGTGATGCTGGACAGAGGCCTTTGCATCCTTGACTTTCAAGAGCGCAATCCCTGTGCTGTTCCTGTGACCTCGAGCTTCTGTATCTTCAGCTGCTGCTCTGATCGGTCTCTGACCATATATACACACAAGAGGCATGTTCACTCGCATGGAATCCCCGCCCGTTTGGCCCCGCCCACACACACGCGGTGTGCACCGTCTTCCCGCCATTTACCCACTATGATGGACAGCTTACTCAAGGGACCCCTGCGCACTTCGGCGAGATTGCATAGTAACACACACATTGTCGCTGGAACTAGTTGAAGCTCAAATGCAGTGACTCATTCATCAGCCCAAAAACAATCGTGAGCGTTGGGAGGCTGGGCAGCTGTGCCTTCTTCCCAAATCTACCGTCGAAAATCAGCTGTGATGCTGGACAGAGGCCTTTGCATCCTTGACTTTCACGAGCGCAATCCCTGTGCTGTTCCTGTGCCCACGAGCTTCTGTATCTTCATCTGCTGCTCTGATCGGTCTCTGACCTTATATACACACAAGAGGCATGTTCACTCGCATGGAAGCCCCGCACGTTTGGCCCCGCCCACACACACGCGGTGTGCACCGTCTTCCCGCCATTTACCCACTATGATGGACAGCTCACTCAAGGGACCCCTGCGCACTTCGGCGAGATTGCATAGTAACACACACATTGTCGCTGGAACTAGTTGAAGCTCAAATGCAGTGACTCATTCATCAGCCCAAAAACAATCGTGATCGTTGGGAGGCTGGGCAGCTGTGCCTTCTTCCCAAATCTACCGTCGAAAATCAGCTGTGATGCTGGACAGAGGCCTTTGCATCCTTGACTTTCACGAGCGCAATCCCTGTGCTGTTCCTGTGCCCACGAGCTTCTGTATCTTCAGCTGCTGCTCTGATCGGTCTCTGACCTTATATACACACAAGAGGCATGTTCACTCGCATGGAAGCCCCGCCCGTTTGGCCCCGCCCACACACACGAGGTGTGCACCCTCTTCCCGCCATTTACCCACTATGATGGACAGTTCACTCAAGGGACCCCTGCGCCCTTCGGCGCGAATGCATAGTAACACACACATTGTCGCTGGAACAAGTTGAAGCTTAAATTCAGTGACTCATTCATCAGCCCAAAAACAATCGTGAGCGTCGTGGAGGCTGGGCAGGTGTGCCTTCTTCCCAAATATACCATCGAAAATCAGCTGTGATGCTGGACAGAGGCATTTGCATCCTTGACTTTCACGAGCGCAATCCCTGTGCTGTTCCTGTGACCTCGAGCTTCTGTATCTTCAGCTGCTGCTCTGATCGGTCTCTGACCTTATATACACACAAGAGGCATGTTCACTCGCATGGAAGCCCCGCCCGTTTGGCCCCGCCCACACACACGAGGTGTGCACCCTCTTCCCGCCATTTACACACTATGATGGACAGCTTACTCAAGGGACCCCTGCGCACTTCGGCGAGATTGCATAGTAACACACATTGTCGCTGGAACTAGTTGAAGCTCAAATGCAGTGACTCATTCATCAGCCCAAAAACAATCGTGAGCGTTGGGAGGCTGGGCAGCTGTGCCTTCTTCCCAAATCTACCGTCAAAAATCAGCTGTGATGCTGGACAGAGGCCTTTGCATCCTTGACTTTCAAGAGCGCAATCCCTGTGCTGTTCCTGTGACCACGAGCTTCTGTATCTTCATCTGCTGCTCTGATCGGTCTCTGACCTTATATACACACAAGAGGCATGTTCACTCGCATGGAAGCCCCGCCCGTTTGGCCCCGCCCACACACACGCGGTGTGCACCGTCTTCCCGCCATTTACCCACTATGATGGACAGCTCACTCAAGGGACCCCTGCGCACTTCGGCGAGATTGCATAGTAACACACACATTGTCGCTGGAACTAGTTGAAGCTCAAATGCAGTGACTCATTCATCAGCCCAAAAACAATCGTGAGCGTTGGGAGGCTGGGCAGCTGTGCCTTCTTCCCAAATCTACCGTCAAAAATCAGCTGTGATGCTGGACAGAGGCCTTTGCATCCTTGACTTTCAAGAGCGCAATCCCTGTGCTGTTCCTGTGACCTCGAGCTTCTGTATCTTCAGCTGCTGCTCTGATCGGTCTCTGACCTTATATACACACAAGAGGCATGTTCACTCGCATGGAAGCCCCGCCCGTTTGGCCCCGCCCACACACACGCGGTGTGCACCGTCTTCCCGCCATTTACCCACTATGATGGACAGCTCACTCAAGGGACCCCTGCGCACTTCGGCGAGATTGCATAGTAACACACACATGGTCGCTGTAGACAACTCTCTGGCACTTTAGGCAGCTGTAGTGTAGTAAAAGCACTATACATTTACCCAACGAGGTAGCACTTACTGATTATCCAGTAGAAAGTACTCCAGTTGAGTAGAGGTATAGCACAAAACGGTGGCGTCTTCTTGAATAAATATGAAGGGCAGGGTCCATTCTGGCACGATGGTCCTGGCACAAAAATTAAACCTCAACAGGAAGCACTTACAGATATCATTACAGCATGTGCCCTAGTTGAAGCTTAAATTCAGTGACTCATTCATCAGCCCAAAAACAATCGTGAGCGTCGTGGAGGCTGGGCAGGTGTGCCTTCTTCCCAAATATACCATCGAAAATCAGCTGTGATGCTGGACAGAGGCATTTGCATCCTCGACTTTCACGAGCGCAATCCCTGTGCTGTTCCTGTGACCTCGAGCTTCTGTATCTTCAGCTGCTGCTCTGATCGGTCTCTGACCTTATATACACACAAGAGGCATGTTCACTCGCATGGAAGCCCCGCCCATTTGGCCCCGCCCACACACGAGGTGTGCACCCTCTTCCCGCCATTTACCCACTATGATGGACAGTTCACTCAAGGGACCCCTGCGCCCTTCGGCGCGAATGCATAGTAACACACACATTGTCGCTGGAACAAGTTGAAGCTTAAATTCAGTGACTCATTCATCAGCCCAAAAACAATCGTGAGCGTCGTGGAGGCTGGGCAGGTGTGCCTTCTTCCCAAATATACCATCGAAAATCAGCTGTGATGCTGGACAGAGGCATTTGCATCCTTGACTTTCACGAGCGCAATCCCTGTGCTGTTCCTGTGACCTCGAGCTTCTGTATCTTCAGCTGCTGCTCTGATCGGTCTCTGACCTTATATACACACAAGAGGCATGTTCACTCACATGGAAGCCCCGCCCGTTTGGCCCCGCCCACACACACGCGGTGTGCACCGTCTTCCCGCCATTTACCCACTATGATGGACAGCTCACTCAAGGGACCCCTGCGCACTTCGGCGAGATTGCATAGTAACATACACATTGTCGCTGGAACTAGTTGAAGCTCAAATGCAGTGACTCATTCATCAGCCCAAAAACAATCGTGAGCGTTGGGAGGCTGGGCAGCTGTGCCTTCTTCCCAAATCTACCGTCGAAAATCAGCTGTGATGCTGGACAGAGGCCTTTGCATCCTTGACTTTCACGAGCGCAATCCCTGTGCTGTTCCTGTGCCCACGAGCTTCTGTATCTTCATCTGCTGCTCTGATCGGTCTCTGACCTTATATACACACAAGAGGCATGTTCACTCGCATGGAAGCCCCGCCCGTTTGGCCCCGCCCACACACACGAGGTGTGCACCCTCTTCCCGCCATTTACGCACTATGATGGACAGCTTACTCAAGGGACCCCTGCGCACTTCGGCGAGATTGCATAGTAACACACACATTGTCGCTGGAACTAGTTGAAGCTCAAATGCAGTGACTCATTCATCAGCCCAAAAACAATCGTGAGCGTTGGGAGGCTGGGCAGCTGTGCCTTCTTCCCAAATCTACCGTCGAAAATCAGCTGTGATGCTGGACAGAGGCCTTTGCATCCTTGACTTTCAAGAGCGCAATCCCTGTGCTGTTCCTGTGACCACGAGCTTCTGTATCTTCAGCTGCTGCTCTGATCGGTCTCTGACCTTATATACACACAAGAGGCATGTTCACTCGCATGGAAGCCCCGCCCGTTTGGCCCCGCCCACACACACGAGGTGTGCACCCTCTTCCCGCCATTTACACACTATGATGGACAGCTTACTCAAGGGACCCCTGCGCACTTCGGCGAGATTGCATAGTAACACACATTGTCGCTGGAACTAGTTGAAGCTCAAATGCAGTGACTCATTCATCAGCCCAAAAACAATCGTGAGCGTTGGGAGGCTGGGCAGCTGTGCCTTCTTCCCAAATCTACCGTCAAAAATCAGCTGTGATGCTGGACAGAGGCCTTTGCATCCTTGACTTTCAAGAGCGCAATCCCTGTGCTGTTCCTGTGACCTCGAGCTTCTGTATCTTCAGCTGCTGCTCTGATCGGTCTCTGACCTTATATACACACAAGAGGCATGTTCACTCGCATGGAATCCCCGCCCGTTTGGCCCCGCCCACACACACGCGGTGTGCACCGTCTTCCCGCCATTTACCCACTATGATGGACAGCTTACTCAAGGGACCCCTGCGCACTTCGGCGAGATTGCATAGTAACACACACATTGTCGCTGGAACTAGTTGAAGCTCAAATGCAGTGACTCATTCATCAGCCCAAAAACAATCGTGAGCGTTGGGAGGCTGGGCAGCTGTGCCTTCTTCCCAAATCTACCGTCGAAAATCAGCTGTGATGCTGGACAGAGGCCTTTGCATCCTTGACTTTCACGAGCGCAATCCCTGTGCTGTTCCTGTGCCCACGAGCTTCTGTATCTTCATCTGCTGCTCTGATCGGTCTCTGACCTTATATACACACAAGAGGCATGTTCACTCGCATGGAAGCCCCGCACGTTTGGCCCCGCCCACACACACGCGGTGTGCACCGTCTTCCCGCCATTTACCCACTATGATGGACAGCTCACTCAAGGGACCCCTGCGCACTTCGGCGAGATTGCATAGTAACACACACATTGTCGCTGGAACTAGTTGAAGCTCAAATGCAGTGACTCATTCATCAGCCCAAAAACAATCGTGATCGTTGGGAGGCTGGGCAGCTGTGCCTTCTTCCCAAATCTACCGTCGAAAATCAGCTGTGATGCTGGACAGAGGCCTTTGCATCCTTGACTTTCACGAGCGCAATCCCTGTGCTGTTCCTGTGCCCACGAGCTTCTGTATCTTCAGCTGCTGCTCTGATCGGTCTCTGACCTTATATACACACAAGAGGCATGTTCACTCGCATGGAAGCCCCGCCCGTTTGGCCCCGCCCACACACACGAGGTGTGCACCCTCTTCCCGCCATTTACCCACTATGATGGACAGTTCACTCAAGGGACCCCTGCGCCCTTCGGCGCGAATGCATAGTAACACACACATTGTCGCTGGAACAAGTTGAAGCTTAAATTCAGTGACTCATTCATCAGCCCAAAAACAATCGTGAGCGTCGTGGAGGCTGGGCAGGTGTGCCTTCTTCCCAAATATACCATCGAAAATCAGCTGTGATGCTGGACAGAGGCATTTGCATCCTTGACTTTCACGAGCGCAATCCCTGTGCTGTTCCTGTGACCTCGAGCTTCTGTATCTTCAGCTGCTGCTCTGATCGGTCTCTGACCTTATATACACACAAGAGGCATGTTCACTCGCATGGAAGCCCCGCCCGTTTGGCCCCGCCCACACACACGAGGTGTGCACCCTCTTCCCGCCATTTACACACTATGATGGACAGCTTACTCAAGGGACCCCTGCGCACTTCGGCGAGATTGCATAGTAACACACATTGTCGCTGGAACTAGTTGAAGCTCAAATGCAGTGACTCATTCATCAGCCCAAAAACAATCGTGAGCGTTGGGAGGCTGGGCAGCTGTGCCTTCTTCCCAAATCTACCGTCAAAAATCAGCTGTGATGCTGGACAGAGGCCTTTGCATCCTTGACTTTCAAGAGCGCAATCCCTGTGCTGTTCCTGTGACCACGAGCTTCTGTATCTTCATCTGCTGCTCTGATCGGTCTCTGACCTTATATACACACAAGAGGCATGTTCACTCGCATGGAAGCCCCGCCCGTTTGGCCCCGCCCACACACACGCGGTGTGCACCGTCTTCCCGCCATTTACCCACTATGATGGACAGCTCACTCAAGGGACCCCTGCGCACTTCGGCGAGATTGCATAGTAACACACACATTGTCGCTGGAACTAGTTGAAGCTCAAATGCAGTGACTCATTCATCAGCCCAAAAACAATCGTGAGCGTTGGGAGGCTGGGCAGCTGTGCCTTCTTCCCAAATCTACCGTCAAAAATCAGCTGTGATGCTGGACAGAGGCCTTTGCATCCTTGACTTTCAAGAGCGCAATCCCTGTGCTGTTCCTGTGACCTCGAGCTTCTGTATCTTCAGCTGCTGCTCTGATCGGTCTCTGACCTTATATACACACAAGAGGCATGTTCACTCGCATGGAAGCCCCGCCCGTTTGGCCCCGCCCACACACACGCGGTGTGCACCGTCTTCCCGCCATTTACCCACTATGATGGACAGCTCACTCAAGGGACCCCTGCGCACTTCGGCGAGATTGCATAGTAACACACACATGGTCGCTGTAGACAACTCTCTGGCACTTTAGGCAGCTGTAGTGTAGTAAAAGCACTATACATTTACCCAACGAGGTAGCACTTACTGATTATCCAGTAGAAAGTACTCCAGTTGAGTAGAGGTATAGCACAAAACGGTGGCGTCTTCTTGAATAAATATGAAGGGCAGGGTCCATTCTGGCACGATGGTCCTGGCACAAAAATTAAACCTCAACAGGAAGCACTTACAGATATCATTACAGCATGTGCCCTAGTTGAAGCTTAAATTCAGTGACTCATTCATCAGCCCAAAAACAATCGTGAGCGTCGTGGAGGCTGGGCAGGTGTGCCTTCTTCCCAAATATACCATCGAAAATCAGCTGTGATGCTGGACAGAGGCATTTGCATCCTCGACTTTCACGAGCGCAATCCCTGTGCTGTTCCTGTGACCTCGAGCTTCTGTATCTTCAGCTGCTGCTCTGATCGGTCTCTGACCTTATATACACACAAGAGGCATGTTCACTCGCATGGAAGCCCCGCCCATT
This sequence comes from Lissotriton helveticus, assembly GCF_964261635.1. Lineage (NCBI taxonomy): Eukaryota > Metazoa > Chordata > Amphibia > Caudata > Salamandridae > Lissotriton > Lissotriton helveticus. The sequence goes on from NC_136069.1 coordinate 114,602,884, forward strand.
TGGCCCCGCCCACACACGAGGTGTGCACCCTCTTCCCGCCATTTACCCACTATGATGGACAGTTCACTCAAGGGACCCCTGCGCCCTTCGGCGCGAATGCATAGTAACACACACATTGTCGCTGGAACAAGTTGAAGCTTAAATTCAGTGACTCATTCATCAGCCCAAAAACAATCGTGAGCGTCGTGGAGGCTGGGCAGGTGTGCCTTCTTCCCAAATATACCATCGAAAATCAGCTGTGATGCTGGACAGAGGCATTTGCATCCTTGACTTTCACGAGCGCAATCCCTGTGCTGTTCCTGTGACCTCGAGCTTCTGTATCTTCAGCTGCTGCTCTGATCGGTCTCTGACCTTATATACACACAAGAGGCATGTTCACTCACATGGAAGCCCCGCCCGTTTGGCCCCGCCCACACACACGCGGTGTGCACCGTCTTCCCGCCATTTACCCACTATGATGGACAGCTCACTCAAGGGACCCCTGCGCACTTCGGCGAGATTGCATAGTAACATACACTTGGTTGCTGGAACTAGTTGAAGCTCAAATGCAGTGACTCATTCATCAGCCCAAAAACAATCGTGAGCGTCGTGGAGGCTGGGCAGGTGTGCCTTCTTCCCAAATATACCATCGAAAATCAGCTGTGATGCTGGACAGAGGCCTTTGCATCCTTGACTTTCACGAGCGCAATCCCTGTGCTGTTCCTGTGCCCACGAGCTTCTGTATCTTCATCTGCTGCTCTGATCGGTCTCTGACCTTATATACACACAAGAGGCATGTTCACTCGCATGGAAGCCCCGCCCGTTTGGCCCCGCCCACACACACGAGGTGTGCACCCTCTTCCCGCCATTTACGCACTATGATGGACAGCTTACTCAAGGGACCCCTGCGCACTTCGGCGAGATTGCATAGTAACACACACATTGTCGCTGGAACTAGTTGAAGCTCAAATGCAGTGACTCATTCATCAGCCCAAAAACAATCGTGAGCGTTGGGAGGCTGGGCAGCTGTGCCTTCTTCCCAAATCTACCGTCGAAAATCAGCTGTGATGCTGGACAGAGGCCTTTGCATCCTTGACTTTCAAGAGCGCAATCCCTGTGCTGTTCCTGTGACCACGAGCTTCTGTATCTTCAGCTGCTGCTCTGATCGGTCTCTGACCTTATATACACACAAGAGGCATGTTCACTCGCATGGAAGCCCCGCCCGTTTGGCCCCGCCCACACACACGAGGTGTGCACCCTCTTCCCGCCATTTACACACTATGATGGACAGCTTACTCAAGGGACCCCTGCGCACTTCGGCGAGATTGCATAGTAACACACATTGTCGCTGGAACTAGTTGAAGCTCAAATGCAGTGACTCATTCATCAGCCCAAAAACAATCGTGAGCGTTGGGAGGCTGGGCAGCTGTGCCTTCTTCCCAAATCTACCGTCAAAAATCAGCTGTGATGCTGGACAGAGGCCTTTGCATCCTTGACTTTCAAGAGCGCAATCCCTGTGCTGTTCCTGTGACCTCGAGCTTCTGTATCTTCAGCTGCTGCTCTGATCGGTCTCTGACCTTATATACACACAAGAGGCATGTTCACTCGCATGGAAGCCCCGCCCATTTGGCCCCGCCCACACACGAGGTGTGCACCCTCTTCCCGCCATTTACCCACTATGATGGACAGTTCACTCAAGGGACCCCTGCGCACTTCGGCGCGATTGCATAGTAACACACACTTGGTTGCTGGAACTAGTTGAAGCTCAAATGCAGTGACTCATTCATCAGCCCAAAAACAATTGTGAGCGTCGTGGAGGCTGGGCAGGTGTGCCTTCTTCCCAAATCTACCGTCGAAAATCAGCTGTGATGCTGGACAGAGGCCTTTCCATCCTTGACTTTCAAGAGCGCAATCCCTGTGCTGTTCCTGTGACCTCGAGCTTCTGTATCTTCAGCTGCTGCTCTGATCGGTCTCTGACCTTATATACACACAAGAGGCATGTTCACTCGCATGGAAGCCCCGCCCGTTTGGCCCCGCCCACACACACACGGTGTGCACCCTCTTCCCGCCATTTACCCACTATGATGGACAGCTCACTCAAGGGACCCCTGCGCACTTGGGCGCGAATGCATAGTAACACACACATGGTCGCTGTAGACAACTCTCTGGCACTTTAGGCAGCTGTAGTGTAGTAAAAGCACTATACATTTACCCAACGAGGTAGCACTTACTGATTATCCAGTAGAAAGTACTCCAGTTGAGTAGAGGTATGGCACAAAACGGTGGCGTCTTCTTGAATAAATATGAAGGGCAGGGTCCATTCTGGCACGATGGTCCTGGCACAAAAATTAAACCTCAACAGGAAGCACTTACAGATATCATTACAGCATGTGCCCTAGTTGAAGCTTAAATTCAGTGACTCATTCATCAGCCCAAAAACAATCGTGAGCGTCGTGGAGGCTGGGCAGGTGTGCCTTCTTCCCAAATCTACCGTCGAAAATCAGCTGTGATGCTGGACAGAGGCCTTTGCATCCTTGACTTTCACGAGCGCAATCCCTGTGCTGTTCCTGTGACCTCGAGCTTCTGTATCTTCAGCTGCTGCTCTGATCGGTCTCTGACCTTATATACACACAAGAGGCATGTTCACTCGCATGGAAGCCCCGCCCGTTTGGCCCCGCCCACACACACGTGGTGTGCACCGTCTTCCCGCCATTTACCCACTATGATGGACAGTTCACTCAAGGGACCCCTGCGCACTTCGGCGCGATTGCATAGTAACACACACTTGGTTGCTGGAACAAGTTGAAGCTTAAATTCAGTGACTCATTCATCAGCCCAAAAACAATCGTGAGCGTCGTGGAGGCTGGGCAGGTGTGCCTTCTTCCCAAATATACCATCGAAAATCAGCTGTGATGCTGGACAGAGGCATTTGCATCCTTGACTTTCACGAGCGCAATCCCTGTGCTGTTCCTGTGACCTCGAGCTTCTGTATCTTCAGCTGCTGCTCTGATCGGTCTCTGACCTTATATACACACAAGAGGCATGTTCACTCGTATGGAAGCCCCGCCCGTTTGGCCCCGCCCACACACACGAGGTGTGCACCCTCTTCCCGCCATTTACACACTATGATGGACAGCTTACTCAAGGGACCCCTGCGCACTTCGGCGAGATTGCATAGTAACACACATTGTCGCTGGAACTAGTTGAAGCTCAAATGCAGTGACTCATTCATCAGCCCAAAAACAATCGTGAGCGTTGGGAGGCTGGGCAGCTGTGCCTTCTTCCCAAATCTACCGTCGAAAATCAGCTGTGATGCTGGACAGAGGCCTTTGCATCCTTGACTTTCACGAGCGCAATCCCTGTGCTGTTCCTGTGCCCACGAGCTTCTGTATCTTCATCTGCTGCTCTGATCGGTCTCTGACCTTATATACACACATGGTCGCTGTAGACAACTCTCTGGCACTTTAGGCAGCTGTAGTGTAGTAAAAGCACTATACATTTACCCAACGAGGTAGCACTTACTGATTATCCAGTAGAAAGTACTCCAGTTGAGTAGAGGTATGGCACAAAACGGTGGCGTCTTCTTGAATAAATATGAAGGGCAGGGTCCATTCTGGCACGATGGTCCTGGCACAAAAATTAAACCTCAACAGGAAGCACTTACAGATATCATTACAGCATGTGCCCTAGTTGAAGCTTAAATTCAGTGACTCATTCATCAGCCCAAAAAAAATCGTGAGCGTTGGGAGGCTGGGCAGCTGTGCCTTCTTCCCAAATCTACCGTCAAAAATCAGCTGTGATGCTGGACAGAGGCCTTTGCATCCTTGACTTTCAAGAGCGCAATCCCTGTGCTGTTCCTGTGCCCACGAGCTTCTGTATCTTCATCTGCTGCTCTGATCGGTCTCTGACCTTATATACACACAAGAGGCATGTTCACTCGCATGGAAGCCCCGCCCGTTTGGCCCCGCCCACACACACGCGGTGTGCACCGTCTTCCCGCCATTTACCCACTATGATGGACAGCTCACTCAAGGGACCCCTGCGCACTTCGGCGAGATTGCATAGTAACACACACATTGTCGCTGGAACTAGTTGAAGCTCAAATGCAGTGACTCATTCATCAGCCCAAAAACAATCGTGAGCGTGGGGAGGCTGGGCAGCTGTGCCTTCTTCCCAAATATACCATCGAAAATAAGCTGTGATGCTGGACAGAGGCATTTGCATCCTTGACTTTCACAAGCGCAATCCCTGTGCTATTCCTGTGACCTCGAGCTTCTGTATCTTCAGCTGCTGCTCTGATCGGTCTCTGACCTTATATACACACAAGAGGCATGTTCACTCGCATGGAAGCCCCGCCCCTTTGGCCCCGCCCACACACACGAGGTGTGCACCCTCTTCCCGCCATTTACCCACTATGATGGACAGTTCACTCAAGGGACCCCTGCGCCCTTCGGCGAGATTGCATAGTAACACACATTGTCGCTGGAACTAGTTGAAGCTCAAATGCAGTGACTCATTCATCAGCCCAAAAACAATCGTGAGCGTTGGGAGGCTGGGCAGCTGTGCCTTCTTCCCAAATCTACCGTCAAAAATCAGCTGTGATGCTGGACAGAGGCCTTTGCATCCTTGACTTTCAAGAGCGCAATCCCTGTGCTGTTCCTGTGACCTCGAGCTTCTGTATCTTCAGCTGCTGCTCTGATCGGTCTCTGACCTTATATACACACAAGAGGCATGTTCACTCGCATGGAATCCCCGCCCGTTTGGCCCCGCCCACACACACGCGGTGTGCACCGTCTTCCCGCCATTTACCCACTATGATGGACAGCTTACTCAAGGGACCCCTGCGCACTTCGGCGAGATTGCATAGTAACACACACATTGTCGCTGGAACTAGTTGAAGCTCAAATGCAGTGACTCATTCATCAGCCCAAAAACAATCGTGAGCGTTGGGAGGCTGGGCAGCTGTGCCTTCTTCCCAAATCTACCGTCGAAAATCAGCTGTGATGCTGGACAGAGGCCTTTGCATCCTTGACTTTCACGAGCGCAATCCCTGTGCTGTTCCTGTGCCCACGAGCTTCTGTATCTTCATCTGCTGCTCTGATCGGTCTCTGACCTTATATACACACAAGAGGCATGTTCACTCGCATGGAAGCCCCGCACGTTTGGCCCCGCCCACACACACGCGGTGTGCACTGTCTTCCCGCCATTTACCCACTATGATGGACAGCTCACTCAAGGGACCCCTGCGCACTTCGGCGAGATTGCATAGTAACACACACATTGTCGCTGGAACTAGTTGAAGCTCAAATGCAGTGACTCATTCATCAGCCCAAAAACAATCGTGATCGTTGGGAGGCTGGGCAGCTGTGCCTTCTTCCCAAATCTACCGTCGAAAATCAGCTGTGATGCTGGACAGAGGCCTTTGCATCCTTGACTTTCACGAGCGCAATCCCTGTGCTGTTCCTGTGCCCACGAGCTTCTGTATCTTCAGCTGCTGCTCTGATCGGTCTCTGACCTTATATACACACAAGAGGCATGTTCACTCGCATGGAAGCCCCGCCCGTTTGGCCCCGCCCACACACACGAGGTGTGCACCCTCTTCCCGCCATTTACCCACTATGATGGACAGTTCACTCAAGGGACCCCTGCGCCCTTCGGCGCGAATGCATAGTAACACACACATTGTCGCTGGAACAAGTTGAAGCTTAAATTCAGTGACTCATTCATCAGCCCAAAAACAATCGTGAGCGTCGTGGAGGCTGGGCAGGTGTGCCTTCTTCCCAAATATACCATCGAAAATCAGCTGTGATGCTGGACAGAGGCCTTTGCATCCTTGACTTTCAAGAGCGCAATCCCTGTGCTGTTCCTGTGACCTCGAGCTTCTGTATCTTCAGCTGCTGCTCTGATCGGTCTCTGACCTTATATACACACAAGAGGCATGTTCACTCGCATGGAATCCCCGCCCGTTTGGCCCCGCCCACACACACGCGGTGTGCACCGTCTTCCCGCCATTTACCCACTATGATGGACAGCTCACTCAAGGGACCCCTGCGCACTTCGGCGAGATTGCATAGTAACACACACATGGTCGCTGTAGACAACTCTCTGGCACTTTAGGCAGCTGTAGTGTAGTAAAAGCACTATACATTTACCCAACGAGGTAGCACTTACTGATTATCCAGTAGAAAGTACTCCAGTTGAGTAGAGGTATAGCACAAAACGGTGGCGTCTTCTTGAATAAATATGAAGGGCAGGGTCCATTCTGGCACGATGGTCCTGGCACAAAAATTAAACCTCAACAGGAAGCACTTACAGATATCATTACAGCATGTGCCCTAGTTGAAGCTTAAATTCAGTGACTCATTCATCAGCCCAAAAACAATCGTGAGCGTCGTGGAGGCTGGGCAGGTGTGCCTTCTTCCCAAATATACCATCGAAAATCAGCTGTGATGCTGGACAGAGGCATTTGCATCCTCGACTTTCACGAGCGCAATCCCTGTGCTGTTCCTGTGACCTCGAGCTTCTGTATCTTCAGCTGCTGCTCTGATCGGTCTCTGACCTTATATACACACAAGAGGCATGTTCACTCGCATGGAAGCCCCGCCCATTTGGCCCCGCCCACACACGAGGTGTGCACCCTCTTCCCGCCATTTACCCACTATGATGGACAGTTCACTCAAGGGACCCCTGCGCCCTTCGGCGCGAATGCATAGTAACACACACATTGTCGCTGGAACAAGTTGAAGCTTAAATTCAGTGACTCATTCATCAGCCCAAAAACAATCGTGAGCGTCGTGGAGGCTGGGCAGGTGTGCCTTCTTCCCAAATATACCATCGAAAATCAGCTGTGATGCTGGACAGAGGCATTTGCATCCTTGACTTTCACGAGCGCAATCCCTGTGCTGTTCCTGTGACCTCGAGCTTCTGTATCTTCAGCTGCTGCTCTGATCGGTCTCTGACCTTATATACACACAAGAGGCATGTTCACTCACATGGAAGCCCCGCCCGTTTGGCCCCGCCCACACACACGCGGTGTGCACCGTCTTCCCGCCATTAACCCACTATGATGGACAGCTCACTCAAGGGACCCCTGCGCACTTCGGCGAGATTGCATAGTAACATACACATTGTCGCTGGAACTAGTTGAAGCTCAAATGCAGTGACTCATTCATCAGCCCAAAAACAATCGTGAGCGTTGGGAGGCTGGGCAGCTGTGCCTTCTTCCCAAATCTACCGTCGAAAATCAGCTGTGATGCTGGACAGAGGCCTTTGCATCCTTGACTTTCACGAGCGCAATCCCTGTGCTGTTCCTGTGCCCACGAGCTTCTGTATCTTCATCTGCTGCTCTGATCGGTCTCTGACCTTATATACACACAAGAGGCATGTTCACTCGCATGGAAGCCCAGCCCGTTTGGCCCCGCCCACACACACGAGGTGTGCACCCTCTTCCCGCCATTTACGCACTATGATGGACAGCTTACTCAAGGGACCCCTGCGCACTTCGGCGAGATTGCATAGTAACACACACATTGTCGCTGGAACTAGTTGAAGCTCAAATGCAGTGACTCATTCATCAGCCCAAAAACAATCGTGAGCGTTGGGAGGCTGGGCAGCTGTGCCTTCTTCCCAAATCTACCGTCGAAAATCAGCTGTGATGCTGGACAGAGGCCTTTGCATCCTTGACTTTCAAGAGCGCAATCCCTGTGCTGTTCCTGTGACCACGAGCTTCTGTATCTTCAGCTGCTGCTCTGATCGGTCTCTGACCTTATATACACACAAGAGGCATGTTCACTCGCATGGAAGCCCCGCCCGTTTGGCCCCGCCCACACACACGAGGTGTGCACCCTCTTCCCGCCATTTACACACTATGATGGACAGCTTACTCAAGGGACCCCTGCGCACTTCGGCGAGATTGCATAGTAACACACATTGTCGCTGGAACTAGTTGAAGCTCAAATGCAGTGACTCATTCATCAGCCCAAAAACAATCGTGAGCGTTGGGAGGCTGGGCAGCTGTGCCTTCTTCCCAAATCTACCGTCAAAAATCAGCTGTGATGCTGGACAGAGGCCTTTGCATCCTTGACTTTCAAGAGCGCAATCCCTGTGCTGTTCCTGTGACCTCGAGCTTCTGTATCTTCAGCTGCTGCTCTGATCGGTCTCTGACCATATATACACACAAGAGGCATGTTCACTCGCATGGAATCCCCGCCCGTTTGGCCCCGCCCACACACACGCGGTGTGCACCGTCTTCCCGCCATTTACCCACTATGATGGACAGCTTACTCAAGGGACCCCTGCGCACTTCGGCGAGATTGCATAGTAACACACACATTGTCGCTGGAACTAGTTGAAGCTCAAATGCAGTGACTCATTCATCAGCCCAAAAACAATCGTGAGCGTTGGGAGGCTGGGCAGCTGTGCCTTCTTCCCAAATCTACCGTCGAAAATCAGCTGTGATGCTGGACAGAGGCCTTTGCATCCTTGACTTTCACGAGCGCAATCCCTGTGCTGTTCCTGTGCCCACGAGCTTCTGTATCTTCATCTGCTGCTCTGATCGGTCTCTGACCTTATATACACACAAGAGGCATGTTCACTCGCATGGAAGCCCCGCACGTTTGGCCCCGCCCACACACACGCGGTGTGCACCGTCTTCCCGCCATTTACCCACTATGATGGACAGCTCACTCAAGGGACCCCTGCGCACTTCGGCGAGATTGCATAGTAACACACACATTGTCGCTGGAACTAGTTGAAGCTCAAATGCAGTGACTCATTCATCAGCCCAAAAACAATCGTGATCGTTGGGAGGCTGGGCAGCTGTGCCTTCTTCCCAAATCTACCGTCGAAAATCAGCTGTGATGCTGGACAGAGGCCTTTGCATCCTTGACTTTCACGAGCGCAATCCCTGTGCTGTTCCTGTGCCCACGAGCTTCTGTATCTTCAGCTGCTGCTCTGATCGGTCTCTGACCTTATATACACACAAGAGGCATGTTCACTCGCATGGAAGCCCCGCCCGTTTGGCCCCGCCCACACACACGAGGTGTGCACCCTCTTCCCGCCATTTACCCACTATGATGGACAGTTCACTCAAGGGACCCCTGCGCCCTTCGGCGCGAATGCATAGTAACACACACATTGTCGCTGGAACAAGTTGAAGCTTAAATTCAGTGACTCATTCATCAGCCCAAAAACAATCGTGAGCGTCGTGGAGGCTGGGCAGGTGTGCCTTCTTCCCAAATATACCATCGAAAATCAGCTGTGATGCTGGACAGAGGCATTTGCATCCTTGACTTTCACGAGCGCAATCCCTGTGCTGTTCCTGTGACCTCGAGCTTCTGTATCTTCAGCTGCTGCTCTGATCGGTCTCTGACCTTATATACACACAAGAGGCATGTTCACTCGCATGGAAGCCCCGCCCGTTTGGCCCCGCCCACACACACGAGGTGTGCACCCTCTTCCCGCCATTTACACACTATGATGGACAGCTTACTCAAGGGACCCCTGCGCACTTCGGCGAGATTGCATAGTAACACACATTGTCGCTGGAACTAGTTGAAGCTCAAATGCAGTGACTCATTCATCAGCCCAAAAACAATCGTGAGCGTTGGGAGGCTGGGCAGCTGTGCCTTCTTCCCAAATCTACCGTCAAAAATCAGCTGTGATGCTGGACAGAGGCCTTTGCATCCTTGACTTTCAAGAGCGCAATCCCTGTGCTGTTCCTGTGACCACGAGCTTCTGTATCTTCATCTGCTGCTCTGATCGGTCTCTGACCTTATATACACACAAGAGGCATGTTCACTCGCATGGAAGCCCCGCCCGTTTGGCCCCGCCCACACACACGCGGTGTGCACCGTCTTCCCGCCATTTACCCACTATGATGGACAGCTCACTCAAGGGACCCCTGCGCACTTCGGCGAGATTGCATAGTAACACACACATTGTCGCTGGAACTAGTTGAAGCTCAAATGCAGTGACTCATTCATCAGCCCAAAAACAATCGTGAGCGTTGGGAGGCTGGGCAGCTGTGCCTTCTTCCCAAATCTACCGTCAAAAATCAGCTGTGATGCTGGACAGAGGCCTTTGCATCCTTGACTTTCAAGAGCGCAATCCCTGTGCTGTTACTGTGACCTCGAGCTTCTGTATCTTCAGCTGCTGCTCTGATCGGTCTCTGACCTTATATACACACAAGAGGCATGTTCACTCGCATGGAAGCCCCGCCCGTTTGGCCCCGCCCACACACACGCGGTGTGCACCGTCTTCCCGCCATTTACCCACTATGATGGACAGCTCACTCAAGGGACCCCTGCGCACTTCGGCGAGATTGCATAGTAACACACACATGGTCGCTGTAGACAACTCTCTGGCACTTTAGGCAGCTGTAGTGTAGTAAAAGCACTATACATTTACCCAACGAGGTAGCACTTACTGATTATCCAGTAGAAAGTACTCCAGTTGAGTAGAGGTATAGCACAAAACGGTGGCGTCTTCTTGAATAAATATGAAGGGCAGGGTCCATTCTGGCACGATGGTCCTGGCACAAAAATTAAACCTCAACAGGAAGCACTTACAGATATCATTACAGCATGTGCCCTAGTTGAAGCTTAAATTCAGTGACTCATTCATCAGCCCAAAAACAATCGTGAGCGTCGTGGAGGCTGGGCAGGTGTGCCTTCTTCCCAAATATACCATCGAAAATCAGCTGTGATGCTGGACAGAGGCATTTGCATCCTCGACTTTCACGAGCGCAATCCCTGTGCTGTTCCTGTGACCTCGAGCTTCTGTATCTTCAGCTGCTGCTCTGATCGGTCTCTGACCTTATATACACACAAGAGGCATGTTCACTCGCATGGAAGCCCCGCCCATTTGGCCCCGCCCACACACGAGGTGTGCACCCTCTTCCCGCCATTTACCCACTATGATGGACAGTTCACTCAAGGGACCCCTGCGCCCTTCGGCGCGAATGCATAGTAACACACACATTGTCGCTGGAACAAGTTGAAGCTTAAATTCAGTGACTCATTCATCAGCCCAAAAACAATCGTGAGCGTCGTGGAGGCTGGGCAGGTGTGCCTTCTTCCCAAATATACCATCGAAAATCAGCTGTGATGCTGGACAGAGGCATTTGCATCCTTGACTTTCACGAGCGCAATCCCTGTGCTGTTCCTGTGACCTCGAGCTTCTGTATCTTCAGCTGCTGCTCTGATCGGTCTCTGACCTTATATACACACAAGAGGCATGTTCACTCACATGGAAGCCCCGCCCGTTTGGCCCCGCCCACACACACGCGGTGTGCACCGTCTTCCCGCCATTTACCCACTATGATGGACAGCTCACTCAAGGGACCCCTGCGCACTTCGGCGAGATTGCATAGTAACATACACATTGTCGCTGGAACTAGTTGAAGCTCAAATGCAGTGACTCATTCATCAGCCCAAAAACAATCGTGAGCGTTGGGAGGCTGGGCAGCTGTGCCTTCTTCCCAAATCTACCGTCGAAAATCAGCTGTGATGCTGGACAGAGGCCTTTGCATCCTTGACTTTCACGAGCGCAATCCCTGTGCTGTTCCTGTGCCCACGAGCTTCTGTATCTTCATCTGCTGCTCTGATCGGTCTCTGACCTTATATACACACAAGAGGCATGTTCACTCGCATGGAAGCCCCGCCCGTTTGGCCCCGCCCACACACACGAGGTGTGCACCCTCTTCCCGCCATTTACGCACTATGATGGACAGCTTACTCAAGGGACCCCTGCGCACTTCGGCGAGATTGCATAGTAACACACACATTGTCGCTGGAACTAGTTGAAGCTCAAATGCAGTGACTCATTCATCAGCCCAAAAACAATCGTGAGCGTTGGGAGGCTGGGCAGCTGTGCCTTCTTCCCAAATCTACCGTCGAAAATCAGCTGTGATGCTGGACAGAGGCCTTTGCATCCTTGACTTTCAAGAGCGCAATCCCTGTGCTGTTCCTGTGACCACGAGCTTCTGTATCTTCAGCTGCTGCTCTGATCGGTCTCTGACCTTATATACACACAAGAGGCATGTTCACTCGCATGGAAGCCCCGCCCGTTTGGCCCCGCCCACACACACGAGGTGTGCACCCTCTTCCCGCCATTTACACACTATGATGGACAGCTTACTCAAGGGACCCCTGCGCACTTCGGCGAGATTGCATAGTAACACACATTGTCGCTGGAACTAGTTGAAGCTCAAATGCAGTGACTCATTCATCAGCCCAAAAACAATCGTGAGCGTTGGGAGGCTGGGCAGCTGTGCCTTCTTCCCAAATCTACCGTCAAAAATCAGCTGTGATGCTGGACAGAGGCCTTTGCATCCTTGACTTTCAAGAGCGCAATCCCTGTGCTGTTCCTGTGACCTCGAGCTTCTGTATCTTCAGCTGCTGCTCTGATCGGTCTCTGACCTTATATACACACAAGAGGCATGTTCACTCGCATGGAATCCCCGCCCGTTTGGCCCCGCCCACACACACGCGGTGTGCACCGTCTTCCCGCCATTTACCCACTATGATGGACAGCTTACTCAAGGGACCCCTGCGCACTTCGGCGAGATTGCATAGTAACACACACATTGTCGCTGGAACTAGTTGAAGCTCAAATGCAGTGACTCATTCATCAGCCCAAAAACAATCGTGAGCGTTGGGAGGCTGGGCAGCTGTGCCTTCTTCCCAAATCTACCGTCGAAAATCAGCTGTGATGCTGGACAGAGGCCTTTGCATCCTTGACTTTCACGAGCGCAATCCCTGTGCTGTTCCTGTGCCCACGAGCTTCTGTATCTTCATCTGCTGCTCTGATCGGTCTCTGACCTTATATACACACAAGAGGCATGTTCACTCGCATGGAAGCCCCGCACGTTTGGCCCCGCCCACACACACGCGGTGTGCACCGTCTTCCCGCCATTTACCCACTATGATGGACAGCTCACTCAAGGGACCCCTGCGCACTTCGGCGAGATTGCATAGTAACACACACATTGTCGCTGGAACTAGTTGAAGCTCAAATGCAGTGACTCATTCATCAGCCCAAAAACAATCGTGATCGTTGGGAGGCTGGGCAGCTGTGCCTTCTTCCCAAATCTACCGTCGAAAATCAGCTGTGATGCTGGACAGAGGCCTTTGCATCCTTGACTTTCACGAGCGCAATCCCTGTGCTGTTCCTGTGCCCACGAGCTTCTGTATCTTCAGCTGCTGCTCTGATCGGTCTCTGACCTTATATACACACAAGAGGCATGTTCACTCGCATGGAAGCCCCGCCCGTTTGGCCCCGCCCACACACACGAGGTGTGCACCCTCTTCCCGCCATTTACACACTATGATGGACAGCTTACTCAAGGGACCCCTGCGCACTTCGGCGAGATTGCATAGTAACACACATTGTCGCTGGAACTAGTTGAAGCTCAAATGCAGTGACTCATTCATCAGCCCAAAAACAATCGTGAGCGTCGTGGAGGCTGGGCAGCTGTGCCTTCTTCCCAAATCTACCGTCAAAAATCAGCTGTGATGCTGGACAGAGGCCTTTGCATCCTTGACTTTCAAGAGCGCAATCCCTGTGCTGTTCCTGTGACCTCGAGCTTCTGTATCTTCAGCTGCTGCTCTGATCGGTCTCTGACCTTATATACACACAAGAGGCATGTTCACTCGCATGGAAGCCCCGCCCGTTTGGCCCCGCCCACACACACACGGTGTGCACCCTCTTCCCGCCATTTACCCACTATGATGGACAGCTCACTCAAGGGACCCCTGCGCACTTGGGCGCGAATGCATAGTAACACACACATGGTCGCTGTAGACAACTCTCTGGCACTTTAGGCAGCTGTAGTGTAGTAAAAGCACTATACATTTACCCAACGAGGTAGCACTTACTGATTATCCAGTAGAAAGTACTCCAGTTGAGTAGAGGTATGGCACAAAACGGTGGCGTCTTCTTGAATAAATATGAAGGGCAGGGTCCATTCTGGCAAGATGGTCCTGGCACAAAAATTAAACCTCAACAGGAAGCACTTACAGATATCATTACAGCATGTGCCCTAGTTGAAGCTTAAATTCAGTGACTCATTCATCAGCCCAAAAACAATCGTGAGCGTCGTGGAGGCTGGGCAGGTGTGCCTTCTTCCCAAATATACCATCGAAAATAAGCTGTGATGCTGGACAGAGGCATTTGCATCCTTGACTTTCACGAGCGCAATCCCTGTGCTGTTCCTGTGACCTCGAGCTTCTGTATCTTCAGCTGCTGCTCTGATCGGTCTCTGACCTTATATACACACAAGAGGCATGTTCACTCGCATGGAAGCCCCGCCCATTTGGCCCCGCCCACACACACGCGGTGTGCACCGTCTTCCCGCCATTTACCCACTATGATGGACAGCTTACTCAAGGGACCCCTGCGCACTTCGGCGAGATTGCATAGTAACACACACATTGTCGCTGGAACTAGTTGAAGCTCAAATGCAGTGACTCATTCATCAGCCCAAAAACAATCGTGAGCGTTGGGAGGCTGGGCAGCTGTGCCTTCTTCCCAAATCTACCGTCGAAAATCAGCTGTGATGCTGGACAGAGGCCTTTGCATCCTTGACTTTCACGAGCGCAATCCCTGTGCTGTTCCTGTGCCCACGAGCTTCTGTATCTTCATCTGCTGCTCTGATCGGTCTCTGACCTTATATACACACAAGAGGCATGTTCACTCGCATGGAAGCCCCGCACGTTTGGCCCCGCCCACACACACGCGGTGTGCACCGTCTTCCCGCCATTTACCCACTATGATGGACAGCTCACTCAAGGGACCCCTGCGCACTTCGGCGAGATTGCATAGTAACACACACATTGTCGCTGGAACTAGTTGAAGCTCAAATGCAGTGACTCATTCATCAGCCCAAAAACAATCGTGATCGTTGGGAGGCTGGGCAGCTGTGCCTTCTTCCCAAATCTACCGTCGAAAATCAGCTGTGATGCTGGACAGAGGCCTTTGCATCCTTGACTTTCACGAGCGCAATCCCTGTGCTGTTCCTGTGCCCACGAGCTTCTGTATCTTCAGCTGCTGCTCTGATCGGTCTCTGACCTTATATACACACAAGAGGCATGTTCACTCGCATGGAAGCCCCGCCCGTTTGGCCCCGCCCACACACACGAGGTGTGCACCCTCTTCCCGCCATTTACACACTATGATGGACAGCTTACTCAAGGGACCCCTGCGCACTTCGGCGAGATTGCATAGTAACACACATTGTCGCTGGAACTAGTTGAAGCTCAAATGCAGTGACTCATTCATCAGCCCAAAAACAATCGTGAGCGTCGTGGAGGCTGGGCAGCTGTGCCTTCTTCCCAAATCTACCGTCAAAAATCAGCTGTGATGCTGGACAGAGGCCTTTGCATCCTTGACTTTCAAGAGCGCAATCCCTGTGCTGTTCCTGTGACCTCGAGCTTCTGTATCTTCAGCTGCTGCTCTGATCGGTCTCTGACCTTATATACACACAAGAGGCATGTTCACTCGCATGGAAGCCCCGCCCGTTTGGCCCCGCCCACACACACACGGTGTGCACCCTCTTCCCGCCATTTACCCACTATGATGGACAGCTCACTCAAGGGACCCCTGCGCACTTGGGCGCGAATGCATAGTAACACACACATGGTCGCTGTAGACAACTCTCTGGCACTTTAGGCAGCTGTAGTGTAGTAAAAGCACTATACATTTACCCAACGAGGTAGCACTTACTGATTATCCAGTAGAAAGTACTCCAGTTGAGTAGAGGTATGGCACAAAACGGTGGCGTCTTCTTGAATAAATATGAAGGGCAGGGTCCATTCTGGCAAGATGGTCCTGGCACAAAAATTAAACCTCAACAGGAAGCACTTACAGATATCATTACAGCATGTGCCCTAGTTGAAGCTTAAATTCAGTGACTCATTCATCAGCCCAAAAACAATCGTGAGCGTCGTGGAGGCTGGGCAGGTGTGCCTTCTTCCCAAATATACCATCGAAAATAAGCTGTGATGCTGGACAGAGGCATTTGCATCCTTGACTTTCACGAGCGCAATCCCTGTGCTGTTCCTGTGACCTCGAGCTTCTGTATCTTCAGCTGCTGCTCTGATCGGTCTCTGACCTTATATACACACAAGAGGCATGTTCACTCGCATGGAAGCCCCGCCCATTTGGCCCCGCCCACACACACGAGGTGTGCACCCTCTTCCCGCCATTTACCCACTATGATGGACAGCTCACTCAAGGGACCCCTGCGCACTTCGGCGAGATTGCATAGTAACACACACATTGTCGCTGGAACTAGTTGAAGCTCAAATGCAGTGACTCATTCATCAGCCCAAAAACAATCGTGAGCGTTGGGAGGCTGGGCAGCTGTGCCTTCTTCCCAAATCTACCGTCGAAAATCAGCTGTGATGCTGGACAGAGGCCTTTGCATCCTTGACTTTCACGAGCGCAATCCCTGTGCTGTTCCTGTGCCCACGAGCTTCTGTATCTTCATCTGCTGATCTGATCGGTCTCTGACCTTATATACACACAAGAGGCATGTTCACTCGCATGGAAGCCCCGCCCGTTTGGCCCCGCCCACACACACGAGGTGTGCACCCTCTTCCCGCCATTTACACACTATGATGGACAGCTTACTCAAGGGACCCCTGCGCACTTCGGCGAGATTGCATAGTAACACACATTGTCGCTGGAACTAGTTGAAGCTCAAATGCAGTGACTCATTCATCAGCCCAAAAACAATCGTGAGCGTTGGGAGGCTGGGCAGCTGTGCCTTCTTCCCAAATCTACCGTCAAAAATCAGCTGTGATGCTGGACAGAGGCCTTTGCATCCTTGACTTTCAAGAGCACAATCCCTGTGCTGTTCCTGTGACCTCGAGCTTCTGTATCTTCAGCTGCTGCTCTGATCGGTCTCTGACCTTATATACACACAAGAGGCATGTTCACTCGCATGGAATCCCCGCCCGTTTGGCCCCGCCCACACACACGCGGTGTGCACCGTCTTCCCGCCATTTACCCACTATGATGGACAGCTCACTCAAGGGACCCCTGCGCACTTCGGCGAGATTGCATAGTAACACACACATTGTCGCTGGAACTAGTTGAAGCTCAAATGCAGTGACTCATTCATCAGCCCAAAAACAATTGTGAGCGTCGTGGAGGCTGGGCAGGTGTGCCTTCTTCCCAAATCTACCGTCGAAAATCAGCTGTGATGCTGGACAGAGGCCTTTGCATCCTTGACTTTCAAGAGCGCAATCCCTGTGCTGTTCCTGTGACCTCGAGCTTCTGTATCTTCAGCTGCTGCTCTGATCGGTCTCTGACCTTATATACACACAAGAGGCATGTTCACTCGCATGGAAGCCCCGCCCGTTTGGCCCCGCCCACACACACGAGGTGTGCACCCTCTTCCCGCCATTTACACACTATGATGGACAGCTCACTCAAGGGACCCCTGCGCACTTGGGCGCGAATGCATAGTAACACACACATGGTCGCTGTAGACAACTCTCTGGCACTTTAGGCAGCTGTAGTGTAGTAAAAGCACTATACATTTACCCAACGAGGTAGCACTTACTGATTATCCAGTAGAAAGTACTCCAGTTGAGTAGAGGTATGGCACAAAACGGTGGCGTCTTCTTGAATAAATATGAAGGGCAGGGTCCATTCTGGCACGATGGTCCTGGCACAAAAATTAAACCTCAACAGGAAGCACTTACAGATATCATTACAGCATGTGCCCTAGTTGAAGCTTAAATTCAGTGACTCATTCATCAGCCCAAAAACAATCGTGAGCGTCGTGGAGGCTGGGCAGGTGTGCCTTCTTCCCAAATCTACCATCGAAAATCAGCTGTGATGCTGGACAGAGGCATTTGCATCCTTGACTTTCACGAGCGCAATCCCTGTGCTGTTCCTGTGACCTCGAGCTTCTGTATCTTCAGCTGCTGCTCTGATCGGTCTCTGACCTTATATACACACAAGAGGCATGTTCACTCGCATGGAAGCCCCGCCCGTTTGGCCCCGCCCACACACACGAGGTGTGCACCCTCTTCCCGCCATTTACACACTATGATGGACAGCTTACTCAAGGGACCCCTGCGCACTTCGGCGAGATTGCATAGTAACACACATTGTCGATGGAACTAGTTGAAGCTCAAATGCAGTGACTCATTCATCAGCCCAAAAACAATCGTGAGCGTTGGGAGGCTGGGCAGCTGTGCCTTCTTCCCAAATCTACCTTCAAAAATCAGCTGTGATGCTGGACAGAGGCCTTTGCATCCTTGACTTTCAAGAGCGCAATCCCTGTGCTGTTCCTGTGACCACGAGCTTCTGTATCTTCAGCTGCTGCTCTGATCGGTCTCTGACCTTATACACACACAAGAGGCATGTTCACTCGCATGGAAGCCCCGCCCGTTTGGCCCCGCCCACACACACGCGGTGTGCACCGTCTTCCCGCCATTTACCCACTATGATGGACAGCTCACTCAAGGGACCCCTGCGCACTTCGGCGAGATTGCATAGTAACACACACATTGTCGCTGGAACTAGTTGAAGCTCAAATGCAGTGACTCATTCATCAGCCCAAAAACAATCGTGAGCGTTGGGAGGCTGGGCAGCTGTGCCTTCTTCCCAAATCTACCGTCGAAAATCAGCTGTGATGCTGGACAGAGGCCTTTGCATCCTTGACTTTCACGAGCGCAATCCCTGTGCTGTTCCTGTGCCCACGAGCTTCTGTATCTTCATCTGCTGCTCTGATCGGTCTCTGACCTTATATACACACAAGAGGCATGTTCACTCGCATGGAAGCCCTGCCCGTTTGGCCCCGCCCACACACACGTGGTGTGCACCGTCTTCCCGCCATTTACCCACTATGATGGACAGTTCACTCAAGGGACCCCTGCGCACTTCGGCGCGATTGCATAGTAACACACACTTGGTTGCTGGAACAAGTTGAAGCTTAAATTCAGTGACTCATTCATCAGCCCAAAAACAATCGTGAGCGTCGTGGAGGCTGGGCAGGTGTGCCTTCTTCCCAAATATACCATCGAAAATCAGCTGTGATGCTGGACAGAGGCATTTGCATCCTTGACTTTCACGAGCGCAATCCCTGTGCTGTTCCTGTGACCTCGAGCTTCTGTATCTTCAGCTGCTGCTCTGATCGGTCTCTGACCTTATATACACACAAGAGGCATGTTCACTCGCATGGAAGCCCCGCCCGTTTGGCCCCGCCCACACACACGAGGTGTGCACCCTCTTCCCGCCATTTACACACTATGATGGACAGCTTACTCAAGGGACCCCTGCGCACTTCGGCGAGATTGCATAGTAACACACATTGTCGCTGGAACTAGTTGAAGCTCAAATGCAGTGACTCATTCATCAGCCCAAAAACAATCGTGAGCGTTGGGAGGCTGGGCAGCTGTGCCTTCTTCCCAAATCTACCGTCAAAAATCAGCTGTGATGCTGGACAGAGGCCTTTGCATCCTTGACTTTCAAGAGCGCAATCCCTGTGCTGTTCCTGTGACCTCGAGCTTCTGTATCTTCAGCTGCTGCTCTGATCGGTCTCTGACCTTATATACACACAAGAGGCATGTTCACTCGCATGGAATCCCCGCCCGTTTGGCCCCGCCCACACACACACGGTGTGCACCCTCTTCCCGCCATTTACCCACTATGATGGACAGCTCACTCAAGGGACCCCTGCGCACTTCGGCGCGAATGCATAGTAACACACACATTGTCCCTGGAACTAGTTGAAGCTCAAATGCAGTGACTCATTCATCAGCCCAAAAACAATCGTGAGCGTTGGGAGGCTGGGCAGCTGTGCCTTCTTCCCAAATCTACCGTCAAAAATCAGCTGTGATGCTGGACAGAGGCCTTTGCATCCTTGACTTTCAAGAGCGCAATCCCTGTGCTGTTCCTGTGCCCAGGAGCTTCTGTATCTTCATCTGCTGCTCTGATCGGTCTCTGACCTTATATACACACAAGAGGCATGTTCACTCGCATGGCAGCCCCGCCCGTTTGGCCCCGCCCACACACACGCGGTGTGCACCGTCTTCCCGCCATTTACCCACTATGATGGACAGCTCACTCAAGGGACCCCTGCGCACTTCGGCGAGATTGCATAGTAACACACACATTGTCGCTGGAACTAGTTGAAGCTCAAATGCAGTGACTCATTCATCAGCCCAAAAACAATCGTGAGCGTTGGGAGGCTGGGCAGCTGTGCCTTCTTCCCAAATCTACCGTCGAAAATCAGCTGTGATGCTGGACAGAGGGCTTTGCATCCTTGACTTTCACGAGCGCAATCCCTGTGCTGTTCCTGTGCCCACGAGCTTCTGTATCTTCATCTGCTGCTCTGATCGGTCTCTGACCTTATATACACACAAGAGGCATGTTCACTCGCATGGAAGCCCCACCCGTTTGGCCCCGCCCACACACACGTGGTGTGCACCGTCTTCCCGCCATTTACCCACTATGATGGACAGTTCACTCAAGGGACCCCTGCGCACTTCGGCGCGATTGCATAGTAACACACACTTGGTTGCTGGAACTAGTTGAAGCTCAAATGCAGTGACTCATTCATCAGCCCAAAAACAATTGTGAGCGTCGTGGAGGCTGGGCAGGTGTGCCTTCTTCCCAAATCTACCGTCGAAAATCAGCTGTGATGCTGGACAGAGGCCTTTCCATCCTTGACTTTCAAGAGCGCAATCCCTGTGCTGTTCCTGTGACCTCGAGCTTCTGTATCTTCAGCTGCTGCTCTGATCGGTCTCTGACCTTATATACACACAAGAGGCATGTTCACTCGCATGGAAGCCCCGCCCGTTTGGCCCCGCCCACACACACACGGTGTGCACCCTCTTCCCGCCATTTACCCACTATGATGGACAGCTCACTCAAGGGACCCCTGCGCACTTGGGCGCGAATGCATAGTAACACACACATGGTCGCTGTAGACAACTCTCTGGCACTTTAGGCAGCTGTAGTGTAGTAAAAGCACTATACATTTACCCAACGAGGTAGCA
The DNA here is from genome assembly GCF_964261635.1 of Lissotriton helveticus. Classification (NCBI taxonomy): domain Eukaryota; kingdom Metazoa; phylum Chordata; class Amphibia; order Caudata; family Salamandridae; genus Lissotriton; species Lissotriton helveticus. The sequence continues at coordinate 114,623,880 of NC_136069.1, forward strand.
CTTACTGATTATCCAGTAGAAAGTACTCCAGTTGAGTAGAGGTATGGCACAAAACGGTGGCGTCTTCTTGAATAAATATGAAGGGCAGGGTCCATTCTGGCACGATGGTCCTGGCACAAAAATTAAACCTCAACAGGAAGCACTTACAGATATCATTACAGCATGTGCCCTAGTTGAAGCTTAAATTCAGTGACTCATTCATCAGCCCAAAAACAATCGTGAGCGTCGTGGAGGCTGGGCAGGTGTGCCTTCTTCCCAAATCTACCGTCGAAAATCAGCTGTGATGCTGGACAGAGGCCTTTGCATCCTTGACTTTCACGAGCGCAATCCCTGTGCTGTTCCTGTGCCCACGAGCTTCTGTATCTTCATCTGCTGCTCTGATCGGTCTCTGACCTTATATACACACAAGAGGCATGTTCACTCGCATGGAAGCCCCGCCCGTTTGGCCCCGCCCACACACACGTGGTGTGCACCGTCTTCCCGCCATTTACCCACTATGATGGACAGTTCACTCAAGGGACCCCTGCGCACTTCGGCGCGATTGCATAGTAACACACACTTGGTTGCTGGAACAAGTTGAAGCTTAAATTCAGTGACTCATTCATCAGCCCAAAAACAATCGTGAGCGTCGTGGAGGCTGGGCAGGTGTGCCTTCTTCCCAAATATACCATCGAAAATCAGCTGTGATGCTGGACAGAGGCATTTGCATCCTTGACTTTCACGAGCGCAATCCCTGTGCTGTTCCTGTGACCTCGAGCTTCTGTATCTTCAGCTGCTGCTCTGATCGGTCTCTGACCTTATATACACACAAGAGGCATGTTCACTCGCATGGAAGCCCCGCCCGTTTGGCCCCGCCCACACACACGAGGTGTGCACCCTCTTCCCGCCATTTACACACTATGATGGACAGCTTACTCAAGGGACCCCTGCGCACTTCGGCGAGATTGCATAGTAACACACATTGTCGCTGGAACTAGTTGAAGCTCAAATGCAGTGACTCATTCATCAGCCCAAAAACAATCGTGAGCGTTGGGAGGCTGGGCAGCTGTGCCTTCTTCCCAAATCTACCGTCGAAAATCAGCTGTGATGCTGGACAGAGGCCTTTGCATCCTTGACTTTCACGAGCGCAATCCCTGTGCTGTTCCTGTGCCCACGAGCTTCTGTATCTTCATCTGCTGCTCTGATCGGTCTCTGACCTTATATACACACATGGTCGCTGTAGACAACTCTCTGGCACTTTAGGCAGCTGTAGTGTAGTAAAAGCACTATACATTTACCCAACGAGGTAGCACTTACTGATTATCCAGTAGAAAGTACTCCAGTTGAGTAGAGGTATGGCACAAAACGGTGGCGTCTTCTTGAATAAATATGAAGGGCAGGGTCCATTCTGGCACGATGGTCCTGGCACAAAAATTAAACCTCAACAGGAAGCACTTACAGATATCATTACAGCCTGTGCCCTAGTTGAAGCTTAAATTCAGTGACTCATTCATCAGCCCAAAAACAATCGTGAGCGTTGGGAGGCTGGGCAGCTGTGCCTTCTTCCCAAATCTACCGTCAAAAATCAGCTGTGATGCTGGACAGAGGCCTTTGCATCCTTGACTTTCAAGAGCGCAATCCCTGTGCTGTTCCTGTGCCCACGAGCTTCTGTATCTTCATCTGCTGCTCTGATCGGTCTCTGACCTTATATACACACAAGAGGCATGTTCACTCGCATGGAAGCCCCGCCCGTTTGGCCCCGCCCACACACACGCGGTGTGCACCGTCTTCCCGCCATTTACCCACTATGATGGACAGCTCACTCAAGGGACCCCTGCGCACTTCGGCGAGATTGCATAGTAACACACACATTGTCGCTGGAACTAGTTGAAGCTCAAATGCAGTGACTCATTCATCAGCCCAAAAACAATCGTGAGCGTGGGGAGGCTGGGCAGCTGTGCCTTCTTCCCAAATATACCATCGAAAATAAGCTGTGATGCTGGACAGAGGCATTTGCATCCTTGACTTTCACAAGCGCAATCCCTGTGCTATTCCTGTGACCTCGAGCTTCTGTATCTTCAGCTGCTGCTCTGATCGGTCTCTGACCTTATATACACACAAGAGGCATGTTCACTCGCATGGAAGCCCCGCCCCTTTGGCCCCGCCCACACACACGAGGTGTGCACCCTCTTCCCGCCATTTACCCACTATGATGGACAGTTCACTCAAGGGACCCCTGCGCCCATCGGCGCGAATGCATAGTAACACACACATTGTCGCTGGAACAAGTTGAAGCTTAAATTCAGTGACTCATTCATCAGCCCAAAAACAATCGTGAGCGTCGTGGAGGCTGGGCAGGTGTGCCTTCTTCCCAAATATACCATCGAAAATCAGCTGTGATGCTGGACAGAGGCATTTGCATCCTTGACTTTCACGAGCGCAATCCCTGTGCTGTTCCTGTGACCTCGAGCTTCTGTATCTTCAGCTGCTGCTCTGATCGGTCTCTGACCTTATATACACACAAGAGGCATGTTCACTCGCATGGAAGCCCCGCCCGTTTGGCCCCGCCCACACACACGAGGTGTGCACCCTCTTCCCGCCATTTACACACTATGATGGACAGCTTACTCAAGGGACCCCTGCGCACTTCGGCGAGATTGCATAGTAACACACATTGTCGCTGGAACTAGTTGAAGCTCAAATGCAGTGACTCATTCATCAGCCCAAAAACAATCGTGAGCGTTGGGAGGCTGGGCAGCTGTGCCTTCTTCCCAAATCTACCGTCAAAAATCAGCTGTGATGCTGGACAGAGGCCTTTGCATCCTTGACTTTCAAGAGCGCAATCCCTGTGCTGTTCCTGTGACCACGAGCTTCTGTATCTTCATCTGCTGCTCTGATCGGTCTCTGACCTTATATACACACAAGAGGCATGTTCACTCGCATGGAAGCCCCGCCCGTTTGGCCCCGCCCACACACACGCGGTGTGCACCGTCTTCCCGCCATTTACCCACTATGATGGACAGCTCACTCAAGGGACCCCTGCGCACTTCGGCGAGATTGCATAGTAACACACACATTGTCGCTGGAACTAGTTGAAGCTCAAATGCAGTGACTCATTCATCAGCCCAAAAACAATCGTGAGCGTTGGGAGGCTGGGCAGCTGTGCCTTCTTCCCAAATCTACCGTCGAAAATCAGCTGTGATGCTGGACAGAGGCCTTTGCATCCTTGACTTTCAAGAGCGCAATCCCTGTGCTGTTCCTGTGACCTCGAGCTTCTGTATCTTCAGCTGCTGCTCTGATCGGTCTCTGACCTTATATACACACAAGAGGCATGTTCACTCGCATGGAATCCCCGCCCGTTTGGCCCCGCCCACACACACGCGGTGTGCACCGTCTTCCCGCCATTTACCCACTATGATGGACAGCTCACTCAAGGGACCCCTGCGCACTTCGGCGAGATTGCATAGTAACACACACATGGTCGCTGTAGACAACTCTCTGGCACTTTAGGCAGCTGTAGTGTAGTAAAAGCACTATACATTTACCCAACGAGGTAGCACTTACTGATTATCCAGTAGAAAGTACTCCAGTTGAGTAGAGGTATAGCACAAAACGGTGGCGTCTTCTTGAATAAATATGAAGGGCAGGGTCCATTCTGGCACGATGGTCCTGGCACAAAAATTAAACCTCAACAGGAAGCACTTACAGATATCATTACAGCATGTGCCCTAGTTGAAGCTTAAATTCAGTGACTCATTCATCAGCCCAAAAACAATCGTGAGCGTCGTGGAGGCTGGGCAGGTGTGCCTTCTTCCCAAATATACCATCGAAAATCAGCTGTGATGCTGGACAGAGGCATTTGCATCCTCGACTTTCACGAGCGCAATCCCTGTGCTGTTCCTGTGACCTCGAGCTTCTGTATCTTCAGCTGCTGCTCTGATCGGTCTCTGACCTTATATACACACAAGAGGCATGTTCACTCGCATGGAAGCCCCGCCCATTTGGCCCCGCCCACACACGAGGTGTGCACCCTCTTCCCGCCATTTACCCACTATGATGGACAGTTCACTCAAGGGACCCCTGCGCCCTTCGGCGCGAATGCATAGTAACACACACATTGTCGCTGGAACAAGTTGAAGCTTAAATTCAGTGACTCATTCATCAGCCCAAAAACAATCGTGAGCGTCGTGGAGGCTGGGCAGGTGTGCCTTCTTCCCAAATATACCATCGAAAATCAGCTGTGATGCTGGACAGAGGCATTTGCATCCTTGACTTTCACGAGCGCAATCCCTGTGCTGTTCCTGTGACCTCGAGCTTCTGTATCTTCAGCTGCTGCTCTGATCGGTCTCTGACCTTATATACACACAAGAGGCATGTTCACTCGCATGGAAGCCCCGCCCGTTTGGCCCCGCCCACACACACACGGTGTGCACCCTCTTCCCGCCATTTACCCACTATGATGGACAGCTCACTCAAGGGACCCCTGCGCACTTGGGCGCGAATGCATAGTAACACACACATGGTCGCTGTAGACAACTCTCTGGCACTTTAGGCAGCTGTAGTGTAGTAAAAGCACTATACATTTACCCAACGAGGTAGCACTTACTGATTATCCAGTAGAAAGTACTCCAGTTGAGTAGAGGTATGGCACAAAACGGTGGCGTCTTCTTGAATAAATATGAAGGGCAGGGTCCATTCTGGCACGATGGTCCTGGCACAAAAATTAAACCTCAACAGGAAGCACTTACAGATATCATTACAGCATGTGCCCTAGTTGAAGCTTAAATTCAGTGACTCATTCATCAGCCCAAAAACAATCGTGAGCGTCGTGGAGGCTGGGCAGGTGTGCCTTCTTCCCAAATCTACCGTCGAAAATCAGCTGTGATGCTGGACAGAGGCCTTTGCATCCTTGACTTTCACGAGCGCAATCCCTGTGCTGTTCCTGTGCCCACGAGCTTCTGTATCTTCATCTGCTGCTCTGATCGGTCTCTGACCTTATATACACACAAGAGGCATGTTCACTCGCATGGAAGCCCCGCCCGTTTGGCCCCGCCCACACACACGTGGTGTGCACCGTCTTCCCGCCATTTACCCACTATGATGGACAGTTCACTCAAGGGACCCCTGCGCACTTCGGCGCGATTGCATAGTAACACACACTTGGTTGCTGGAACAAGTTGAAGCTTAAATTCAGTGACTCATTCATCAGCCCAAAAACAATCGTGAGCGTCGTGGAGGCTGGGCAGGTGTGCCTTCTTCCCAAATATACCATCGAAAATCAGCTGTGATGCTGGACAGAGGCATTTGCATCCTTGACTTTCACGAGCGCAATCCCTGTGCTGTTCCTGTGACCTCGAGCTTCTGTATCTTCAGCTGCTGCTCTGATCGGTCTCTGACCTTATATACACACAAGAGGCATGTTCATTCGCATGGAAGCCCCGCCCGTTTGGCCCCGCCCACACACACGCGGTGTGCACCGTCTTCCCGCCATTTACCCACTATGATGGACAGCTCACTCAAGGGACCCCTGCGCACTTCGGCGAGATTGCATAGTAACACACACATTGTCGCTGGAACTAGTTGAAGCTCAAATGCAGTGACTCATTCATCAGCCCAAAAACAATCGTGAGCGTTGGGAGGCTGGGCAGCTGTGCCTTCTTCCCAAATCTACCGTCGAAAATCAGCTGTGATGCTGGACAGAGGCCTTTGCATCCTTGACTTTCAAGAGCGCAATCCCTGTGCTGTTCCTGTGACCTCGAGCTTCTGTATCTTCAGCTGCTGCTCTGATCGGTCTCTGACCTTATATACACACAAGAGGCATGTTCACTCGCATGGAAGCCCCACCCATTTGGCCCGCCCACACACACGAGGTGTGCACCCTCTTCCCGCCATTTACCCACTATGATGGACAGCTCACTCAAGGGACCCCTGCGCACTTCGGCGCGAATGCATAGTAACACACACATTGTCCCTGGAACTAGTTGAAGCTCAAATGCAGTGACTCATTCATCAGCCCAAAAACAATCGTGAGCGTTGGGAGGCTGGGCAGCTGTGCCTTCTTCCCAAATCTACCGTCAAAAATCAGCTGTGATGCTGGACAGAGGCCTTTGCATCCTTGACTTTCAAGAGCGCAATCCCTGTGCTGTTCCTGTGCCCACGAGCTTCTGTATCTTCATCTGCTGCTCTGATCGGTCTCTGACCTTATATACACACAAGAGGCATGTTCACTCGCATGGCAGCCCCGCCCGTTTGGCCCCGCCCACACACACGCGGTGTGCACCGTCTTCCCGCCATTTACCCACTATGATGGACAGCTCACTCAAGGGACCCCTGCGCACTTCGGCGAGATTGCATAGTAACACACACATTGTCGCTGGAACTAGTTGAAGCTCAAATGCAGTGACTCATTCATCAGCCCAAAAACAATCGTGAGCGTTGGGAGGCTGGGCAGCTGTGCCTTCTTCCCAAATCTACCGTCGAAAATCAGCTGTGATGCTGGACAGAGGGCTTTGCATCCTTGACTTTCACGAGCGCAATCCCTGTGCTGTTCCTGTGCCCACGAGCTTCTGTATCTTCATCTGCTGCTCTGATCGGTCTCTGACCTTATATACACACAAGAGGCATGTTCACTCGCATGGAAGCCCCGCCCGTTTGGCCCCGCCCACACACACGTGGTGTGCACCGTCTTCCCGCCATTTACCCACTATGATGGACAGTTCACTCAAGGGACCCCTGCGCACTTCGGCGCGATTGCATAGTAACACACACTTGGTTGCTGGAACTAGTTGAAGCTCAAATGCAGTGACTCATTCATCAGCCCAAAAACAATTGTGAGCGTCGTGGAGGCTGGGCAGGTGTGCCTTCTTCCCAAATCTACCGTCGAAAATCAGCTGTGATGCTGGACAGAGGCCTTTCCATCCTTGACTTTCAAGAGCGCAATCCCTGTGCTGTTCCTGTGACCTCGAGCTTCTGTATCTTCAGCTGCTGCTCTGATCGGTCTCTGACCTTATATACACACAAGAGGCATGTTCACTCGCATGGAAGCCCCGCCCGTTTGGCCCCGCCCACACACACACGGTGTGCACCCTCTTCCCGCCATTTACCCACTATGATGGACAGCTCACTCAAGGGACCCCTGCGCACTTGGGCGCGAATGCATAGTAACACACACATGGTCGCTGTAGACAACTCTCTGGCACTTTAGGCAGCTGTAGTGTAGTAAAAGCACTATACATTTACCCAACGAGGTAGCACTTACTGATTATCCAGTAGAAAGTACTCCAGTTGAGTAGAGGTATGGCACAAAACAGTGGCGTCTTCTTGAATAAATATGAAGGGCAGGGTCCATTCTGGCACGATGGTCCTGGCACAAAAATTAAACCTCAACAGGAAGCACTTACAGATATCATTACAGCATGTGCCCTAGTTGAAGCTTAAATTCAGTGACTCATTCATCAGCCCAAAAACAATCGTGAGCGTCGTGGAGGCTGGGCAGGTGTGCCTTCTTCCCAAATCTACCGTCGAAAATCAGCTGTGATGCTGGACAGAGGCCTTTGCATCCTTGACTTTCACAAGCGCAATCCCTGTGCTGTTCCTGTGCCCACGAGCTTCTGTATCTTCATCTGCTGCTCTGATCGGTCTCTGACCTTATATACACACAAGAGGCATGTTCACTCGCATGGAAGCCCCGCCTGTTTGGCCCCGCCCACACACACGTGGTGTGCACCGTCTTCCCGCCATTTACCCACTATGATGGACAGTTCACTCAAGGGACCCCTGCGCACTTCGGCGCGATTGCATAGTAACACACACTTGGTTGCTGGAACAAGTTGAAGCTTAAATTCAGTGACTCATTCATCAGCCCAAAAACAATCGTGAGCGTCGTGGAGGCTGGGCAGGTGTGCCTTCTTCCCAAATATACCATCGAAAATCAGCTGTGATGCTGGACAGAGGCATTTGCATCCTTGACTTTCACGAGCGCAATCCCTGTGCTGTTCCTGTGACCTCGAGCTTCTGTATCTTCAGCTGCTGCTCTGATCGGTCTCTGACCTTATATACACACAAGAGGCATGTTCACTCGCATGGAAGCCCCGCCCGTTTGGCCCCGCCCACACACACGAGGTGTGCACCCTCTTCCCGCCATTTACACACTATGATGGACAGCTTACTCAAGGGACCCCTGCGCACTTCGGCGAGATTGCATAGTAACACACATTGTCGCTGGAACTAGTTGAAGCTCAAATGCAGTGACTCATTCATCAGCCCAAAAACAATCGTGAGCGTTGGGAGGCTGGGCAGCTGTGCCTTCTTCCCAAATCTACCGTCGAAAATCAGCTGTGATGCTGGACAGAGGCCTTTGCATCCTTGACTTTCACGAGCGCAATCCCTGTGCTGTTCCTGTGCCCACGAGCTTCTGTATCTTCATCTGCTGCTCTGATCGGTCTCTGACCTTATATACACACATGGTCGCTGTAGACAACTCTCTGGCACTTTAGGCAGCTGTAGTGTAGTAAAAGCACTATACATTTACCCAACGAGGTAGCACTTACTGATTATCCAGTAGAAAGTACTCCAGTTGAGTAGAGGTATGGCACAAAACGGTGGCGTCTTCTTGAATAAATATGAAGGGCAGGGTCCATTCTGGCACGATGGTCCTGGCACAAAAATTAAACCTCAACAGGAAGCACTTACAGATATCATTACAGCATGTGCCCTAGTTGAAGCTCAAATGCAGTGACTCATTCATCAGCCCAAAAACAATCGTGAGCGTTGGGAGGCTGGGCAGCTGTGCCTTCTTCCCAAATCTACCGTCAAAAATCATGCTGGACAGAGGCCTTTGCATCCTTGACTTTCAAGAGCGCAATCCCTGTGCTGTTCCTGTGACCTCGAGCTTCTGTATCTTCAGCTGCTGCTCTGATCGGTCTCTGACCTTATATACACACAAGAGGCATGTTCACTCGCATGGAATCCCCGCCCGTTTGGCCCCGCCCACACACACGCGGTGTGCACCGTCTTCCCGCCATTTACCCACTATGATGGACAGCTCACTCAAGGGACCCCTGCGCACTTCGGCGAGATTGCATAGTAACACACACATTGTCGCTGGAACTAGTTGAAGCTCAAATGCAGTGACTCATTCATCAGCCCAAAAACAATTGTGAGCGTCGTGGAGGCTGGGCAGGTGTGCCTTCTTCCCAAATCTACCGTCGAAAATCAGCTGTGATGCTGGACAGAGGCCTTTGCATCCTTGACTTTCAAGAGCGCAATCCCTGTGCTGTTCCTGTGACCTCGAGCTTCTGTATCTTCAGCTGCTGCTCTGATCGGTCTCTGACCTTATATACACACAAGAGGCATGTTCACTCGCATGGAAGCCCCGCCCGTTTGGCCCCGCCCACACACACACGGTGTGCACCCTCTTCCCGCCATTTACCCACTATGATGGACAGCTCACTCAAGGGACCCCTGCGCACTTGGGCGCGAATGCATAGTAACACACACATGGTCGCTGTAGACAACTCTCTGGCACTTTAGGCAGCTGTAGTGTAGTAAAAGCACTATACATTTACCCAACGAGGTAGCACTTACTGATTATCCAGTAGAAAGTACTCCAGTTGAGTAGAGGTATGGCACAAAACGGTGGCGTCTTCTTGAATAAATATGAAGGGCAGGGTCCATTCTGGCACGATGGTCCTGGCACAAAAATTAAACCTCAACAGGAAGCACTTACAGATATCATTACAGCATGTGCCCTAGTTGAAGCTTAAATTCAGTGACTCATTCATCAGCCCAAAAACAATCGTGAGCGTCGTGGAGGCTGGGCAGGTGTGCCTTCTTCCCAAATATACCATCGAAAATCAGCTGTGATGCTGGACAGAGGCATTTGCATCCTTGACTTTCACGAGCGCAATCCCTGTGCTGTTCCTGTGACCTCGAGCTTCTGTATCTTCAGCTGCTGCTCTGATCGGTCTCTGACCTTATATACACACAAGAGGCATGTTCACTCGCATGGAAGCCCCACCCATTTGGCCCGCCCACACACACGAGGTGTGCACCCTCTTCCCGCCATTTACCCACTATGATGGACAGTTCACTCAAGGGACCCCTGCGCCCTTCGGCGCGAATGCATAGTAACACACACATTGTCGCTGGAACAAGTTGAAGCTTAAATTCAGTGACTCATTCATCAGCCCAAAAACAATCGTGAGCGTCGTGGAGGCTGGGCAGGTGTGCCTTCTTCCCAAATATACCATCGAAAATCAGCTGTGATGCTGGACAGAGGCATTTGCAGCCTTGACTTTCACGAGCGCAATCCCTGTGCTGTTCCTGTGACCTCGAGCTTCTGTATCTTCAGCTGCTGCTCTGATCGGTCTCTGACCTTATATACACACAAGAGGCATGTTCACTCGCATGGAAGCCCCGCCCGTTTGGCCCCGCCCACACACACGAGGTGTGCACCCTCTTCCCGCCATTTACACACTATGATGGACAGCTTACTCAAGGGACCCCTGCGCACTTCGGCGAGATTGCATAGTAACACACATTGTCGATGGAACTAGTTGAAGCTCAAATGCAGTGACTCATTCATCAGCCCAAAAACAATCGTGAGCGTTGGGAGGCTGGGCAGCTGTGCCTTCTTCCCAAATCTACCTTCAAAAATCAGCTGTGATGCTGGACAGAGGCCTTTGCATCCTTGACTTTCAAGAGCGCAATCCCTGTGCTGTTCCTGTGACCACGAGCTTCTGTATCTTCAGCTGCTGCTCTGATCGGTCTCTGACCTTATACACACACAAGAGGCATGTTCACTCGCATGGAAGCCCCGCCCGTTTGGCCCCGCCCACACACACGTGGTGTGCACCGTCTTCCCGCCATTTACCCACTATGATGGACAGCTCACTCAAGGGACCCCTGCGCACTTCGGCGAGATTGCATAGTAACACACACATTGTCGCTGGAACTAGTTGAAGCTCAAATGCAGTGACTCATTCATCAGCCCAAAAACAATCGTGAGCGTTGGGAGGCTGGGCAGCTGTGCCTTCTTCCCAAATCTACCGTCGAAAATCAGCTGTGATGCTGGACAGAGGCCTTTGCATCCTTGACTTTCACGAGCGCAATCCCTGTGCTGTTCCTGTGCCCACGAGCTTCTGTATCTTCATCTGCTGCTCTGATCGGTCTCTGACCTTATATACACACAAGAGGCATGTTCACTCGCATGGAAGCCCTGCCCGTTTGGCCCCGCCCACACACACGTGGTGTGCACCGTCTTCCCGCCATTTACCCACTATGATGGACAGTTCACTCAAGGGACCCCTGCGCACTTCGGCGCGATTGCATAGTAACACACACTTGGTTGCTGGAACAAGTTGAAGCTTAAATTCAGTGACTCATTCATCAGCCCAAAAACAATCGTGAGCGTCGTGGAGGCTGGGCAGGTGTGCCTTCTTCCCAAATATACCATCGAAAATCAGCTGTGATGCTGGACAGAGGCATATGCATCCTTGACTTTCACGAGCGCAATCCCTGTGCTGTTCCTGTGACCTCGAGCTTCTGTATCTTCAGCTGCTGCTCTGATCGGTCTCTGACCTTATATACACACAAGAGGCATGTTCACTCGCATGGAAGCCCCGCCCGTTTGGCCCCGCCCACACACACGAGGTGTGCACCCTCTTCCCGCCATTTACACACTATGATGGACAGCTTACTCAAGGGTCCCCTGCGCACTTCGGCGAGATTGCATAGTAACACACATTGTCGCTGGAACTAGTTGAAGCTCAAATGCAGTGACTCATTCATCAGCCCAAAAACAATCGTGAGCGTTGGGAGGCTGGGCAGCTGTGCCTTCTTCCCAAATCTACCGTCAAAAATCAGCTGTGATGCTGGACAGAGGCCTTTGCATCCTTGACTTTCAAGAGCGCAATCCCTGTGCTGTTCCTGTGACCACGAGCTTCTGTATCTTCATCTGCTGCTCTGATCGGTCTCTGACCTTATATACACACAAGAGGCATGTTCACTCGCATGGAAGCCCCGCCCACACACACGCGGTGTGCACCGTCTTCCCGCCATTTACCCACTATGATGGACAGCTCACTCAAGGGACCCCTGCGCACTTCGGCGAGATTGCATAGTAACACACACATTGTCGCTGGAACTAGTTGAAGCTCAAATGCAGTGACTCATTCATCAGCCCAAAAACAATCGTGAGCGTTGGGAGGCTGGGCAGCTGTGCCTTCTTCCCAAATCTACCGTCGAAAATCAGCTGTGATGCTGGACAGAGGCCTTTGCATCCTTGACTTTCAAGAGCGCAATCCCTGTGCTGTTCCTGTGACCTCGAGCTTCTGTATCTTCAGCTGCTGCTCTGATCGGTCTCTGACCTTATATACACACAAGAGGCATGTTCACTCGCATGGAAGCCCCGCCCATTTGGCCCCGCCCACACACACGAGGTGTGCACCCTCTTCCCGCCATTTACCCACTATGATGGACAGCTCACTCAAGGGACCCCTGCGCACTTCGGCGAGATTGCATAGTAACACACACATTGTCGCTGGAACTAGTTGAAGCTCAAATGCAGTGACTCATTCATCAGCCCAAAAACAATCGTGAGCGTTGGGAGGCTGGGCAGCTGTGCCTTCTTCCCAAATCTACCGTCGAAAATCAGCTGTGATGCTGGACAGAGGCCTTTGCATCCTTGACTTTCACGAGCGCAATCCCTGTGCTGTTCCTGTGCCCACGAGCTTCTGTATCTTCATCTGCTGATCTGATCGGTCTCTGACCTTATATACACACAAGAGGCATGTTCACTCCTCGCATGGAAGCCCCGCCCGTTTGGCCCCGCCCACACACACGAGGTGTGCACCCTCTTCCCGCCATTTACACACTATGATGGACAGCTTACTCAAGGGACCCCTGCGCACTTCGGCGAGATTGCATAGTAACACACATTGTCGCTGGAACTAGTTGAAGCTCAAATGCAGTGACTCATTCATCAGCCCAAAAACAATCGTGAGCGTTGGGAGGCTGGGCAGCTGTGCCTTCTTCCCAAATCTACCGTCAAAAATCAGCTGTGATGCTGGACAGAGGCCTTTGCATCCTTGACTTTCAAGAGCGCAATCCCTGTGCTGTTCCTGTGACCTCGAGCTTCTGTATCTTCAGCTGCTGCTCTGATCGGTCTCTGACCTTATATACACACAAGAGGCATGTTCACTCGCATGGAATCCCCGCCCGTTTGGCCCCGCCCACACACACGCGGTGTGCACCGTCTTCCCGCCATTTACCCACTATGATGGACAGCTCACTCAAGGGACCCCTGCGCACTTCGGCGAGATTGCATAGTAACACACACATTGTCGCTGGAACTAGTTGAAGCTCAAATGCAGTGACTCATTCATCAGCCCAAAAACAATTGTGAGCGTCGTGGAGGCTGGGCAGGTGTGCCTTCTTCCCAAATCTACCGTCGAAAATCAGCTGTGATGCTGGACAGAGGCCTTTGCATCCTTGACTTTCAAGAGCGCAATCCCTGTGCTGTTCCTGTGACCTCGAGCTTCTGTATCTTCAGCTGCTGCTCTGATCGGTCTCTGACCTTATATACACACAAGAGGCATGTTCACTCGCATGGAAGCCCCGCCCGTTTGGCCCCGCCCACACACACACGGTGTGCACCCTCTTCCCGCCATTTACCCACTATGATGGACAGCTCACTCAAGGGACCCCTGCGCACTTGGGCGCGAATGCATAGTAACACACACATGGTCGCTGTAGACAACTCTCTGGCACTTTAGGCAGCTGTAGTGTAGTAAAAGCACTATACATTTACCCAACGAGGTAGCACTTACTGATTATCCAGTAGAAAGTACTCCAGTTGAGTAGAGGTATGGCACAAAACGGTGGCGTCTTCTTGAATAAATATGAAGGGCAGGGTCCATTCTGGCACGATGGTCCTGGCACAAAAATTAAACCTCAACAGGAAGCACTTACAGATATCATTACAGCATGTGCCCTAGTTGAAGCTTAAATTCAGTGACTCATTCATCAGCCCAAAAACAATCGTGAGCGTCGTGGAGGCTGGGCAGGTGTGCCTTCTTCCCAAATATACCATCGAAAATCAGCTGTGATGCTGGACAGAGGCATTTGCATCCTTGACTTTCACGAGCGCAATCCCTGTGCTGTTCCTGTGACCTCGAGCTTCTGTATCTTCAGCTGCTGCTCTGATCGGTCTCTGACCTTATATACACACAAGAGGCATGTTCACTCGCATGGAAGCCCCGCCCGTTTGGCCCCGCCCACACACACGTGGTGTGCACCGTCTTCCCGCCATTTACCCACTATGATGGACAGTTCACTCAAGGGACCCCTGCGCACTTCGGCGCGATTGCATAGTAACACACACTTGGTTGCTGGAACTAGTTGAAGCTCAAATGCAGTGACTCATTCATCAGCCCAAAAACAATTGTGAGCGTCGTGGAGGCTGGGCAGGTGTGCCTTCTTCCCAAATCTACCGTCGAAAATCAGCTGTGATGCTGGACAGAGGCCTTTCCATCCTTGACTTTCAAGAGCGCAATCCCTGTGCTGTTCCTGTGACCTCGAGCTTCTGTATCTTCAGCTGCTGCTCTGATCGGTCTCTGACCTTATATACACACAAGAGGCATGTTCACTCGCATGGAAGCCCCGCCCGTTTGGCCCCGCCCACACACACACGGTGTGCACCCTCTTCCCGCCATTTACCCACTATGATGGACAGCTCACTCAAGGGACCCCTGCGCACTTGGGCGCGAATGCATAGTAACACACACATGGTCGCTGTAGACAACTCTCTGGCACTTTAGGCAGCTGTAGTGTAGTAAAAGCACTATACATTTACCCAACGAGGTAGCACTTACTGATTATCCAGTAGAAAGTACTCCAGTTGAGTAGAGGTATGGCACAAAACGGTGGCGTCTTCTTGAATAAATATGAAGGGCAGGGTCCATTCTGGCACGATGGTCCTGGCACAAAAATTAAACCTCAACAGGAAGCACTTACAGATATCATTACAGCATGTGCCCTAGTTGAAGCTTAAATTCAGTGACTCATTCATCAGCCCAAAAACAATCGTGAGCGTCGTGGAGGCTGGGCAGGTGTGCCTTCTTCCCAAATCTACCGTCGAAAATCAGCTGTGATGCTGGACAGAGGCCTTTGCATCCTTGACTTTCACAAGCGCAATCCCTGTGCTGTTCCTGTGCCCACGAGCTTCTGTATCTTCATCTGCTGCTCTGATCGGTCTCTGACCTTATATACACACAAGAGGCATGTTCACTCGCATGGAAGCCCCGCCTGTTTGGCCCCGCCCACACACACGTGGTGTGCACCGTCTTCCCGCCATTTACCCACTATGATGGACAGTTCACTCAAGGGACCCCTGCGCACTTCGGCGCGATTGCATAGTAACACACACTTGGTTGCTGGAACAAGTTGAAGCTTAAATTCAGTGACTCATTCATCAGCCCAAAAACAATCGTGAGCGTCGTGGAGGCTGGGCAGGTGTGCCTTCTTCCCAAATATACCATCGAAAATCAGCTGTGATGCTGGACAGAGGCATTTGCATCCTTGACTTTCACGAGCGCAATCCCTGTGCTGTTCCTGTGACCTCGAGCTTCTGTATCTTCAGCTGCTGCTCTGATCGGTCTCTGACCTTATATACACACAAGAGGCATGTTCACTCGCATGGAAGCCCCGCCCGTTTGGCCCCGCCCACACACACGAGGTGTGCACCCTCTTCCCGCCATTTACACACTATGATGGACAGCTTACTCAAGGGACCCCTGCGCACTTCGGCGAGATTGCATAGTAACACACATTGTCGCTGGAACTAGTTGAAGCTCAAATGCAGTGACTCATTCATCAGCCCAAAAACAATCGTGAGCGTTGGGAGGCTGGGCAGCTGTGCCTTCTTCCCAAATCTACCGTCGAAAATCAGCTGTGATGCTGGACAGAGGCCTTTGCATCCTTGACTTTCACGAGCGCAATCCCTGTGCTGTTCCTGTGCCCACGAGCTTCTGTATCTTCATCTGCTGCTCTGATCGGTCTCTGACCTTATATACACACATGGTCGCTGTAGACAACTCTCTGGCACTTTAGGCAGCTGTAGTGTAGTAAAAGCACTATACATTTACCCAACGAGGTAGCACTTACTGATTATCCAGTAGAAAGTACTCCAGTTGAGTAGAGGTATGGCACAAAACGGTGGCGTCTTCTTGAATAAATATGAAGGGCAGGGTCCATTCTGGCACGATGGTCCTGGCACAAAAATTAAACCTCAACAGGAAGCACTTACAGATATCATTACAGCATGTGCCCTAGTTGAAGCTCAAATGCAGTGACTCATTCATCAGCCCAAAAACAATCGTGAGCGTTGGGAGGCTGGGCAGCTGTGCCTTCTTCCCAAATCTACCGTCGAAAATCAGCTGTGATGCTGGACAGAGGCCTTTGCATCCTTGACTTTCAAGAGCGCAATCCCTGTGCTGTTCCTGTGACCTCGAGCTTCTGTATCTTCAGCTGCTGCTCTGATCGGTCTCTGACCTTATATACACACAAGAGGCATGTTCACTCGCATGGAAGCCCCGCCCGTTTGGCCCCGCCCACACACACACGGTGTGCACCCTCTTCCCGCCATTTACCCACTATGATGGACAGCTCACTCAAGGGACCCCTGCGCACTTGGGCGCGAATGCATAGTAACACACACATGGTCGCTGTAGACAACTCTCTGGCACTTTAGGCAGCTGTAGTGTAGTAAAAGCACTATACATTTACCCAACGAGGTAGCACTTACTGATTATCCAGTAGAAAGTACTCCAGTTGAGTAGAGGTATGGCACAAAACGGTGGCGTCTTCTTGAATAAATATGAAGGGCAGGGTCCATTCTGGCACGATGGTCCTGGCACAAAAATTAAACCTCAACAGGAAGCACTTACAGATATCATTACAGCCTGTGCCCTAGTTGAAGCTTAAATTCAGTGACTCATTCATCAGCCCAAAAACAATCGTGAGCGTTGGGAGGCTGGGCAGCTGTGCCTTCTTCCCAAATCTACCGTCAAAAATCAGCTGTGATGCTGGACAGAGGCCTTTGCATCCTTGACTTTCAAGAGCGCAATCCCTGTGCTGTTCCTGTGCCCACGAGCTTCTGTATCTTCATCTGCTGCTCTGATCGGTCTCTGACCTTATATACACACAAGAGGCATGTTCACTCGCATGGAAGCCCCGCCCGTTTGGCCCCGCCCACACACACGCGGTGTGCACCGTCTTCCCGCCATTTACCCACTATGATGGACAGCTCACTCAAGGGACCCCTGCGCACTTCGGCGAGATTGCATAGTAACACACACATTGTCGCTGGAACTAGTTGAAGCTCAAATGCAGTGACTCATTCATCAGCCCAAAAACAATCGTGAGCGTGGGGAGGCTGGGCAGCTGTGCCTTCTTCCCAAATATACCATCGAAAATAAGCTGTGATGCTGGACAGAGGCATTTGCATCCTTGACTTTCACAAGCGCAATCCCTGTGCTATTCCTGTGACCTCGAGCTTCTGTATCTTCAGCTGCTGCTCTGATCGGTCTCTGACCTTATATACACACAAGAGGCATGTTCACTCGCATGGAAGCCCCGCCCCTTTGGCCCCGCCCACACACACGAGGTGTGCACCCTCTTCCCGCCATTTACCCACTATGATGGACAGTTCACTCAAGGGACCCCTGCGCCCATCGGCGCGAATGCATAGTAACACACACATTGTCGCTGGAACAAGTTGAAGCTTAAATTCAGTGACTCATTCATCAGCCCAAAAACAATCGTGAGCGTCGTGGAGGCTGGGCAGGTGTGCCTTCTTCCCAAATATACCATCGAAAATCAGCTGTGATGCTGGACAGAGGCATTTGCATCCTTGACTTTCACGAGCGCAATCCCTGTGCTGTTCCTGTGACCTCGAGCTTCTGTATCTTCAGCTGCTGCTCTGATCGGTCTCTGACCTTATATACACACAAGAGGCATGTTCACTCGCATGGAAGCCCCGCCCGTTTGGCCCCGCCCACACACACGAGGTGTGCACCCTCTTCCCGCCATTTACACACTATGATGGACAGCTTACTCAAGGGACCCCTGCGCACTTCGGCGAGATTGCATAGTAACACACATTGTCGCTGGAACTAGTTGAAGCTCAAATGCAGTGACTCATTCATCAGCCCAAAAACAATCGTGAGCGTTGGGAGGCTGGGCAGCTGTGCCTTCTTCCCAAATCTACCGTCAAAAATCAGCTGTGATGCTGGACAGAGGCCTTTGCATCCTTGACTTTCAAGAGCGCAATCCCTGTGCTGTTCCTGTGACCACGAGCTTCTGTATCTTCATCTGCTGCTCTGATCGGTCTCTGACCTTATATACACACAAGAGGCATGTTCACTCGCATGGAAGCCCCGCCCGTTTGGCCCCGCCCACACACACGCGGTGTGCACCGTCTTCCCGCCATTTACCCACTATGATGGACAGCTCACTCAAGGGACCCCTGCGCACTTCGGCGAGATTGCATAGTAACACACACATTGTCGCTGGAACTAGTTGAAGCTCAAATGCAGTGACTCATTCATCAGCCCAAAAACAATCGTGAGCGTTGGGAGGCTGGGCAGCTGTGCCTTCTTCCCAAATCTACCGTCGAAAATCAGCTGTGATGCTGGACAGAGGCCTTTGCATCCTTGACTTTCAAGAGCGCAATCCCTGTGCTGTTCCTGTGACCTCGAGCTTCTGTATCTTCAGCTGCTGCTCTGATCGGTCTCTGACCTTATATACACACAAGAGGCATGTTCACTCGCATGGAATCCCCGCCCGTTTGGCCCCGCCCACACACACGCGGTGTGCACCGTCTTCCCGCCATTTACCCACTATGATGGACAGCTCACTCAAGGGACCCCTGCGCACTTCGGCGAGATTGCATAGTAACACACACATGGTCGCTGTAGACAACTCTCTGGCACTTTAGGCAGCTGTAGTGTAGTAAAAGCACTATACATTTACCCAACGAGGTAGCACTTACTGATTATCCAGTAGAAAGTACTCCAGTTGAGTAGAGGTATAGCACAAAACGGTGGCGTCTTCTTGAATAAATATGAAGGGCAGGGTCCATTCTGGCACGATGGTCCTGGCACAAAAATTAAACCTCAACAGGAAGCACTTACAGATATCATTACAGCATGTGCCCTAGTTGAAGCTTAAATTCAGTGACTCATTCATCAGCCCAAAAACAATCGTGAGCGTCGTGGAGGCTGGGCAGGTGTGCCTTCTTCCCAAATATACCATCGAAAATCAGCTGTGATGCTGGACAGAGGCATTTGCATCCTCGACTTTCACGAGCGCAATCCCTGTGCTGTTCCTGTGACCTCGAGCTTCTGTATCTTCAGCTGCTGCTCTGATCGGTCTCTGACCTTATATACACACAAGAGGCATGTTCACTCGCATGGAAGCCCCGCCCATTTGGCCCCGCCCACACACGAGGTGTGCACCCTCTTCCCGCCATTTACCCACTATGATGGACAGTTCACTCAAGGGACCCCTGCGCCCTTCGGCGCGAATGCATAGTAACACACACATTGTCGCTGGAACAAGTTGAAGCTTAAATTCAGTGACTCATTCATCAGCCCAAAAACAATCGTGAGCGTCGTGGAGGCTGGGCAGGTGTGCCTTCTTCCCAAATATACCATCGAAAATCAGCTGTGATGCTGGACAGAGGCATTTGCATCCTTGACTTTCACGAGCGCAATCCCTGTGCTGTTCCTGTGACCTCGAGCTTCTGTATCTTCAGCTGCTGCTCTGATCGGTCTCTGACCTTATATACACACAAGAGGCATGTTCACTCGCATGGAAGCCCCGCCCGTTTGGCCCCGCCCACACACACACGGTGTGCACCCTCTTCCCGCCATTTACCCACTATGATGGACAGCTCACTCAAGGGACCCCTGCGCACTTGGGCGCGAATGCATAGTAACACACACATGGTCGCTGTAGACAACTCTCTGGCACTTTAGGCAGCTGTAGTGTAGTAAAAGCACTATACATTTACCCAACGAGGTAGCACTTACTGATTATCCAGTAGAAAGTACTCCAGTTGAGTAGAGGTATGGCACAAAACGGTGGCGTCTTCTTGAATAAATATGAAGGGCAGGGTCCATTCTGGCACGATGGTCCTGGCACAAAAATTAAACCTCAA
Source organism: Lissotriton helveticus (assembly GCF_964261635.1). Taxonomy (NCBI): domain Eukaryota; kingdom Metazoa; phylum Chordata; class Amphibia; order Caudata; family Salamandridae; genus Lissotriton; species Lissotriton helveticus. The sequence continues at coordinate 114,644,080 of NC_136069.1, forward strand.
CAGGAAGCACTTACAGATATCATTACAGCATGTGCCCTAGTTGAAGCTTAAATTCAGTGACTCATTCATCAGCCCAAAAACAATCGTGAGCGTCGTGGAGGCTGGGCAGGTGTGCCTTCTTCCCAAATCTACCGTCGAAAATCAGCTGTGATGCTGGACAGAGGCCTTTGCATCCTTGACTTTCACGAGCGCAATCCCTGTGCTGTTCCTGTGCCCACGAGCTTCTGTATCTTCATCTGCTGCTCTGATCGGTCTCTGACCTTATATACACACAAGAGGCATGTTCACTCGCATGGAAGCCCCGCCCGTTTGGCCCCGCCCACACACACGTGGTGTGCACCGTCTTCCCGCCATTTACCCACTATGATGGACAGTTCACTCAAGGGACCCCTGCGCACTTCGGCGCGATTGCATAGTAACACACACTTGGTTGCTGGAACAAGTTGAAGCTTAAATTCAGTGACTCATTCATCAGCCCAAAAACAATCGTGAGCGTCGTGGAGGCTGGGCAGGTGTGCCTTCTTCCCAAATATACCATCGAAAATCAGCTGTGATGCTGGACAGAGGCATTTGCATCCTTGACTTTCACGAGCGCAATCCCTGTGCTGTTCCTGTGACCTCGAGCTTCTGTATCTTCAGCTGCTGCTCTGATCGGTCTCTGACCTTATATACACACAAGAGGCATGTTCATTCGCATGGAAGCCCCGCCCGTTTGGCCCCGCCCACACACACGCGGTGTGCACCGTCTTCCCGCCATTTACCCACTATGATGGACAGCTCACTCAAGGGACCCCTGCGCACTTCGGCGAGATTGCATAGTAACACACACATTGTCGCTGGAACTAGTTGAAGCTCAAATGCAGTGACTCATTCATCAGCCCAAAAACAATCGTGAGCGTTGGGAGGCTGGGCAGCTGTGCCTTCTTCCCAAATCTACCGTCGAAAATCAGCTGTGATGCTGGACAGAGGCCTTTGCATCCTTGACTTTCAAGAGCGCAATCCCTGTGCTGTTCCTGTGACCTCGAGCTTCTGTATCTTCAGCTGCTGCTCTGATCGGTCTCTGACCTTATATACACACAAGAGGCATGTTCACTCGCATGGAAGCCCCACCCATTTGGCCCGCCCACACACACGAGGTGTGCACCCTCTTCCCGCCATTTACCCACTATGATGGACAGCTCACTCAAGGGACCCCTGCGCACTTCGGCGCGAATGCATAGTAACACACACATTGTCCCTGGAACTAGTTGAAGCTCAAATGCAGTGACTCATTCATCAGCCCAAAAACAATCGTGAGCGTTGGGAGGCTGGGCAGCTGTGCCTTCTTCCCAAATCTACCGTCAAAAATCAGCTGTGATGCTGGACAGAGGCCTTTGCATCCTTGACTTTCAAGAGCGCAATCCCTGTGCTGTTCCTGTGCCCACGAGCTTCTGTATCTTCATCTGCTGCTCTGATCGGTCTCTGACCTTATATACACACAAGAGGCATGTTCACTCGCATGGCAGCCCCGCCCGTTTGGCCCCGCCCACACACACGCGGTGTGCACCGTCTTCCCGCCATTTACCCACTATGATGGACAGCTCACTCAAGGGACCCCTGCGCACTTCGGCGAGATTGCATAGTAACACACACATTGTCGCTGGAACTAGTTGAAGCTCAAATGCAGTGACTCATTCATCAGCCCAAAAACAATCGTGAGCGTTGGGAGGCTGGGCAGCTGTGCCTTCTTCCCAAATCTACCGTCGAAAATCAGCTGTGATGCTGGACAGAGGGCTTTGCATCCTTGACTTTCACGAGCGCAATCCCTGTGCTGTTCCTGTGCCCACGAGCTTCTGTATCTTCATCTGCTGCTCTGATCGGTCTCTGACCTTATATACACACAAGAGGCATGTTCACTCGCATGGAAGCCCCGCCCGTTTGGCCCCGCCCACACACACGTGGTGTGCACCGTCTTCCCGCCATTTACCCACTATGATGGACAGTTCACTCAAGGGACCCCTGCGCACTTCGGCGCGATTGCATAGTAACACACACTTGGTTGCTGGAACTAGTTGAAGCTCAAATGCAGTGACTCATTCATCAGCCCAAAAACAATTGTGAGCGTCGTGGAGGCTGGGCAGGTGTGCCTTCTTCCCAAATCTACCGTCGAAAATCAGCTGTGATGCTGGACAGAGGCCTTTCCATCCTTGACTTTCAAGAGCGCAATCCCTGTGCTGTTCCTGTGACCTCGAGCTTCTGTATCTTCAGCTGCTGCTCTGATCGGTCTCTGACCTTATATACACACAAGAGGCATGTTCACTCGCATGGAAGCCCCGCCCGTTTGGCCCCGCCCACACACACACGGTGTGCACCCTCTTCCCGCCATTTACCCACTATGATGGACAGCTCACTCAAGGGACCCCTGCGCACTTGGGCGCGAATGCATAGTAACACACACATGGTCGCTGTAGACAACTCTCTGGCACTTTAGGCAGCTGTAGTGTAGTAAAAGCACTATACATTTACCCAACGAGGTAGCACTTACTGATTATCCAGTAGAAAGTACTCCAGTTGAGTAGAGGTATGGCACAAAACAGTGGCGTCTTCTTGAATAAATATGAAGGGCAGGGTCCATTCTGGCACGATGGTCCTGGCACAAAAATTAAACCTCAGCAGGAAGCACTTACAGATATCATTACAGCATGTGCCCTAGTTGAAGCTTAAATTCAGTGACTCATTCATCAGCCCAAAAACAATCGTGAGCGTCGTGGAGGCTGGGCAGGTGTGCCTTCTTCCCAAATCTACCGTCGAAAATCAGCTGTGATGCTGGACAGAGGCCTTTGCATCCTTGACTTTCACAAGCGCAATCCCTGTGCTGTTCCTGTGCCCACGAGCTTCTGTATCTTCATCTGCTGCTCTGATCGGTCTCTGACCTTATATACACACAAGAGGCATGTTCACTCGCATGGAAGCCCCGCCTGTTTGGCCCCGCCCACACACACGTGGTGTGCACCGTCTTCCCGCCATTTACCCACTATGATGGACAGTTCACTCAAGGGACCCCTGCGCACTTCGGCGCGATTGCATAGTAACACACACTTGGTTGCTGGAACAAGTTGAAGCTTAAATTCAGTGACTCATTCATCAGCCCAAAAACAATCGTGAGCGTCGTGGAGGCTGGGCAGGTGTGCCTTCTTCCCAAATATACCATCGAAAATCAGCTGTGATGCTGGACAGAGGCATTTGCATCCTTGACTTTCACGAGCGCAATCCCTGTGCTGTTCCTGTGACCTCGAGCTTCTGTATCTTCAGCTGCTGCTCTGATCGGTCTCTGACCTTATATACACACAAGAGGCATGTTCACTCGCATGGAAGCCCCGCCCGTTTGGCCCCGCCCACACACACGAGGTGTGCACCCTCTTCCCGCCATTTACACACTATGATGGACAGCTTACTCAAGGGACCCCTGCGCACTTCGGCGAGATTGCATAGTAACACACATTGTCGCTGGAACTAGTTGAAGCTCAAATGCAGTGACTCATTCATCAGCCCAAAAACAATCGTGAGCGTTGGGAGGCTGGGCAGCTGTGCCTTCTTCCCAAATCTACCGTCGAAAATCAGCTGTGATGCTGGACAGAGGCCTTTGCATCCTTGACTTTCACGAGCGCAATCCCTGTGCTGTTCCTGTGCCCACGAGCTTCTGTATCTTCATCTGCTGCTCTGATCGGTCTCTGACCTTATATACACACATGGTCGCTGTAGACAACTCTCTGGCACTTTAGGCAGCTGTAGTGTAGTAAAAGCACTATACATTTACCCAACGAGGTAGCACTTACTGATTATCCAGTAGAAAGTACTCCAGTTGAGTAGAGGTATGGCACAAAACGGTGGCGTCTTCTTGAATAAATATGAAGGGCAGGGTCCATTCTGGCACGATGGTCCTGGCACAAAAATTAAACCTCAACAGGAAGCACTTACAGATATCATTACAGCATGTGCCCTAGTTGAAGCTCAAATGCAGTGACTCATTCATCAGCCCAAAAACAATCGTGAGCGTTGGGAGGCTGGGCAGCTGTGCCTTCTTCCCAAATCTACCGTCAAAAATCATGCTGGACAGAGGCCTTTGCATCCTTGACTTTCAAGAGCGCAATCCCTGTGCTGTTCCTGTGACCTCGAGCTTCTGTATCTTCAGCTGCTGCTCTGATCGGTCTCTGACCTTATATACACACAAGAGGCATGTTCACTCGCATGGAATCCCCGCCCGTTTGGCCCCGCCCACACACACGCGGTGTGCACCGTCTTCCCGCCATTTACCCACTATGATGGACAGCTCACTCAAGGGACCCCTGCGCACTTCGGCGAGATTGCATAGTAACACACACATTGTCGCTGGAACTAGTTGAAGCTCAAATGCAGTGACTCATTCATCAGCCCAAAAACAATTGTGAGCGTCGTGGAGGCTGGGCAGGTGTGCCTTCTTCCCAAATCTACCGTCGAAAATCAGCTGTGATGCTGGACAGAGGCCTTTGCATCCTTGACTTTCAAGAGCGCAATCCCTGTGCTGTTCCTGTGACCTCGAGCTTCTGTATCTTCAGCTGCTGCTCTGATCGGTCTCTGACCTTATATACACACAAGAGGCATGTTCACTCGCATGGAAGCCCCGCCCGTTTGGCCCCGCCCACACACACACGGTGTGCACCCTCTTCCCGCCATTTACCCACTATGATGGACAGCTCACTCAAGGGACCCCTGCGCACTTGGGCGCGAATGCATAGTAACACACACATGGTCGCTGTAGACAACTCTCTGGCACTTTAGGCAGCTGTAGTGTAGTAAAAGCACTATACATTTACCCAACGAGGTAGCACTTACTGATTATCCAGTAGAAAGTACTCCAGTTGAGTAGAGGTATGGCACAAAACGGTGGCGTCTTCTTGAATAAATATGAAGGGCAGGGTCCATTCTGGCACGATGGTCCTGGCACAAAAATTAAACCTCAACAGGAAGCACTTACAGATATCATTACAGCATGTGCCCTAGTTGAAGCTTAAATTCAGTGACTCATTCATCAGCCCAAAAACAATCGTGAGCGTCGTGGAGGCTGGGCAGGTGTGCCTTCTTCCCAAATATACCATCGAAAATCAGCTGTGATGCTGGACAGAGGCATTTGCATCCTTGACTTTCACGAGCGCAATCCCTGTGCTGTTCCTGTGACCTCGAGCTTCTGTATCTTCAGCTGCTGCTCTGATCGGTCTCTGACCTTATATACACACAAGAGGCATGTTCACTCGCATGGAAGCCCCACCCATTTGGCCCGCCCACACACACGAGGTGTGCACCCTCTTCCCGCCATTTACCCACTATGATGGACAGTTCACTCAAGGGACCCCTGCGCCCTTCGGCGCGAATGCATAGTAACACACACATTGTCGCTGGAACAAGTTGAAGCTTAAATTCAGTGACTCATTCATCAGCCCAAAAACAATCGTGAGCGTCGTGGAGGCTGGGCAGGTGTGCCTTCTTCCCAAATATACCATCGAAAATCAGCTGTGATGCTGGACAGAGGCATTTGCAGCCTTGACTTTCACGAGCGCAATCCCTGTGCTGTTCCTGTGACCTCGAGCTTCTGTATCTTCAGCTGCTGCTCTGATCGGTCTCTGACCTTATATACACACAAGAGGCATGTTCACTCGCATGGAAGCCCCGCCCGTTTGGCCCCGCCCACACACACGAGGTGTGCACCCTCTTCCCGCCATTTACACACTATGATGGACAGCTTACTCAAGGGACCCCTGCGCACTTCGGCGAGATTGCATAGTAACACACATTGTCGATGGAACTAGTTGAAGCTCAAATGCAGTGACTCATTCATCAGCCCAAAAACAATCGTGAGCGTTGGGAGGCTGGGCAGCTGTGCCTTCTTCCCAAATCTACCTTCAAAAATCAGCTGTGATGCTGGACAGAGGCCTTTGCATCCTTGACTTTCAAGAGCGCAATCCCTGTGCTGTTCCTGTGACCACGAGCTTCTGTATCTTCAGCTGCTGCTCTGATCGGTCTCTGACCTTATACACACACAAGAGGCATGTTCACTCGCATGGAAGCCCCGCCCGTTTGGCCCCGCCCACACACACGTGGTGTGCACCGTCTTCCCGCCATTTACCCACTATGATGGACAGCTCACTCAAGGGACCCCTGCGCACTTCGGCGAGATTGCATAGTAACACACACATTGTCGCTGGAACTAGTTGAAGCTCAAATGCAGTGACTCATTCATCAGCCCAAAAACAATCGTGAGCGTTGGGAGGCTGGGCAGCTGTGCCTTCTTCCCAAATCTACCGTCGAAAATCAGCTGTGATGCTGGACAGAGGCCTTTGCATCCTTGACTTTCACGAGCGCAATCCCTGTGCTGTTCCTGTGCCCACGAGCTTCTGTATCTTCATCTGCTGCTCTGATCGGTCTCTGACCTTATATACACACAAGAGGCATGTTCACTCGCATGGAAGCCCTGCCCGTTTGGCCCCGCCCACACACACGTGGTGTGCACCGTCTTCCCGCCATTTACCCACTATGATGGACAGTTCACTCAAGGGACCCCTGCGCACTTCGGCGCGATTGCATAGTAACACACACTTGGTTGCTGGAACAAGTTGAAGCTTAAATTCAGTGACTCATTCATCAGCCCAAAAACAATCGTGAGCGTCGTGGAGGCTGGGCAGGTGTGCCTTCTTCCCAAATATACCATCGAAAATCAGCTGTGATGCTGGACAGAGGCATATGCATCCTTGACTTTCACGAGCGCAATCCCTGTGCTGTTCCTGTGACCTCGAGCTTCTGTATCTTCAGCTGCTGCTCTGATCGGTCTCTGACCTTATATACACACAAGAGGCATGTTCACTCGCATGGAAGCCCCGCCCGTTTGGCCCCGCCCACACACACGAGGTGTGCACCCTCTTCCCGCCATTTACACACTATGATGGACAGCTTACTCAAGGGTCCCCTGCGCACTTCGGCGAGATTGCATAGTAACACACATTGTCGCTGGAACTAGTTGAAGCTCAAATGCAGTGACTCATTCATCAGCCCAAAAACAATCGTGAGCGTTGGGAGGCTGGGCAGCTGTGCCTTCTTCCCAAATCTACCGTCAAAAATCAGCTGTGATGCTGGACAGAGGCCTTTGCATCCTTGACTTTCAAGAGCGCAATCCCTGTGCTGTTCCTGTGACCACGAGCTTCTGTATCTTCATCTGCTGCTCTGATCGGTCTCTGACCTTATATACACACAAGAGGCATGTTCACTCGCATGGAAGCCCCGCCCACACACACGCGGTGTGCACCGTCTTCCCGCCATTTACCCACTATGATGGACAGCTCACTCAAGGGACCCCTGCGCACTTCGGCGAGATTGCATAGTAACACACACATTGTCGCTGGAACTAGTTGAAGCTCAAATGCAGTGACTCATTCATCAGCCCAAAAACAATCGTGAGCGTTGGGAGGCTGGGCAGCTGTGCCTTCTTCCCAAATCTACCGTCGAAAATCAGCTGTGATGCTGGACAGAGGCCTTTGCATCCTTGACTTTCAAGAGCGCAATCCCTGTGCTGTTCCTGTGACCTCGAGCTTCTGTATCTTCAGCTGCTGCTCTGATCGGTCTCTGACCTTATATACACACAAGAGGCATGTTCACTCGCATGGAAGCCCCGCCCATTTGGCCCCGCCCACACACACGAGGTGTGCACCCTCTTCCCGCCATTTACCCACTATGATGGACAGCTCACTCAAGGGACCCCTGCGCACTTCGGCGAGATTGCATAGTAACACACACATTGTCGCTGGAACTAGTTGAAGCTCAAATGCAGTGACTCATTCATCAGCCCAAAAACAATCGTGAGCGTTGGGAGGCTGGGCAGCTGTGCCTTCTTCCCAAATCTACCGTCGAAAATCAGCTGTGATGCTGGACAGAGGCCTTTGCATCCTTGACTTTCACGAGCGCAATCCCTGTGCTGTTCCTGTGCCCACGAGCTTCTGTATCTTCATCTGCTGATCTGATCGGTCTCTGACCTTATATACACACAAGAGGCATGTTCACTCCTCGCATGGAAGCCCCGCCCGTTTGGCCCCGCCCACACACACGAGGTGTGCACCCTCTTCCCGCCATTTACACACTATGATGGACAGCTTACTCAAGGGACCCCTGCGCACTTCGGCGAGATTGCATAGTAACACACATTGTCGCTGGAACTAGTTGAAGCTCAAATGCAGTGACTCATTCATCAGCCCAAAAACAATCGTGAGCGTTGGGAGGCTGGGCAGCTGTGCCTTCTTCCCAAATCTACCGTCAAAAATCAGCTGTGATGCTGGACAGAGGCCTTTGCATCCTTGACTTTCAAGAGCGCAATCCCTGTGCTGTTCCTGTGACCTCGAGCTTCTGTATCTTCAGCTGCTGCTCTGATCGGTCTCTGACCTTATATACACACAAGAGGCATGTTCACTCGCATGGAATCCCCGCCCGTTTGGCCCCGCCCACACACACGCGGTGTGCACCGTCTTCCCGCCATTTACCCACTATGATGGACAGCTCACTCAAGGGACCCCTGCGCACTTCGGCGAGATTGCATAGTAACACACACATTGTCGCTGGAACTAGTTGAAGCTCAAATGCAGTGACTCATTCATCAGCCCAAAAACAATTGTGAGCGTCGTGGAGGCTGGGCAGGTGTGCCTTCTTCCCAAATCTACCGTCGAAAATCAGCTGTGATGCTGGACAGAGGCCTTTGCATCCTTGACTTTCAAGAGCGCAATCCCTGTGCTGTTCCTGTGACCTCGAGCTTCTGTATCTTCAGCTGCTGCTCTGATCGGTCTCTGACCTTATATACACACAAGAGGCATGTTCACTCGCATGGAAGCCCCGCCCGTTTGGCCCCGCCCACACACACACGGTGTGCACCCTCTTCCCGCCATTTACCCACTATGATGGACAGCTCACTCAAGGGACCCCTGCGCACTTGGGCGCGAATGCATAGTAACACACACATGGTCGCTGTAGACAACTCTCTGGCACTTTAGGCAGCTGTAGTGTAGTAAAAGCACTATACATTTACCCAACGAGGTAGCACTTACTGATTATCCAGTAGAAAGTACTCCAGTTGAGTAGAGGTATGGCACAAAACGGTGGCGTCTTCTTGAATAAATATGAAGGGCAGGGTCCATTCTGGCACGATGGTCCTGGCACAAAAATTAAACCTCAACAGGAAGCACTTACAGATATCATTACAGCATGTGCCCTAGTTGAAGCTTAAATTCAGTGACTCATTCATCAGCCCAAAAACAATCGTGAGCGTCGTGGAGGCTGGGCAGGTGTGCCTTCTTCCCAAATATACCATCGAAAATCAGCTGTGATGCTGGACAGAGGCATTTGCATCCTTGACTTTCACGAGCGCAATCCCTGTGCTGTTCCTGTGACCTCGAGCTTCTGTATCTTCAGCTGCTGCTCTGATCGGTCTCTGACCTTATATACACACAAGAGGCATGTTCACTCGCATGGAAGCCCCGCCCGTTTGGCCCCGCCCACACACACGTGGTGTGCACCGTCTTCCCGCCATTTACCCACTATGATGGACAGTTCACTCAAGGGACCCCTGCGCACTTCGGCGCGATTGCATAGTAACACACACTTGGTTGCTGGAACTAGTTGAAGCTCAAATGCAGTGACTCATTCATCAGCCCAAAAACAATTGTGAGCGTCGTGGAGGCTGGGCAGGTGTGCCTTCTTCCCAAATCTACCGTCGAAAATCAGCTGTGATGCTGGACAGAGGCCTTTCCATCCTTGACTTTCAAGAGCGCAATCCCTGTGCTGTTCCTGTGACCTCGAGCTTCTGTATCTTCAGCTGCTGCTCTGATCGGTCTCTGACCTTATATACACACAAGAGGCATGTTCACTCGCATGGAAGCCCCGCCCGTTTGGCCCCGCCCACACACACACGGTGTGCACCCTCTTCCCGCCATTTACCCACTATGATGGACAGCTCACTCAAGGGACCCCTGCGCACTTGGGCGCGAATGCATAGTAACACACACATGGTCGCTGTAGACAACTCTCTGGCACTTTAGGCAGCTGTAGTGTAGTAAAAGCACTATACATTTACCCAACGAGGTAGCACTTACTGATTATCCAGTAGAAAGTACTCCAGTTGAGTAGAGGTATGGCACAAAACGGTGGCGTCTTCTTGAATAAATATGAAGGGCAGGGTCCATTCTGGCACGATGGTCCTGGCACAAAAATTAAACCTCAACAGGAAGCACTTACAGATATCATTACAGCATGTGCCCTAGTTGAAGCTTAAATTCAGTGACTCATTCATCAGCCCAAAAACAATCGTGAGCGTCGTGGAGGCTGGGCAGGTGTGCCTTCTTCCCAAATCTACCGTCGAAAATCAGCTGTGATGCTGGACAGAGGCCTTTGCATCCTTGACTTTCACAAGCGCAATCCCTGTGCTGTTCCTGTGCCCACGAGCTTCTGTATCTTCATCTGCTGCTCTGATCGGTCTCTGACCTTATATACACACAAGAGGCATGTTCACTCGCATGGAAGCCCCGCCTGTTTGGCCCCGCCCACACACACGTGGTGTGCACCGTCTTCCCGCCATTTACCCACTATGATGGACAGTTCACTCAAGGGACCCCTGCGCACTTCGGCGCGATTGCATAGTAACACACACTTGGTTGCTGGAACAAGTTGAAGCTTAAATTCAGTGACTCATTCATCAGCCCAAAAACAATCGTGAGCGTCGTGGAGGCTGGGCAGGTGTGCCTTCTTCCCAAATATACCATCGAAAATCAGCTGTGATGCTGGACAGAGGCATTTGCATCCTTGACTTTCACGAGCGCAATCCCTGTGCTGTTCCTGTGACCTCGAGCTTCTGTATCTTCAGCTGCTGCTCTGATCGGTCTCTGACCTTATATACACACAAGAGGCATGTTCACTCGCATGGAAGCCCCGCCCGTTTGGCCCCGCCCACACACACGAGGTGTGCACCCTCTTCCCGCCATTTACACACTATGATGGACAGCTTACTCAAGGGACCCCTGCGCACTTCGGCGAGATTGCATAGTAACACACATTGTCGCTGGAACTAGTTGAAGCTCAAATGCAGTGACTCATTCATCAGCCCAAAAACAATCGTGAGCGTTGGGAGGCTGGGCAGCTGTGCCTTCTTCCCAAATCTACCGTCGAAAATCAGCTGTGATGCTGGACAGAGGCCTTTGCATCCTTGACTTTCACGAGCGCAATCCCTGTGCTGTTCCTGTGCCCACGAGCTTCTGTATCTTCATCTGCTGCTCTGATCGGTCTCTGACCTTATATACACACATGGTCGCTGTAGACAACTCTCTGGCACTTTAGGCAGCTGTAGTGTAGTAAAAGCACTATACATTTACCCAACGAGGTAGCACTTACTGATTATCCAGTAGAAAGTACTCCAGTTGAGTAGAGGTATGGCACAAAACGGTGGCGTCTTCTTGAATAAATATGAAGGGCAGGGTCCATTCTGGCACGATGGTCCTGGCACAAAAATTAAACCTCAACAGGAAGCACTTACAGATATCATTACAGCATGTGCCCTAGTTGAAGCTCAAATGCAGTGACTCATTCATCAGCCCAAAAACAATCGTGAGCGTTGGGAGGCTGGGCAGCTGTGCCTTCTTCCCAAATCTACCGTCGAAAATCAGCTGTGATGCTGGACAGAGGCCTTTGCATCCTTGACTTTCAAGAGCGCAATCCCTGTGCTGTTCCTGTGACCTCGAGCTTCTGTATCTTCAGCTGCTGCTCTGATCGGTCTCTGACCTTATATACACACAAGAGGCATGTTCACTCGCATGGAAGCCCCGCCCGTTTGGCCCCGCCCACACACACACGGTGTGCACCCTCTTCCCGCCATTTACCCACTATGATGGACAGCTCACTCAAGGGACCCCTGCGCACTTGGGCGCGAATGCATAGTAACACACACATGGTCGCTGTAGACAACTCTCTGGCACTTTAGGCAGCTGTAGTGTAGTAAAAGCACTATACATTTACCCAACGAGGTAGCACTTACTGATTATCCAGTAGAAAGTACTCCAGTTGAGTAGAGGTATGGCACAAAACGGTGGCGTCTTCTTGAATAAATATGAAGGGCAGGGTCCATTCTGGCACGATGGTCCTGGCACAAAAATTAAACCTCAACAGGAAGCACTTACAGATATCATTACAGCATGTGCCCTAGTTGAAGCTTAAATTCAGTGACTCATTCATCAGCCCAAAAACAATCGTGAGCGTCGTGGAGGCTGGGCAGGTGTGCCTTCTTCCCAAATATACCATCGAAAATCAGCTGTGATGCTGGACAGAGGCATTTGCATCCTTGACTTTCACGAGCGCAATCCCTGTGCTGTTCCTGTGACCTCGAGCTTCTGTATCTTCAGCTGCTGCTCTGATCGGTCTCTGACCTTATATACACACAAGAGGCATGTTCACTCGCATGGAAGCCCCACCCATTTGGCCCGCCCACACACACGAGGTGTGCACCCTCTTCCCGCCATTTACCCACTATGATGGACAGTTCACTCAAGGGACCCCTGCGCCCTTCGGCGCGAATGCATAGTAACACACACATTGTCGCTGGAACAAGTTGAAGCTTAAATTCAGTGACTCATTCATCAGCCCAAAAACAATCGTGAGCGTCGTGGAGGCTGGGCAGGTGTGCCTTCTTCCCAAATATACCATCGAAAATCAGCTGTGATGCTGGACAGAGGCATTTGCAGCCTTGACTTTCACGAGCGCAATCCCTGTGCTGTTCCTGTGACCTCGAGCTTCTGTATCTTCAGCTGCTGCTCTGATCGGTCTCTGACCTTATATACACACAAGAGGCATGTTCACTCGCATGGAAGCCCCGCCCGTTTGGCCCCGCCCACACACACGAGGTGTGCACCCTCTTCCCGCCATTTACACACTATGATGGACAGCTTACTCAAGGGACCCCTGCGCACTTCGGCGAGATTGCATAGTAACACACATTGTCGATGGAACTAGTTGAAGCTCAAATGCAGTGACTCATTCATCAGCCCAAAAACAATCGTGAGCGTTGGGAGGCTGGGCAGCTGTGCCTTCTTCCCAAATCTACCTTCAAAAATCAGCTGTGATGCTGGACAGAGGCCTTTGCATCCTTGACTTTCAAGAGCGCAATCCCTGTGCTGTTCCTGTGACCACGAGCTTCTGTATCTTCAGCTGCTGCTCTGATCGGTCTCTGACCTTATACACACACAAGAGGCATGTTCACTCGCATGGAAGCCCCGCCCGTTTGGCCCCGCCCACACACACGTGGTGTGCACCGTCTTCCCGCCATTTACCCACTATGATGGACAGCTCACTCAAGGGACCCCTGCGCACTTCGGCGAGATTGCATAGTAACACACACATTGTCGCTGGAACTAGTTGAAGCTCAAATGCAGTGACTCATTCATCAGCCCAAAAACAATCGTGAGCGTTGGGAGGCTGGGCAGCTGTGCCTTCTTCCCAAATCTACCGTCGAAAATCAGCTGTGATGCTGGACAGAGGCCTTTGCATCCTTGACTTTCACGAGCGCAATCCCTGTGCTGTTCCTGTGCCCACGAGCTTCTGTATCTTCATCTGCTGCTCTGATCGGTCTCTGACCTTATATACACACAAGAGGCATGTTCACTCGCATGGAAGCCCTGCCCGTTTGGCCCCGCCCACACACACGTGGTGTGCACCGTCTTCCCGCCATTTACCCACTATGATGGACAGTTCACTCAAGGGACCCCTGCGCACTTCGGCGCGATTGCATAGTAACACACACTTGGTTGCTGGAACAAGTTGAAGCTTAAATTCAGTGACTCATTCATCAGCCCAAAAACAATCGTGAGCGTCGTGGAGGCTGGGCAGGTGTGCCTTCTTCCCAAATATACCATCGAAAATCAGCTGTGATGCTGGACAGAGGCATATGCATCCTTGACTTTCACGAGCGCAATCCCTGTGCTGTTCCTGTGACCTCGAGCTTCTGTATCTTCAGCTGCTGCTCTGATCGGTCTCTGACCTTATATACACACAAGAGGCATGTTCACTCGCATGGAAGCCCCGCCCGTTTGGCCCCGCCCACACACACGAGGTGTGCACCCTCTTCCCGCCATTTACACACTATGATGGACAGCTTACTCAAGGGTCCCCTGCGCACTTCGGCGAGATTGCATAGTAACACACATTGTCGCTGGAACTAGTTGAAGCTCAAATGCAGTGACTCATTCATCAGCCCAAAAACAATCGTGAGCGTTGGGAGGCTGGGCAGCTGTGCCTTCTTCCCAAATCTACCGTCAAAAATCAGCTGTGATGCTGGACAGAGGCCTTTGCATCCTTGACTTTCAAGAGCGCAATCCCTGTGCTGTTCCTGTGACCACGAGCTTCTGTATCTTCATCTGCTGCTCTGATCGGTCTCTGACCTTATATACACACAAGAGGCATGTTCACTCGCATGGAAGCCCCGCCCACACACACGCGGTGTGCACCGTCTTCCCGCCATTTACCCACTATGATGGACAGCTCACTCAAGGGACCCCTGCGCACTTCGGCGAGATTGCATAGTAACACACACATTGTCGCTGGAACTAGTTGAAGCTCAAATGCAGTGACTCATTCATCAGCCCAAAAACAATCGTGAGCGTTGGGAGGCTGGGCAGCTGTGCCTTCTTCCCAAATCTACCGTCGAAAATCAGCTGTGATGCTGGACAGAGGCCTTTGCATCCTTGACTTTCAAGAGCGCAATCCCTGTGCTGTTCCTGTGACCTCGAGCTTCTGTATCTTCAGCTGCTGCTCTGATCGGTCTCTGACCTTATATACACACAAGAGGCATGTTCACTCGCATGGAATCCCCGCCCGTTTGGCCCCGCCCACACACACACGGTGTGCACCCTCTTCCCGCCATTTACCCACTATGATGGACAGCTCACTCAAGGGACCCCTGCGCACTTCGGCGCGAATGCATAGTAACACACACATTGTCCCTGGAACTAGTTGAAGCTCAAATGCAGTGACTCATTCATCAGCCCAAAAACAATCGTGAGCGTTGGGAGGCTGGGCAGCTGTGCCTTCTTCCCAAATCTACCGTCAAAAATCAGCTGTGATGCTGGACAGAGGCCTTTGCATCCTTGACTTTCAAGAGTGCAATCCCTGTGCTGTTCCTGTGCCCACGAGCTTCTGTATCTTCATCTGCTGCTCTGATCGGTCTCTGACCTTATATACACACAAGAGGCATGTTCACTCGCATGGCAGCCCCGCCCGTTTGGCCCCGCCCACACACACGCGGTGTGCACCGTCTTCCCGCCATTTACCCACTATGATGGACAGCTCACTCAAGGGACCCCTGCGCACTTCGGCGAGATTGCATAGTAACACACACATTGTCGCTGGAACTAGTTGAAGCTCAAATGCAGTGACTCATTCATCAGCCCAAAAACAATCGTGAGCGTTGGGAGGCTGGGCAGCTGTGCCTTCTTCCCAAATCTACCGTCGAAAATCAGCTGTGATGCTGGACAGAGGGCTTTGCATCCTTGACTTTCACGAGCGCAATCCCTGTGCTGTTCCTGTGCCCACGAGCTTCTGTATCTTCATCTGCTGCTCTGATCGGTCTCTGACCTTATATACACACAAGAGGCATGTTCACTCGCATGGAAGCCCCACCCGTTTGGCCCCGCCCACACACACGTGGTGTGCACCGTCTTCCCGCCATTTACCCACTATGATGGACAGTTCACTCAAGGGACCCCTGCGCACTTCGGCGCGATTGCATAGTAACACACACTTGGTTGCTGGAACTAGTTGAAGCTCAAATGCAGTGACTCATTCATCAGCCCAAAAACAATTGTGAGCGTCGTGGAGGCTGGGCAGGTGTGCCTTCTTCCCAAATCTACCGTCGAAAATCAGCTGTGATGCTGGACAGAGGCCTTTCCATCCTTGACTTTCAAGAGCGCAATCCCTGTGCTGTTCCTGTGACCTCGAGCTTCTGTATCTTCAGCTGCTGCTCTGATCGGTCTCTGACCTTATATACACACAAGAGGCATGTTCACTCGCATGGAAGCCCCGCCCGTTTGGCCCCGCCCACACACACACGGTGTGCACCCTCTTCCCGCCATTTACCCACTATGATGGACAGCTCACTCAAGGGACCCCTGCGCACTTGGGCGCGAATGCATAGTAACACACACATGGTCGCTGTAGACAACTCTCTGGCACTTTAGGCAGCTGTAGTGTAGTAAAAGCACTATACATTTACCCAACGAGGTAGCACTTACTGATTATCCAGTAGAAAGTACTCCAGTTGAGTAGAGGTATGGCACAAAACGGTGGCGTCTTCTTGAATAAATATGAAGGGCAGGGTCCATTCTGGCACGATGGTCCTGGCACAAAAATTAAACCTCAACAGGAAGCACTTACAGATATCATTACAGCATGTGCCCTAGTTGAAGCTTAAATTCAGTGACTCATTCATCAGCCCAAAAACAATCGTGAGCGTCGTGGAGGCTGGGCAGGTGTGCCTTCTTCCCAAATCTACCGTCGAAAATCAGCTGTGATGCTGGACAGAGGCCTTTGCATCCTTGACTTTCACGAGCGCAATCCCTGTGCTGTTCCTGTGACCTCGAGCTTCTGTATCTTCAGCTGCTGCTCTGATCGGTCTCTGACCTTATATACACACAAGAGGCATGTTCACTCGCATGGAAGCCCCGCCCGTTTGGCCCCGCCCACACACACGTGGTGTGCACCGTCTTCCCGCCATTTACCCACTATGATGGACAGTTCACTCAAGGGACCCCTGCGCACTTCGGCGCGATTGCATAGTAACACACACTTGGTTGCTGGAACAAGTTGAAGCTTAAATTCAGTGACTCATTCATCAGCCCAAAAACAATCGTGAGCGTCGTGGAGGCTGGGCAGGTGTGCCTTCTTCCCAAATATACCATCGAAAATCAGCTGTGATGCTGGACAGAGGCATTTGCATCCTTGACTTTCACGAGCGCAATCCCTGTGCTGTTCCTGTGACCTCGAGCTTCTGTATCTTCAGCTGCTGCTCTGATCGGTCTCTGACCTTATATACACACAAGAGGCATGTTCACTCGTATGGAAGCCCCGCCCGTTTGGCCCCGCCCACACACACGAGGTGTGCACCCTCTTCCCGCCATTTACACACTATGATGGACAGCTTACTCAAGGGACCCCTGCGCACTTCGGCGAGATTGCATAGTAACACACATTGTCGCTGGAACTAGTTGAAGCTCAAATGCAGTGACTCATTCATCAGCCCAAAAACAATCGTGAGCGTTGGGAGGCTGGGCAGCTGTGCCTTCTTCCCAAATCTACCGTCGAAAATCAGCTGTGATGCTGGACAGAGGCCTTTGCATCCTTGACTTTCACGAGCGCAATCCCTGTGCTGTTCCTGTGCCCACGAGCTTCTGTATCTTCATCTGCTGCTCTGATCGGTCTCTGACCTTATATACACACATGGTCGCTGTAGACAACTCTCTGGCACTTTAGGCAGCTGTAGTGTAGTAAAAGCACTATACATTTACCCAACGAGGTAGCACTTACTGATTATCCAGTAGAAAGTACTCCAGTTGAGTAGAGGTATGGCACAAAACGGTGGCGTCTTCTTGAATAAATATGAAGGGCAGGGTCCATTCTGGCACGATGGTCCTGGCACAAAAATTAAACCTCAACAGGAAGCACTTACAGATATCATTACAGCATGTGCCCTAGTTGAAGCTTAAATTCAGTGACTCATTCATCAGCCCAAAAAAAATCGTGAGCGTTGGGAGGCTGGGCAGCTGTGCCTTCTTCCCAAATCTACCGTCAAAAATCAGCTGTGATGCTGGACAGAGGCCTTTGCATCCTTGACTTTCAAGAGCGCAATCCCTGTGCTGTTCCTGTGCCCACGAGCTTCTGTATCTTCATCTGCTGCTCTGATCGGTCTCTGACCTTATATACACACAAGAGGCATGTTCACTCGCATGGAAGCCCCGCCCGTTTGGCCCCGCCCACACACACGCGGTGTGCACCGTCTTCCCGCCATTTACCCACTATGATGGACAGCTCACTCAAGGGACCCCTGCGCACTTCGGCGAGATTGCATAGTAACACACACATTGTCGCTGGAACTAGTTGAAGCTCAAATGCAGTGACTCATTCATCAGCCCAAAAACAATCGTGAGCGTGGGGAGGCTGGGCAGCTGTGCCTTCTTCCCAAATATACCATCGAAAATAAGCTGTGATGCTGGACAGAGGCATTTGCATCCTTGACTTTCACAAGCGCAATCCCTGTGCTATTCCTGTGACCTCGAGCTTCTGTATCTTCAGCTGCTGCTCTGATCGGTCTCTGACCTTATATACACACAAGAGGCATGTTCACTCGCATGGAAGCCCCGCCCCTTTGGCCCCGCCCACACACACGAGGTGTGCACCCTCTTCCCGCCATTTACCCACTATGATGGACAGTTCACTCAAGGGACCCCTGCGCCCTTCGGCGAGATTGCATAGTAACACACATTGTCGCTGGAACTAGTTGAAGCTCAAATGCAGTGACTCATTCATCAGCCCAAAAACAATCGTGAGCGTTGGGAGGCTGGGCAGCTGTGCCTTCTTCCCAAATCTACCGTCAAAAATCAGCTGTGATGCTGGACAGAGGCCTTTGCATCCTTGACTTTCAAGAGCGCAATCCCTGTGCTGTTCCTGTGACCTCGAGCTTCTGTATCTTCAGCTGCTGCTCTGATCGGTCTCTGACCTTATATACACACAAGAGGCATGTTCACTCGCATGGAATCCCCGCCCGTTTGGCCCCGCCCACACACACGCGGTGTGCACCGTCTTCCCGCCATTTACCCACTATGATGGACAGCTTACTCAAGGGACCCCTGCGCACTTCGGCGAGATTGCATAGTAACACACACATTGTCGCTGGAACTAGTTGAAGCTCAAATGCAGTGACTCATTCATCAGCCCAAAAACAATCGTGAGCGTTGGGAGGCTGGGCAGCTGTGCCTTCTTCCCAAATCTACCGTCGAAAATCAGCTGTGATGCTGGACAGAGGCCTTTGCATCCTTGACTTTCACGAGCGCAATCCCTGTGCTGTTCCTGTGCCCACGAGCTTCTGTATCTTCATCTGCTGCTCTGATCGGTCTCTGACCTTATATACACACAAGAGGCATGTTCACTCGCATGGAAGCCCCGCACGTTTGGCCCCGCCCACACACACGCGGTGTGCACTGTCTTCCCGCCATTTACCCACTATGATGGACAGCTCACTCAAGGGACCCCTGCGCACTTCGGCGAGATTGCATAGTAACACACACATTGTCGCTGGAACTAGTTGAAGCTCAAATGCAGTGACTCATTCATCAGCCCAAAAACAATCGTGATCGTTGGGAGGCTGGGCAGCTGTGCCTTCTTCCCAAATCTACCGTCGAAAATCAGCTGTGATGCTGGACAGAGGCCTTTGCATCCTTGACTTTCACGAGCGCAATCCCTGTGCTGTTCCTGTGCCCACGAGCTTCTGTATCTTCAGCTGCTGCTCTGATCGGTCTCTGACCTTATATACACACAAGAGGCATGTTCACTCGCATGGAAGCCCCGCCCGTTTGGCCCCGCCCACACACACGAGGTGTGCACCCTCTTCCCGCCATTTACCCACTATGATGGACAGTTCACTCAAGGGACCCCTGCGCCCTTCGGCGCGAATGCATAGTAACACACACATTGTCGCTGGAACAAGTTGAAGCTTAAATTCAGTGACTCATTCATCAGCCCAAAAACAATCGTGAGCGTCGTGGAGGCTGGGCAGGTGTGCCTTCTTCCCAAATATACCATCGAAAATCAGCTGTGATGCTGGACAGAGGCCTTTGCATCCTTGACTTTCAAGAGCGCAATCCCTGTGCTGTTCCTGTGACCTCGAGCTTCTGTATCTTCAGCTGCTGCTCTGATCGGTCTCTGACCTTATATACACACAAGAGGCATGTTCACTCGCATGGAATCCCCGCCCGTTTGGCCCCGCCCACACACACGCGGTGTGCACCGTCTTCCCGCCATTTACCCACTATGATGGACAGCTCACTCAAGGGACCCCTGCGCACTTCGGCGAGATTGCATAGTAACACACACATGGTCGCTGTAGACAACTCTCTGGCACTTTAGGCAGCTGTAGTGTAGTAAAAGCACTATACATTTACCCAACGAGGTAGCACTTACTGATTATCCAGTAGAAAGTACTCCAGTTGAGTAGAGGTATAGCACAAAACGGTGGCGTCTTCTTGAATAAATATGAAGGGCAGGGTCCATTCTGGCACGATGGTCCTGGCACAAAAATTAAACCTCAACAGGAAGCACTTACAGATATCATTACAGCATGTGCCCTAGTTGAAGCTTAAATTCAGTGACTCATTCATCAGCCCAAAAACAATCGTGAGCGTCGTGGAGGCTGGGCAGGTGTGCCTTCTTCCCAAATATACCATCGAAAATCAGCTGTGATGCTGGACAGAGGCATTTGCATCCTCGACTTTCACGAGCGCAATCCCTGTGCTGTTCCTGTGACCTCGAGCTTCTGTATCTTCAGCTGCTGCTCTGATCGGTCTCTGACCTTATATACACACAAGAGGCATGTTCACTCGCATGGAAGCCCCGCCCATTTGGCCCCGCCCACACACGAGGTGTGCACCCTCTTCCCGCCATTTACCCACTATGATGGACAGTTCACTCAAGGGACCCCTGCGCACTTCGGCGCGATTGCATAGTAACACACACTTGGTTGCTGGAACTAGTTGAAGCTCAAATGCAGTGACTCATTCATCAGCCCAAAAACAATTGTGAGCGTCGTGGAGGCTGGGCAGGTGTGCCTTCTTCCCAAATCTACCGTCGAAAATCAGCTGTGATGCTGGACAGAGGCCTTTCCATCCTTGACTTTCAAGAGCGCAATCCCTGTGCTGTTCCTGTGACCTCGAGCTTCTGTATCTTCAGCTGCTGCTCTGATCGGTCTCTGACCTTATATACACACAAGAGGCATGTTCACTCGCATGGAAGCCCCGCCCGTTTGGCCCCGCCCACACACACACGGTGTGCACCCTCTTCCCGCCATTTACCCACTATGATGGACAGCTCACTCAAGGGACCCCTGCGCACTTGGGCGCGAATGCATAGTAACACACACATGGTCGCTGTAGACAACTCTCTGGCACTTTAGGCAGCTGTAGTGTAGTAAAAGCACTATACATTTACCCAACGAGGTAGCACTTACTGATTATCCAGTAGAAAGTACTCCAGTTGAGTAGAGGTATGGCACAAAACGGTGGCGTCTTCTTGAATAAATATGAAGGGCAGGGTCCATTCTGGCACGATGGTCCTGGCACAAAAATTAAACCTCAACAGGAAGCACTTACAGATATCATTACAGCATGTGCCCTAGTTGAAGCTTAAATTCAGTGACTCATTCATCAGCCCAAAAACAATCGTGAGCGTCGTGGAGGCTGGGCAGGTGTGCCTTCTTCCCAAATCTACCGTCGAAAATCAGCTGTGATGCTGGACAGAGGCCTTTGCATCCTTGACTTTCACGAGCGCAATCCCTGTGCTGTTCCTGTGACCTCGAGCTTCTGTATCTTCAGCTGCTGCTCTGATCGGTCTCTGACCTTATATACACACAAGAGGCATGTTCACTCGCATGGAAGCCCCGCCCGTTTGGCCCCGCCCACACACACGTGGTGTGCACCGTCTTCCCGCCATTTACCCACTATGATGGACAGTTCACTCAAGGGACCCCTGCGCACTTCGGCGCGATTGCATAGTAACACACACTTGGTTGCTGGAACAAGTTGAAGCTTAAATTCAGTGACTCATTCATCAGCCCAAAAACAATCGTGAGCGTCGTGGAGGCTGGGCAGGTGTGCCTTCTTCCCAAATATACCATCGAAAATCAGCTGTGATGCTGGACAGAGGCATTTGCATCCTTGACTTTCACGAGCGCAATCCCTGTGCTGTTCCTGTGACCTCGAGCTTCTGTATCTTCAGCTGCTGCTCTGATCGGTCTCTGACCTTATATACACACAAGAGGCATGTTCACTCGTATGGAAGCCCCGCCCGTTTGGCCCCGCCCACACACACGAGGTGTGCACCCTCTTCCCGCCATTTACACACTATGATGGACAGCTTACTCAAGGGACCCCTGCGCACTTCGGCGAGATTGCATAGTAACACACATTGTCGCTGGAACTAGTTGAAGCTCAAATGCAGTGACTCATTCATCAGCCCAAAAACAATCGTGAGCGTTGGGAGGCTGGGCAGCTGTGCCTTCTTCCCAAATCTACCGTCGAAAATCAGCTGTGATGCTGGACAGAGGCCTTTGCATCCTTGACTTTCACGAGCGCAATCCCTGTGCTGTTCCTGTGCCCACGAGCTTCTGTATCTTCATCTGCTGCTCTGATCGGTCTCTGACCTTATATACACACATGGTCGCTGTAGACAACTCTCTGGCACTTTAGGCAGCTGTAGTGTAGTAAAAGCACTATACATTTACCCAACGAGGTAGCACTTACTGATTATCCAGTAGAAAGTACTCCAGTTGAGTAGAGGTATGGCACAAAACGGTGGCGTCTTCTTGAATAAATATGAAGGGCAGGGTCCATTCTGGCACGATGGTCCTGGCACAAAAATTAAACCTCAACAGGAAGCACTTACAGATATCATTACAGCATGTGCCCTAGTTGAAGCTTAAATTCAGTGACTCATTCATCAGCCCAAAAACAATCGTGAGCGTCGTGGAGGCTGGGCAGGTGTGCCTTCTTCCCAAATATACCATCGAAAATCAGCTGTGATGCTGGACAGAGGCATTTGCATCCTCGACTTTCACGAGCGCAATCCCTGTGCTGTTCCTGTGACCTCGAGCTTCTGTATCTTCAGCTGCTGCTCTGATCGGTCTCTGACCTTATATACACACAAGAGGCATGTTCACTCGCATGGAAGCCCCGCCCATTTGGCCCCGCCCACACACGAGGTGTGCACCCTCTTCCCGCCATTTACCCACTATGATGGACAGTTCACTCAAGGGACCCCTGCGCACTTCGGCGCGATTGCATAGTAACACACACTTGGTTGCTGGAACTAGTTGAAGCTCAAATGCAGTGACTCATTCATCAGCCCAAAAACAATTGTGAGCGTCGTGGAGGCTGGGCAGGTGTGCCTTCTTCCCAAATCTACCGTCGAAAATCAGCTGTGATGCTGGACAGAGGCCTTTCCATCCTTGACTTTCAAGAGCGCAATCCCTGTGCTGTTCCTGTGACCTCGAGCTTCTGTATCTTCAGCTGCTGCTCTGATCGGTCTCTGACCTTATATACACACAAGAGGCATGTTCACTCGCATGGAAGCCCCGCCCGTTTGGCCCCGCCCACACACACACGGTGTGCACCCTCTTCCCGCCATTTACCCACTATGATGGACAGCTCACTCAAGGGACCCCTGCGCACTTGGGCGCGAATGCATAGTAACACACACATGGTCGCTGTAGACAACTCTCTGGCACTTTAGGCAGCTGTAGTGTAGTAAAAGCACTATACATTTACCCAACGAGGTAGCACTTACTGATTATCCAGTAGAAAGTACTCCAGTTGAGTAGAGGTATGGCACAAAACGGTGGCGTCTTCTTGAATAAATATGAAGGGCAGGGTCCATTCTGGCACGATGGTCCTGGCACAAAAATTAAACCTCAACAGGAAGCACTTACAGATATCATTACAGCATGTGCCCTAGTTGAAGCTTAAATTCAGTGACTCATTCATCAGCCCAAAAACAATCGTGAGCGTCGTGGAGGCTGGGCAGGTGTGCCTTCTTCCCAAATCTACCGTCGAAAATCAGCTGTGATGCTGGACAGAGGCCTTTGCATCCTTGACTTTCACGAGCGCAATCCCTGTGCTGTTCCTGTGACCTCGAGCTTCTGTATCTTCAGCTGCTGCTCTGATCGGTCTCTGACCTTATATACACACAAGAGGCATGTTCACTCGCATGGAAGCCCCGCCCGTTTGGCCCCGCCCACACACACGTGGTGTGCACCGTCTTCCCGCCATTTACCCACTATGATGGACAGTTCACTCAAGGGACCCCTGCGCACTTCGGCGCGATTGCATAGTAACACACACTTGGTTGCTGGAACAAGTTGAAGCTTAAATTCAGTGACTCATTCATCAGCCCAAAAACAATCGTGAGCGTCGTGGAGGCTGGGCAGGTGTGCCTTCTTCCCAAATATACCATCGAAAATCAGCTGTGATGCTGGACAGAGGCATTTGCATCCTTGACTTTCACGAGCGCAATCCCTGTGCTGTTCCTGTGACCTCGAGCTTCTGTATCTTCAGCTGCTGCTCTGATCGGTCTCTGACCTTATATACACACAAGAGGCATGTTCACTCGTATGGAAGCCCCGCCCGTTTGGCCCCGCCCACACACACGAGGTGTGCACCCTCTTCCCGCCATTTACACACTATGATGGACAGCTTACTCAAGGGACCCCTGCGCACTTCGGCGAGATTGCATAGTAACACACATTGTCGCTGGAACTAGTTGAAGCTCAAATGCAGTGACTCATTCATCAGCCCAAAAACAATCGTGAGCGTTGGGAGGCTGGGCAGCTGTGCCTTCTTCCCAAATCTACCGTCGAAAATCAGCTGTGATGCTGGACAGAGGCCTTTGCATCCTTGACTTTCACGAGCGCAATCCCTGTGCTGTTCCTGTGCCCACGAGCTTCTGTATCTTCATCTGCTGCTCTGATCGGTCTCTGACCTTATATACACACATGGTCGCTGTAGACAACTCTCTGGCACTTTAGGCAGCTGTAGTGTAGTAAAAGCACTATACATTTACCCAACGAGGTAGCACTTACTGATTATCCAGTAGAAAGTACTCCAGTTGAGTAGAGGTATGGCACAAAACGGTGGCGTCTTCTTGAATAAATATGAAGGGCAGGGTCCATTCTGGCACGATGGTCCTGGCACAAAAATTAAACCTCAACAGGAAGCACTTACAGATATCATTACAGCATGTGCCCTAGTTGAAGCTTAAATTCAGTGACTCATTCATCAGCCCAAAAAAAATCGTGAGCGTTGGGAGGCTGGGCAGCTGTGCCTTCTTCCCAAATCTACCGTCAAAAATCAGCTGTGATGCTGGACAGAGGCCTTTGCATCCTTGACTTTCAAGAGCGCAATCCCTGTGCTGTTCCTGTGCCCACGAGCTTCTGTATCTTCATCTGCTGCTCTGATCGGTCTCTGACCTTATATACACACAAGAGGCATGTTCACTCGCATGGAAGCCCCGCCCGTTTGGCCCCGCCCACACACACGCGGTGTGCACCGTCTTCCCGCCATTTACCCACTATGATGGACAGCTCACTCAAGGGACCCCTGCGCACTTCGGCGAGATTGCATAGTAACACACACATTGTCGCTGGAACTAGTTGAAGCTCAAATGCAGTGACTCATTCATCAGCCCAAAAACAATCGTGAGCGTGGGGAGGCTGGGCAGCTGTGCCTTCTTCCCAAATATACCATCGAAAATAAGCTGTGATGCTGGACAGAGGCATTTGCATCCTTGACTTTCACAAGCGCAATCCCTGTGCTATTCCTGTGACCTCGAGCTTCTGTATCTTCAGCTGCTGCTCTGATCGGTCTCTGACCTTATATACACACAAGAGGCATGTTCACTCGCATGGAAGCCCCGCCCCTTTGGCCCCGCCCACACACACGAGGTGTGCACCCTCTTCCCGCCATTTACCCACTATGATGGACAGTTCACTCAAGGGACCCCTGCGCCCTTCGGCGAGATTGCATAGTAACACACATTGTCGCTGGAACTAGTTGAAGCTCAAATGCAGTGACTCATTCATCAGCCCAAAAACAATCGTGAGCGTTGGGAGGCTGGGCAGCTGTGCCTTCTTCCCAAATCTACCGTCAAAAATCAGCTGTGATGCTGGACAGAGGCCTTTGCATCCTTGACTTTCAAGAGCGCAATCCCTGTGCTGTTCCTGTGACCTCGAGCTTCTGTATCTTCAGCTGCTGCTCTGATCGGTCTCTGGCCTTATATACACACAAGAGGCATGTTCACTCGCATGGAATCCCCGCCCGTTTGGCCCCGCCCACACACACGCGGTGTGCACCGTCTTCCCGCCATTTACCCACTATGATGGACAGCTTACTCAAGGGACCCCTGCGCACTTCGGCGAGATTGCATAGTAACACACACATTGTCGCTGGAACTAGTTGAAGCTCAAATGCAGTGACTCATTCATCAGCCCAAAAACAATCGTGATCGTTGGGAGGCTGGGCAGCTGTGCCTTCTTCCCAAATCTACCGTCGAAAATCAGCTGTGATGCTGGACAGAGGCCTTTGCATCCTTGACTTTCACGAGCGCAATCCCTGTGCTGTTCCTGTGCCCACGAGCTTCTGTATCTTCAGCTGCTGCTCTGATCGGTCTCTGACCTTATATACACACAAGAGGCATGTTCACTCGCATGGAAGCCCCGCCCGTTTGGCCCCGCCCACACACACGAGGTGTGCACCCTCTTCCCGCCATTTACCCACTATGATGGACAGCTCACTCAAGGGACCCCTGCGCACTTGGGCGCGAATGCATAGTAACACACACATGGTCGCTGTAGACAACTCTCTGGCACTTTAGGCAGCTGTAGTGTAGTAAAAGCACTATACATTTACCCAACGAGGTAGCACTTACTGATTATCCAGTAGAAAGTACTCCAGTTGAGTAGAGGTATGGCACAAAACGGTGGCGTCTTCTTGAATAAATATGAAGGGCAGGGTCCATTCTGGCACGATGGTCCTGGCACAAAAATTAAACCTCAACAGGAAGCACTTACAGATATCATTACAGCATGTGCCCTAGTTGAAGCTTAAATTCAGTGACTCATTCATCAGCCCAAAAACAATCGTGAGCGTCGTGGAGGCTGGGCAGGTGTGCCTTCTTCCCAAATATACCATCGAAAATCAGCTGTGATGCTGGACAGAGGCCTTTGCATCCTTGACTTTCAAGAGCGCAATCCCTGTGCTGTTCCTGTGACCTCGAGCTTCTGTATCTTCAGCTGCTGCTCTGATCGGTCTCTGACCTTATATACACACAAGAGGCATGTTCACTCGCATGGAATCCCCGCCCGTTTGGCCCCGCCCACACACACGCGGTGTGCACCGTCTTCCCGCCATTTACCCACTATGATGGACAGCTCACTCAAGGGACCCCTGCGCACTTCGGCGAGATTGCATAGTAACACACACATGGTCGCTGTAGACAACTCTCTGGCACTTTAGGCAGCTGTAGTGTAGTAAAAGCACTATACATTTACCCAACGAGGTAGCACTTACTGATTATCCAGTAGAAAGTACTCCAGTTGAGTAGAGGTATAGCACAAAACGGTGGCGTCTTCTTGAATAAATATGAAGGGCAGGGTCCATTCTGGCACGATGGTCCTGGCACAAAAATTAAACCTCAACAGGAAGCACTTACAGATATCATTACAGCATGTGCCCTAGTTGAAGCTTAAATTCAGTGACTCATTCATCAGCCCAAAAACAATCGTGAGCGTCGTGGAGGCTGGGCAGGTGTGCCTTCTTCCCAAATATACCATCGAAAATCAGCTGTGATGCTGGACAGAGGCATTTGCATCCTCGACTTTCACGAGCGCAATCCCTGTGCTGTTCCTGTGACCTCGAGCTTCTGTATCTTCAGCTGCTGCTCTGATCGGTCTCTGACCTTATATACACACAAGAGGCATGTTCACTCGCATGGAAGCCCCGCCCATTTGGCCCCGCCCACACACGAGGTGTGCACCCTCTTCCCGCCATTTACCCACTATGATGGACAGTTCACTCAAGGGACCCCTGCGCCCTTCGGCGCGAATGCATAGTAACACACACATTGTCGCTGGAACAAGTTGAAGCTTAAATTCAGTGACTCATTCATCAGCCCAAAAACAATCGTGAGCGTCGTGGAGGCTGGGCAGGTGTGCCTTCTTCCCAAATATACCATCGAAAATCAGCTGTGATGCTGGACAGAGGCATTTGCATCCTTGACTTTCACGAGCGCAATCCCTGTGCTGTTCCTGTGACCTCGAGCTTCTGTATCTTCAGCTGCTGCTCTGATCGGTCTCTGACCTTATATACACACAAGAGGCATGTTCACTCACATGGAAGCCCCGCCCGTTTGGCCCCGCCCACACACACGCGGTGTGCACCGTCTTCCCGCCATTAACCCACTATGATGGACAGCTCACTCAAGGGACCCCTGCGCACTTCGGCGAGATTGCATAGTAACATACACATTGTCGCTGGAACTAGTTGAAGCTCAAATGCAGTGACTCATTCATCAGCCCAAAAACAATCGTGAGCGTTGGGAGGCTGGGCAGCTGTGCCTTCTTCCCAAATCTACCGTCGAAAATCAGCTGTGATGCTGGACAGAGGCCTTTGCATCCTTGACTTTCACGAGCGCAATCCCTGTGCTGTTCCTGTGCCCACGAGCTTCTGTATCTTCATCTGCTGCTCTGATCGGTCTCTGACCTTATATACACACAAGAGGCATGTTCACTCGCATGGAAGCCCAGCCCGTTTGGCCCCGCCCACACACACGAGGTGTGCACCCTCTTCCCGCCATTTACGCACTATGATGGACAGCTTACTCAAGGGACCCCTGCGCACTTCGGCGAGATTGCATAGTAACACACACATTGTCGCTGGAACTAGTTGAAGCTCAAATGCAGTGACTCATTCATCAGCCCAAAAACAATCGTGAGCGTTGGGAGGCTGGGCAGCTGTGCCTTCTTCCCAAATCTACCGTCGAAAATCAGCTGTGATGCTGGACAGAGGCCTTTGCATCCTTGACTTTCAAGAGCGCAATCCCTGTGCTGTTCCTGTGACCACGAGCTTCTGTATCTTCAGCTGCTGCTCTGATCGGTCTCTGACCTTATATACACACAAGAGGCATGTTCACTCGCATGGAAGCCCCGCCCGTTTGGCCCCGCCCACACACACGAGGTGTGCACCCTCTTCCCGCCATTTACACACTATGATGGACAGCTTACTCAAGGGACCCCTGCGCACTTCGGCGAGATTGCATAGTAACACACATTGTCGCTGGAACTAGTTGAAGCTCAAATGCAGTGACTCATTCATCAGCCCAAAAACAATCGTGAGCGTTGGGAGGCTGGGCAGCTGTGCCTTCTTCCCAAATCTACCGTCAAAAATCAGCTGTGATGCTGGACAGAGGCCTTTGCATCCTTGACTTTCAAGAGCGCAATCCCTGTGCTGTTCCTGTGACCTCGAGCTTCTGTATCTTCAGCTGCTGCTCTGATCGGTCTCTGACCATATATACACACAAGAGGCATGTTCACTCGCATGGAATCCCCGCCCGTTTGGCCCCGCCCACACACACGCGGTGTGCACCGTCTTCCCGCCATTTACCCACTATGATGGACAGCTTACTCAAGGGACCCCTGCGCACTTCGGCGAGATTGCATAGTAACACACACATTGTCGCTGGAACTAGTTGAAGCTCAAATGCAGTGACTCATTCATCAGCCCAAAAACAATCGTGAGCGTTGGGAGGCTGGGCAGCTGTGCCTTCTTCCCAAATCTACCGTCGAAAATCAGCTGTGATGCTGGACAGAGGCCTTTGCATCCTTGACTTTCACGAGCGCAATCCCTGTGCTGTTCCTGTGCCCACGAGCTTCTGTATCTTCATCTGCTGCTCTGATCGGTCTCTGACCTTATATACACACAAGAGGCATGTTCACTCGCATGGAAGCCCCGCACGTTTGGCCCCGCCCACACACACGCGGTGTGCACCGTCTTCCCGCCATTTACCCACTATGATGGACAGCTCACTCAAGGGACCCCTGCGCACTTCGGCGAGATTGCATAGTAACACACACATTGTCGCTGGAACTAGTTGAAGCTCAAATGCAGTGACTCATTCATCAGCCCAAAAACAATCGTGATCGTTGGGAGGCTGGGCAGCTGTGCCTTCTTCCCAAATCTACCGTCGAAAATCAGCTGTGATGCTGGACAGAGGCCTTTGCATCCTTGACTTTCACGAGCGCAATCCCTGTGCTGTTCCTGTGCCCACGAGCTTCTGTATCTTCAGCTGCTGCTCTGATCGGTCTCTGACCTTATATACACACAAGAGGCATGTTCACTCGCATGGAAGCCCCGCCCGTTTGGCCCCGCCCACACACACGAGGTGTGCACCCTCTTCCCGCCATTTACCCACTATGATGGACAGTTCACTCAAGGGACCCCTGCGCCCTTCGGCGCGAATGCATAGTAACACACACATTGTCGCTGGAACAAGTTGAAGCTTAAATTCAGTGACTCATTCATCAGCCCAAAAACAATCGTGAGCGTCGTGGAGGCTGGGCAGGTGTGCCTTCTTCCCAAATATACCATCGAAAATCAGCTGTGATGCTGGACAGAGGCATTTGCATCCTTGACTTTCACGAGCGCAATCCCTGTGCTGTTCCTGTGACCTCGAGCTTCTGTATCTTCAGCTGCTGCTCTGATCGGTCTCTGACCTTATATACACACAAGAGGCATGTTCACTCGCATGGAAGCCCCGCCCGTTTGGCCCCGCCCACACACACGAGGTGTGCACCCTCTTCCCGCCATTTACACACTATGATGGACAGCTTACTCAAGGGACCCCTGCGCACTTCGGCGAGATTGCATAGTAACACACATTGTCGCTGGAACTAGTTGAAGCTCAAATGCAGTGACTCATTCATCAGCCCAAAAACAATCGTGAGCGTTGGGAGGCTGGGCAGCTGTGCCTTCTTCCCAAATCTACCGTCAAAAATCAGCTGTGATGCTGGACAGAGGCCTTTGCATCCTTGACTTTCAAGAGCGCAATCCCTGTGCTGTTCCTGTGACCACGAGCTTCTGTATCTTCATCTGCTGCTCTGATCGGTCTCTGACCTTATATACACACAAGAGGCATGTTCACTCGCATGGAAGCCCCGCCCGTTTGGCCCCGCCCACACACACGCGGTGTGCACCGTCTTCCCGCCATTTACCCACTATGATGGACAGCTCACTCAAGGGACCCCTGCGCACTTCGGCGAGATTGCATAGTAACACACACATTGTCGCTGGAACTAGTTGAAGCTCAAATGCAGTGACTCATTCATCAGCCCAAAAACAATCGTGAGCGTTGGGAGGCTGGGCAGCTGTGCCTTCTTCCCAAATCTACCGTCAAAAATCAGCTGTGATGCTGGACAGAGGCCTTTGCATCCTTGACTTTCAAGAGCGCAATCCCTGTGCTGTTCCTGTGACCTCGAGCTTCTGTATCTTCAGCTGCTGCTCTGATCGGTCTCTGACCTTATATACACACAAGAGGCATGTTCACTCGCATGGAAGCCCCGCCCGTTTGGCCCCGCCCACACACACGCGGTGTGCACCGTCTTCCCGCCATTTACCCACTATGATGGACAGCTCACTCAAGGGACCCCTGCGCACTTCGGCGAGATTGCATAGTAACACACACATGGTCGCTGTAGACAACTCTCTGGCACTTTAGGCAGCTGTAGTGTAGTAAAAGCACTATACATTTACCCAACGAGGTAGCACTTACTGATTATCCAGTAGAAAGTACTCCAGTTGAGTAGAGGTATAGCACAAAACGGTGGCGTCTTCTTGAATAAATATGAAGGGCAGGGTCCATTCTGGCACGATGGTCCTGGCACAAAAATTAAACCTCAACAGGAAGCACTTACAGATATCATTACAGCATGTGCCCTAGTTGAAGCTTAAATTCAGTGACTCATTCATCAGCCCAAAAACAATCGTGAGCGTCGTGGAGGCTGGGCAGGTGTGCCTTCTTCCCAAATATACCATCGAAAATCAGCTGTGATGCTGGACAGAGGCATTTGCATCCTCGACTTTCACGAGCGCAATCCCTGTGCTGTTCCTGTGACCTCGAGCTTCTGTATCTTCAGCTGCTGCTCTGATCGGTCTCTGACCTTATATACACACAAGAGGCATGTTCACTCGCATGGAAGCCCCGCCCATTTGGCCCCGCCCACACACGAGGTGTGCACCCTCTTCCCGCCATTTACCCACTATGATGGACAGTTCACTCAAGGGACCCCTGCGCCCTTCGGCGCGAATGCATAGTAACACACACATTGTCGCTGGAACAAGTTGAAGCTTAAATTCAGTGACTCATTCATCAGCCCAAAAACAATCGTGAGCGTCGTGGAGGCTGGGCAGGTGTGCCTTCTTCCCAAATATACCATCGAAAATCAGCTGTGATGCTGGACAGAGGCATTTGCATCCTTGACTTTCACGAGCGCAATCCCTGTGCTGTTCCTGTGACCTCGAGCTTCTGTATCTTCAGCTGCTGCTCTGATCGGTCTCTGACCTTATATACACACAAGAGGCATGTTCACTCACATGGAAGCCCCGCCCGTTTGGCCCCGCCCACACACACGCGGTGTGCACCGTCTTCCCGCCATTTACCCACTATGATGGACAGCTCACTCAAGGGACCCCTGCGCACTTCGGCGAGATTGCATAGTAACATACACATTGTCGCTGGAACTAGTTGAAGCTCAAATGCAGTGACTCATTCATCAGCCCAAAAACAATCGTGAGCGTTGGGAGGCTGGGCAGCTGTGCCTTCTTCCCAAATCTACCGTCGAAAATCAGCTGTGATGCTGGACAGAGGCCTTTGCATCCTTGACTTTCACGAGCGCAATCCCTGTGCTGTTCCTGTGCCCACGAGCTTCTGTATCTTCATCTGCTGCTCTGATCGGTCTCTGACCTTATATACACACAAGAGGCATGTTCACTCGCATGGAAGCCCAGCCCGTTTGGCCCCGCCCACACACACGAGGTGTGCACCCTCTTCCCGCCATTTACGCACTATGATGGACAGCTTACTCAAGGGACCCCTGCGCACTTCGGCGAGATTGCATAGTAACACACACATTGTCGCTGGAACTAGTTGAAGCTCAAATGCAGTGACTCATTCATCAGCCCAAAAACAATCGTGAGCGTTGGGAGGCTGGGCAGCTGTGCCTTCTTCCCAAATCTACCGTCGAAAATCAGCTGTGATGCTGGACAGAGGCCTTTGCATCCTTGACTTTCAAGAGCGCAATCCCTGTGCTGTTCCTGTGACCACGAGCTTCTGTATCTTCAGCTGCTGCTCTGATCGGTCTCTGACCTTATATACACACAAGAGGCATGTTCACTCGCATGGAAGCCCCGCCCGTTTGGCCCCGCCCACACACACGAGGTGTGCACCCTCTTCCCGCCATTTACACACTATGATGGACAGCTTACTCAAGGGACCCCTGCGCACTTCGGCGAGATTGCATAGTAACACACATTGTCGCTGGAACTAGTTGAAGCTCAAATGCAGTGACTCATTCATCAGCCCAAAAACAATCGTGAGCGTTGGGAGGCTGGGCAGCTGTGCCTTCTTCCCAAATCTACCGTCAAAAATCAGCTGTGATGCTGGACAGAGGCCTTTGCATCCTTGACTTTCAAGAGCGCAATCCCTGTGCTGTTCCTGTGACCTCGAGCTTCTGTATCTTCAGCTGCTGCTCTGATCGGTCTCTGACCTTATATACACACAAGAGGCATGTTCACTCGCATGGAAGCCCCGCCCATTTGGCCCCGCCCACACACGAGGTGTGCACCCTCTTCCCGCCATTTACCCACTATGATGGACAGTTCACTCAAGGGACCCCTGCGCACTTCGGCGCGATTGCATAGTAACACACACTTGGTTGCTGGAACTAGTTGAAGCTCAAATGCAGTGACTCATTCATCAGCCCAAAAACAATTGTGAGCGTCGTGGAGGCTGGGCAGGTGTGCCTTCTTCCCAAATCTACCGTCGAAAATCAGCTGTGATGCTGGACAGAGGCCTTTCCATCCTTGACTTTCAAGAGCGCAATCCCTGTGCTGTTCCTGTGACCTCGAGCTTCTGTATCTTCAGCTGCTGCTCTGATCGGTCTCTGACCTTATATACACACAAGAGGCATGTTCACTCGCATGGAAGCCCCGCCCGTTTGGCCCCGCCCACACACACACGGTGTGCACCCTCTTCCCGCCATTTACCCACTATGATGGACAGCTCACTCAAGGGACCCCTGCGCACTTGGGCGCGAATGCATAGTAACACACACATGGTCGCTGTAGACAACTCTCTGGCACTTTAGGCAGCTGTAGTGTAGTAAAAGCACTATACATTTACCCAACGAGGTAGCACTTACTGATTATCCAGTAGAAAGTACTCCAGTTGAGTAGAGGTATGGCACAAAACGGTGGCGTCTTCTTGAATAAATATGAAGGGCAGGGTCCATTCTGGCACGATGGTCCTGGCACAAAAATTAAACCTCAACAGGAAGCACTTACAGATATCATTACAGCATGTGCCCTAGTTGAAGCTTAAATTCAGTGACTCATTCATCAGCCCAAAAACAATCGTGAGCGTCGTGGAGGCTGGGCAGGTGTGCCTTCTTCCCAAATCTACCGTCGAAAATCAGCTGTGATGCTGGACAGAGGCCTTTGCATCCTTGACTTTCACGAGCGCAATCCCTGTGCTGTTCCTGTGACCTCGAGCTTCTGTATCTTCAGCTGCTGCTCTGATCGGTCTCTGACCTTATATACACACAAGAGGCATGTTCACTCGCATGGAAGCCCCGCCCGTTTGGCCCCGCCCACACACACGTGGTGTGCACCGTCTTCCCGCCATTTACCCACTATGATGGACAGTTCACTCAAGGGACCCCTGCGCACTTCGGCGCGATTGCATAGTAACACACACTTGGTTGCTGGAACAAGTTGAAGCTTAAATTCAGTGACTCATTCATCAGCCCAAAAACAATCGTGAGCGTCGTGGAGGCTGGGCAGGTGTGCCTTCTTCCCAAATATACCATCGAAAATCAGCTGTGATGCTGGACAGAGGCATTTGCATCCTTGACTTTCACGAGCGCAATCCCTGTGCTGTTCCTGTGACCTCGAGCTTCTGTATCTTCAGCTGCTGCTCTGATCGGTCTCTGACCTTATATACACACAAGAGGCATGTTCACTCGTATGGAAGCCCCGCCCGTTTGGCCCCGCCCACACACACGAGGTGTGCACCCTCTTCCCGCCATTTACACACTATGATGGACAGCTTACTCAAGGGACCCCTGCGCACTTCGGCGAGATTGCATAGTAACACACATTGTCGCTGGAACTAGTTGAAGCTCAAATGCAGTGACTCATTCATCAGCCCAAAAACAATCGTGAGCGTTGGGAGGCTGGGCAGCTGTGCCTTCTTCCCAAATCTACCGTCGAAAATCAGCTGTGATGCTGGACAGAGGCCTTTGCATCCTTGACTTTCACGAGCGCAATCCCTGTGCTGTTCCTGTGCCCACGAGCTTCTGTATCTTCATCTGCTGCTCTGATCGGTCTCTGACCTTATATACACACATGGTCGCTGTAGACAACTCTCTGGCACTTTAGGCAGCTGTAGTGTAGTAAAAGCACTATACATTTACCCAACGAGGTAGCACTTACTGATTATCCAGTAGAAAGTACTCCAGTTGAGTAGAGGTATGGCACAAAACGGTGGCGTCTTCTTGAATAAATATGAAGGGCAGGGTCCATTCTGGCACGATGGTCCTGGCACAAAAATTAAACCTCAACAGGAAGCACTTACAGATATCATTACAGCATGTGCCCTAGTTGAAGCTTAAATTCAGTGACTCATTCATCAGCCCAAAAAAAATCGTGAGCGTTGGGAGGCTGGGCAGCTGTGCCTTCTTCCCAAATCTACCGTCAAAAATCAGCTGTGATGCTGGACAGAGGCCTTTGCATCCTTGACTTTCAAGAGCGCAATCCCTGTGCTGTTCCTGTGCCCACGAGCTTCTGTATCTTCATCTGCTGCTCTGATCGGTCTCTGACCTTATATACACACAAGAGGCATGTTCACTCGCATGGAAGCCCCGCCCGTTTGGCCCCGCCCACACACACGCGGTGTGCACCGTCTTCCCGCCATTTACCCACTATGATGGACAGCTCACTCAAGGGACCCCTGCGCACTTCGGCGAGATTGCATAGTAACACACACATTGTCGCTGGAACTAGTTGAAGCTCAAATGCAGTGACTCATTCATCAGCCCAAAAACAATCGTGAGCGTGGGGAGGCTGGGCAGCTGTGCCTTCTTCCCAAATATACCATCGAAAATAAGCTGTGATGCTGGACAGAGGCATTTGCATCCTTGACTTTCACAAGCGCAATCCCTGTGCTATTCCTGTGACCTCGAGCTTCTGTATCTTCAGCTGCTGCTCTGATCGGTCTCTGACCTTATATACACACAAGAGGCATGTTCACTCGCATGGAAGCCCCGCCCCTTTGGCCCCGCCCACACACACGAGGTGTGCACCCTCTTCCCGCCATTTACCCACTATGATGGACAGTTCACTCAAGGGACCCCTGCGCCCTTCGGCGAGATTGCATAGTAACACACATTGTCGCTGGAACTAGTTGAAGCTCAAATGCAGTGACTCATTCATCAGCCCAAAAACAATCGTGAGCGTTGGGAGGCTGGGCAGCTGTGCCTTCTTCCCAAATCTACCGTCAAAAATCAGCTGTGATGCTGGACAGAGGCCTTTGCATCCTTGACTTTCAAGAGCGCAATCCCTGTGCTGTTCCTGTGACCTCGAGCTTCTGTATCTTCAGCTGCTGCTCTGATCGGTCTCTGACCTTATATACACACAAGAGGCATGTTCACTCGCATGGAATCCCCGCCCGTTTGGCCCCGCCCACACACACGCGGTGTGCACCGTCTTCCCGCCATTTACCCACTATGATGGACAGCTTACTCAAGGGACCCCTGCGCACTTCGGCGAGATTGCATAGTAACACACACATTGTCGCTGGAACTAGTTGAAGCTCAAATGCAGTGACTCATTCATCAGCCCAAAAACAATCGTGAGCGTTGGGAGGCTGGGCAGCTGTGCCTTCTTCCCAAATCTACCGTCGAAAATCAGCTGTGATGCTGGACAGAGGCCTTTGCATCCTTGACTTTCACGAGCGCAATCCCTGTGCTGTTCCTGTGCCCACGAGCTTCTGTATCTTCATCTGCTGCTCTGATCGGTCTCTGACCTTATATACACACAAGAGGCATGTTCACTCGCATGGAAGCCCCGCACGTTTGGCCCCGCCCACACACACGCGGTGTGCACTGTCTTCCCGCCATTTACCCACTATGATGGACAGCTCACTCAAGGGACCCCTGCGCACTTCGGCGAGATTGCATAGTAACACACACATTGTCGCTGGAACTAGTTGAAGCTCAAATGCAGTGACTCATTCATCAGCCCAAAAACAATCGTGATCGTTGGGAGGCTGGGCAGCTGTGCCTTCTTCCCAAATCTACCGTCGAAAATCAGCTGTGATGCTGGACAGAGGCCTTTGCATCCTTGACTTTCACGAGCGCAATCCCTGTGCTGTTCCTGTGCCCACGAGCTTCTGTATCTTCAGCTGCTGCTCTGATCGGTCTCTGACCTTATATACACACAAGAGGCATGTTCACTCGCATGGAAGCCCCGCCCGTTTGGCCCCGCCCACACACACGAGGTGTGCACCCTCTTCCCGCCATTTACCCACTATGATGGACAGTTCACTCAAGGGACCCCTGCGCCCTTCGGCGCGAATGCATAGTAACACACACATTGTCGCTGGAACAAGTTGAAGCTTAAATTCAGTGACTCATTCATCAGCCCAAAAACAATCGTGAGCGTCGTGGAGGCTGGGCAGGTGTGCCTTCTTCCCAAATATACCATCGAAAATCAGCTGTGATGCTGGACAGAGGCCTTTGCATCCTTGACTTTCAAGAGCGCAATCCCTGTGCTGTTCCTGTGACCTCGAGCTTCTGTATCTTCAGCTGCTGCTCTGATCGGTCTCTGACCTTATATACACACAAGAGGCATGTTCACTCGCATGGAATCCCCGCCCGTTTGGCCCCGCCCACACACACGCGGTGTGCACCGTCTTCCCGCCATTTACCCACTATGATGGACAGCTCACTCAAGGGACCCCTGCGCACTTCGGCGAGATTGCATAGTAACACACACATGGTCGCTGTAGACAACTCTCTGGCACTTTAGGCAGCTGTAGTGTAGTAAAAGCACTATACATTTACCCAACGAGGTAGCACTTACTGATTATCCAGTAGAAAGTACTCCAGTTGAGTAGAGGTATAGCACAAAACGGTGGCGTCTTCTTGAATAAATATGAAGGGCAGGGTCCATTCTGGCACGATGGTCCTGGCACAAAAATTAAACCTCAACAGGAAGCACTTACAGATATCATTACAGCATGTGCCCTAGTTGAAGCTTAAATTCAGTGACTCATTCATCAGCCCAAAAACAATCGTGAGCGTCGTGGAGGCTGGGCAGGTGTGCCTTCTTCCCAAATATACCATCGAAAATCAGCTGTGATGCTGGACAGAGGCATTTGCATCCTCGACTTTCACGAGCGCAATCCCTGTGCTGTTCCTGTGACCTCGAGCTTCTGTATCTTCAGCTGCTGCTCTGATCGGTCTCTGACCTTATATACACACAAGAGGCATGTTCACTCGCATGGAAGCCCCGCCCATTTGGCCCCGCCCACACACGAGGTGTGCACCCTCTTCCCGCCATTTACCCACTATGATGGACAGTTCACTCAAGGGACCCCTGCGCCCTTCGGCGCGAATGCATAGTAACACACACATTGTCGCTGGAACAAGTTGAAGCTTAAATTCAGTGACTCATTCATCAGCCCAAAAACAATCGTGAGCGTCGTGGAGGCTGGGCAGGTGTGCCTTCTTCCCAAATATACCATCGAAAATCAGCTGTGATGCTGGACAGAGGCATTTGCATCCTTGACTTTCACGAGCGCAATCCCTGTGCTGTTCCTGTGACCTCGAGCTTCTGTATCTTCAGCTGCTGCTCTGATCGGTCTCTGACCTTATATACACACAAGAGGCATGTTCACTCACATGGAAGCCCCGCCCGTTTGGCCCCGCCCACACACACGCGGTGTGCACCGTCTTCCCGCCATTAACCCACTATGATGGACAGCTCACTCAAGGGACCCCTGCGCACTTCGGCGAGATTGCATAGTAACATACACATTGTCGCTGGAACTAGTTGAAGCTCAAATGCAGTGACTCATTCATCAGCCCAAAAACAATCGTGAGCGTTGGGAGGCTGGGCAGCTGTGCCTTCTTCCCAAATCTACCGTCGAAAATCAGCTGTGATGCTGGACAGAGGCCTTTGCATCCTTGACTTTCACGAGCGCAATCCCTGTGCTGTTCCTGTGCCCACGAGCTTCTGTATCTTCATCTGCTGCTCTGATCGGTCTCTGACCTTATATACACACAAGAGGCATGTTCACTCGCATGGAAGCCCAGCCCGTTTGGCCCCGCCCACACACACGAGGTGTGCACCCTCTTCCCGCCATTTACGCACTATGATGGACAGCTTACTCAAGGGACCCCTGCGCACTTCGGCGAGATTGCATAGTAACACACACATTGTCGCTGGAACTAGTTGAAGCTCAAATGCAGTGACTCATTCATCAGCCCAAAAACAATCGTGAGCGTTGGGAGGCTGGGCAGCTGTGCCTTCTTCCCAAATCTACCGTCGAAAATCAGCTGTGATGCTGGACAGAGGCCTTTGCATCCTTGACTTTCAAGAGCGCAATCCCTGTGCTGTTCCTGTGACCACGAGCTTCTGTATCTTCAGCTGCTGCTCTGATCGGTCTCTGACCTTATATACACACAAGAGGCATGTTCACTCGCATGGAAGCCCCGCCCGTTTGGCCCCGCCCACACACACGAGGTGTGCACCCTCTTCCCGCCATTTACACACTATGATGGACAGCTTACTCAAGGGACCCCTGCGCACTTCGGCGAGATTGCATAGTAACACACATTGTCGCTGGAACTAGTTGAAGCTCAAATGCAGTGACTCATTCATCAGCCCAAAAACAATCGTGAGCGTTGGGAGGCTGGGCAGCTGTGCCTTCTTCCCAAATCTACCGTCAAAAATCAGCTGTGATGCTGGACAGAGGCCTTTGCATCCTTGACTTTCAAGAGCGCAATCCCTGTGCTGTTCCTGTGACCTCGAGCTTCTGTATCTTCAGCTGCTGCTCTGATCGGTCTCTGACCATATATACACACAAGAGGCATGTTCACTCGCATGGAATCCCCGCCCGTTTGGCCCCGCCCACACACACGCGGTGTGCACCGTCTTCCCGCCATTTACCCACTATGATGGACAGCTTACTCAAGGGACCCCTGCGCACTTCGGCGAGATTGCATAGTAACACACACATTGTCGCTGGAACTAGTTGAAGCTCAAATGCAGTGACTCATTCATCAGCCCAAAAACAATCGTGAGCGTTGGGAGGCTGGGCAGCTGTGCCTTCTTCCCAAATCTACCGTCGAAAATCAGCTGTGATGCTGGACAGAGGCCTTTGCATCCTTGACTTTCACGAGCGCAATCCCTGTGCTGTTCCTGTGCCCACGAGCTTCTGTATCTTCATCTGCTGCTCTGATCGGTCTCTGACCTTATATACACACAAGAGGCATGTTCACTCGCATGGAAGCCCCGCACGTTTGGCCCCGCCCACACACACGCGGTGTGCACCGTCTTCCCGCCATTTACCCACTATGATGGACAGCTCACTCAAGGGACCCCTGCGCACTTCGGCGAGATTGCATAGTAACACACACATTGTCGCTGGAACTAGTTGAAGCTCAAATGCAGTGACTCATTCATCAGCCCAAAAACAATCGTGATCGTTGGGAGGCTGGGCAGCTGTGCCTTCTTCCCAAATCTACCGTCGAAAATCAGCTGTGATGCTGGACAGAGGCCTTTGCATCCTTGACTTTCACGAGCGCAATCCCTGTGCTGTTCCTGTGCCCACGAGCTTCTGTATCTTCAGCTGCTGCTCTGATCGGTCTCTGACCTTATATACACACAAGAGGCATGTTCACTCGCATGGAAGCCCCGCCCGTTTGGCCCCGCCCACACACACGAGGTGTGCACCCTCTTCCCGCCATTTACCCACTATGATGGACAGTTCACTCAAGGGACCCCTGCGCCCTTCGGCGCGAATGCATAGTAACACACACATTGTCGCTGGAACAAGTTGAAGCTTAAATTCAGTGACTCATTCATCAGCCCAAAAACAATCGTGAGCGTCGTGGAGGCTGGGCAGGTGTGCCTTCTTCCCAAATATACCATCGAAAATCAGCTGTGATGCTGGACAGAGGCATTTGCATCCTTGACTTTCACGAGCGCAATCCCTGTGCTGTTCCTGTGACCTCGAGCTTCTGTATCTTCAGCTGCTGCTCTGATCGGTCTCTGACCTTATATACACACAAGAGGCATGTTCACTCGCATGGAAGCCCCGCCCGTTTGGCCCCGCCCACACACACGAGGTGTGCACCCTCTTCCCGCCATTTACACACTATGATGGACAGCTTACTCAAGGGACCCCTGCGCACTTCGGCGAGATTGCATAGTAACACACATTGTCGCTGGAACTAGTTGAAGCTCAAATGCAGTGACTCATTCATCAGCCCAAAAACAATCGTGAGCGTTGGGAGGCTGGGCAGCTGTGCCTTCTTCCCAAATCTACCGTCAAAAATCAGCTGTGATGCTGGACAGAGGCCTTTGCATCCTTGACTTTCAAGAGCGCAATCCCTGTGCTGTTCCTGTGACCACGAGCTTCTGTATCTTCATCTGCTGCTCTGATCGGTCTCTGACCTTATATACACACAAGAGGCATGTTCACTCGCATGGAAGCCCCGCCCGTTTGGCCCCGCCCACACACACGCGGTGTGCACCGTCTTCCCGCCATTTACCCACTATGATGGACAGCTCACTCAAGGGACCCCTGCGCACTTCGGCGAGATTGCATAGTAACACACACATTGTCGCTGGAACTAGTTGAAGCTCAAATGCAGTGACTCATTCATCAGCCCAAAAACAATCGTGAGCGTTGGGAGGCTGGGCAGCTGTGCCTTCTTCCCAAATCTACCGTCAAAAATCAGCTGTGATGCTGGACAGAGGCCTTTGCATCCTTGACTTTCAAGAGCGCAATCCCTGTGCTGTTCCTGTGACCTCGAGCTTCTGTATCTTCAGCTGCTGCTCTGATCGGTCTCTGACCTTATATACACACAAGAGGCATGTTCACTCGCATGGAAGCCCCGCCCGTTTGGCCCCGCCCACACACACGCGGTGTGCACCGTCTTCCCGCCATTTACCCACTATGATGGACAGCTCACTCAAGGGACCCCTGCGCACTTCGGCGAGATTGCATAGTAACACACACATGGTCGCTGTAGACAACTCTCTGGCACTTTAGGCAGCTGTAGTGTAGTAAAAGCACTATACATTTACCCAACGAGGTAGCACTTACTGATTATCCAGTAGAAAGTACTCCAGTTGAGTAGAGGTATAGCACAAAACGGTGGCGTCTTCTTGAATAAATATGAAGGGCAGGGTCCATTCTGGCACGATGGTCCTGGCACAAAAATTAAACCTCAACAGGAAGCACTTACAGATATCATTACAGCATGTGCCCTAGTTGAAGCTTAAATTCAGTGACTCATTCATCAGCCCAAAAACAATCGTGAGCGTCGTGGAGGCTGGGCAGGTGTGCCTTCTTCCCAAATATACCATCGAAAATCAGCTGTGATGCTGGACAGAGGCATTTGCATCCTCGACTTTCACGAGCGCAATCCCTGTGCTGTTCCTGTGACCTCGAGCTTCTGTATCTTCAGCTGCTGCTCTGATCGGTCTCTGACCTTATATACACACAAGAGGCATGTTCACTCGCATGGAAGCCCCGCCCATTTGGCCCCGCCCACACACGAGGTGTGCACCCTCTTCCCGCCATTTACCCACTATGATGGACAGTTCACTCAAGGGACCCCTGCGCCCTTCGGCGCGAATGCATAGTAACACACACATTGTCGCTGGAACAAGTTGAAGCTTAAATTCAGTGACTCATTCATCAGCCCAAAAACAATCGTGAGCGTCGTGGAGGCTGGGCAGGTGTGCCTTCTTCCCAAATATACCATCGAAAATCAGCTGTGATGCTGGACAGAGGCATTTGCATCCTTGACTTTCACGAGCGCAATCCCTGTGCTGTTCCTGTGACCTCGAGCTTCTGTATCTTCAGCTGCTGCTCTGATCGGTCTCTGACCTTATATACACACAAGAGGCATGTTCACTCACATGGAAGCCCCGCCCGTTTGGCCCCGCCCACACACACGCGGTGTGCACCGTCTTCCCGCCATTTACCCACTATGATGGACAGCTCACTCAAGGGACCCCTGCGCACTTCGGCGAGATTGCATAGTAACATACACATTGTCGCTGGAACTAGTTGAAGCTCAAATGCAGTGACTCATTCATCAGCCCAAAAACAATCGTGAGCGTTGGGAGGCTGGGCAGCTGTGCCTTCTTCCCAAATCTACCGTCGAAAATCAGCTGTGATGCTGGACAGAGGCCTTTGCATCCTTGACTTTCACGAGCGCAATCCCTGTGCTGTTCCTGTGCCCACGAGCTTCTGTATCTTCATCTGCTGCTCTGATCGGTCTCTGACCTTATATACACACAAGAGGCATGTTCACTCGCATGGAAGCCCCGCCCGTTTGGCCCCGCCCACACACACGAGGTGTGCACCCTCTTCCCGCCATTTACGCACTATGATGGACAGCTTACTCAAGGGACCCCTGCGCACTTCGGCGAGATTGCATAGTAACACACACATTGTCGCTGGAACTAGTTGAAGCTCAAATGCAGTGACTCATTCATCAGCCCAAAAACAATCGTGAGCGTTGGGAGGCTGGGCAGCTGTGCCTTCTTCCCAAATCTACCGTCGAAAATCAGCTGTGATGCTGGACAGAGGCCTTTGCATCCTTGACTTTCAAGAGCGCAATCCCTGTGCTGTTCCTGTGACCACGAGCTTCTGTATCTTCAGCTGCTGCTCTGATCGGTCTCTGACCTTATATACACACAAGAGGCATGTTCACTCGCATGGAAGCCCCGCCCGTTTGGCCCCGCCCACACACACGAGGTGTGCACCCTCTTCCCGCCATTTACACACTATGATGGACAGCTTACTCAAGGGACCCCTGCGCACTTCGGCGAGATTGCATAGTAACACACATTGTCGCTGGAACTAGTTGAAGCTCAAATGCA
This sequence comes from Lissotriton helveticus, assembly GCF_964261635.1. Classification (NCBI taxonomy): domain Eukaryota; kingdom Metazoa; phylum Chordata; class Amphibia; order Caudata; family Salamandridae; genus Lissotriton; species Lissotriton helveticus. The sequence goes on from NC_136069.1 coordinate 114,688,371, forward strand.
GTGACTCATTCATCAGCCCAAAAACAATCGTGAGCGTTGGGAGGCTGGGCAGCTGTGCCTTCTTCCCAAATCTACCGTCAAAAATCAGCTGTGATGCTGGACAGAGGCCTTTGCATCCTTGACTTTCAAGAGCGCAATCCCTGTGCTGTTCCTGTGACCTCGAGCTTCTGTATCTTCAGCTGCTGCTCTGATCGGTCTCTGACCTTATATACACACAAGAGGCATGTTCACTCGCATGGAATCCCCGCCCGTTTGGCCCCGCCCACACACACGCGGTGTGCACCGTCTTCCCGCCATTTACCCACTATGATGGACAGCTTACTCAAGGGACCCCTGCGCACTTCGGCGAGATTGCATAGTAACACACACATTGTCGCTGGAACTAGTTGAAGCTCAAATGCAGTGACTCATTCATCAGCCCAAAAACAATCGTGAGCGTTGGGAGGCTGGGCAGCTGTGCCTTCTTCCCAAATCTACCGTCGAAAATCAGCTGTGATGCTGGACAGAGGCCTTTGCATCCTTGACTTTCACGAGCGCAATCCCTGTGCTGTTCCTGTGCCCACGAGCTTCTGTATCTTCATCTGCTGCTCTGATCGGTCTCTGACCTTATATACACACAAGAGGCATGTTCACTCGCATGGAAGCCCCGCACGTTTGGCCCCGCCCACACACACGCGGTGTGCACCGTCTTCCCGCCATTTACCCACTATGATGGACAGCTCACTCAAGGGACCCCTGCGCACTTCGGCGAGATTGCATAGTAACACACACATTGTCGCTGGAACTAGTTGAAGCTCAAATGCAGTGACTCATTCATCAGCCCAAAAACAATCGTGATCGTTGGGAGGCTGGGCAGCTGTGCCTTCTTCCCAAATCTACCGTCGAAAATCAGCTGTGATGCTGGACAGAGGCCTTTGCATCCTTGACTTTCACGAGCGCAATCCCTGTGCTGTTCCTGTGCCCACGAGCTTCTGTATCTTCAGCTGCTGCTCTGATCGGTCTCTGACCTTATATACACACAAGAGGCATGTTCACTCGCATGGAAGCCCCGCCCGTTTGGCCCCGCCCACACACACGAGGTGTGCACCCTCTTCCCGCCATTTACACACTATGATGGACAGCTTACTCAAGGGACCCCTGCGCACTTCGGCGAGATTGCATAGTAACACACATTGTCGCTGGAACTAGTTGAAGCTCAAATGCAGTGACTCATTCATCAGCCCAAAAACAATCGTGAGCGTCGTGGAGGCTGGGCAGCTGTGCCTTCTTCCCAAATCTACCGTCAAAAATCAGCTGTGATGCTGGACAGAGGCCTTTGCATCCTTGACTTTCAAGAGCGCAATCCCTGTGCTGTTCCTGTGACCTCGAGCTTCTGTATCTTCAGCTGCTGCTCTGATCGGTCTCTGACCTTATATACACACAAGAGGCATGTTCACTCGCATGGAAGCCCCGCCCGTTTGGCCCCGCCCACACACACACGGTGTGCACCCTCTTCCCGCCATTTACCCACTATGATGGACAGCTCACTCAAGGGACCCCTGCGCACTTGGGCGCGAATGCATAGTAACACACACATGGTCGCTGTAGACAACTCTCTGGCACTTTAGGCAGCTGTAGTGTAGTAAAAGCACTATACATTTACCCAACGAGGTAGCACTTACTGATTATCCAGTAGAAAGTACTCCAGTTGAGTAGAGGTATGGCACAAAACGGTGGCGTCTTCTTGAATAAATATGAAGGGCAGGGTCCATTCTGGCAAGATGGTCCTGGCACAAAAATTAAACCTCAACAGGAAGCACTTACAGATATCATTACAGCATGTGCCCTAGTTGAAGCTTAAATTCAGTGACTCATTCATCAGCCCAAAAACAATCGTGAGCGTCGTGGAGGCTGGGCAGGTGTGCCTTCTTCCCAAATATACCATCGAAAATAAGCTGTGATGCTGGACAGAGGCATTTGCATCCTTGACTTTCACGAGCGCAATCCCTGTGCTGTTCCTGTGACCTCGAGCTTCTGTATCTTCAGCTGCTGCTCTGATCGGTCTCTGACCTTATATACACACAAGAGGCATGTTCACTCGCATGGAAGCCCCGCCCATTTGGCCCCGCCCACACACACGCGGTGTGCACCGTCTTCCCGCCATTTACCCACTATGATGGACAGCTTACTCAAGGGACCCCTGCGCACTTCGGCGAGATTGCATAGTAACACACACATTGTCGCTGGAACTAGTTGAAGCTCAAATGCAGTGACTCATTCATCAGCCCAAAAACAATCGTGAGCGTTGGGAGGCTGGGCAGCTGTGCCTTCTTCCCAAATCTACCGTCGAAAATCAGCTGTGATGCTGGACAGAGGCCTTTGCATCCTTGACTTTCACGAGCGCAATCCCTGTGCTGTTCCTGTGCCCACGAGCTTCTGTATCTTCATCTGCTGCTCTGATCGGTCTCTGACCTTATATACACACAAGAGGCATGTTCACTCGCATGGAAGCCCCGCACGTTTGGCCCCGCCCACACACACGCGGTGTGCACCGTCTTCCCGCCATTTACCCACTATGATGGACAGCTCACTCAAGGGACCCCTGCGCACTTCGGCGAGATTGCATAGTAACACACACATTGTCGCTGGAACTAGTTGAAGCTCAAATGCAGTGACTCATTCATCAGCCCAAAAACAATCGTGATCGTTGGGAGGCTGGGCAGCTGTGCCTTCTTCCCAAATCTACCGTCGAAAATCAGCTGTGATGCTGGACAGAGGCCTTTGCATCCTTGACTTTCACGAGCGCAATCCCTGTGCTGTTCCTGTGCCCACGAGCTTCTGTATCTTCAGCTGCTGCTCTGATCGGTCTCTGACCTTATATACACACAAGAGGCATGTTCACTCGCATGGAAGCCCCGCCCGTTTGGCCCCGCCCACACACACGAGGTGTGCACCCTCTTCCCGCCATTTACACACTATGATGGACAGCTTACTCAAGGGACCCCTGCGCACTTCGGCGAGATTGCATAGTAACACACATTGTCGCTGGAACTAGTTGAAGCTCAAATGCAGTGACTCATTCATCAGCCCAAAAACAATCGTGAGCGTCGTGGAGGCTGGGCAGCTGTGCCTTCTTCCCAAATCTACCGTCAAAAATCAGCTGTGATGCTGGACAGAGGCCTTTGCATCCTTGACTTTCAAGAGCGCAATCCCTGTGCTGTTCCTGTGACCTCGAGCTTCTGTATCTTCAGCTGCTGCTCTGATCGGTCTCTGACCTTATATACACACAAGAGGCATGTTCACTCGCATGGAAGCCCCGCCCGTTTGGCCCCGCCCACACACACACGGTGTGCACCCTCTTCCCGCCATTTACCCACTATGATGGACAGCTCACTCAAGGGACCCCTGCGCACTTGGGCGCGAATGCATAGTAACACACACATGGTCGCTGTAGACAACTCTCTGGCACTTTAGGCAGCTGTAGTGTAGTAAAAGCACTATACATTTACCCAACGAGGTAGCACTTACTGATTATCCAGTAGAAAGTACTCCAGTTGAGTAGAGGTATGGCACAAAACGGTGGCGTCTTCTTGAATAAATATGAAGGGCAGGGTCCATTCTGGCAAGATGGTCCTGGCACAAAAATTAAACCTCAACAGGAAGCACTTACAGATATCATTACAGCATGTGCCCTAGTTGAAGCTTAAATTCAGTGACTCATTCATCAGCCCAAAAACAATCGTGAGCGTCGTGGAGGCTGGGCAGGTGTGCCTTCTTCCCAAATATACCATCGAAAATAAGCTGTGATGCTGGACAGAGGCATTTGCATCCTTGACTTTCACGAGCGCAATCCCTGTGCTGTTCCTGTGACCTCGAGCTTCTGTATCTTCAGCTGCTGCTCTGATCGGTCTCTGACCTTATATACACACAAGAGGCATGTTCACTCGCATGGAAGCCCCGCCCATTTGGCCCCGCCCACACACACGAGGTGTGCACCCTCTTCCCGCCATTTACCCACTATGATGGACAGCTCACTCAAGGGACCCCTGCGCACTTCGGCGAGATTGCATAGTAACACACACATTGTCGCTGGAACTAGTTGAAGCTCAAATGCAGTGACTCATTCATCAGCCCAAAAACAATCGTGAGCGTTGGGAGGCTGGGCAGCTGTGCCTTCTTCCCAAATCTACCGTCGAAAATCAGCTGTGATGCTGGACAGAGGCCTTTGCATCCTTGACTTTCACGAGCGCAATCCCTGTGCTGTTCCTGTGCCCACGAGCTTCTGTATCTTCATCTGCTGATCTGATCGGTCTCTGACCTTATATACACACAAGAGGCATGTTCACTCGCATGGAAGCCCCGCCCGTTTGGCCCCGCCCACACACACGAGGTGTGCACCCTCTTCCCGCCATTTACACACTATGATGGACAGCTTACTCAAGGGACCCCTGCGCACTTCGGCGAGATTGCATAGTAACACACATTGTCGCTGGAACTAGTTGAAGCTCAAATGCAGTGACTCATTCATCAGCCCAAAAACAATCGTGAGCGTTGGGAGGCTGGGCAGCTGTGCCTTCTTCCCAAATCTACCGTCAAAAATCAGCTGTGATGCTGGACAGAGGCCTTTGCATCCTTGACTTTCAAGAGCACAATCCCTGTGCTGTTCCTGTGACCTCGAGCTTCTGTATCTTCAGCTGCTGCTCTGATCGGTCTCTGACCTTATATACACACAAGAGGCATGTTCACTCGCATGGAATCCCCGCCCGTTTGGCCCCGCCCACACACACGCGGTGTGCACCGTCTTCCCGCCATTTACCCACTATGATGGACAGCTCACTCAAGGGACCCCTGCGCACTTCGGCGAGATTGCATAGTAACACACACATTGTCGCTGGAACTAGTTGAAGCTCAAATGCAGTGACTCATTCATCAGCCCAAAAACAATTGTGAGCGTCGTGGAGGCTGGGCAGGTGTGCCTTCTTCCCAAATCTACCGTCGAAAATCAGCTGTGATGCTGGACAGAGGCCTTTGCATCCTTGACTTTCAAGAGCGCAATCCCTGTGCTGTTCCTGTGACCTCGAGCTTCTGTATCTTCAGCTGCTGCTCTGATCGGTCTCTGACCTTATATACACACAAGAGGCATGTTCACTCGCATGGAAGCCCCGCCCGTTTGGCCCCGCCCACACACACGAGGTGTGCACCCTCTTCCCGCCATTTACACACTATGATGGACAGCTCACTCAAGGGACCCCTGCGCACTTGGGCGCGAATGCATAGTAACACACACATGGTCGCTGTAGACAACTCTCTGGCACTTTAGGCAGCTGTAGTGTAGTAAAAGCACTATACATTTACCCAACGAGGTAGCACTTACTGATTATCCAGTAGAAAGTACTCCAGTTGAGTAGAGGTATGGCACAAAACGGTGGCGTCTTCTTGAATAAATATGAAGGGCAGGGTCCATTCTGGCACGATGGTCCTGGCACAAAAATTAAACCTCAACAGGAAGCACTTACAGATATCATTACAGCATGTGCCCTAGTTGAAGCTTAAATTCAGTGACTCATTCATCAGCCCAAAAACAATCGTGAGCGTCGTGGAGGCTGGGCAGGTGTGCCTTCTTCCCAAATCTACCATCGAAAATCAGCTGTGATGCTGGACAGAGGCATTTGCATCCTTGACTTTCACGAGCGCAATCCCTGTGCTGTTCCTGTGACCTCGAGCTTCTGTATCTTCAGCTGCTGCTCTGATCGGTCTCTGACCTTATATACACACAAGAGGCATGTTCACTCGCATGGAAGCCCCGCCCGTTTGGCCCCGCCCACACACACGAGGTGTGCACCCTCTTCCCGCCATTTACACACTATGATGGACAGCTTACTCAAGGGACCCCTGCGCACTTCGGCGAGATTGCATAGTAACACACATTGTCGATGGAACTAGTTGAAGCTCAAATGCAGTGACTCATTCATCAGCCCAAAAACAATCGTGAGCGTTGGGAGGCTGGGCAGCTGTGCCTTCTTCCCAAATCTACCTTCAAAAATCAGCTGTGATGCTGGACAGAGGCCTTTGCATCCTTGACTTTCAAGAGCGCAATCCCTGTGCTGTTCCTGTGACCACGAGCTTCTGTATCTTCAGCTGCTGCTCTGATCGGTCTCTGACCTTATACACACACAAGAGGCATGTTCACTCGCATGGAAGCCCCGCCCGTTTGGCCCCGCCCACACACACGCGGTGTGCACCGTCTTCCCGCCATTTACCCACTATGATGGACAGCTCACTCAAGGGACCCCTGCGCACTTCGGCGAGATTGCATAGTAACACACACATTGTCGCTGGAACTAGTTGAAGCTCAAATGCAGTGACTCATTCATCAGCCCAAAAACAATCGTGAGCGTTGGGAGGCTGGGCAGCTGTGCCTTCTTCCCAAATCTACCGTCGAAAATCAGCTGTGATGCTGGACAGAGGCCTTTGCATCCTTGACTTTCACGAGCGCAATCCCTGTGCTGTTCCTGTGCCCACGAGCTTCTGTATCTTCATCTGCTGCTCTGATCGGTCTCTGACCTTATATACACACAAGAGGCATGTTCACTCGCATGGAAGCCCTGCCCGTTTGGCCCCGCCCACACACACGTGGTGTGCACCGTCTTCCCGCCATTTACCCACTATGATGGACAGTTCACTCAAGGGACCCCTGCGCACTTCGGCGCGATTGCATAGTAACACACACTTGGTTGCTGGAACAAGTTGAAGCTTAAATTCAGTGACTCATTCATCAGCCCAAAAACAATCGTGAGCGTCGTGGAGGCTGGGCAGGTGTGCCTTCTTCCCAAATATACCATCGAAAATCAGCTGTGATGCTGGACAGAGGCATTTGCATCCTTGACTTTCACGAGCGCAATCCCTGTGCTGTTCCTGTGACCTCGAGCTTCTGTATCTTCAGCTGCTGCTCTGATCGGTCTCTGACCTTATATACACACAAGAGGCATGTTCACTCGCATGGAAGCCCCGCCCGTTTGGCCCCGCCCACACACACGAGGTGTGCACCCTCTTCCCGCCATTTACACACTATGATGGACAGCTTACTCAAGGGACCCCTGCGCACTTCGGCGAGATTGCATAGTAACACACATTGTCGCTGGAACTAGTTGAAGCTCAAATGCAGTGACTCATTCATCAGCCCAAAAACAATCGTGAGCGTTGGGAGGCTGGGCAGCTGTGCCTTCTTCCCAAATCTACCGTCAAAAATCAGCTGTGATGCTGGACAGAGGCCTTTGCATCCTTGACTTTCAAGAGCGCAATCCCTGTGCTGTTCCTGTGACCTCGAGCTTCTGTATCTTCAGCTGCTGCTCTGATCGGTCTCTGACCTTATATACACACAAGAGGCATGTTCACTCGCATGGAATCCCCGCCCGTTTGGCCCCGCCCACACACACACGGTGTGCACCCTCTTCCCGCCATTTACCCACTATGATGGACAGCTCACTCAAGGGACCCCTGCGCACTTCGGCGCGAATGCATAGTAACACACACATTGTCCCTGGAACTAGTTGAAGCTCAAATGCAGTGACTCATTCATCAGCCCAAAAACAATCGTGAGCGTTGGGAGGCTGGGCAGCTGTGCCTTCTTCCCAAATCTACCGTCAAAAATCAGCTGTGATGCTGGACAGAGGCCTTTGCATCCTTGACTTTCAAGAGCGCAATCCCTGTGCTGTTCCTGTGCCCAGGAGCTTCTGTATCTTCATCTGCTGCTCTGATCGGTCTCTGACCTTATATACACACAAGAGGCATGTTCACTCGCATGGCAGCCCCGCCCGTTTGGCCCCGCCCACACACACGCGGTGTGCACCGTCTTCCCGCCATTTACCCACTATGATGGACAGCTCACTCAAGGGACCCCTGCGCACTTCGGCGAGATTGCATAGTAACACACACATTGTCGCTGGAACTAGTTGAAGCTCAAATGCAGTGACTCATTCATCAGCCCAAAAACAATCGTGAGCGTTGGGAGGCTGGGCAGCTGTGCCTTCTTCCCAAATCTACCGTCGAAAATCAGCTGTGATGCTGGACAGAGGGCTTTGCATCCTTGACTTTCACGAGCGCAATCCCTGTGCTGTTCCTGTGCCCACGAGCTTCTGTATCTTCATCTGCTGCTCTGATCGGTCTCTGACCTTATATACACACAAGAGGCATGTTCACTCGCATGGAAGCCCCACCCGTTTGGCCCCGCCCACACACACGTGGTGTGCACCGTCTTCCCGCCATTTACCCACTATGATGGACAGTTCACTCAAGGGACCCCTGCGCACTTCGGCGCGATTGCATAGTAACACACACTTGGTTGCTGGAACTAGTTGAAGCTCAAATGCAGTGACTCATTCATCAGCCCAAAAACAATTGTGAGCGTCGTGGAGGCTGGGCAGGTGTGCCTTCTTCCCAAATCTACCGTCGAAAATCAGCTGTGATGCTGGACAGAGGCCTTTCCATCCTTGACTTTCAAGAGCGCAATCCCTGTGCTGTTCCTGTGACCTCGAGCTTCTGTATCTTCAGCTGCTGCTCTGATCGGTCTCTGACCTTATATACACACAAGAGGCATGTTCACTCGCATGGAAGCCCCGCCCGTTTGGCCCCGCCCACACACACACGGTGTGCACCCTCTTCCCGCCATTTACCCACTATGATGGACAGCTCACTCAAGGGACCCCTGCGCACTTGGGCGCGAATGCATAGTAACACACACATGGTCGCTGTAGACAACTCTCTGGCACTTTAGGCAGCTGTAGTGTAGTAAAAGCACTATACATTTACCCAACGAGGTAGCACTTACTGATTATCCAGTAGAAAGTACTCCAGTTGAGTAGAGGTATGGCACAAAACGGTGGCGTCTTCTTGAATAAATATGAAGGGCAGGGTCCATTCTGGCACGATGGTCCTGGCACAAAAATTAAACCTCAACAGGAAGCACTTACAGATATCATTACAGCATGTGCCCTAGTTGAAGCTTAAATTCAGTGACTCATTCATCAGCCCAAAAACAATCGTGAGCGTCGTGGAGGCTGGGCAGGTGTGCCTTCTTCCCAAATCTACCGTCGAAAATCAGCTGTGATGCTGGACAGAGGCCTTTGCATCCTTGACTTTCACGAGCGCAATCCCTGTGCTGTTCCTGTGCCCACGAGCTTCTGTATCTTCATCTGCTGCTCTGATCGGTCTCTGACCTTATATACACACAAGAGGCATGTTCACTCGCATGGAAGCCCCGCCCGTTTGGCCCCGCCCACACACACGTGGTGTGCACCGTCTTCCCGCCATTTACCCACTATGATGGACAGTTCACTCAAGGGACCCCTGCGCACTTCGGCGCGATTGCATAGTAACACACACTTGGTTGCTGGAACAAGTTGAAGCTTAAATTCAGTGACTCATTCATCAGCCCAAAAACAATCGTGAGCGTCGTGGAGGCTGGGCAGGTGTGCCTTCTTCCCAAATATACCATCGAAAATCAGCTGTGATGCTGGACAGAGGCATTTGCATCCTTGACTTTCACGAGCGCAATCCCTGTGCTGTTCCTGTGACCTCGAGCTTCTGTATCTTCAGCTGCTGCTCTGATCGGTCTCTGACCTTATATACACACAAGAGGCATGTTCACTCGCATGGAAGCCCCGCCCGTTTGGCCCCGCCCACACACACGAGGTGTGCACCCTCTTCCCGCCATTTACACACTATGATGGACAGCTTACTCAAGGGACCCCTGCGCACTTCGGCGAGATTGCATAGTAACACACATTGTCGCTGGAACTAGTTGAAGCTCAAATGCAGTGACTCATTCATCAGCCCAAAAACAATCGTGAGCGTTGGGAGGCTGGGCAGCTGTGCCTTCTTCCCAAATCTACCGTCGAAAATCAGCTGTGATGCTGGACAGAGGCCTTTGCATCCTTGACTTTCACGAGCGCAATCCCTGTGCTGTTCCTGTGCCCACGAGCTTCTGTATCTTCATCTGCTGCTCTGATCGGTCTCTGACCTTATATACACACATGGTCGCTGTAGACAACTCTCTGGCACTTTAGGCAGCTGTAGTGTAGTAAAAGCACTATACATTTACCCAACGAGGTAGCACTTACTGATTATCCAGTAGAAAGTACTCCAGTTGAGTAGAGGTATGGCACAAAACGGTGGCGTCTTCTTGAATAAATATGAAGGGCAGGGTCCATTCTGGCACGATGGTCCTGGCACAAAAATTAAACCTCAACAGGAAGCACTTACAGATATCATTACAGCCTGTGCCCTAGTTGAAGCTTAAATTCAGTGACTCATTCATCAGCCCAAAAACAATCGTGAGCGTTGGGAGGCTGGGCAGCTGTGCCTTCTTCCCAAATCTACCGTCAAAAATCAGCTGTGATGCTGGACAGAGGCCTTTGCATCCTTGACTTTCAAGAGCGCAATCCCTGTGCTGTTCCTGTGCCCACGAGCTTCTGTATCTTCATCTGCTGCTCTGATCGGTCTCTGACCTTATATACACACAAGAGGCATGTTCACTCGCATGGAAGCCCCGCCCGTTTGGCCCCGCCCACACACACGCGGTGTGCACCGTCTTCCCGCCATTTACCCACTATGATGGACAGCTCACTCAAGGGACCCCTGCGCACTTCGGCGAGATTGCATAGTAACACACACATTGTCGCTGGAACTAGTTGAAGCTCAAATGCAGTGACTCATTCATCAGCCCAAAAACAATCGTGAGCGTGGGGAGGCTGGGCAGCTGTGCCTTCTTCCCAAATATACCATCGAAAATAAGCTGTGATGCTGGACAGAGGCATTTGCATCCTTGACTTTCACAAGCGCAATCCCTGTGCTATTCCTGTGACCTCGAGCTTCTGTATCTTCAGCTGCTGCTCTGATCGGTCTCTGACCTTATATACACACAAGAGGCATGTTCACTCGCATGGAAGCCCCGCCCCTTTGGCCCCGCCCACACACACGAGGTGTGCACCCTCTTCCCGCCATTTACCCACTATGATGGACAGTTCACTCAAGGGACCCCTGCGCCCATCGGCGCGAATGCATAGTAACACACACATTGTCGCTGGAACAAGTTGAAGCTTAAATTCAGTGACTCATTCATCAGCCCAAAAACAATCGTGAGCGTCGTGGAGGCTGGGCAGGTGTGCCTTCTTCCCAAATATACCATCGAAAATCAGCTGTGATGCTGGACAGAGGCATTTGCATCCTTGACTTTCACGAGCGCAATCCCTGTGCTGTTCCTGTGACCTCGAGCTTCTGTATCTTCAGCTGCTGCTCTGATCGGTCTCTGACCTTATATACACACAAGAGGCATGTTCACTCGCATGGAAGCCCCGCCCGTTTGGCCCCGCCCACACACACGAGGTGTGCACCCTCTTCCCGCCATTTACACACTATGATGGACAGCTTACTCAAGGGACCCCTGCGCACTTCGGCGAGATTGCATAGTAACACACATTGTCGCTGGAACTAGTTGAAGCTCAAATGCAGTGACTCATTCATCAGCCCAAAAACAATCGTGAGCGTTGGGAGGCTGGGCAGCTGTGCCTTCTTCCCAAATCTACCGTCAAAAATCAGCTGTGATGCTGGACAGAGGCCTTTGCATCCTTGACTTTCAAGAGCGCAATCCCTGTGCTGTTCCTGTGACCACGAGCTTCTGTATCTTCATCTGCTGCTCTGATCGGTCTCTGACCTTATATACACACAAGAGGCATGTTCACTCGCATGGAAGCCCCGCCCGTTTGGCCCCGCCCACACACACGCGGTGTGCACCGTCTTCCCGCCATTTACCCACTATGATGGACAGCTCACTCAAGGGACCCCTGCGCACTTCGGCGAGATTGCATAGTAACACACACATTGTCGCTGGAACTAGTTGAAGCTCAAATGCAGTGACTCATTCATCAGCCCAAAAACAATCGTGAGCGTTGGGAGGCTGGGCAGCTGTGCCTTCTTCCCAAATCTACCGTCGAAAATCAGCTGTGATGCTGGACAGAGGCCTTTGCATCCTTGACTTTCAAGAGCGCAATCCCTGTGCTGTTCCTGTGACCTCGAGCTTCTGTATCTTCAGCTGCTGCTCTGATCGGTCTCTGACCTTATATACACACAAGAGGCATGTTCACTCGCATGGAATCCCCGCCCGTTTGGCCCCGCCCACACACACGCGGTGTGCACCGTCTTCCCGCCATTTACCCACTATGATGGACAGCTCACTCAAGGGACCCCTGCGCACTTCGGCGAGATTGCATAGTAACACACACATGGTCGCTGTAGACAACTCTCTGGCACTTTAGGCAGCTGTAGTGTAGTAAAAGCACTATACATTTACCCAACGAGGTAGCACTTACTGATTATCCAGTAGAAAGTACTCCAGTTGAGTAGAGGTATAGCACAAAACGGTGGCGTCTTCTTGAATAAATATGAAGGGCAGGGTCCATTCTGGCACGATGGTCCTGGCACAAAAATTAAACCTCAACAGGAAGCACTTACAGATATCATTACAGCATGTGCCCTAGTTGAAGCTTAAATTCAGTGACTCATTCATCAGCCCAAAAACAATCGTGAGCGTCGTGGAGGCTGGGCAGGTGTGCCTTCTTCCCAAATATACCATCGAAAATCAGCTGTGATGCTGGACAGAGGCATTTGCATCCTCGACTTTCACGAGCGCAATCCCTGTGCTGTTCCTGTGACCTCGAGCTTCTGTATCTTCAGCTGCTGCTCTGATCGGTCTCTGACCTTATATACACACAAGAGGCATGTTCACTCGCATGGAAGCCCCGCCCATTTGGCCCCGCCCACACACGAGGTGTGCACCCTCTTCCCGCCATTTACCCACTATGATGGACAGTTCACTCAAGGGACCCCTGCGCCCTTCGGCGCGAATGCATAGTAACACACACATTGTCGCTGGAACAAGTTGAAGCTTAAATTCAGTGACTCATTCATCAGCCCAAAAACAATCGTGAGCGTCGTGGAGGCTGGGCAGGTGTGCCTTCTTCCCAAATATACCATCGAAAATCAGCTGTGATGCTGGACAGAGGCATTTGCATCCTTGACTTTCACGAGCGCAATCCCTGTGCTGTTCCTGTGACCTCGAGCTTCTGTATCTTCAGCTGCTGCTCTGATCGGTCTCTGACCTTATATACACACAAGAGGCATGTTCACTCACATGGAAGCCCCGCCCGTTTGGCCCCGCCCACACACACGCGGTGTGCACCGTCTTCCCGCCATTTACCCACTATGATGGACAGCTCACTCAAGGGACCCCTGCGCACTTCGGCGAGATTGCATAGTAACATACACATTGTCGCTGGAACTAGTTGAAGCTCAAATGCAGTGACTCATTCATCAGCCCAAAAACAATCGTGAGCGTTGGGAGGCTGGGCAGCTGTGCCTTCTTCCCAAATCTACCGTCGAAAATCAGCTGTGATGCTGGACAGAGGCCTTTGCATCCTTGACTTTCACGAGCGCAATCCCTGTGCTGTTCCTGTGCCCACGAGCTTCTGTATCTTCATCTGCTGCTCTGATCGGTCTCTGACCTTATATACACACAAGAGGCATGTTCACTCGCATGGAAGCCCCGCCCGTTTGGCCCCGCCCACACACACGAGGTGTGCACCCTCTTCCCGCCATTTACGCACTATGATGGACAGCTTACTCAAGGGACCCCTGCGCACTTCGGCGAGATTGCATAGTAACACACACATTGTCGCTGGAACTAGTTGAAGCTCAAATGCAGTGACTCATTCATCAGCCCAAAAACAATCGTGAGCGTTGGGAGGCTGGGCAGCTGTGCCTTCTTCCCAAATCTACCGTCGAAAATCAGCTGTGATGCTGGACAGAGGCCTTTGCATCCTTGACTTTCAAGAGCGCAATCCCTGTGCTGTTCCTGTGACCACGAGCTTCTGTATCTTCAGCTGCTGCTCTGATCGGTCTCTGACCTTATATACACACAAGAGGCATGTTCACTCGCATGGAAGCCCCGCCCGTTTGGCCCCGCCCACACACACGAGGTGTGCACCCTCTTCCCGCCATTTACACACTATGATGGACAGCTTACTCAAGGGACCCCTGCGCACTTCGGCGAGATTGCATAGTAACACACATTGTCGCTGGAACTAGTTGAAGCTCAAATGCAGTGACTCATTCATCAGCCCAAAAACAATCGTGAGCGTTGGGAGGCTGGGCAGCTGTGCCTTCTTCCCAAATCTACCGTCAAAAATCAGCTGTGATGCTGGACAGAGGCCTTTGCATCCTTGACTTTCAAGAGCGCAATCCCTGTGCTGTTCCTGTGACCTCGAGCTTCTGTATCTTCAGCTGCTGCTCTGATCGGTCTCTGACCTTATATACACACAAGAGGCATGTTCACTCGCATGGAATCCCCGCCCGTTTGGCCCCGCCCACACACACGCGGTGTGCACCGTCTTCCCGCCATTTACCCACTATGATGGACAGCTTACTCAAGGGACCCCTGCGCACTTCGGCGAGATTGCATAGTAACACACACATTGTCGCTGGAACTAGTTGAAGCTCAAATGCAGTGACTCATTCATCAGCCCAAAAACAATCGTGAGCGTTGGGAGGCTGGGCAGCTGTGCCTTCTTCCCAAATCTACCGTCGAAAATCAGCTGTGATGCTGGACAGAGGCCTTTGCATCCTTGACTTTCACGAGCGCAATCCCTGTGCTGTTCCTGTGCCCACGAGCTTCTGTATCTTCATCTGCTGCTCTGATCGGTCTCTGACCTTATATACACACAAGAGGCATGTTCACTCGCATGGAAGCCCCGCACGTTTGGCCCCGCCCACACACACGCGGTGTGCACCGTCTTCCCGCCATTTACCCACTATGATGGACAGCTCACTCAAGGGACCCCTGCGCACTTCGGCGAGATTGCATAGTAACACACACATTGTCGCTGGAACTAGTTGAAGCTCAAATGCAGTGACTCATTCATCAGCCCAAAAACAATCGTGATCGTTGGGAGGCTGGGCAGCTGTGCCTTATTCCCAAATCTACCGTCGAAAATCAGCTGTGATGCTGGACAGAGGCCTTTGCATCCTTGACTTTCACGAGCGCAATCCCTGTGCTGTTCCTGTGCCCACGAGCTTCTGTATCTTCAGCTGCTGCTCTGATCGGTCTCTGACCTTATATACACACAAGAGGCATGTTCACTCGCATGGAAGCCCCGCCCGTTTGGCCCCGCCCACACACACGAGGTGTGCACCCTCTTCCCGCCATTTACACACTATGATGGACAGCTTACTCAAGGGACCCCTGCGCACTTCGGCGAGATTGCATAGTAACACACATTGTCGCTGGAACTAGTTGAAGCTCAAATGCAGTGACTCATTCATCAGCCCAAAAACAATCGTGAGCGTCGTGGAGGCTGGGCAGCTGTGCCTTCTTCCCAAATCTACCGTCAAAAATCAGCTGTGATGCTGGACAGAGGCCTTTGCATCCTTGACTTTCAAGAGCGCAATCCCTGTGCTGTTCCTGTGACCTCGAGCTTCTGTATCTTCAGCTGCTGCTCTGATCGGTCTCTGACCTTATATACACACAAGAGGCATGTTCACTCGCATGGAAGCCCCGCCCGTTTGGCCCCGCCCACACACACACGGTGTGCACCCTCTTCCCGCCATTTACCCACTATGATGGACAGCTCACTCAAGGGACCCCTGCGCACTTGGGCGCGAATGCATAGTAACACACACATGGTCGCTGTAGACAACTCTCTGGCACTTTAGGCAGCTGTAGTGTAGTAAAAGCACTATACATTTACCCAACGAGGTAGCACTTACTGATTATCCAGTAGAAAGTACTCCAGTTGAGTAGAGGTATGGCACAAAACGGTGGCGTCTTCTTGAATAAATATGAAGGGCAGGGTCCATTCTGGCACGATGGTCCTGGCACAAAAATTAAACCTCAACAGGAAGCACTTACAGATATCATTACAGCATGTGCCCTAGTTGAAGCTTAAATTCAGTGACTCATTCATCAGCCCAAAAACAATCGTGAGCGTCGTGGAGGCTGGGCAGGTGTGCCTTCTTCCCAAATATACCATCGAAAATCAGCTGTGATGCTGGACAGAGGCATTTGCATCCTTGACTTTCACGAGCGCAATCCCTGTGCTGTTCCTGTGACCTCGAGCTTCTGTATCTTCAGCTGCTGCTCTGATCGGTCTCTGACCTTATATACACACAAGAGGCATGTTCACTCGCATGGAAGCCCCACCCATTTGGCCCGCCCACACACACGAGGTGTGCACCCTCTTCCCGCCATTTACCCACTATGATGGACAGTTCACTCAAGGGACCCCTGCGCCCTTCGGCGCGAATGCATAGTAACACACACATTGTCGCTGGAACAAGTTGAAGCTTAAATTCAGTGACTCATTCATCAGCCCAAAAACAATCGTGAGCGTCGTGGAGGCTGGGCAGGTGTGCCTTCTTCCCAAATATACCATCGAAAATCAGCTGTGATGCTGGACAGAGGCATTTGCAGCCTTGACTTTCACGAGCGCAATCCCTGTGCTGTTCCTGTGACCTCGAGCTTCTGTATCTTCAGCTGCTGCTCTGATCGGTCTCTGACCTTATATACACACAAGAGGCATGTTCACTCGCATGGAAGCCCCGCCCGTTTGGCCCCGCCCACACACACGAGGTGTGCACCCTCTTCCCGCCATTTACACACTATGATGGACAGCTTACTCAAGGGACCCCTGCGCACTTCGGCGAGATTGCATAGTAACACACATTGTCGCTGGAACTAGTTGAAGCTCAAATGCAGTGACTCATTCATCAGCCCAAAAACAATCGTGAGCGTTGGGAGGCTGGGCAGCTGTGCCTTCTTCCCAAATCTACCGTCAAAAATCAGCTGTGATGCTGGACAGAGGCCTTTGCATCCTTGACTTTCAAGAGCGCAATCCCTGTGCTGTTCCTGTGACCTCGAGCTTCTGTATCTTCAGCTGCTGCTCTGATCGGTCTCTGACCTTATATACACACAAGAGGCATGTTCACTCGCATGGAATCCCCGCCCGTTTGGCCCCGCCCACACACACACGGTGTGCACCCTCTTCCCGCCATTTACCCACTATGATGGACAGCTCACTCAAGGGACCCCTGCGCACTTCGGCGCGAATGCATAGTAACACACACATTGTCCCTGGAACTAGTTGAAGCTCAAATGCAGTGACTCATTCATCAGCCCAAAAACAATCGTGAGCGTTGGGAGGCTGGGCAGCTGTGCCTTCTTCCCAAATCTACCGTCAACAATCAGCTGTGATGCTGGACAGAGGCCTTTGCATCCTTGACTTTCAAGAGCGCAATCCCTGTGCTGTTCCTGTGCCCACGAGCTTCTGTATCTTCATCTGCTGCTCTGATCGGTCTCTGACCTTATATACACACAAGAGGCATGTTCACTCGCATGGCAGCCCCGCCCGTTTGGCCCCGCCCACACACACGCGGTGTGCACCGTCTTCCCGCCATTTACCCACTATGATGGACAGCTCACTCAAGGGACCCCTGCGCACTTCGGCGAGATTGCATAGTAACACACACATTGTCGCTGGAACTAGTTGAAGCTCAAATGCAGTGACTCATTCATCAGCCCAAAAACAATCGTGAGCGTTGGGAGGCTGGGCAGCTGTGCCTTCTTCCCAAATCTACCGTCGAAAATCAGCTGTGATGCTGGACAGAGGGCTTTGCATCCTTGACTTTCACGAGCGCAATCCCTGTGCTGTTCCTGTGCCCACGAGCTTCTGTATCTTCATCTGCTGCTCTGATCGGTCTCTGACCTTATATACACACAAGAGGCATGTTCACTCGCATGGAAGCCCCACCCGTTTGGCCCCGCCCACACACACGTGGTGTGCACCGTCTTCCCGCCATTTACCCACTATGATGGACAGTTCACTCAAGGGACCCCTGCGCACTTCGGCGCGATTGCATAGTAACACACACTTGGTTGCTGGAACTAGTTGAAGCTCAAATGCAGTGACTCATTCATCAGCCCAAAAACAATTGTGAGCGTCGTGGAGGCTGGGCAGGTGTGCCTTCTTCCCAAATCTACCGTCGAAAATCAGCTGTGATGCTGGACAGAGGCCTTTCCATCCTTGACTTTCAAGAGCGCAATCCCTGTGCTGTTCCTGTGACCTCGAGCTTCTGTATCTTCAGCTGCTGCTCTGATCGGTCTCTGACCTTATATACACACAAGAGGCATGTTCACTCGCATGGAAGCCCCGCCCGTTTGGCCCCGCCCACACACACACGGTGTGCACCCTCTTCCCGCCATTTACCCACTATGATGGACAGCTCACTCAAGGGACCCCTGCGCACTTGGGCGCGAATGCATAGTAACACACACATGGTCGCTGTAGACAACTCTCTGGCACTTTAGGCAGCTGTAGTGTAGTAAAAGCACTATACATTTACCCAACGAGGTAGCACTTACTGATTATCCAGTAGAAAGTACTCCAGTTGAGTAGAGGTATGGCACAAAACGGTGGCGTCTTCTTGAATAAATATGAAGGGCAGGGTCCATTCTGGCACGATGGTCCTGGCACAAAAATTAAACCTCAACAGGAAGCACTTACAGATATCATTACAGCATGTGCCCTAGTTGAAGCTTAAATTCAGTGACTCATTCATCAGCCCAAAAACAATCGTGAGCGTCGTGGAGGCTGGGCAGGTGTGCCTTCTTCCCAAATATACCATCGAAAATCAGCTGTGATGCTGGACAGAGGCATTTGCATCCTTGACTTTCACGAGCGCAATCCCTGTGCTGTTCCTGTGACCTCGAGCTTCTGTATCTTCAGCTGCTGCTCTGATCGGTCTCTGACCTTATATACACACAAGAGGCATGTTCATTCGCATGGAAGCCCCGCCCGTTTGGCCCCGCCCACACACACGCGGTGTGCACCGTCTTCCCGCCATTTACCCACTATGATGGACAGCTCACTCAAGGGACCCCTGCGCACTTCGGCGCGATTGCATAGTAACACACACTTGGTTGCTGGAACAAGTTGAAGCTTAAATTCAGTGACTCATTCATCAGCCCAAAAACAATCGTGAGCGTCGTGGAGGCTGGGCAGGTGTGCCTTCTTCCCAAATATACCATCGAAAATCAGCTGTGATGCTGGACAGAGGCATTTGCATCCTTGACTTTCACGAGCGCAATCCCTGTGCTGTTCCTGTGACCTCGAGCTTCTGTATCTTCAGCTGCTGCTCTGATCGGTCTCTGACCTTATATACACACAAGAGGCATGTTCATTCGCATGGAAGCCCCGCCCGTTTGGCCCCGCCCACACACACGCGGTGTGCACCGTCTTCCCGCCATTTACCCACTATGATGGACAGCTCACTCAAGGGACCCCTGCGCACTTCGGCGAGATTGCATAGTAACACACACATTGTCGCTGGAACTAGTTGAAGCTCAAATGCAGTGACTCATTCATCAGCCCAAAAACAATCGTGAGCGTTGGGAGGCTGGGCAGCTGTGCCTTCTTCCCAAATCTACCGTCGAAAATCAGCTGTGATGCTGGACAGAGGCCTTTGCATCCTTGACTTTCAAGAGCGCAATCCCTGTGCTGTTCCTGTGACCTCGAGCTTCTGTATCTTCAGCTGCTGCTCTGATCGGTCTCTGACCTTATATACACACAAGAGGCATGTTCACTCGCATGGAAGCCCCACCCATTTGGCCCGCCCACACACACGAGGTGTGCACCCTCTTCCCGCCATTTACCCACTATGATGGACAGCTCACTCAAGGGACCCCTGCGCACTTCGGCGCGAATGCATAGTAACACACACATTGTCCCTGGAACTAGTTGAAGCTCAAATGCAGTGACTCATTCATCAGCCCAAAAACAATCGTGAGCGTTGGGAGGCTGGGCAGCTGTGCCTTCTTCCCAAATCTACCGTCAAAAATCAGCTGTGATGCTGGACAGAGGCCTTTGCATCCTTGACTTTCAAGAGCGCAATCCCTGTGCTGTTCCTGTGCCCACGAGCTTCTGTATCTTCATCTGCTGCTCTGATCGGTCTCTGACCTTATATACACACAAGAGGCATGTTCACTCGCATGGCAGCCCCGCCCGTTTGGCCCCGCCCACACACACGCGGTGTGCACCGTCTTCCCGCCATTTACCCACTATGATGGACAGCTCACTCAAGGGACCCCTGCGCACTTCGGCGAGATTGCATAGTAACACACACATTGTCGCTGGAACTAGTTGAAGCTCAAATGCAGTGACTCATTCATCAGCCCAAAAACAATCGTGAGCGTTGGGAGGCTGGGCAGCTGTGCCTTCTTCCCAAATCTACCGTCGAAAATCAGCTGTGATGCTGGACAGAGGGCTTTGCATCCTTGACTTTCACGAGCGCAATCCCTGTGCTGTTCCTGTGCCCACGAGCTTCTGTATCTTCATCTGCTGCTCTGATCGGTCTCTGACCTTATATACACACAAGAGGCATGTTCACTCGCATGGAAGCCCCGCCCGTTTGGCCCCGCCCACACACACGTGGTGTGCACCGTCTTCCCGCCATTTACCCACTATGATGGACAGTTCACTCAAGGGACCCCTGCGCACTTCGGCGCGATTGCATAGTAACACACACTTGGTTGCTGGAACTAGTTGAAGCTCAAATGCAGTGACTCATTCATCAGCCCAAAAACAATTGTGAGCGTCGTGGAGGCTGGGCAGGTGTGCCTTCTTCCCAAATCTACCGTCGAAAATCAGCTGTGATGCTGGACAGAGGCCTTTCCATCCTTGACTTTCAAGAGCGCAATCCCTGTGCTGTTCCTGTGACCTCGAGCTTCTGTATCTTCAGCTGCTGCTCTGATCGGTCTCTGACCTTATATACACACAAGAGGCATGTTCACTCGCATGGAAGCCCCGCCCGTTTGGCCCCGCCCACACACACACGGTGTGCACCCTCTTCCCGCCATTTACCCACTATGATGGACAGCTCACTCAAGGGACCCCTGCGCACTTGGGCGCGAATGCATAGTAACACACACATGGTCGCTGTAGACAACTCTCTGGCACTTTAGGCAGCTGTAGTGTAGTAAAAGCACTATACATTTACCCAACGAGGTAGCACTTACTGATTATCCAGTAGAAAGTACTCCAGTTGAGTAGAGGTATGGCACAAAACGGTGGCGTCTTCTTGAATAAATATGAAGGGCAGGGTCCATTCTGGCACGATGGTCCTGGCACAAAAATTAAACCTCAACAGGAAGCACTTACAGATATCATTACAGCATGTGCCCTAGTTGAAGCTTAAATTCAGTGACTCATTCATCAGCCCAAAAACAATCGTGAGCGTCGTGGAGGCTGGGCAGGTGTGCCTTCTTCCCAAATCTACCGTCGAAAATCAGCTGTGATGCTGGACAGAGGCCTTTGCATCCTTGACTTTCACAAGCGCAATCCCTGTGCTGTTCCTGTGCCCACGAGCTTCTGTATCTTCATCTGCTGCTCTGATCGGTCTCTGACCTTATATACACACAAGAGGCATGTTCACTCGCATGGAAGCCCCGCCTGTTTGGCCCCGCCCACACACACGTGGTGTGCACCGTCTTCCCGCCATTTACCCACTATGATGGACAGTTCACTCAAGGGACCCCTGCGCACTTCGGCGCGATTGCATAGTAACACACACTTGGTTGCTGGAACAAGTTGAAGCTTAAATTCAGTGACTCATTCATCAGCCCAAAAACAATCGTGAGCGTCGTGGAGGCTGGGCAGGTGTGCCTTCTTCCCAAATATACCATCGAAAATCAGCTGTGATGCTGGACAGAGGCATTTGCATCCTTGACTTTCACGAGCGCAATCCCTGTGCTGTTCCTGTGACCTCGAGCTTCTGTATCTTCAGCTGCTGCTCTGATCGGTCTCTGACCTTATATACACACAAGAGGCATGTTCACTCGCATGGAAGCCCCGCCCGTTTGGCCCCGCCCACACACACGAGGTGTGCACCCTCTTCCCGCCATTTACACACTATGATGGACAGCTTACTCAAGGGACCCCTGCGCACTTCGGCGAGATTGCATAGTAACACACATTGTCGCTGGAACTAGTTGAAGCTCAAATGCAGTGACTCATTCATCAGCCCAAAAACAATCGTGAGCGTTGGGAGGCTGGGCAGCTGTGCCTTCTTCCCAAATCTACCGTCGAAAATCAGCTGTGATGCTGGACAGAGGCCTTTGCATCCTTGACTTTCACGAGCGCAATCCCTGTGCTGTTCCTGTGCCCACGAGCTTCTGTATCTTCATCTGCTGCTCTGATCGGTCTCTGACCTTATATACACACATGGTCGCTGTAGACAACTCTCTGGCACTTTAGGCAGCTGTAGTGTAGTAAAAGCACTATACATTTACCCAACGAGGTAGCACTTACTGATTATCCAGTAGAAAGTACTCCAGTTGAGTAGAGGTATGGCACAAAACGGTGGCGTCTTCTTGAATAAATATGAAGGGCAGGGTCCATTCTGGCACGATGGTCCTGGCACAAAAATTAAACCTCAACAGGAAGCACTTACAGATATCATTACAGCATGTGCCCTAGTTGAAGCTCAAATGCAGTGACTCATTCATCAGCCCAAAAACAATCGTGAGCGTTGGGAGGCTGGGCAGCTGTGCCTTCTTCCCAAATCTACCGTCAAAAATCATGCTGGACAGAGGCCTTTGCATCCTTGACTTTCAAGAGCGCAATCCCTGTGCTGTTCCTGTGACCTCGAGCTTCTGTATCTTCAGCTGCTGCTCTGATCGGTCTCTGACCTTATATACACACAAGAGGCATGTTCACTCGCATGGAATCCCCGCCCGTTTGGCCCCGCCCACACACACGCGGTGTGCACCGTCTTCCCGCCATTTACCCACTATGATGGACAGCTCACTCAAGGGACCCCTGCGCACTTCGGCGAGATTGCATAGTAACACACACATTGTCGCTGGAACTAGTTGAAGCTCAAATGCAGTGACTCATTCATCAGCCCAAAAACAATTGTGAGCGTCGTGGAGGCTGGGCAGGTGTGCCTTCTTCCCAAATCTACCGTCGAAAATCAGCTGTGATGCTGGACAGAGGCCTTTGCATCCTTGACTTTCAAGAGCGCAATCCCTGTGCTGTTCCTGTGACCTCGAGCTTCTGTATCTTCAGCTGCTGCTCTGATCGGTCTCTGACCTTATATACACACAAGAGGCATGTTCACTCGCATGGAAGCCCCGCCCGTTTGGCCCCGCCCACACACACACGGTGTGCACCCTCTTCCCGCCATTTACCCACTATGATGGACAGCTCACTCAAGGGACCCCTGCGCACTTGGGCGCGAATGCATAGTAACACACACATGGTCGCTGTAGACAACTCTCTGGCACTTTAGGCAGCTGTAGTGTAGTAAAAGCACTATACATTTACCCAACGAGGTAGCACTTACTGATTATCCAGTAGAAAGTACTCCAGTTGAGTAGAGGTATGGCACAAAACGGTGGCGTCTTCTTGAATAAATATGAAGGGCAGGGTCCATTCTGGCACGATGGTCCTGGCACAAAAATTAAACCTCAACAGGAAGCACTTACAGATATCATTACAGCATGTGCCCTAGTTGAAGCTTAAATTCAGTGACTCATTCATCAGCCCAAAAACAATCGTGAGCGTCGTGGAGGCTGGGCAGGTGTGCCTTCTTCCCAAATATACCATCGAAAATCAGCTGTGATGCTGGACAGAGGCATTTGCATCCTTGACTTTCACGAGCGCAATCCCTGTGCTGTTCCTGTGACCTCGAGCTTCTGTATCTTCAGCTGCTGCTCTGATCGGTCTCTGACCTTATATACACACAAGAGGCATGTTCACTCGCATGGAAGCCCCACCCATTTGGCCCGCCCACACACACGAGGTGTGCACCCTCTTCCCGCCATTTACCCACTATGATGGACAGTTCACTCAAGGGACCCCTGCGCCCTTCGGCGCGAATGCATAGTAACACACACATTGTCGCTGGAACAAGTTGAAGCTTAAATTCAGTGACTCATTCATCAGCCCAAAAACAATCGTGAGCGTCGTGGAGGCTGGGCAGGTGTGCCTTCTTCCCAAATATACCATCGAAAATCAGCTGTGATGCTGGACAGAGGCATTTGCAGCCTTGACTTTCACGAGCGCAATCCCTGTGCTGTTCCTGTGACCTCGAGCTTCTGTATCTTCAGCTGCTGCTCTGATCGGTCTCTGACCTTATATACACACAAGAGGCATGTTCACTCGCATGGAAGCCCCGCCCGTTTGGCCCCGCCCACACACACGAGGTGTGCACCCTCTTCCCGCCATTTACACACTATGATGGACAGCTTACTCAAGGGACCCCTGCGCACTTCGGCGAGATTGCATAGTAACACACATTGTCGATGGAACTAGTTGAAGCTCAAATGCAGTGACTCATTCATCAGCCCAAAAACAATCGTGAGCGTTGGGAGGCTGGGCAGCTGTGCCTTCTTCCCAAATCTACCTTCAAAAATCAGCTGTGATGCTGGACAGAGACCTTTGCATCCTTGACTTTCAAGAGCGCAATCCCTGTGCTGTTCCTGTGACCACGAGCTTCTGTATCTTCAGCTGCTGCTCTGATCGGTCTCTGACCTTATACACACACAAGAGGCATGTTCACTCGCATGGAAGCCCCGCCCGTTTGGCCCCGCCCACACACACGTGGTGTGCACCGTCTTCCCGCCATTTACCCACTATGATGGACAGCTCACTCAAGGGACCCCTGCGCACTTCGGCGAGATTGCATAGTAACACACACATTGTCGCTGGAACTAGTTGAAGCTCAAATGCAGTGACTCATTCATCAGCCCAAAAACAATCGTGAGCGTTGGGAGGCTGGGCAGCTGTGCCTTCTTCCCAAATCTACCGTCGAAAATCAGCTGTGATGCTGGACAGAGGCCTTTGCATCCTTGACTTTCACGAGCGCAATCCCTGTGCTGTTCCTGTGCCCACGAGCTTCTGTATCTTCATCTGCTGCTCTGATCGGTCTCTGACCTTATATACACACAAGAGGCATGTTCACTCGCATGGAAGCCCTGCCCGTTTGGCCCCGCCCACACACACGTGGTGTGCACCGTCTTCCCGCCATTTACCCACTATGATGGACAGTTCACTCAAGGGACCCCTGCGCACTTCGGCGCGATTGCATAGTAACACACACTTGGTTGCTGGAACAAGTTGAAGCTTAAATTCAGTGACTCATTCATCAGCCCAAAAACAATCGTGAGCGTCGTGGAGGCTGGGCAGGTGTGCCTTCTTCCCAAATATACCATCGAAAATCAGCTGTGATGCTGGACAGAGGCATATGCATCCTTGACTTTCACGAGCGCAATCCCTGTGCTGTTCCTGTGACCTCGAGCTTCTGTATCTTCAGCTGCTGCTCTGATCGGTCTCTGACCTTATATACACACAAGAGGCATGTTCACTCGCATGGAAGCCCCGCCCGTTTGGCCCCGCCCACACACACGAGGTGTGCACCCTCTTCCCGCCATTTACACACTATGATGGACAGCTTACTCAAGGGTCCCCTGCGCACTTCGGCGAGATTGCATAGTAACACACATTGTCGCTGGAACTAGTTGAAGCTCAAATGCAGTGACTCATTCATCAGCCCAAAAACAATCGTGAGCGTTGGGAGGCTGGGCAGCTGTGCCTTCTTCCCAAATCTACCGTCAAAAATCAGCTGTGATGCTGGACAGAGGCCTTTGCATCCTTGACTTTCAAGAGCGCAATCCCTGTGCTGTTCCTGTGACCACGAGCTTCTGTATCTTCATCTGCTGCTCTGATCGGTCTCTGACCTTATATACACACAAGAGGCATGTTCACTCGCATGGAAGCCCCGCCCACACACACGCGGTGTGCACCGTCTTCCCGCCATTTACCCACTATGATGGACAGCTCACTCAAGGGACCCCTGCGCACTTCGGCGCGATTGCATAGTAACACACACTTGGTTGCTGGAACTAGTTGAAGCTCAAATGCAGTGACTCATTCATCAGCCCAAAAACAATTGTGAGCGTCGTGGAGGCTGGGCAGGTGTGCCTTCTTCCCAAATCTACCGTCGAAAATCAGCTGTGATGCTGGACAGAGGCCTTTCCATCCTTGACTTTCAAGAGCGCAATCCCTGTGCTGTTCCTGTGACCTCGAGCTTCTGTATCTTCAGCTGCTGCTCTGATCGGTCTCTGACCTTATATACACACAAGAGGCATGTTCACTCGCATGGAAGCCCCGCCCGTTTGGCCCCGCCCACACACACACGGTGTGCACCCTCTTCCCGCCATTTACCCACTATGATGGACAGCTCACTCAAGGGACCCCTGCGCACTTGGGCGCGAATGCATAGTAACACACACATGGTCGCTGTAGACAACTCTCTGGCACTTTAGGCAGCTGTAGTGTAGTAAAAGCACTATACATTTACCCAACGAGGTAGCACTTACTGATTATCCAGTAGAAAGTACTCCAGTTGAGTAGAGGTATGGCACAAAACGGTGGCGTCTTCTTGAATAAATATGAAGGGCAGGGTCCATTCTGGCACGATGGTCCTGGCACAAAAATTAAACCTCAACAGGAAGCACTTACAGATATCATTACAGCATGTGCCCTAGTTGAAGCTTAAATTCAGTGACTCATTCATCAGCCCAAAAACAATCGTGAGCGTCGTGGAGGCTGGGCAGGTGTGCCTTCTTCCCAAATATACCATCGAAAATCAGCTGTGATGCTGGACAGAGGCATTTGCATCCTTGACTTTCACGAGCGCAATCCCTGTGCTGTTCCTGTGACCTCGAGCTTCTGTATCTTCAGCTGCTGCTCTGATCGGTCTCTGACCTTATATACACACAAGAGGCATGTTCACTCGCATGGAAGCCCCACCCATTTGGCCCGCCCACACACACGAGGTGTGCACCCTCTTCCCGCCATTTACCCACTATGATGGACAGTTCACTCAAGGGACCCCTGCGCCCTTCGGCGCGAATGCATAGTAACACACACATTGTCGCTGGAACAAGTTGAAGCTTAAATTCAGTGACTCATTCATCAGCCCAAAAACAATCGTGAGCGTCGTGGAGGCTGGGCAGGTGTGCCTTCTTCCCAAATATACCATCGAAAATCAGCTGTGATGCTGGACAGAGGCATTTGCAGCCTTGACTTTCACGAGCGCAATCCCTGTGCTGTTCCTGTGACCTCGAGCTTCTGTATCTTCAGCTGCTGCTCTGATCGGTCTCTGACCTTATATACACACAAGAGGCATGTTCACTCGCATGGAAGCCCCGCCCGTTTGGCCCCGCCCACACACACGAGGTGTGCACCCTCTTCCCGCCATTTACACACTATGATGGACAGCTTACTCAAGGGACCCCTGCGCACTTCGGCGAGATTGCATAGTAACACACATTGTCGATGGAACTAGTTGAAGCTCAAATGCAGTGACTCATTCATCAGCCCAAAAACAATCGTGAGCGTTGGGAGGCTGGGCAGCTGTGCCTTCTTCCCAAATCTACCTTCAAAAATCAGCTGTGATGCTGGACAGAGACCTTTGCATCCTTGACTTTCAAGAGCGCAATCCCTGTGCTGTTCCTGTGACCACGAGCTTCTGTATCTTCAGCTGCTGCTCTGATCGGTCTCTGACCTTATACACACACAAGAGGCATGTTCACTCGCATGGAAGCCCCGCCCGTTTGGCCCCGCCCACACACACGTGGTGTGCACCGTCTTCCCGCCATTTACCCACTATGATGGACAGCTCACTCAAGGGACCCCTGCGCACTTCGGCGAGATTGCATAGTAACACACACATTGTCGCTGGAACTAGTTGAAGCTCAAATGCAGTGACTCATTCATCAGCCCAAAAACAATCGTGAGCGTTGGGAGGCTGGGCAGCTGTGCCTTCTTCCCAAATCTACCGTCGAAAATCAGCTGTGATGCTGGACAGAGGCCTTTGCATCCTTGACTTTCACGAGCGCAATCCCTGTGCTGTTCCTGTGCCCACGAGCTTCTGTATCTTCATCTGCTGCTCTGATCGGTCTCTGACCTTATATACACACAAGAGGCATGTTCACTCGCATGGAAGCCCTGCCCGTTTGGCCCCGCCCACACACACGTGGTGTGCACCGTCTTCCCGCCATTTACCCACTATGATGGACAGTTCACTCAAGGGACCCCTGCGCACTTCGGCGCGATTGCATAGTAACACACACTTGGTTGCTGGAACAAGTTGAAGCTTAAATTCAGTGACTCATTCATCAGCCCAAAAACAATCGTGAGCGTCGTGGAGGCTGGGCAGGTGTGCCTTCTTCCCAAATATACCATCGAAAATCAGCTGTGATGCTGGACAGAGGCATATGCATCCTTGACTTTCACGAGCGCAATCCCTGTGCTGTTCCTGTGACCTCGAGCTTCTGTATCTTCAGCTGCTGCTCTGATCGGTCTCTGACCTTATATACACACAAGAGGCATGTTCACTCGCATGGAAGCCCCGCCCGTTTGGCCCCGCCCACACACACGAGGTGTGCACCCTCTTCCCGCCATTTACACACTATGATGGACAGCTTACTCAAGGGTCCCCTGCGCACTTCGGCGAGATTGCATAGTAACACACATTGTCGCTGGAACTAGTTGAAGCTCAAATGCAGTGACTCATTCATCAGCCCAAAAACAATCGTGAGCGTTGGGAGGCTGGGCAGCTGTGCCTTCTTCCCAAATCTACCGTCAAAAATCAGCTGTGATGCTGGACAGAGGCCTTTGCATCCTTGACTTTCAAGAGCGCAATCCCTGTGCTGTTCCTGTGACCACGAGCTTCTGTATCTTCATCTGCTGCTCTGATCGGTCTCTGACCTTATATACACACAAGAGGCATGTTCACTCGCATGGAAGCCCCGCCCACACACACGCGGTGTGCACCGTCTTCCCGCCATTTACCCACTATGATGGACAGCTCACTCAAGGGACCCCTGCGCACTTCGGCGCGATTGCATAGTAACACACACTTGGTTGCTGGAACTAGTTGAAGCTCAAATGCAGTGACTCATTCATCAGCCCAAAAACAATTGTGAGCGTCGTGGAGGCTGGGCAGGTGTGCCTTCTTCCCAAATCTACCGTCGAAAATCAGCTGTGATGCTGGACAGAGGCCTTTCCATCCTTGACTTTCAAGAGCGCAATCCCTGTGCTGTTCCTGTGACCTCGAGCTTCTGTATCTTCAGCTGCTGCTCTGATCGGTCTCTGACCTTATATACACACAAGAGGCATGTTCACTCGCATGGAAGCCCCGCCCGTTTGGCCCCGCCCACACACACACGGTGTGCACCCTCTTCCCGCCATTTACCCACTATGATGGACAGCTCACTCAAGGGACCCCTGCGCACTTGGGCGCGAATGCATAGTAACACACACATGGTCGCTGTAGACAACTCTCTGGCACTTTAGGCAGCTGTAGTGTAGTAAAAGCACTATACATTTACCCAACGAGGTAGCACTTACTGATTATCCAGTAGAAAGTACTCCAGTTGAGTAGAGGTATGGCACAAAACGGTGGCGTCTTCTTGAATAAATATGAAGGGCAGGGTCCATTCTGGCACGATGGTCCTGGCACAAAAATTAAACCTCAACAGGAAGCACTTACAGATATCATTACAGCATGTGCCCTAGTTGAAGCTTAAATTCAGTGACTCATTCATCAGCCCAAAAACAATCGTGAGCGTCGTGGAGGCTGGGCAGGTGTGCCTTCTTCCCAAATCTACCGTCGAAAATCAGCTGTGATGCTGGACAGAGGCCTTTGCATCCTTGACTTTCACGAGCGCAATCCCTGTGCTGTTCCTGTGCCCACGAGCTTCTGTATCTTCATCTGCTGCTCTGATCGGTCTCTGACCTTATATACACACAAGAGGCATGTTCACTCGCATGGAAGCCCCGCCCGTTTGGCCCCGCCCACACACACGTGGTGTGCACCGTCTTCCCGCCATTTACCCACTATGATGGACAGTTCACTCAAGGGACCCCTGCGCACTTCGGCGCGATTGCATAGTAACACACACTTGGTTGCTGGAACAAGTTGAAGCTTAAATTCAGTGACTCATTCATCAGCCCAAAAACAATCGTGAGCGTCGTGGAGGCTGGGCAGGTGTGCCTTCTTCCCAAATATACCATCGAAAATCAGCTGTGATGCTGGACAGAGGCATTTGCATCCTTGACTTTCACGAACGCAATCCCTGTGCTGTTCCTGTGACCTCGAGCTTCTGTATCTTCAGCTGCTGCTCTGATCGGTCTCTGACCTTATATACACACAAGAGGCATGTTCACTCGCATGGAAGCCCCGCCCGTTTGGCCCCGCCCACACACACGAGGTGTGCACCCTCTTCCCGCCATTTACACACTATGATGGACAGCTTACTCAAGGGACCCCTGCGCACTTCGGCGAGATTGCATAGTAACACACATTGTCGCTGGAACTAGTTGAAGCTCAAATGCAGTGACTCATTCATCAGCCCAAAAACAATCGTGAGCGTTGGGAGGCTGGGCAGCTGTGCCTTCTTCCCAAATCTACCGTCGAAAATCAGCTGTGATGCTGGACAGAGGCCTTTGCATCCTTGACTTTCACGAGCGCAATCCCTGTGCTGTTCCTGTGCCCACGAGCTTCTGTATCTTCATCTGCTGCTCTGATCGGTCTCTGACCTTATATACACACATGGTCGCTGTAGACAACTCTCTGGCACTTTAGGCAGCTGTAGTGTAGTAAAAGCACTATACATTTACCCAACGAGGTAGCACTTACTGATTATCCAGTAGAAAGTACTCCAGTTGAGTAGAGGTATGGCACAAAACGGTGGCGTCTTCTTGAATAAATATGAAGGGCAGGGTCCATTCTGGCACGATGGTCCTGGCACAAAAATTAAACCTCAACAGGAAGCACTTACAGATATCATTACAGCATGTGCCCTAGTTGAAGCTTAAATTCAGTGACTCATTCATCAGCCCAAAAAAAATCGTGAGCGTTGGGAGGCTGGGCAGCTGTGCCTTCTTCCCAAATCTACCGTCAAAAATCAGCTGTGATGCTGGACAGAGGCCTTTGCATCCTTGACTTTCAAGAGCGCAATCCCTGTGCTGTTCCTGTGCCCACGAGCTTCTGTATCTTCATCTGCTGCTCTGATCGGTCTCTGACCTTATATACACACAAGAGGCATGTTCACTCGCATGGAAGCCCCGCCCGTTTGGCCCCGCCCACACACACGCGGTGTGCACCGTCTTCCCGCCATTTACCCACTATGATGGACAGCTCACTCAAGGGACCCCTGCGCACTTCGGCGAGATTGCATAGTAACACACACATTGTCGCTGGAACTAGTTGAAGCTCAAATGCAGTGACTCATTCATCAGCCCAAAAACAATCGTGAGCGTGGGGAGGCTGGGCAGCTGTGCCTTCTTCCCAAATATACCATCGAAAATAAGCTGTGATGCTGGACAGAGGCATTTGCATCCTTGACTTTCACAAGCGCAATCCCTGTGCTATTCCTGTGACCTCGAGCTTCTGTATCTTCAGCTGCTGCTCTGATCGGTCTCTGACCTTATATACACACAAGAGGCATGTTCACTCGCATGGAAGCCCCGCCCCTTTGGCCCCGCCCACACACACGAGGTGTGCACCCTCTTCCCGCCATTTACCCACTATGATGGACAGTTCACTCAAGGGACCCCTGCGCCCTTCGGCGAGATTGCATAGTAACACACATTGTCGCTGGAACTAGTTGAAGCTCAAATGCAGTGACTCATTCATCAGCCCAAAAACAATCGTGAGCGTTGGGAGGCTGGGCAGCTGTGCCTTCTTCCCAAATCTACCGTCAAAAATCAGCTGTGATGCTGGACAGAGGCCTTTGCATCCTTGACTTTCAAGAGCGCAATCCCTGTGCTGTTCCTGTGACCTCGAGCTTCTGTATCTTCAGCTGCTGCTCTGATCGGTCTCTGACCTTATATACACACAAGAGGCATGTTCACTCGCATGGAATCCCCGCCCGTTTGGCCCCGCCCACACACACGCGGTGTGCACCGTCTTCCCGCCATTTACCCACTATGATGGACAGCTTACTCAAGGGACCCCTGCGCACTTCGGCGAGATTGCATAGTAACACACACATTGTCGCTGGAACTAGTTGAAGCTCAAATGCAGTGACTCATTCATCAGCCCAAAAACAATCGTGAGCGTTGGGAGGCTGGGCAGCTGTGCCTTCTTCCCAAATCTACCGTCGAAAATCAGCTGTGATGCTGGACAGAGGCCTTTGCATCCTTGACTTTCACGAGCGCAATCCCTGTGCTGTTCCTGTGCCCACGAGCTTCTGTATCTTCATCTGCTGCTCTGATCGGTCTCTGACCTTATATACACACAAGAGGCATGTTCACTCGCATGGAAGCCCCGCACGTTTGGCCCCGCCCACACACACGCGGTGTGCACCGTCTTCCCGCCATTTACCCACTATGATGGACAGCTCACTCAAGGGACCCCTGCGCACTTCGGCGAGATTGCATAGTAACACACACATTGTCGCTGGAACTAGTTGAAGCTCAAATGCAGTGACTCATTCATCAGCCCAAAAACAATCGTGATCGTTGGGAGGCTGGGCAGCTGTGCCTTCTTCCCAAATCTACCGTCGAAAATCAGCTGTGATGCTGGACAGAGGCCTTTGCATCCTTGACTTTCACGAGCGCAATCCCTGTGCTGTTCCTGTGCCCACGAGCTTCTGTATCTTCAGCTGCTGCTCTGATCGGTCTCTGACCTTATATACACACAAGAGGCATGTTCACTCGCATGGAAGCCCCGCCCGTTTGGCCCCGCCCACACACACGAGGTGTGCACCCTCTTCCCGCCATTTACCCACTATGATGGACAGTTCACTCAAGGGACCCCTGCGCCCTTCGGCGCGAATGCATAGTAACACACACATTGTCGCTGGAACAAGTTGAAGCTTAAATTCAGTGACTCATTCATCAGCCCAAAAACAATCGTGAGCGTCGTGGAGGCTGGGCAGGTGTGCCTTCTTCCCAAATATACCATCGAAAATCAGCTGTGATGCTGGACAGAGGCCTTTGCATCCTTGACTTTCAAGAGCGCAATCCCTGTGCTGTTCCTGTGACCTCGAGCTTCTGTATCTTCAGCTGCTGCTCTGATCGGTCTCTGACCTTATATACACACAAGAGGCATGTTCACTCGCATGGAATCCCCGCCCGTTTGGCCCCGCCCACACACACGCGGTGTGCACCGTCTTCCCGCCATTTACCCACTATGATGGACAGCTCACTCAAGGGACCCCTGCGCACTTCGGCGAGATTGCATAGTAACACACACATGGTCGCTGTAGACAACTCTCTGGCACTTTAGGCAGCTGTAGTGTAGTAAAAGCACTATACATTTACCCAACGAGGTAGCAC
The DNA here is from genome assembly GCF_964261635.1 of Lissotriton helveticus. Taxonomy (NCBI): domain Eukaryota; kingdom Metazoa; phylum Chordata; class Amphibia; order Caudata; family Salamandridae; genus Lissotriton; species Lissotriton helveticus. The sequence continues at coordinate 114,721,805 of NC_136069.1, forward strand.
TTACTGATTATCCAGTAGAAAGTACTCCAGTTGAGTAGAGGTATAGCACAAAACGGTGGCGTCTTCTTGAATAAATATGAAGGGCAGGGTCCATTCTGGCACGATGGTCCTGGCACAAAAATTAAACCTCAACAGGAAGCACTTACAGATATCATTACAGCATGTGCCCTAGTTGAAGCTTAAATTCAGTGACTCATTCATCAGCCCAAAAACAATCGTGAGCGTCGTGGAGGCTGGGCAGGTGTGCCTTCTTCCCAAATATACCATCGAAAATCAGCTGTGATGCTGGACAGAGGCATTTGCATCCTCGACTTTCACGAGCGCAATCCCTGTGCTGTTCCTGTGACCTCGAGCTTCTGTATCTTCAGCTGCTGCTCTGATCGGTCTCTGACCTTATATACACACAAGAGGCATGTTCACTCGCATGGAAGCCCCGCCCATTTGGCCCCGCCCACACACGAGGTGTGCACCCTCTTCCCGCCATTTACCCACTATGATGGACAGTTCACTCAAGGGACCCCTGCGCCCTTCGGCGCGAATGCATAGTAACACACACATTGTCGCTGGAACAAGTTGAAGCTTAAATTCAGTGACTCATTCATCAGCCCAAAAACAATCGTGAGCGTCGTGGAGGCTGGGCAGGTGTGCCTTCTTCCCAAATATACCATTGAAAATCAGCTGTGATGCTGGACAGAGGCATTTGCATCCTTGACTTTCACGAGCGCAATCCCTGTGCTGTTCCTGTGACCTCGAGCTTCTGTATCTTCAGCTGCTGCTCTGATCGGTCTCTGACCTTATATACACACAAGAGGCATGTTCACTCACATGGAAGCCCCGCCCGTTTGGCCCCGCCCACACACACGCGGTGTGCACCGTCTTCCCGCCATTAACCCACTATGATGGACAGCTCACTCAAGGGACCCCTGCGCACTTCGGCGAGATTGCATAGTAACATACACATTGTCGCTGGAACTAGTTGAAGCTCAAATGCAGTGACTCATTCATCAGCCCAAAAACAATCGTGAGCGTTGGGAGGCTGGGCAGCTGTGCCTTCTTCCCAAATCTACCGTCGAAAATCAGCTGTGATGCTGGACAGAGGCCTTTGCATCCTTGACTTTCACGAGCGCAATCCCTGTGCTGTTCCTGTGCCCACGAGCTTCTGTATCTTCATCTGCTGCTCTGATCGGTCTCTGACCTTATATACACACAAGAGGCATGTTCACTCGCATGGAAGCCCAGCCCGTTTGGCCCCGCCCACACACACGAGGTGTGCACCCTCTTCCCGCCATTTACGCACTATGATGGACAGCTTACTCAAGGGACCCCTGCGCACTTCGGCGAGATTGCATAGTAACACACACATTGTCGCTGGAACTAGTTGAAGCTCAAATGCAGTGACTCATTCATCAGCCCAAAAACAATCGTGAGCGTTGGGAGGCTGGGCAGCTGTGCCTTCTTCCCAAATCTACCGTCGAAAATCAGCTGTGATGCTGGACAGAGGCCTTTGCATCCTTGACTTTCAAGAGCGCAATCCCTGTGCTGTTCCTGTGACCACGAGCTTCTGTATCTTCAGCTGCTGCTCTGATCGGTCTCTGACCTTATATACACACAAGAGGCATGTTCACTCGCATGGAAGCCCCGCCCGTTTGGCCCCGCCCACACACACGAGGTGTGCACCCTCTTCCCGCCATTTACACACTATGATGGACAGCTTACTCAAGGGACCCCTGCGCACTTCGGCGAGATTGCATAGTAACACACATTGTCGCTGGAACTAGTTGAAGCTCAAATGCAGTGACTCATTCATCAGCCCAAAAACAATCGTGAGCGTTGGGAGGCTGGGCAGCTGTGCCTTCTTCCCAAATCTACCGTCGAAAATCAGCTGTGATGCTGGACAGAGGCCTTTGCATCCTTGACTTTCACGAGCGCAATCCCTGTGCTGTTCCTGTGCCCACGAGCTTCTGTATCTTCATCTGCTGCTCTGATCGGTCTCTGACCTTATATACACACAAGAGGCATGTTCACTCGCATGGCAGCCCCGCCCGTTTGGCCCCGCCCACACACACGCGGTGTGCACCGTCTTCCCGCCATTTACCCACTATGATGGACAGCTCACTCAAGGGACCCCTGCGCACTTCGGCGAGATTGCATAGTAACACACACATTGTCGCTGGAACTAGTTGAAGCTCAAATGCAGTGACTCATTCATCAGCCCAAAAACAATCGTGAGCGTTGGGAGGCTGGGCAGCTGTGCCTTCTTCCCAAATCTACCGTCGAAAATCAGCTGTGATGCTGGACAGAGGGCTTTGCATCCTTGACTTTCACGAGCGCAATCCCTGTGCTGTTCCTGTGCCCAGGAGCTTCTGTATCTTCATCTGCTGCTCTGATCGGTCTCTGACCTTATATACACACAAGAGGCATGTTCACTCGCATGGAAGCCCCACCCGTTTGGCCCCGCCCACACACACGTGGTGTGCACCGTCTTCCCGCCATTTACCCACTATGATGGACAGTTCACTCAAGGGACCCCTGCGCACTTCGGCGCGATTGCATAGTAACACACACTTGGTTGCTGGAACTAGTTGAAGCTCAAATGCAGTGACTCATTCATCAGCCCAAAAACAATTGTGAGCGTCGTGGAGGCTGGGCAGGTGTGCCTTCTTCCCAAATCTACCGTCGAAAATCAGCTGTGATGCTGGACAGAGGCCTTTCCATCCTTGACTTTCAAGAGCGCAATCCCTGTGCTGTTCCTGTGACCTCGAGCTTCTGTATCTTCAGCTGCTGCTCTGATCGGTCTCTGACCTTATATACACACAAGAGGCATGTTCACTCGCATGGAAGCCCCGCCCGTTTGGCCCCGCCCACACACACACGGTGTGCACCCTCTTCCCGCCATTTACCCACTATGATGGACAGCTCACTCAAGGGACCCCTGCGCACTTGGGCGCGAATGCATAGTAACACACACATGGTCGCTGTAGACAACTCTCTGGCACTTTAGGCAGCTGTAGTGTAGTAAAAGCACTATACATTTACCCAACGAGGTAGCACTTACTGATTATCCAGTAGAAAGTACTCCAGTTGAGTAGAGGTATGGCACAAAACGGTGGCGTCTTCTTGAATAAATATGAAGGGCAGGGTCCATTCTGGCACGATGGTCCTGGCACAAAAATTAAACCTCAACAGGAAGCACTTACAGATATCATTACAGCATGTGCCCTAGTTGAAGCTTAAATTCAGTGACTCATTCATCAGCCCAAAAACAATCGTGAGCGTCGTGGAGGCTGGGCAGGTGTGCCTTCTTCCCAAATATACCATCGAAAATCAGCTGTGATGCTGGACAGAGGCATTTGCATCCTTGACTTTCACGAGCGCAATCCCTGTGCTGTTCCTGTGACCTCGAGCTTCTGTATCTTCAGCTGCTGCTCTGATCGGTCTCTGACCTTATATACACACAAGAGGCATGTTCACTCGCATGGAAGCCCCGCCCGTTTGGCCCCGCCCACACACACGAGGTGTGCACCCTCTTCCCGCCATTTACACACTATGATGGACAGCTTACTCAAGGGACCCCTGCGCACTTCGGCGAGATTGCATAGTAACACACATTGTCGCTGGAACTAGTTGAAGCTCAAATGCAGTGACTCATTCATCAGCCCAAAAACAATCGTGAGCGTTGGGAGGCTGGGCAGCTGTGCCTTCTTCCCAAATCTACCGTCGAAAATCAGCTGTGATGCTGGACAGAGGCCTTTGCATCCTTGACTTTCACGAGCGCAATCCCTGTGCTGTTCCTGTGCCCACGAGCTTCTGTATCTTCATCTGCTGCTCTGATCGGTCTCTGACCTTATATACACACATGGTCGCTGTAGACAACTCTCTGGCACTTTAGGCAGCTGTAGTGTAGTAAAAGCACTATACATTTACCCAACGAGGTAGCACTTACTGATTATCCAGTAGAAAGTACTCCAGTTGAGTAGAGGTATGGCACAAAACGGTGGCGTCTTCTTGAATAAATATGAAGGGCAGGGTCCATTCTGGCACGATGGTCCTGGCACAAAAATTAAACCTCAACAGGAAGCACTTACAGATATCATTACAGCATGTGCCCTAGTTGAAGCTTAAATTCAGTGACTCATTCATCAGCCCAAAAAAAATCGTGAGCGTTGGGAGGCTGGGCAGCTGTGCCTTCTTCCCAAATCTACCGTCAAAAATCAGCTGTGATGCTGGACAGAGGCCTTTGCATCCTTGACTTTCAAGAGCGCAATCCCTGTGCTGTTCCTGTGCCCACGAGCTTCTGTATCTTCATCTGCTGCTCTGATCGGTCTCTGACCTTATATACACACAAGAGGCATGTTCACTCGCATGGAAGCCCCGCCCGTTTGGCCCCGCCCACACACACGCGGTGTGCACCGTCTTCCCGCCATTTACCCACTATGATGGACAGCTCACTCAAGGGACCCCTGCGCACTTCGGCGAGATTGCATAGTAACACACACATTGTCGCTGGAACTAGTTGAAGCTCAAATGCAGTGACTCATTCATCAGCCCAAAAACAATCGTGAGCGTGGGGAGGCTGGGCAGCTGTGCCTTCTTCCCAAATATACCATCGAAAATAAGCTGTGATGCTGGACAGAGGCATTTGCATCCTTGACTTTCACAAGCGCAATCCCTGTGCTATTCCTGTGACCTCGAGCTTCTGTATCTTCAGCTGCTGCTCTGATCGGTCTCTGACCTTATATACACACAAGAGGCATGTTCACTCGCATGGAAGCCCCGCCCCTTTGGCCCCGCCCACACACACGAGGTGTGCACCCTCTTCCCGCCATTTACCCACTATGATGGACAGTTCACTCAAGGGACCCCTGCGCCCTTCGGCGAGATTGCATAGTAACACACATTGTCGCTGGAACTAGTTGAAGCTCAAATGCAGTGACTCATTCATCAGCCCAAAAACAATCGTGAGCGTTGGGAGGCTGGGCAGCTGTGCCTTCTTCCCAAATCTACCGTCAAAAATCAGCTGTGATGCTGGACAGAGGCCTTTGCATCCTTGACTTTCAAGAGCGCAATCCCTGTGCTGTTCCTGTGACCTCGAGCTTCTGTATCTTCAGCTGCTGCTCTGATCGGTCTCTGACCTTATATACACACAAGAGGCATGTTCACTCGCATGGAATCCCCGCCCGTTTGGCCCCGCCCACACACACGCGGTGTGCACCGTCTTCCCGCCATTTACCCACTATGATGGACAGCTTACTCAAGGGACCCCTGCGCACTTCGGCGAGATTGCATAGTAACACACACATTGTCGCTGGAACTAGTTGAAGCTCAAATGCAGTGACTCATTCATCAGCCCAAAAACAATCGTGAGCGTTGGGAGGCTGGGCAGCTGTGCCTTCTTCCCAAATCTACCGTCGAAAATCAGCTGTGATGCTGGACAGAGGCCTTTGCATCCTTGACTTTCACGAGCGCAATCCCTGTGCTGTTCCTGTGCCCACGAGCTTCTGTATCTTCATCTGCTGCTCTGATCGGTCTCTGACCTTATATACACACAAGAGGCATGTTCACTCGCATGGAAGCCCCGCACGTTTGGCCCCGCCCACACACACGCGGTGTGCACCGTCTTCCCGCCATTTACCCACTATGATGGACAGCTCACTCAAGGGACCCCTGCGCACTTCGGCGAGATTGCATAGTAACACACACTTGGTTGCTGGAACAAGTTGAAGCTTAAATTCAGTGACTCATTCATCAGCCCAAAAACAATCGTGATCGTTGGGAGGCTGGGCAGCTGTGCCTTCTTCCCAAATCTACCGTCGAAAATCAGCTGTGATGCTGGACAGAGGCATATGCATCCTTGACTTTCACGAGCGCAATCCCTGTGCTGTTCCTGTGACCTCGAGCTTCTGTATCTTCAGCTGCTGCTCTGATCGGTCTCTGACCTTATATACACACAAGAGGCATGTTCACTCGCATGGAAGCCCCGCCCGTTTGGCCCCGCCCACACACACGAGGTGTGCACCCTCTTCCCGCCATTTACACACTATGATGGACAGCTTACTCAAGGGTCCCCTGCGCACTTCGGCGAGATTGCATAGTAACACACATTGTCGCTGGAACTAGTTGAAGCTCAAATGCAGTGACTCATTCATCAGCCCAAAAACAATCGTGAGCGTTGGGAGGCTGGGCAGCTGTGCCTTCTTCCCAAATCTACCGTCAAAAATCAGCTGTGATGCTGGACAGAGGCCTTTGCATCCTTGACTTTCAAGAGCGCAATCCCTGTGCTGTTCCTGTGACCACGAGCTTCTGTATCTTCATCTGCTGCTCTGATCGGTCTCTGACCTTATATACACACAAGAGGCATGTTCACTCGCATGGAAGCCCCGCCCACACACACGCGGTGTGCACCGTCTTCCCGCCATTTACCCACTATGATGGACAGCTCACTCAAGGGACCCCTGCGCACTTCGGCGCGATTGCATAGTAACACACACTTGGTTGCTGGAACTAGTTGAAGCTCAAATGCAGTGACTCATTCATCAGCCCAAAAACAATTGTGAGCGTCGTGGAGGCTGGGCAGGTGTGCCTTCTTCCCAAATCTACCGTCGAAAATCAGCTGTGATGCTGGACAGAGGCCTTTCCATCCTTGACTTTCAAGAGCGCAATCCCTGTGCTGTTCCTGTGACCTCGAGCTTCTGTATCTTCAGCTGCTGCTCTGATCGGTCTCTGACCTTATATACACACAAGAGGCATGTTCACTCGCATGGAAGCCCCGCCCGTTTGGCCCCGCCCACACACACACGGTGTGCACCCTCTTCCCGCCATTTACCCACTATGATGGACAGCTCACTCAAGGGACCCCTGCGCACTTGGGCGCGAATGCATAGTAACACACACATGGTCGCTGTAGACAACTCTCTGGCACTTTAGGCAGCTGTAGTGTAGTAAAAGCACTATACATTTACCCAACGAGGTAGCACTTACTGATTATCCAGTAGAAAGTACTCCAGTTGAGTAGAGGTATGGCACAAAACGGTGGCGTCTTCTTGAATAAATATGAAGGGCAGGGTCCATTCTGGCACGATGGTCCTGGCACAAAAATTAAACCTCAACAGGAAGCACTTACAGATATCATTACAGCATGTGCCCTAGTTGAAGCTTAAATTCAGTGACTCATTCATCAGCCCAAAAACAATCGTGAGCGTCGTGGAGGCTGGGCAGGTGTGCCTTCTTCCCAAATCTACCGTCGAAAATCAGCTGTGATGCTGGACAGAGGCCTTTGCATCCTTGACTTTCACGAGCGCAATCCCTGTGCTGTTCCTGTGCCCACGAGCTTCTGTATCTTCATCTGCTGCTCTGATCGGTCTCTGACCTTATATACACACAAGAGGCATGTTCACTCGCATGGAAGCCCCGCCCGTTTGGCCCCGCCCACACACACGTGGTGTGCACCGTCTTCCCGCCATTTACCCACTATGATGGACAGTTCACTCAAGGGACCCCTGCGCACTTCGGCGCGATTGCATAGTAACACACACTTGGTTGCTGGAACAAGTTGAAGCTTAAATTCAGTGACTCATTCATCAGCCCAAAAACAATCGTGAGCGTCGTGGAGGCTGGGCAGGTGTGCCTTCTTCCCAAATATACCATCGAAAATCAGCTGTGATGCTGGACAGAGGCATTTGCATCCTTGACTTTCACGAACGCAATCCCTGTGCTGTTCCTGTGACCTCGAGCTTCTGTATCTTCAGCTGCTGCTCTGATCGGTCTCTGACCTTATATACACACAAGAGGCATGTTCACTCGCATGGAAGCCCCGCCCGTTTGGCCCCGCCCACACACACGAGGTGTGCACCCTCTTCCCGCCATTTACACACTATGATGGACAGCTTACTCAAGGGACCCCTGCGCACTTCGGCGAGATTGCATAGTAACACACATTGTCGCTGGAACTAGTTGAAGCTCAAATGCAGTGACTCATTCATCAGCCCAAAAACAATCGTGAGCGTTGGGAGGCTGGGCAGCTGTGCCTTCTTCCCAAATCTACCGTCGAAAATCAGCTGTGATGCTGGACAGAGGCCTTTGCATCCTTGACTTTCACGAGCGCAATCCCTGTGCTGTTCCTGTGCCCACGAGCTTCTGTATCTTCATCTGCTGCTCTGATCGGTCTCTGACCTTATATACACACATGGTCGCTGTAGACAACTCTCTGGCACTTTAGGCAGCTGTAGTGTAGTAAAAGCACTATACATTTACCCAACGAGGTAGCACTTACTGATTATCCAGTAGAAAGTACTCCAGTTGAGTAGAGGTATGGCACAAAACGGTGGCGTCTTCTTGAATAAATATGAAGGGCAGGGTCCATTCTGGCACGATGGTCCTGGCACAAAAATTAAACCTCAACAGGAAGCACTTACAGATATCATTACAGCATGTGCCCTAGTTGAAGCTTAAATTCAGTGACTCATTCATCAGCCCAAAAAAAATCGTGAGCGTTGGGAGGCTGGGCAGCTGTGCCTTCTTCCCAAATCTACCGTCAAAAATCAGCTGTGATGCTGGACAGAGGCCTTTGCATCCTTGACTTTCAAGAGCGCAATCCCTGTGCTGTTCCTGTGCCCACGAGCTTCTGTATCTTCATCTGCTGCTCTGATCGGTCTCTGACCTTATATACACACAAGAGGCATGTTCACTCGCATGGAAGCCCCGCCCGTTTGGCCCCGCCCACACACACGCGGTGTGCACCGTCTTCCCGCCATTTACCCACTATGATGGACAGCTCACTCAAGGGACCCCTGCGCACTTCGGCGAGATTGCATAGTAACACACACATTGTCGCTGGAACTAGTTGAAGCTCAAATGCAGTGACTCATTCATCAGCCCAAAAACAATCGTGAGCGTGGGGAGGCTGGGCAGCTGTGCCTTCTTCCCAAATATACCATCGAAAATAAGCTGTGATGCTGGACAGAGGCATTTGCATCCTTGACTTTCACAAGCGCAATCCCTGTGCTATTCCTGTGACCTCGAGCTTCTGTATCTTCAGCTGCTGCTCTGATCGGTCTCTGACCTTATATACACACAAGAGGCATGTTCACTCGCATGGAAGCCCCGCCCCTTTGGCCCCGCCCACACACACGAGGTGTGCACCCTCTTCCCGCCATTTACCCACTATGATGGACAGTTCACTCAAGGGACCCCTGCGCCCTTCGGCGAGATTGCATAGTAACACACATTGTCGCTGGAACTAGTTGAAGCTCAAATGCAGTGACTCATTCATCAGCCCAAAAACAATCGTGAGCGTTGGGAGGCTGGGCAGCTGTGCCTTCTTCCCAAATCTACCGTCAAAAATCAGCTGTGATGCTGGACAGAGGCCTTTGCATCCTTGACTTTCAAGAGCGCAATCCCTGTGCTGTTCCTGTGACCTCGAGCTTCTGTATCTTCAGCTGCTGCTCTGATCGGTCTCTGACCTTATATACACACAAGAGGCATGTTCACTCGCATGGAATCCCCGCCCGTTTGGCCCCGCCCACACACACGCGGTGTGCACCGTCTTCCCGCCATTTACCCACTATGATGGACAGCTTACTCAAGGGACCCCTGCGCACTTCGGCGAGATTGCATAGTAACACACACATTGTCGCTGGAACTAGTTGAAGCTCAAATGCAGTGACTCATTCATCAGCCCAAAAACAATCGTGAGCGTTGGGAGGCTGGGCAGCTGTGCCTTCTTCCCAAATCTACCGTCGAAAATCAGCTGTGATGCTGGACAGAGGCCTTTGCATCCTTGACTTTCACGAGCGCAATCCCTGTGCTGTTCCTGTGCCCACGAGCTTCTGTATCTTCATCTGCTGCTCTGATCGGTCTCTGACCTTATATACACACAAGAGGCATGTTCACTCGCATGGAAGCCCCGCACGTTTGGCCCCGCCCACACACACGCGGTGTGCACCGTCTTCCCGCCATTTACCCACTATGATGGACAGCTCACTCAAGGGACCCCTGCGCACTTCGGCGAGATTGCATAGTAACACACACATTGTCGCTGGAACTAGTTGAAGCTCAAATGCAGTGACTCATTCATCAGCCCAAAAACAATCGTGATCGTTGGGAGGCTGGGCAGCTGTGCCTTCTTCCCAAATCTACCGTCGAAAATCAGCTGTGATGCTGGACAGAGGCCTTTGCATCCTTGACTTTCACGAGCGCAATCCCTGTGCTGTTCCTGTGCCCACGAGCTTCTGTATCTTCAGCTGCTGCTCTGATCGGTCTCTGACCTTATATACACACAAGAGGCATGTTCACTCGCATGGAAGCCCCGCCCGTTTGGCCCCGCCCACACACACGAGGTGTGCACCCTCTTCCCGCCATTTACCCACTATGATGGACAGTTCACTCAAGGGACCCCTGCGCCCTTCGGCGCGAATGCATAGTAACACACACATTGTCGCTGGAACAAGTTGAAGCTTAAATTCAGTGACTCATTCATCAGCCCAAAAACAATCGTGAGCGTCGTGGAGGCTGGGCAGGTGTGCCTTCTTCCCAAATATACCATCGAAAATCAGCTGTGATGCTGGACAGAGGCCTTTGCATCCTTGACTTTCAAGAGCGCAATCCCTGTGCTGTTCCTGTGACCTCGAGCTTCTGTATCTTCAGCTGCTGCTCTGATCGGTCTCTGACCTTATATACACACAAGAGGCATGTTCACTCGCATGGAATCCCCGCCCGTTTGGCCCCGCCCACACACACGCGGTGTGCACCGTCTTCCCGCCATTTACCCACTATGATGGACAGCTCACTCAAGGGACCCCTGCGCACTTCGGCGAGATTGCATAGTAACACACACATGGTCGCTGTAGACAACTCTCTGGCACTTTAGGCAGCTGTAGTGTAGTAAAAGCACTATACATTTACCCAACGAGGTAGCACTTACTGATTATCCAGTAGAAAGTACTCCAGTTGAGTAGAGGTATAGCACAAAACGGTGGCGTCTTCTTGAATAAATATGAAGGGCAGGGTCCATTCTGGCACGATGGTCCTGGCACAAAAATTAAACCTCAACAGGAAGCACTTACAGATATCATTACAGCATGTGCCCTAGTTGAAGCTTAAATTCAGTGACTCATTCATCAGCCCAAAAACAATCGTGAGCGTCGTGGAGGCTGGGCAGGTGTGCCTTCTTCCCAAATATACCATCGAAAATCAGCTGTGATGCTGGACAGAGGCATTTGCATCCTCGACTTTCACGAGCGCAATCCCTGTGCTGTTCCTGTGACCTCGAGCTTCTGTATCTTCAGCTGCTGCTCTGATCGGTCTCTGACCTTATATACACACAAGAGGCATGTTCACTCGCATGGAAGCCCCGCCCATTTGGCCCCGCCCACACACGAGGTGTGCACCCTCTTCCCGCCATTTACCCACTATGATGGACAGTTCACTCAAGGGACCCCTGCGCCCTTCGGCGCGAATGCATAGTAACACACACATTGTCGCTGGAACAAGTTGAAGCTTAAATTCAGTGACTCATTCATCAGCCCAAAAACAATCGTGAGCGTCGTGGAGGCTGGGCAGGTGTGCCTTCTTCCCAAATATACCATTGAAAATCAGCTGTGATGCTGGACAGAGGCATTTGCATCCTTGACTTTCACGAGCGCAATCCCTGTGCTGTTCCTGTGACCTCGAGCTTCTGTATCTTCAGCTGCTGCTCTGATCGGTCTCTGACCTTATATACACACAAGAGGCATGTTCACTCACATGGAAGCCCCGCCCGTTTGGCCCCGCCCACACACACGCGGTGTGCACCGTCTTCCCGCCATTAACCCACTATGATGGACAGCTCACTCAAGGGACCCCTGCGCACTTCGGCGAGATTGCATAGTAACATACACATTGTCGCTGGAACTAGTTGAAGCTCAAATGCAGTGACTCATTCATCAGCCCAAAAACAATCGTGAGCGTTGGGAGGCTGGGCAGCTGTGCCTTCTTCCCAAATCTACCGTCGAAAATCAGCTGTGATGCTGGACAGAGGCCTTTGCATCCTTGACTTTCACGAGCGCAATCCCTGTGCTGTTCCTGTGCCCACGAGCTTCTGTATCTTCATCTGCTGCTCTGATCGGTCTCTGACCTTATATACACACAAGAGGCATGTTCACTCGCATGGAAGCCCAGCCCGTTTGGCCCCGCCCACACACACGAGGTGTGCACCCTCTTCCCGCCATTTACGCACTATGATGGACAGCTTACTCAAGGGACCCCTGCGCACTTCGGCGAGATTGCATAGTAACACACACATTGTCGCTGGAACTAGTTGAAGCTCAAATGCAGTGACTCATTCATCAGCCCAAAAACAATCGTGAGCGTTGGGAGGCTGGGCAGCTGTGCCTTCTTCCCAAATCTACCGTCGAAAATCAGCTGTGATGCTGGACAGAGGCCTTTGCATCCTTGACTTTCAAGAGCGCAATCCCTGTGCTGTTCCTGTGACCACGAGCTTCTGTATCTTCAGCTGCTGCTCTGATCGGTCTCTGACCTTATATACACACAAGAGGCATGTTCACTCGCATGGAAGCCCCGCCCGTTTGGCCCCGCCCACACACACGAGGTGTGCACCCTCTTCCCGCCATTTACACACTATGATGGACAGCTTACTCAAGGGACCCCTGCGCACTTCGGCGAGATTGCATAGTAACACACATTGTCGCTGGAACTAGTTGAAGCTCAAATGCAGTGACTCATTCATCAGCCCAAAAACAATCGTGAGCGTTGGGAGGCTGGGCAGCTGTGCCTTCTTCCCAAATCTACCGTCGAAAATCAGCTGTGATGCTGGACAGAGGCCTTTGCATCCTTGACTTTCACGAGCGCAATCCCTGTGCTGTTCCTGTGCCCACGAGCTTCTGTATCTTCATCTGCTGCTCTGATCGGTCTCTGACCTTATATACACACAAGAGGCATGTTCACTCGCATGGCAGCCCCGCCCGTTTGGCCCCGCCCACACACACGCGGTGTGCACCGTCTTCCCGCCATTTACCCACTATGATGGACAGCTCACTCAAGGGACCCCTGCGCACTTCGGCGAGATTGCATAGTAACACACACATTGTCGCTGGAACTAGTTGAAGCTCAAATGCAGTGACTCATTCATCAGCCCAAAAACAATCGTGAGCGTTGGGAGGCTGGGCAGCTGTGCCTTCTTCCCAAATCTACCGTCGAAAATCAGCTGTGATGCTGGACAGAGGGCTTTGCATCCTTGACTTTCACGAGCGCAATCCCTGTGCTGTTCCTGTGCCCAGGAGCTTCTGTATCTTCATCTGCTGCTCTGATCGGTCTCTGACCTTATATACACACAAGAGGCATGTTCACTCGCATGGAAGCCCCACCCGTTTGGCCCCGCCCACACACACGTGGTGTGCACCGTCTTCCCGCCATTTACCCACTATGATGGACAGTTCACTCAAGGGACCCCTGCGCACTTCGGCGCGATTGCATAGTAACACACACTTGGTTGCTGGAACTAGTTGAAGCTCAAATGCAGTGACTCATTCATCAGCCCAAAAACAATTGTGAGCGTCGTGGAGGCTGGGCAGGTGTGCCTTCTTCCCAAATCTACCGTCGAAAATCAGCTGTGATGCTGGACAGAGGCCTTTCCATCCTTGACTTTCAAGAGCGCAATCCCTGTGCTGTTCCTGTGACCTCGAGCTTCTGTATCTTCAGCTGCTGCTCTGATCGGTCTCTGACCTTATATACACACAAGAGGCATGTTCACTCGCATGGAAGCCCCGCCCGTTTGGCCCCGCCCACACACACACGGTGTGCACCCTCTTCCCGCCATTTACCCACTATGATGGACAGCTCACTCAAGGGACCCCTGCGCACTTGGGCGCGAATGCATAGTAACACACACATGGTCGCTGTAGACAACTCTCTGGCACTTTAGGCAGCTGTAGTGTAGTAAAAGCACTATACATTTACCCAACGAGGTAGCACTTACTGATTATCCAGTAGAAAGTACTCCAGTTGAGTAGAGGTATGGCACAAAACGGTGGCGTCTTCTTGAATAAATATGAAGGGCAGGGTCCATTCTGGCACGATGGTCCTGGCACAAAAATTAAACCTCAACAGGAAGCACTTACAGATATCATTACAGCATGTGCCCTAGTTGAAGCTTAAATTCAGTGACTCATTCATCAGCCCAAAAACAATCGTGAGCGTCGTGGAGGCTGGGCAGGTGTGCCTTCTTCCCAAATATACCATCGAAAATCAGCTGTGATGCTGGACAGAGGCATTTGCATCCTTGACTTTCACGAGCGCAATCCCTGTGCTGTTCCTGTGACCTCGAGCTTCTGTATCTTCAGCTGCTGCTCTGATCGGTCTCTGACCTTATATACACACAAGAGGCATGTTCACTCGCATGGAAGCCCCGCCCGTTTGGCCCCGCCCACACACACGAGGTGTGCACCCTCTTCCCGCCATTTACACACTATGATGGACAGCTTACTCAAGGGACCCCTGCGCACTTCGGCGAGATTGCATAGTAACACACATTGTCGCTGGAACTAGTTGAAGCTCAAATGCAGTGACTCATTCATCAGCCCAAAAACAATCGTGAGCGTTGGGAGGCTGGGCAGCTGTGCCTTCTTCCCAAATCTACCGTCGAAAATCAGCTGTGATGCTGGACAGAGGCCTTTGCATCCTTGACTTTCACGAGCGCAATCCCTGTGCTGTTCCTGTGCCCACGAGCTTCTGTATCTTCATCTGCTGCTCTGATCGGTCTCTGACCTTATATACACACATGGTCGCTGTAGACAACTCTCTGGCACTTTAGGCAGCTGTAGTGTAGTAAAAGCACTATACATTTACCCAACGAGGTAGCACTTACTGATTATCCAGTAGAAAGTACTCCAGTTGAGTAGAGGTATGGCACAAAACGGTGGCGTCTTCTTGAATAAATATGAAGGGCAGGGTCCATTCTGGCACGATGGTCCTGGCACAAAAATTAAACCTCAACAGGAAGCACTTACAGATATCATTACAGCATGTGCCCTAGTTGAAGCTTAAATTCAGTGACTCATTCATCAGCCCAAAAAAAATCGTGAGCGTTGGGAGGCTGGGCAGCTGTGCCTTCTTCCCAAATCTACCGTCAAAAATCAGCTGTGATGCTGGACAGAGGCCTTTGCATCCTTGACTTTCAAGAGCGCAATCCCTGTGCTGTTCCTGTGCCCACGAGCTTCTGTATCTTCATCTGCTGCTCTGATCGGTCTCTGACCTTATATACACACAAGAGGCATGTTCACTCGCATGGAAGCCCCGCCCGTTTGGCCCCGCCCACACACACGCGGTGTGCACCGTCTTCCCGCCATTTACCCACTATGATGGACAGCTCACTCAAGGGACCCCTGCGCACTTCGGCGAGATTGCATAGTAACACACACATTGTCGCTGGAACTAGTTGAAGCTCAAATGCAGTGACTCATTCATCAGCCCAAAAACAATCGTGAGCGTGGGGAGGCTGGGCAGCTGTGCCTTCTTCCCAAATATACCATCGAAAATAAGCTGTGATGCTGGACAGAGGCATTTGCATCCTTGACTTTCACAAGCGCAATCCCTGTGCTATTCCTGTGACCTCGAGCTTCTGTATCTTCAGCTGCTGCTCTGATCGGTCTCTGACCTTATATACACACAAGAGGCATGTTCACTCGCATGGAAGCCCCGCCCCTTTGGCCCCGCCCACACACACGAGGTGTGCACCCTCTTCCCGCCATTTACCCACTATGATGGACAGTTCACTCAAGGGACCCCTGCGCCCTTCGGCGAGATTGCATAGTAACACACATTGTCGCTGGAACTAGTTGAAGCTCAAATGCAGTGACTCATTCATCAGCCCAAAAACAATCGTGAGCGTTGGGAGGCTGGGCAGCTGTGCCTTCTTCCCAAATCTACCGTCAAAAATCAGCTGTGATGCTGGACAGAGGCCTTTGCATCCTTGACTTTCAAGAGCGCAATCCCTGTGCTGTTCCTGTGACCTCGAGCTTCTGTATCTTCAGCTGCTGCTCTGATCGGTCTCTGACCTTATATACACACAAGAGGCATGTTCACTCGCATGGAATCCCCGCCCGTTTGGCCCCGCCCACACACACGCGGTGTGCACCGTCTTCCCGCCATTTACCCACTATGATGGACAGCTTACTCAAGGGACCCCTGCGCACTTCGGCGAGATTGCATAGTAACACACACATTGTCGCTGGAACTAGTTGAAGCTCAAATGCAGTGACTCATTCATCAGCCCAAAAACAATCGTGAGCGTTGGGAGGCTGGGCAGCTGTGCCTTCTTCCCAAATCTACCGTCGAAAATCAGCTGTGATGCTGGACAGAGGCCTTTGCATCCTTGACTTTCACGAGCGCAATCCCTGTGCTGTTCCTGTGCCCACGAGCTTCTGTATCTTCATCTGCTGCTCTGATCGGTCTCTGACCTTATATACACACAAGAGGCATGTTCACTCGCATGGAAGCCCCGCACGTTTGGCCCCGCCCACACACACGCGGTGTGCACCGTCTTCCCGCCATTTACCCACTATGATGGACAGCTCACTCAAGGGACCCCTGCGCACTTCGGCGAGATTGCATAGTAACACACACATTGTCGCTGGAACTAGTTGAAGCTCAAATGCAGTGACTCATTCATCAGCCCAAAAACAATCGTGATCGTTGGGAGGCTGGGCAGCTGTGCCTTCTTCCCAAATCTACCGTCGAAAATCAGCTGTGATGCTGGACAGAGGCCTTTGCATCCTTGACTTTCACGAGCGCAATCCCTGTGCTGTTCCTGTGCCCACGAGCTTCTGTATCTTCAGCTGCTGCTCTGATCGGTCTCTGACCTTATATACACACAAGAGGCATGTTCACTCGCATGGAAGCCCCGCCCGTTTGGCCCCGCCCACACACACGAGGTGTGCACCCTCTTCCCGCCATTTACCCACTATGATGGACAGTTCACTCAAGGGACCCCTGCGCCCTTCGGCGCGAATGCATAGTAACACACACATTGTCGCTGGAACAAGTTGAAGCTTAAATTCAGTGACTCATTCATCAGCCCAAAAACAATCGTGAGCGTCGTGGAGGCTGGGCAGGTGTGCCTTCTTCCCAAATATACCATCGAAAATCAGCTGTGATGCTGGACAGAGGCCTTTGCATCCTTGACTTTCAAGAGCGCAATCCCTGTGCTGTTCCTGTGACCTCGAGCTTCTGTATCTTCAGCTGCTGCTCTGATCGGTCTCTGACCTTATATACACACAAGAGGCATGTTCACTCGCATGGAATCCCCGCCCGTTTGGCCCCGCCCACACACACGCGGTGTGCACCGTCTTCCCGCCATTTACCCACTATGATGGACAGCTCACTCAAGGGACCCCTGCGCACTTCGGCGAGATTGCATAGTAACACACACATGGTCGCTGTAGACAACTCTCTGGCACTTTAGGCAGCTGTAGTGTAGTAAAAGCACTATACATTTACCCAACGAGGTAGCACTTACTGATTATCCAGTAGAAAGTACTCCAGTTGAGTAGAGGTATAGCACAAAACGGTGGCGTCTTCTTGAATAAATATGAAGGGCAGGGTCCATTCTGGCACGATGGTCCTGGCACAAAAATTAAACCTCAACAGGAAGCACTTACAGATATCATTACAGCATGTGCCCTAGTTGAAGCTTAAATTCAGTGACTCATTCATCAGCCCAAAAACAATCGTGAGCGTCGTGGAGGCTGGGCAGGTGTGCCTTCTTCCCAAATATACCATCGAAAATCAGCTGTGATGCTGGACAGAGGGCTTTGCATCCTTGACTTTCACGAGCGCAATCCCTGTGCTGTTCCTGTGCCCACGAGCTTCTGTATCTTCATCTGCTGCTCTGATCGGTCTCTGACCTTATATACACACAAGAGGCATGTTCACTCGCATGGAAGCCCCACCCGTTTGGCCCCGCCCACACACACGTGGTGTGCACCGTCTTCCCGCCATTTACCCACTATGATGGACAGTTCACTCAAGGGACCCCTGCGCACTTCGGCGCGATTGCATAGTAACACACACTTGGTTGCTGGAACTAGTTGAAGCTCAAATGCAGTGACTCATTCATCAGCCCAAAAACAATTGTGAGCGTCGTGGAGGCTGGGCAGGTGTGCCTTCTTCCCAAATCTACCGTCGAAAATCAGCTGTGATGCTGGACAGAGGCCTTTCCATCCTTGACTTTCAAGAGCGCAATCCCTGTGCTGTTCCTGTGACCTCGAGCTTCTGTATCTTCAGCTGCTGCTCTGATCGGTCTCTGACCTTATATACACACAAGAGGCATGTTCACTCGCATGGAAGCCCCGCCCGTTTGGCCCCGCCCACACACACACGGTGTGCACCCTCTTCCCGCCATTTACCCACTATGATGGACAGCTCACTCAAGGGACCCCTGCGCACTTGGGCGCGAATGCATAGTAACACACACATGGTCGCTGTAGACAACTCTCTGGCACTTTAGGCAGCTGTAGTGTAGTAAAAGCACTATACATTTACCCAACGAGGTAGCACTTACTGATTATCCAGTAGAAAGTACTCCAGTTGAGTAGAGGTATGGCACAAAACGGTGGCGTCTTCTTGAATAAATATGAAGGGCAGGGTCCATTCTGGCACGATGGTCCTGGCACAAAAATTAAACCTCAACAGGAAGCACTTACAGATATCATTACAGCATGTGCCCTAGTTGAAGCTTAAATTCAGTGACTCATTCATCAGCCCAAAAACAATCGTGAGCGTCGTGGAGGCTGGGCAGGTGTGCCTTCTTCCCAAATCTACCGTCGAAAATCAGCTGTGATGCTGGACAGAGGCCTTTGCATCCTTGACTTTCACGAGCGCAATCCCTGTGCTGTTCCTGTGCCCACGAGCTTCTGTATCTTCATCTGCTGCTCTGATCGGTCTCTGACCTTATATACACACAAGAGGCATGTTCACTCGCATGGAAGCCCCGCCCGTTTGGCCCCGCCCACACACACGTGGTGTGCACCGTCTTCCCGCCATTTACCCACTATGATGGACAGTTCACTCAAGGGACCCCTGCGCACTTCGGCGCGATTGCATAGTAACACACACTTGGTTGCTGGAACAAGTTGAAGCTTAAATTCAGTGACTCATTCATCAGCCCAAAAACAATCGTGAGCGTCGTGGAGGCTGGGCAGGTGTGCCTTCTTCCCAAATATACCATCGAAAATCAGCTGTGATGCTGGACAGAGGCATTTGCATCCTTGACTTTCACGAGCGCAATCCCTGTGCTGTTCCTGTGACCTCGAGCTTCTGTATCTTCAGCTGCTGCTCTGATCGGTCTCTGACCTTATATACACACAAGAGGCATGTTCATTCGCATGGAAGCCCCGCCCGTTTGACCCCGCCCACACACACGCGGTGTGCACCGTCTTCCCGCCATTTACCCACTATGATGGACAGCTCACTCAAGGGACCCCTGCGCACTTCGGCGAGATTGCATAGTAACACACACATTGTCGCTGGAACTAGTTGAAGCTCAAATGCAGTGACTCATTCATCAGCCCAAAAACAATCGTGAGCGTTGGGAGGCTGGGCAGCTGTGCCTTCTTCCCAAATCTACCGTCGAAAATCAGCTGTGATGCTGGACAGAGGCCTTTGCATCCTTGACTTTCAAGAGCGCAATCCCTGTGCTGTTCCTGTGACCTCGAGCTTCTGTATCTTCAGCTGCTGCTCTGATCGGTCTCTGACCTTATATACACACAAGAGGCATGTTCACTCGCATGGAAGCCCCACCCATTTGGCCCGCCCACACACACGAGGTGTGCACCCTCTTCCCGCCATTTACCCACTATGATGGACAGCTCACTCAAGGGACCCCTGCGCACTTCGGCGCGAATGCATAGTAACACACACATTGTCCCTGGAACTAGTTGAAGCTCAAATGCAGTGACTCATTCATCAGCCCAAAAACAATCGTGAGCGTTGGGAGGCTGGGCAGCTGTGCCTTCTTCCCAAATCTACCGTCAAAAATCAGCTGTGATGCTGGACAGAGGCCTTTGCATCCTTGACTTTCAAGAGCGCAATCCCTGTGCTGTTCCTGTGCCCACGAGCTTCTGTATCTTCATCTGCTGCTCTGATCGGTCTCTGACCTTATATACACACAAGAGGCATGTTCACTCGCATGGCAGCCCCGCCCGTTTGGCCCCGCCCACACACACGCGGTGTGCACCGTCTTCCCGCCATTTACCCACTATGATGGACAGCTCACTCAAGGGACCCCTGCGCACTTCGGCGAGATTGCATAGTAACACACACATTGTCGCTGGAACTAGTTGAAGCTCAAATGCAGTGACTCATTCATCAGCCCAAAAACAATCGTGAGCGTTGGGAGGCTGGGCAGCTGTGCCTTCTTCCCAAATCTACCGTCGAAAATCAGCTGTGATGCTGGACAGAGGCATATGCATCCTTGACTTTCACGAGCGCAATCCCTGTGCTGTTCCTGTGACCTCGAGCTTCTGTATCTTCAGCTGCTGCTCTGATCGGTCTCTGACCTTATATACACACAAGAGGCATGTTCACTCGCATGGAAGCCCCGCCCGTTTGGCCCCGCCCACACACACGAGGTGTGCACCCTCTTCCCGCCATTTACACACTATGATGGACAGCTTACTCAAGGGTCCCCTGCGCACTTCGGCGAGATTGCATAGTAACACACATTGTCGCTGGAACTAGTTGAAGCTCAAATGCAGTGACTCATTCATCAGCCCAAAAACAATCGTGAGCGTTGGGAGGCTGGGCAGCTGTGCCTTCTTCCCAAATCTACCGTCAAAAATCAGCTGTGATGCTGGACAGAGGCCTTTGCATCCTTGACTTTCAAGAGCGCAATCCCTGTGCTGTTCCTGTGACCACGAGCTTCTGTATCTTCATCTGCTGCTCTGATCGGTCTCTGACCTTATATACACACAAGAGGCATGTTCACTCGCATGGAAGCCCCGCCCACACACACGCGGTGTGCACCGTCTTCCCGCCATTTACCCACTATGATGGACAGCTCACTCAAGGGACCCCTGCGCACTTCGGCGCGATTGCATAGTAACACACACTTGGTTGCTGGAACTAGTTGAAGCTCAAATGCAGTGACTCATTCATCAGCCCAAAAACAATTGTGAGCGTCGTGGAGGCTGGGCAGGTGTGCCTTCTTCCCAAATCTACCGTCGAAAATCAGCTGTGATGCTGGACAGAGGCCTTTCCATCCTTGACTTTCAAGAGCGCAATCCCTGTGCTGTTCCTGTGACCTCGAGCTTCTGTATCTTCAGCTGCTGCTCTGATCGGTCTCTGACCTTATATACACACAAGAGGCATGTTCACTCGCATGGAAGCCCCGCCCGTTTGGCCCCGCCCACACACACACGGTGTGCACCCTCTTCCCGCCATTTACCCACTATGATGGACAGCTCACTCAAGGGACCCCTGCGCACTTGGGCGCGAATGCATAGTAACACACACATGGTCGCTGTAGACAACTCTCTGGCACTTTAGGCAGCTGTAGTGTAGTAAAAGCACTATACATTTACCCAACGAGGTAGCACTTACTGATTATCCAGTAGAAAGTACTCCAGTTGAGTAGAGGTATGGCACAAAACGGTGGCGTCTTCTTGAATAAATATGAAGGGCAGGGTCCATTCTGGCACGATGGTCCTGGCACAAAAATTAAACCTCAACAGGAAGCACTTACAGATATCATTACAGCATGTGCCCTAGTTGAAGCTTAAATTCAGTGACTCATTCATCAGCCCAAAAACAATCGTGAGCGTCGTGGAGGCTGGGCAGGTGTGCCTTCTTCCCAAATCTACCGTCGAAAATCAGCTGTGATGCTGGACAGAGGCCTTTGCATCCTTGACTTTCACGAGCGCAATCCCTGTGCTGTTCCTGTGCCCACGAGCTTCTGTATCTTCATCTGCTGCTCTGATCGGTCTCTGACCTTATATACACACAAGAGGCATGTTCACTCGCATGGAAGCCCCGCCCGTTTGGCCCCGCCCACACACACGTGGTGTGCACCGTCTTCCCGCCATTTACCCACTATGATGGACAGTTCACTCAAGGGACCCCTGCGCACTTCGGCGCGATTGCATAGTAACACACACTTGGTTGCTGGAACAAGTTGAAGCTTAAATTCAGTGACTCATTCATCAGCCCAAAAACAATCGTGAGCGTCGTGGAGGCTGGGCAGGTGTGCCTTCTTCCCAAATATACCATCGAAAATCAGCTGTGATGCTGGACAGAGGCATTTGCATCCTTGACTTTCACGAGCGCAATCCCTGTGCTGTTCCTGTGACCTCGAGCTTCTGTATCTTCAGCTGCTGCTCTGATCGGTCTCTGACCTTATATACACACAAGAGGCATGTTCACTCGCATGGAAGCCCCGCCCGTTTGGCCCCGCCCACACACACGAGGTGTGCACCCTCTTCCCGCCATTTACACACTATGATGGACAGCTTACTCAAGGGACCCCTGCGCACTTCGGCGAGATTGCATAGTAACACACATTGTCGCTGGAACTAGTTGAAGCTCAAATGCAGTGACTCATTCATCAGCCCAAAAACAATCGTGAGCGTTGGGAGGCTGGGCAGCTGTGCCTTCTTCCCAAATCTACCGTCGAAAATCAGCTGTGATGCTGGACAGAGGCCTTTGCATCCTTGACTTTCACGAGCGCAATCCCTGTGCTGTTCCTGTGCCCACGAGCTTCTGTATCTTCATCTGCTGCTCTGATCGGTCTCTGACCTTATATACACACATGGTCGCTGTAGACAACTCTCTGGCACTTTAGGCAGCTGTAGTGTAGTAAAAGCACTATACATTTACCCAACGAGGTAGCACTTACTGATTATCCAGTAGAAAGTACTCCAGTTGAGTAGAGGTATGGCACAAAACGGTGGCGTCTTCTTGAATAAATATGAAGGGCAGGGTCCATTCTGGCACGATGGTCCTGGCACAAAAATTAAACCTCAACAGGAAGCACTTACAGATATCATTACAGCATGTGCCCTAGTTGAAGCTTAAATTCAGTGACTCATTCATCAGCCCAAAAAAAATCGTGAGCGTTGGGAGGCTGGGCAGCTGTGCCTTCTTCCCAAATCTACCGTCAAAAATCAGCTGTGATGCTGGACAGAGGCCTTTGCATCCTTGACTTTCAAGAGCGCAATCCCTGTGCTGTTCCTGTGCCCACGAGCTTCTGTATCTTCATCTGCTGCTCTGATCGGTCTCTGACCTTATATACACACAAGAGGCATGTTCACTCGCATGGAAGCCCCGCCCGTTTGGCCCCGCCCACACACACGCGGTGTTCACCGTCTTCCCGCCATTTACCCACTATGATGGACAGCTCACTCAAGGGACCCCTGCGCACTTCGGCGAGATTGCATAGTAACACACACATTGTCGCTGGAACTAGTTGAAGCTCAAATGCAGTGACTCATTCATCAGCCCAAAAACAATCGTGAGCGTGGGGAGGCTGGGCAGCTGTGCCTTCTTCCCAAATATACCATCGAAAATAAGCTGTGATGCTGGACAGAGGCATTTGCATCCTTGACTTTCACAAGCGCAATCCCTGTGCTATTCCTGTGACCTCGAGCTTCTGTATCTTCAGCTGCTGCTCTGATCGGTCTCTGACCTTATATACACACAAGAGGCATGTTCACTCGCATGGAAGCCCCGCCCCTTTGGCCCCGCCCACACACACGAGGTGTGCACCCTCTTCCCGCCATTTACCCACTATGATGGACAGTTCACTCAAGGGACCCCTGCGCCCTTCGGCGAGATTGCATAGTAACACACATTGTCGCTGGAACTAGTTGAAGCTCAAATGCAGTGACTCATTCATCAGCCCAAAAACAATCGTGAGCGTTGGGAGGCTGGGCAGCTGTGCCTTCTTCCCAAATCTACCGTCAAAAATCAGCTGTGATGCTGGACAGAGGCCTTTGCATCCTTGACTTTCAAGAGCGCAATCCCTGTGCTGTTCCTGTGACCTCGAGCTTCTGTATCTTCAGCTGCTGCTCTGATCGGTCTCTGACCTTATATACACACAAGAGGCATGTTCACTCGCATGGAATCCCCGCCCGTTTGGCCCCGCCCACACACACGCGGTGTGCACCGTCTTCCCGCCATTTACCCACTATGATGGACAGCTTACTCAAGGGACCCCTGCGCACTTCGGCGAGATTGCATAGTAACACACACATTGTCGCTGGAACTAGTTGAAGCTCAAATGCAGTGACTCATTCATCAGCCCAAAAACAATCGTGAGCGTTGGGAGGCTGGGCAGCTGTGCCTTCTTCCCAAATCTACCGTCGAAAATCAGCTGTGATGCTGGACAGAGGCCTTTGCATCCTTGACTTTCACGAGCGCAATCCCTGTGCTGTTCCTGTGCCCACGAGCTTCTGTATCTTCATCTGCTGCTCTGATCGGTCTCTGACCTTATATACACACAAGAGGCATGTTCACTCGCATGGAAGCCCCGCACGTTTGGCCCCGCCCACACACACGCGGTGTGCACCGTCTTCCCGCCATTTACCCACTATGATGGACAGCTCACTCAAGGGACCCCTGCGCACTTCGGCGAGATTGCATAGTAACACACACATTGTCGCTGGAACTAGTTGAAGCTCAAATGCAGTGACTCATTCATCAGCCCAAAAACAATCGTGATCGTTGGGAGGCTGGGCAGCTGTGCCTTCTTCCCAAATCTACCGTCGAAAATCAGCTGTGATGCTGGACAGAGGCCTTTGCATCCTTGACTTTCACGAGCGCAATCCCTGTGCTGTTCCTGTGCCCACGAGCTTCTGTATCTTCAGCTGCTGCTCTGATCGGTCTCTGACCTTATATACACACAAGAGGCATGTTCACTCGCATGGAAGCCCCGCCCGTTTGGCCCCGCCCACACACACGAGGTGTGCACCCTCTTCCCGCCATTTACCCACTATGATGGACAGTTCACTCAAGGGACCCCTGCGCCCTTCGGCGCGAATGCATAGTAACACACACATTGTCGCTGGAACAAGTTGAAGCTTAAATTCAGTGACTCATTCATCAGCCCAAAAACAATCGTGAGCGTCGTGGAGGCTGGGCAGGTGTGCCTTCTTCCCAAATATACCATCGAAAATCAGCTGTGATGCTGGACAGAGGCCTTTGCATCCTTGACTTTCAAGAGCGCAATCCCTGTGCTGTTCCTGTGACCTCGAGCTTCTGTATCTTCAGCTGCTGCTCTGATCGGTCTCTGACCTTATATACACACAAGAGGCATGTTCACTCGCATGGAATCCCCGCCCGTTTGGCCCCGCCCACACACACGCGGTGTGCACCGTCTTCCCGCCATTTACCCACTATGATGGACAGCTCACTCAAGGGACCCCTGCGCACTTCGGCGAGATTGCATAGTAACACACACATGGTCGCTGTAGACAACTCTCTGGCACTTTAGGCAGCTGTAGTGTAGTAAAAGCACTATACATTTACCCAACGAGGTAGCACTTACTGATTATCCAGTAGAAAGTACTCCAGTTGAGTAGAGGTATAGCACAAAACGGTGGCGTCTTCTTGAATAAATATGAAGGGCAGGGTCCATTCTGGCACGATGGTCCTGGCACAAAAATTAAACCTCAACAGGAAGCACTTACAGATATCATTACAGCATGTGCCCTAGTTGAAGCTTAAATTCAGTGACTCATTCATCAGCCCAAAAACAATCGTGAGCGTCGTGGAGGCTGGGCAGGTGTGCCTTCTTCCCAAATATACCATCGAAAATCAGCTGTGATGCTGGACAGAGGCATTTGCATCCTCGACTTTCACGAGCGCAATCCCTGTGCTGTTCCTGTGACCTCGAGCTTCTGTATCTTCAGCTGCTGCTCTGATCGGTCTCTGACCTTATATACACACAAGAGGCATGTTCACTCGCATGGAAGCCCCGCCCATTTGGCCCCGCCCACACACGAGGTGTGCACCCTCTTCCCGCCATTTACCCACTATGATGGACAGTTCACTCAAGGGACCCCTGCGCCCTTCGGCGCGAATGCATAGTAACACACACATTGTCGCTGGAACAAGTTGAAGCTTAAATTCAGTGACTCATTCATCAGCCCAAAAACAATCGTGAGCGTCGTGGAGGCTGGGCAGGTGTGCCTTCTTCCCAAATATACCATTGAAAATCAGCTGTGATGCTGGACAGAGGCATTTGCATCCTTGACTTTCACGAGCGCAATCCCTGTGCTGTTCCTGTGACCTCGAGCTTCTGTATCTTCAGCTGCTGCTCTGATCGGTCTCTGACCTTATATACACACAAGAGGCATGTTCACTCACATGGAAGCCCCGCCCGTTTGGCCCCGCCCACACACACGCGGTGTGCACCGTCTTCCCGCCATTAACCCACTATGATGGACAGCTCACTCAAGGGACCCCTGCGCACTTCGGCGAGATTGCATAGTAACATACACATTGTCGCTGGAACTAGTTGAAGCTCAAATGCAGTGACTCATTCATCAGCCCAAAAACAATCGTGAGCGTTGGGAGGCTGGGCAGCTGTGCCTTCTTCCCAAATCTACCGTCGAAAATCAGCTGTGATGCTGGACAGAGGCCTTTGCATCCTTGACTTTCACGAGCGCAATCCCTGTGCTGTTCCTGTGCCCACGAGCTTCTGTATCTTCATCTGCTGCTCTGATCGGTCTCTGACCTTATATACACACAAGAGGCATGTTCACTCGCATGGAAGCCCAGCCCGTTTGGCCCCGCCCACACACACGAGGTGTGCACCCTCTTCCCGCCATTTACGCACTATGATGGACAGCTTACTCAAGGGACCCCTGCGCACTTCGGCGAGATTGCATAGTAACACACACATTGTCGCTGGAACTAGTTGAAGCTCAAATGCAGTGACTCATTCATCAGCCCAAAAACAATCGTGAGCGTTGGGAGGCTGGGCAGCTGTGCCTTCTTCCCAAATCTACCGTCGAAAATCAGCTGTGATGCTGGACAGAGGCCTTTGCATCCTTGACTTTCAAGAGCGCAATCCCTGTGCTGTTCCTGTGACCACGAGCTTCTGTATCTTCAGCTGCTGCTCTGATCGGTCTCTGACCTTATATACACACAAGAGGCATGTTCACTCGCATGGAAGCCCCGCCCGTTTGGCCCCGCCCACACACACGAGGTGTGCACCCTCTTCCCGCCATTTACACACTATGATGGACAGCTTACTCAAGGGACCCCTGCGCACTTCGGCGAGATTGCATAGTAACACACATTGTCGCTGGAACTAGTTGAAGCTCAAATGCAGTGACTCATTCATCAGCCCAAAAACAATCGTGAGCGTTGGGAGGCTGGGCAGCTGTGCCTTCTTCCCAAATCTACCGTCGAAAATCAGCTGTGATGCTGGACAGAGGCCTTTGCATCCTTGACTTTCACGAGCGCAATCCCTGTGCTGTTCCTGTGCCCACGAGCTTCTGTATCTTCATCTGCTGCTCTGATCGGTCTCTGACCTTATATACACACAAGAGGCATGTTCACTCGCATGGCAGCCCCGCCCGTTTGGCCCCGCCCACACACACGCGGTGTGCACCGTCTTCCCGCCATTTACCCACTATGATGGACAGCTCACTCAAGGGACCCCTGCGCACTTCGGCGAGATTGCATAGTAACACACACATTGTCGCTGGAACTAGTTGAAGCTCAAATGCAGTGACTCATTCATCAGCCCAAAAACAATCGTGAGCGTTGGGAGGCTGGGCAGCTGTGCCTTCTTCCCAAATCTACCGTCGAAAATCAGCTGTGATGCTGGACAGAGGGCTTTGCATCCTTGACTTTCACGAGCGCAATCCCTGTGCTGTTCCTGTGCCCACGAGCTTCTGTATCTTCATCTGCTGCTCTGATCGGTCTCTGACCTTATATACACACAAGAGGCATGTTCACTCGCATGGAAGCCCCACCCGTTTGGCCCCGCCCACACACACGTGGTGTGCACCGTCTTCCCGCCATTTACCCACTATGATGGACAGTTCACTCAAGGGACCCCTGCGCACTTCGGCGCGATTGCATAGTAACACACACTTGGTTGCTGGAACTAGTTGAAGCTCAAATGCAGTGACTCATTCATCAGCCCAAAAACAATTGTGAGCGTCGTGGAGGCTGGGCAGGTGTGCCTTCTTCCCAAATCTACCGTCGAAAATCAGCTGTGATGCTGGACAGAGGCCTTTCCATCCTTGACTTTCAAGAGCGCAATCCCTGTGCTGTTCCTGTGACCTCGAGCTTCTGTATCTTCAGCTGCTGCTCTGATCGGTCTCTGACCTTATATACACACAAGAGGCATGTTCACTCGCATGGAAGCCCCGCCCGTTTGGCCCCGCCCACACACACACGGTGTGCACCCTCTTCCCGCCATTTACCCACTATGATGGACAGCTCACTCAAGGGACCCCTGCGCACTTGGGCGCGAATGCATAGTAACACACACATGGTCGCTGTAGACAACTCTCTGGCACTTTAGGCAGCTGTAGTGTAGTAAAAGCACTATACATTTACCCAACGAGGTAGCACTTACTGATTATCCAGTAGAAAGTACTCCAGTTGAGTAGAGGTATGGCACAAAACGGTGGCGTCTTCTTGAATAAATATGAAGGGCAGGGTCCATTCTGGCACGATGGTCCTGGCACAAAAATTAAACCTCAACAGGAAGCACTTACAGATATCATTACAGCATGTGCCCTAGTTGAAGCTTAAATTCAGTGACTCATTCATCAGCCCAAAAACAATCGTGAGCGTCGTGGAGGCTGGGCAGGTGTGCCTTCTTCCCAAATCTACCGTCGAAAATCAGCTGTGATGCTGGACAGAGGCCTTTGCATCCTTGACTTTCACAAGCGCAATCCCTGTGCTGTTCCTGTGCCCACGAGCTTCTGTATCTTCATCTGCTGCTCTGATCGGTCTCTGACCTTATATACACACAAGAGGCATGTTCACTCGCATGGAAGCCCCGCCTGTTTGGCCCCGCCCACACACACGTGGTGTGCACCGTCTTCCCGCCATTTACCCACTATGATGGACAGTTCACTCAAGGGACCCCTGCGCACTTCGGCGCGATTGCATAGTAACACACACTTGGTTGCTGGAACAAGTTGAAGCTTAAATTCAGTGACTCATTCATCAGCCCAAAAACAATCGTGAGCGTCGTGGAGGCTGGGCAGGTGTGCCTTCTTCCCAAATATACCATCGAAAATCAGCTGTGATGCTGGACAGAGGCATTTGCATCCTTGACTTTCACGAGCGCAATCCCTGTGCTGTTCCTGTGACCTCGAGCTTCTGTATCTTCAGCTGCTGCTCTGATCGGTCTCTGACCTTATATACACACAAGAGGCATGTTCACTCGCATGGAAGCCCCGCCCGTTTGGCCCCGCCCACACACACGAGGTGTGCACCCTCTTCCCGCCATTTACACACTATGATGGACAGCTTACTCAAGGGACCCCTGCGCACTTCGGCGAGATTGCATAGTAACACACATTGTCGCTGGAACTAGTTGAAGCTCAAATGCAGTGACTCATTCATCAGCCCAAAAACAATCGTGAGCGTTGGGAGGCTGGGCAGCTGTGCCTTCTTCCCAAATCTACCGTCGAAAATCAGCTGTGATGCTGGACAGAGGCCTTTGCATCCTTGACTTTCACGAGCGCAATCCCTGTGCTGTTCCTGTGCCCACGAGCTTCTGTATCTTCATCTGCTGCTCTGATCGGTCTCTGACCTTATATACACACATGGTCGCTGTAGACAACTCTCTGGCACTTTAGGCAGCTGTAGTGTAGTAAAAGCACTATACATTTACCCAACGAGGTAGCACTTACTGATTATCCAGTAGAAAGTACTCCAGTTGAGTAGAGGTATGGCACAAAACGGTGGCGTCTTCTTGAATAAATATGAAGGGCAGGGTCCATTCTGGCACGATGGTCCTGGCACAAAAATTAAACCTCAACAGGAAGCACTTACAGATATCATTACAGCATGTGCCCTAGTTGAAGCTCAAATGCAGTGACTCATTCATCAGCCCAAAAACAATCGTGAGCGTTGGGAGGCTGGGCAGCTGTGCCTTCTTCCCAAATCTACCGTCAAAAATCATGCTGGACAGAGGCCTTTGCATCCTTGACTTTCAAGAGCGCAATCCCTGTGCTGTTCCTGTGACCTCGAGCTTCTGTATCTTCAGCTGCTGCTCTGATCGGTCTCTGACCTTATATACACACAAGAGGCATGTTCACTCGCATGGAATCCCCGCCCGTTTGGCCCCGCCCACACACACGCGGTGTGCACCGTCTTCCCGCCATTTACCCACTATGATGGACAGCTCACTCAAGGGACCCCTGCGCACTTCGGCGAGATTGCATAGTAACACACACATTGTCGCTGGAACTAGTTGAAGCTCAAATGCAGTGACTCATTCATCAGCCCAAAAACAATTGTGAGCGTCGTGGAGGCTGGGCAGGTGTGCCTTCTTCCCAAATCTACCGTCGAAAATCAGCTGTGATGCTGGACAGAGGCCTTTGCATCCTTGACTTTCAAGAGCGCAATCCCTGTGCTGTTCCTGTGACCTCGAGCTTCTGTATCTTCAGCTGCTGCTCTGATCGGTCTCTGACCTTATATACACACAAGAGGCATGTTCACTCGCATGGAAGCCCCGCCCGTTTGGCCCCGCCCACACACACACGGTGTGCACCCTCTTCCCGCCATTTACCCACTATGATGGACAGCTCACTCAAGGGACCCCTGCGCACTTGGGCGCGAATGCATAGTAACACACACATGGTCGCTGTAGACAACTCTCTGGCACTTTAGGCAGCTGTAGTGTAGTAAAAGCACTATACATTTACCCAACGAGGTAGCACTTACTGATTATCCAGTAGAAAGTACTCCAGTTGAGTAGAGGTATGGCACAAAACGGTGGCGTCTTCTTGAATAAATATGAAGGGCAGGGTCCATTCTGGCACGATGGTCCTGGCACAAAAATTAAACCTCAACAGGAAGCACTTACATATATCATTACAGCATGTGCCCTAGTTGAAGCTTAAATTCAGTGACTCATTCATCAGCCCAAAAACAATCGTGAGCGTCGTGGAGGCTGGGCAGGTGTGCCTTCTTCCCAAATATACCATCGAAAATCAGCTGTGATGCTGGACAGAGGCATTTGCATCCTTGACTTTCACGAGCGCAATCCCTGTGCTGTTCCTGTGACCTCGAGCTTCTGTATCTTCAGCTGCTGCTCTGATCGGTCTCTGACCTTATATACACACAAGAGGCATGTTCACTCGCATGGAAGCCCCACCCATTTGGCCCGCCCACACACACGAGGTGTGCACCCTCTTCCCGCCATTTACCCACTATGATGGACAGTTCACTCAAGGGACCCCTGCGCCCTTCGGCGCGAATGCATAGTAACACACACATTGTCGCTGGAACAAGTTGAAGCTTAAATTCAGTGACTCATTCATCAGCCCAAAAACAATCGTGAGCGTCGTGGAGGCTGGGCAGGTGTGCCTTCTTCCCAAATATACCATCGAAAATCAGCTGTGATGCTGGACAGAGGCATTTGCAGCCTTGACTTTCACGAGCGCAATCCCTGTGCTGTTCCTGTGACCTCGAGCTTCTGTATCTTCAGCTGCTGCTCTGATCGGTCTCTGACCTTATATACACACAAGAGGCATGTTCACTCGCATGGAAGCCCCGCCCGTTTGGCCCCGCCCACACACACGAGGTGTGCACCCTCTTCCCGCCATTTACACACTATGATGGACAGCTTACTCAAGGGACCCCTGCGCACTTCGGCGAGATTGCATAGTAACACACATTGTCGATGGAACTAGTTGAAGCTCAAATGCAGTGACTCATTCATCAGCCCAAAAACAATCGTGAGCGTTGGGAGGCTGGGCAGCTGTGCCTTCTTCCCAAATCTACCTTCAAAAATCAGCTGTGATGCTGGACAGAGGCCTTTGCATCCTTGACTTTCAAGAGCGCAATCCCTGTGCTGTTCCTGTGACCACGAGCTTCTGTATCTTCAGCTGCTGCTCTGATCGGTCTCTGACCTTATACACACACAAGAGGCATGTTCACTCGCATGGAAGCCCCGCCCGTTTGGCCCCGCCCACACACACGTGGTGTGCACCGTCTTCCCGCCATTTACCCACTATGATGGACAGCTCACTCAAGGGACCCCTGCGCACTTCGGCGAGATTGCATAGTAACACACACATTGTCGCTGGAACTAGTTGAAGCTCAAATGCAGTGACTCATTCATCAGCCCAAAAACAATCGTGAGCGTTGGGAGGCTGGGCAGCTGTGCCTTCTTCCCAAATCTACCGTCGAAAATCAGCTGTGATGCTGGACAGAGGCCTTTGCATCCTTGACTTTCACGAGCGCAATCCCTGTGCTGTTCCTGTGCCCACGAGCTTCTGTATCTTCATCTGCTGCTCTGATCGGTCTCTGACCTTATATACACACAAGAGGCATGTTCACTCGCATGGAAGCCCTGCCCGTTTGGCCCCGCCCACACACACGTGGTGTGCACCGTCTTCCCGCCATTTACCCACTATGATGGACAGTTCACTCAAGGGACCCCTGCGCACTTCGGCGCGATTGCATAGTAACACACACTTGGTTGCTGGAACAAGTTGAAGCTTAAATTCAGTGACTCATTCATCAGCCCAAAAACAATCGTGAGCGTCGTGGAGGCTGGGCAGGTGTGCCTTCTTCCCAAATATACCATCGAAAATCAGCTGTGATGCTGGACAGAGGCATATGCATCCTTGACTTTCACGAGCGCAATCCCTGTGCTGTTCCTGTGACCTCGAGCTTCTGTATCTTCAGCTGCTGCTCTGATCGGTCTCTGACCTTATATACACACAAGAGGCATGTTCACTCGCATGGAAGCCCCGCCCGTTTGGCCCCGCCCACACACACGAGGTGTGCACCCTCTTCCCGCCATTTACACACTATGATGGACAGCTTACTCAAGGGTCCCCTGCGCACTTCGGCGAGATTGCATAGTAACACACATTGTCGCTGGAACTAGTTGAAGCTCAAATGCAGTGACTCATTCATCAGCCCAAAAACAATCGTGAGCGTTGGGAGGCTGGGCAGCTGTGCCTTCTTCCCAAATCTACCGTCAAAAATCAGCTGTGATGCTGGACAGAGGCCTTTGCATCCTTGACTTTCAAGAGCGCAATCCCTGTGCTGTTCCTGTGACCACGAGCTTCTGTATCTTCATCTGCTGCTCTGATCGGTCTCTGACCTTATATACACACAAGAGGCATGTTCACTCGCATGGAAGCCCCGCCCACACACACGCGGTGTGCACCGTCTTCCCGCCATTTACCCACTATGATGGACAGCTCACTCAAGGGACCCCTGCGCACTTCGGCGAGATTGCATAGTAACACACACATTGTCGCTGGAACTAGTTGAAGCTCAAATGCAGTGACTCATTCATCAGCCCAAAAACAATCGTGAGCGTTGGGAGGCTGGGCAGCTGTGCCTTCTTCCCAAATCTACCGTCGAAAATCAGCTGTGATGCTGGACAGAGGCCTTTGCATCCTTGACTTTCAAGAGCGCAATCCCTGTGCTGTTCCTGTGACCTCGAGCTTCTGTATCTTCAGCTGCTGCTCTGATCGGTCTCTGACCTTATATACACACAAGAGGCATGTTCACTCGCATGGAATCCCCGCCCGTTTGGCCCCGCCCACACACACACGGTGTGCACCCTCTTCCCGCCATTTACCCACTATGATGGACAGCTCACTCAAGGGACCCCTGCGCACTTCGGCGCGAATGCATAGTAACACACACATTGTCCCTGGAACTAGTTGAAGCTCAAATGCAGTGACTCATTCATCAGCCCCAAAACAATCGTGAGCGTTGGGAGGCTGGGCAGCTGTGCCTTCTTCCCAAATCTACCGTCAAAAATCAGCTGTGATGCTGGACAGAGGCCTTTGCATCCTTGACTTTCAAGAGTGCAATCCCTGTGCTGTTCCTGTGCCCACGAGCTTCTGTATCTTCATCTGCTGCTCTGATCGGTCTCTGACCTTATATACACACAAGAGGCATGTTCACTCGCATGGCAGCCCCGCCCGTTTGGCCCCGCCCACACACACGCGGTGTGCACCGTCTTCCCGCCATTTACCCACTATGATGGACAGCTCACTCAAGGGACCCCTGCGCACTTCGGCGAGATTGCATAGTAACACACACATTGTCGCTGGAACTAGTTGAAGCTCAAATGCAGTGACTCATTCATCAGCCCAAAAACAATCGTGAGCGTTGGGAGGCTGGGCAGCTGTGCCTTCTTCCCAAATCTACCGTCGAAAATCAGCTGTGATGCTGGACAGAGGGCTTTGCATCCTTGACTTTCACGAGCGCAATCCCTGTGCTGTTCCTGTGCCCACGAGCTTCTGTATCTTCATCTGCTGCTCTGATCGGTCTCTGACCTTATATACACACAAGAGGCATGTTCACTCGCATGGAAGCCCCACCCGTTTGGCCCCGCCCACACACACGTGGTGTGCACCGTCTTCCCGCCATTTACCCACTATGATGGACAGTTCACTCAAGGGACCCCTGCGCACTTCGGCGCGATTGCATAGTAACACACACTTGGTTGCTGGAACTAGTTGAAGCTCAAATGCAGTGACTCATTCATCAGCCCAAAAACAATTGTGAGCGTCGTGGAGGCTGGGCAGGTGTGCCTTCTTCCCAAATCTACCGTCGAAAATCAGCTGTGATGCTGGACAGAGGCCTTTCCATCCTTGACTTTCAAGAGCGCAATCCCTGTGCTGTTCCTGTGACCTCGAGCTTCTGTATCTTCAGCTGCTGCTCTGATCGGTCTCTGACCTTATATACACACAAGAGGCATGTTCACTCGCATGGAAGCCCCGCCCGTTTGGCCCCGCCCACACACACACGGTGTGCACCCTCTTCCCGCCATTTACCCACTATGATGGACAGCTCACTCAAGGGACCCCTGCGCACTTGGGCGCGAATGCATAGTAACACAAACATGGTCGCTGTAGACAACTCTCTGGCACTTTAGGCAGCTGTAGTGTAGTAAAAGCACTATACATTTACCCAACGAGGTAGCACTTACTGATTATCCAGTAGAAAGTACTCCAGTTGAGTAGAGGTATGGCACAAAACGGTGGCGTCTTCTTGAATAAATATGAAGGGCAGGGTCCATTCTGGCACGATGGTCCTGGCACAAAAATTAAACCTCAACAGGAAGCACTTACAGATATCATTACAGCATGTGCCCTAGTTGAAGCTTAAATTCAGTGACTCATTCATCAGCCCAAAAACAATCGTGAGCGTCGTGGAGGCTGGGCAGGTGTGCCTTCTTCCCAAATCTACCGTCGAAAATCAGCTGTGATGCTGGACAGAGGCCTTTGCATCCTTGACTTTCACGAGCGCAATCCCTGTGCTGTTCCTGTGCCCACGAGCTTCTGTATCTTCATCTGCTGCTCTGATCGGTCTCTGACCTTATATACACACAAGAGGCATGTTCACTCGCATGGAAGCCCCGCCCGTTTGGCCCCGCCCACACACACGTGGTGTGCACCGTCTTCCCGCCATTTACCCACTATGATGGACAGTTCACTCAAGGGACCCCTGCGCACTTCGGCGCGATTGCATAGTAACACACACTTGGTTGCTGGAACAAGTTGAAGCTTAAATTCAGTGACTCATTCATCAGCCCAAAAACAATCGTGAGCGTCGTGGAGGCTGGGCAGGTGTGCCTTCTTCCCAAATATACCATCGAAAATCAGCTGTGATGCTGGACAGAGGCATTTGCATCCTTGACTTTCACGAGCGCAATCCCTGTGCTGTTCCTGTGACCTCGAGCTTCTGTATCTTCAGCTGCTGCTCTGATCGGTCTCTGACCTTATATACACACAAGAGGCATGTTCACTCGCATGGAAGCCCCGCCCGTTTGGCCCCGCCCACACACACGAGGTGTGCACCCTCTTCCCGCCATTTACACACTATGATGGACAGCTTACTCAAGGGACCCCTGCGCACTTCGGCGAGATTGCATAGTAACACACATTGTCGCTGGAACTAGTTGAAGCTCAAATGCAGTGACTCATTCATCAGCCCAAAAACAATCGTGAGCGTTGGGAGGCTGGGCAGCTGTGCCTTCTTCCCAAATCTACCGTCGAAAATCAGCTGTGATGCTGGACAGAGGCCTTTGCATCCTTGACTTTCACGAGCGCAATCCCTGTGCTGTTCCTGTGCCCACGAGCTTCTGTATCTTCATCTGCTGCTCTGATCGGTCTCTGACCTTATATACACACATGGTCGCTGTAGACAACTCTCTGGCACTTTAGGCAGCTGTAGTGTAGTAAAAGCACTATACATTTACCCAACGAGGTAGCACTTACTGATTATCCAGTAGAAAGTACTCCAGTTGAGTAGAGGTATGGCACAAAACGGTGGCGTCTTCTTGAATAAATATGAAGGGCAGGGTCCATTCTGGCACGATGGTCCTGGCACAAAAATTAAACCTCAACAGGAAGCACTTACAGATATCATTACAGCATGTGCCCTAGTTGGAGCTTAAATTCAGTGACTCATTCATCAGCCCAAAAAAAATCGTGAGCGTTGGGAGGCTGGGCAGCTGTGCCTTCTTCCCAAATCTACCGTCGAAAATCAG
Organism: Lissotriton helveticus; assembly: GCF_964261635.1. Taxonomy (NCBI): domain Eukaryota; kingdom Metazoa; phylum Chordata; class Amphibia; order Caudata; family Salamandridae; genus Lissotriton; species Lissotriton helveticus. The sequence goes on from NC_136069.1 coordinate 114,758,517, forward strand.
CTGTGATGCTGGACAGAGGCCTTTGCATCCTTGACTTTCACGAGCGCAATCCCTGTGCTGTTCCTGTGCCCACGAGCTTCTGTATCTTCATCTGCTGCTCTGATCGGTCTCTGACCTTATATACACACAAGAGGCATGTTCACTCGCATGGAAGCCCAGCCCGTTTGGCCCCGCCCACACACACGAGGTGTGCACCCTCTTCCCGCCATTTACGCACTATGATGGACAGCTTACTCAAGGGACCCCTGCGCACTTCGGCGAGATTGCATAGTAACACACACATTGTCGCTGGAACTAGTTGAAGCTCAAATGCAGTGACTCATTCATCAGCCCAAAAACAATCGTGAGCGTTGGGAGGCTGGGCAGCTGTGCCTTCTTCCCAAATCTACCGTCGAAAATCAGCTGTGATGCTGGACAGAGGCCTTTGCATCCTTGACTTTCAAGAGCGCAATCCCTGTGCTGTTCCTGTGACCACGAGCTTCTGTATCTTCAGCTGCTGCTCTGATCGGTCTCTGACCTTATATACACACAAGAGGCATGTTCACTCGCATGGAAGCCCCGCCCGTTTGGCCCCGCCCACACACACGAGGTGTGCACCCTCTTCCCGCCATTTACACACTATGATGGACAGCTTACTCAAGGGACCCCTGCGCACTTCGGCGAGATTGCATAGTAACACACATTGTCGCTGGAACTAGTTGAAGCTCAAATGCAGTGACTCATTCATCAGCCCAAAAACAATCGTGAGCGTTGGGAGGCTGGGCAGCTGTGCCTTCTTCCCAAATCTACCGTCGAAAATCAGCTGTGATGCTGGACAGAGGCCTTTGCATCCTTGACTTTCACGAGCGCAATCCCTGTGCTGTTCCTGTGCCCACGAGCTTCTGTATCTTCATCTGCTGCTCTGATCGGTCTCTGACCTTATATACACACAAGAGGCATGTTCACTCGCATGGCAGCCCCGCCCGTTTGGCCCCGCCCACACACACGCGGTGTGCACCGTCTTCCCGCCATTTACCCACTATGATGGACAGCTCACTCAAGGGACCCCTGCGCACTTCGGCGAGATTGCATAGTAACACACACATTGTCGCTGGAACTAGTTGAAGCTCAAATGCAGTGACTCATTCATCAGCCCAAAAACAATCGTGAGCGTTGGGAGGCTGGGCAGCTGTGCCTTCTTCCCAAATCTACCGTCGAAAATCAGCTGTGATGCTGGACAGAGGGCTTTGCATCCTTGACTTTCACGAGCGCAATCCCTGTGCTGTTCCTGTGCCCACGAGCTTCTGTATCTTCATCTGCTGCTCTGATCGGTCTCTGACCTTATATACACACAAGAGGCATGTTCACTCGCATGGAAGCCCCGCCCGTTTGGCCCCGCCCACACACACGTGGTGTGCACCGTCTTCCCGCCATTTACCCACTATGATGGACAGTTCACTCAAGGGACCCCTGCGCACTTCGGCGCGATTGCATAGTAACACACACTTGGTTGCTGGAACTAGTTGAAGCTCAAATGCAGTGACTCATTCATCAGCCCAAAAACAATTGTGAGCGTCGTGGAGGCTGGGCAGGTGTGCCTTCTTCCCAAATCTACCGTCGAAAATCAGCTGTGATGCTGGACAGAGGCCTTTCCATCCTTGACTTTCAAGAGCGCAATCCCTGTGCTGTTCCTGTGACCTCGAGCTTCTGTATCTTCAGCTGCTGCTCTGATCGGTCTCTGACCTTATATACACACAAGAGGCATGTTCACTCGCATGGAAGCCCCGCCCGTTTGGCCCCGCCCACACACACACGGTGTGCACCCTCTTCCCGCCATTTACCCACTATGATGGACAGCTCACTCAAGGGACCCCTGCGCACTTGGGCGCGAATGCATAGTAACACACACATGGTCGCTGTAGACAACTCTCTGGCACTTTAGGCAGCTGTAGTGTAGTAAAAGCACTATACATTTACCCAACGAGGTAGCACTTACTGATTATCCAGTAGAAAGTACTCCAGTTGAGTAGAGGTATGGCACAAAACGGTGGCGTCTTCTTGAATAAATATGAAGGGCAGGGTCCATTCTGGCACGATGGTCCTGGCACAAAAATTAAACCTCAACAGGAAGCACTTACAGATATCATTACAGCATGTGCCCTAGTTGAAGCTTAAATTCAGTGACTCATTCATCAGCCCAAAAACAATCGTGAGCGTCGTGGAGGCTGGGCAGGTGTGCCTTCTTCCCAAATCTACCGTCGAAAATCAGCTGTGATGCTGGACAGAGGCCTTTGCATCCTTGACTTTCACAAGCGCAATCCCTGTGCTGTTCCTGTGCCCACGAGCTTCTGTATCTTCATCTGCTGCTCTGATCGGTCTCTGACCTTATATACACACAAGAGGCATGTTCACTCGCATGGAAGCCCCGCCTGTTTGGCCCCGCCCACACACACGTGGTGTGCACCGTCTTCCCGCCATTTACCCACTATGATGGACAGTTCACTCAAGGGACCCCTGCGCACTTCGGCGCGATTGCATAGTAACACACACTTGGTTGCTGGAACAAGTTGAAGCTTAAATTCAGTGACTCATTCATCAGCCCAAAAACAATCGTGAGCGTCGTGGAGGCTGGGCAGGTGTGCCTTCTTCCCAAATATACCATCGAAAATCAGCTGTGATGCTGGACAGAGGCATTTGCATCCTTGACTTTCACGAGCGCAATCCCTGTGCTGTTCCTGTGACCTCGAGCTTCTGTATCTTCAGCTGCTGCTCTGCTCGGTCTCTGACCTTATATACACACAAGAGGCATGTTCACTCGCATGGAAGCCCCGCCCGTTTGGCCCCGCCCACACACACGAGGTGTGCACCCTCTTCCCGCCATTTACACACTATGATGGACAGCTTACTCAAGGGACCCCTGCGCACTTCGGCGAGATTGCATAGTAACACACATTGTCGCTGGAACTAGTTGAAGCTCAAATGCAGTGACTCATTCATCAGCCCAAAAACAATCGTGAGCGTTGGGAGGCTGGGCAGCTGTGCCTTCTTCCCAAATCTACCGTCGAAAATCAGCTGTGATGCTGGACAGAGGCCTTTGCATCCTTGACTTTCACGAGCGCAATCCCTGTGCTGTTCCTGTGCCCACGAGCTTCTGTATCTTCATCTGCTGCTCTGATCGGTCTCTGACCTTATATACACACATGGTCGCTGTAGACAACTCTCTGGCACTTTAGGCAGCTGTAGTGTAGTAAAAGCACTATACATTTACCCAACGAGGTAGCACTTACTGATTATCCAGTAGAAAGTACTCCAGTTGAGTAGAGGTATGGCACAAAACGGTGGCGTCTTCTTGAATAAATATGAAGGGCAGGGTCCATTCTGGCACGATGGTCCTGGCACAAAAATTAAACCTCAACAGGAAGCACTTACAGATATCATTACAGCATGTGCCCTAGTTGAAGCTCAAATGCAGTGACTCATTCATCAGCCCAAAAACAATCGTGAGCGTTGGGAGGCTGGGCAGCTGTGCCTTCTTCCCAAATCTACCGTCAAAAATCATGCTGGACAGAGGCCTTTGCATCCTTGACTTTCAAGAGCGCAATCCCTGTGCTGTTCCTGTGACCTCGAGCTTCTGTATCTTCAGCTGCTGCTCTGATCGGTCTCTGACCTTATATACACACAAGAGGCATGTTCACTCGCATGGAATCCCCGCCCGTTTGGCCCCGCCCACACACACGCGGTGTGCACCGTCTTCCCGCCATTTACCCACTATGATGGACAGCTCACTCAAGGGACCCCTGCGCACTTCGGCGAGATTGCATAGTAACACACACATTGTCGCTGGAACTAGTTGAAGCTCAAATGCAGTGACTCATTCATCAGCCCAAAAACAATTGTGAGCGTCGTGGAGGCTGGGCAGGTGTGCCTTCTTCCCAAATCTACCGTCGAAAATCAGCTGTGATGCTGGACAGAGGCCTTTGCATCCTTGACTTTCAAGAGCGCAATCCCTGTGCTGTTCCTGTGACCTCGAGCTTCTGTATCTTCAGCTGCTGCTCTGATCGGTCTCTGACCTTATATACACACAAGAGGCATGTTCACTCGCATGGAAGCCCCGCCCGTTTGGCCCCGCCCACACACACACGGTGTGCACCCTCTTCCCGCCATTTACCCACTATGATGGACAGCTCACTCAAGGGACCCCTGCGCACTTGGGCGCGAATGCATAGTAACACACACATGGTCGCTGTAGACAACTCTCTGGCACTTTAGGCAGCTGTAGTGTAGTAAAAGCACTATACATTTACCCAACGAGGTAGCACTTACTGATTATCCAGTAGAAAGTACTCCAGTTGAGTAGAGGTATGGCACAAAACGGTGGCGTCTTCTTGAATAAATATGAAGGGCAGGGTCCATTCTGGCACGATGGTCCTGGCACAAAAATTAAACCTCAACAGGAAGCACTTACAGATATCATTACAGCATGTGCCCTAGTTGAAGCTTAAATTCAGTGACTCATTCATCAGCCCAAAAACAATCGTGAGCGTCGTGGAGGCTGGGCAGGTGTGCCTTCTTCCCAAATATACCATCGAAAATCAGCTGTGATGCTGGACAGAGGCATTTGCATCCTTGACTATCACGAGCGCAATCCCTGTGCTGTTCCTGTGACCTCGAGCTTCTGTATCTTCAGCTGCTGCTCTGATCGGTCTCTGACCTTATATACACACAAGAGGCATGTTCACTCGCATGGAAGCCCCACCCATTTGGCCCGCCCACACACACGAGGTGTGCACCCTCTTCCCGCCATTTACCCACTATGATGGACAGTTCACTCAAGGGACCCCTGCGCCCTTCGGCGCGAATGCATAGTAACACACACATTGTCGCTGGAACAAGTTGAAGCTTAAATTCAGTGACTCATTCATCAGCCCAAAAACAATCGTGAGCGTCGTGGAGGCTGGGCAGGTGTGCCTTCTTCCCAAATATACCATCGAAAATCAGCTGTGATGCTGGACAGAGGCATTTGCAGCCTTGACTTTCACGAGCGCAATCCCTGTGCTGTTCCTGTGACCTCGAGCTTCTGTATCTTCAGCTGCTGCTCTGATCGGTCTCTGACCTTATATACACACAAGAGGCATGTTCACTCGCATGGAAGCCCCGCCCGTTTGGCCCCGCCCACACACACGAGGTGTGCACCCTCTTCCCGCCATTTACACACTATGATGGACAGCTTACTCAAGGGACCCCTGCGCACTTCGGCGAGATTGCATAGTAACACACATTGTCGATGGAACTAGTTGAAGCTCAAATGCAGTGACTCATTCATCAGCCCAAAAACAATCGTGAGCGTTGGGAGGCTGGGCAGCTGTGCCTTCTTCCCAAATCTACCTTCAAAAATCAGCTGTGATGCTGGACAGAGGCCTTTGCATCCTTGACTTTCAAGAGCGCAATCCCTGTGCTGTTCCTGTGACCACGAGCTTCTGTATCTTCAGCTGCTGCTCTGATCGGTCTCTGACCTTATACACACACAAGAGGCATGTTCACTCGCATGGAAGCCCCGCCCGTTTGGCACCGCCCACACACACGTGGTGTGCACCGTCTTCCCGCCATTTACCCACTATGATGGACAGCTCACTCAAGGGACCCCTGCGCACTTCGGCGAGATTGCATAGTAACACACACATTGTCGCTGGAACTAGTTGAAGCTCAAATGCAGTGACTCATTCATCAGCCCAAAAACAATCGTGAGCGTTGGGAGGCTGGGCAGCTGTGCCTTCTTCCCAAATCTACCGTCGAAAATCAGCTGTGATGCTGGACAGAGGCCTTTGCATCCTTGACTTTCACGAGCGCAATCCCTGTGCTGTTCCTGTGCCCACGAGCTTCTGTATCTTCATCTGCTGCTCTGATCGGTCTCTGACCTTATATACACACAAGAGGCATGTTCACTCGCATGGAAGCCCTGCCCGTTTGGCCCCGCCCACACACACGTGGTGTGCACCGTCTTCCCGCCATTTACCCACTATGATGGACAGTTCACTCAAGGGACCCCTGCGCACTTCGGCGCGATTGCATAGTAACACACACTTGGTTGCTGGAACAAGTTGAAGCTTAAATTCAGTGACTCATTCATCAGCCCAAAAACAATCGTGAGCGTCGTGGAGGCTGGGCAGGTGTGCCTTCTTCCCAAATATACCATCGAAAATCAGCTGTGATGCTGGACAGAGGCATATGCATCCTTGACTTTCACGAGCGCAATCCCTGTGCTGTTCCTGTGACCTCGAGCTTCTGTATCTTCAGCTGCTGCTCTGATCGGTCTCTGACCTTATATACACACAAGAGGCATGTTCACTCGCATGGAAGCCCCGCCCGTTTGGCCCCGCCCACACACACGAGGTGTGCACCCTCTTCCCGCCATTTACACACTATGATGGACAGCTTACTCAAGGGTCCCCTGCGCACTTCGGCGAGATTGCATAGTAACACACATTGTCGCTGGAACTAGTTGAAGCTCAAATGCAGTGACTCATTCATCAGCCCAAAAACAATCGTGAGCGTTGGGAGGCTGGGCAGCTGTGCCTTCTTCCCAAATCTACCGTCAAAAATCAGCTGTGATGCTGGACAGAGGCCTTTGCATCCTTGACTTTCAAGAGCGCAATCCCTGTGCTGTTCCTGTGACCACGAGCTTCTGTATCTTCATCTGCTGCTCTGATCGGTCTCTGACCTTATATACACACAAGAGGCATGTTCACTCGCATGGAAGCCCCGCCCACACACACGCGGTGTGCACCGTCTTCCCGCCATTTACCCACTATGATGGACAGCTCACTCAAGGGACCCCTGCGCACTTCGGCGAGATTGCATAGTAACACACACATTGTCGCTGGAACTAGTTGAAGCTCAAATGCAGTGACTCATTCATCAGCCCAAAAACAATCGTGAGCGTTGGGAGGCTGGGCAGCTGTGCCTTCTTCCCAAATCTACCGTCGAAAATCAGCTGTGATGCTGGACAGAGGCCTTTGCATCCTTGACTTTCAAGAGCGCAATCCCTGTGCTGTTCCTGTGACCTCGAGCTTCTGTATCTTCAGCTGCTGCTCTGATCGGTCTCTGACCTTATATACACACAAGAGGCATGTTCACTCGCATGGAATCCCCGCCCGTTTGGCCCCGCCCACACACACACGGTGTGCACCCTCTTCCCGCCATTTACCCACTATGATGGACAGCTCACTCAAGGGACCCCTGCGCACTTCGGCGCGAATGCATAGTAACACACACATTGTCCCTGGAACTAGTTGAAGCTCAAATGCAGTGACTCATTCATCAGCCCCAAAACAATCGTGAGCGTTGGGAGGCTGGGCAGCTGTGCCTTCTTCCCAAATCTACCGTCAAAAATCAGCTGTGATGCTGGACAGAGGCCTTTGCATCCTTGACTTTCAAGAGTGCAATCCCTGTGCTGTTCCTGTGCCCACGAGCTTCTGTATCTTCATCTGCTGCTCTGATCGGTCTCTGACCTTATATACACACAAGAGGCATGTTCACTCGCATGGCAGCCCCGCCCGTTTGGCCCCGCCCACACACACGCGGTGTGCACCGTCTTCCCGCCATTTACCCACTATGATGGACAGCTCACTCAAGGGACCCCTGCGCACTTCGGCGAGATTGCATAGTAACACACACATTGTCGCTGGAACTAGTTGAAGCTCAAATGCAGTGACTCATTCATCAGCCCAAAAACAATCGTGAGCGTTGGGAGGCTGGGCAGCTGTGCCTTCTTCCCAAATCTACCGTCGAAAATCAGCTGTGATGCTGGACAGAGGGCTTTGCATCCTTGACTTTCACGAGCGCAATCCCTGTGCTGTTCCTGTGCCCACGAGCTTCTGTATCTTCATCTGCTGCTCTGATCGGTCTCTGACCTTATATACACACAAGAGGCATGTTCACTCGCATGGAAGCCCCACCCGTTTGGCCCCGCCCACACACACGTGGTGTGCACCGTCTTCCCGCCATTTACCCACTATGATGGACAGTTCACTCAAGGGACCCCTGCGCACTTCGGCGCGATTGCATAGTAACACACACTTGGTTGCTGGAACTAGTTGAAGCTCAAATGCAGTGACTCATTCATCAGCCCAAAAACAATTGTGAGCGTCGTGGAGGCTGGGCAGGTGTGCCTTCTTCCCAAATCTACCGTCGAAAATCAGCTGTGATGCTGGACAGAGGCCTTTCCATCCTTGACTTTCAAGAGCGCAATCCCTGTGCTGTTCCTGTGACCTCGAGCTTCTGTATCTTCAGCTGCTGCTCTGATCGGTCTCTGACCTTATATACACACAAGAGGCATGTTCACTCGCATGGAAGCCCCGCCCGTTTGGCCCCGCCCACACACACACGGTGTGCACCCTCTTCCCGCCATTTACCCACTATGATGGACAGCTCACTCAAGGGACCCCTGCGCACTTGGGCGCGAATGCATAGTAACACACACATGGTCGCTGTAGACAACTCTCTGGCACTTTAGGCAGCTGTAGTGTAGTAAAAGCACTATACATTTACCCAACGAGGTAGCACTTACTGATTATCCAGTAGAAAGTACTCCAGTTGAGTAGAGGTATGGCACAAAACGGTGGCGTCTTCTTGAATAAATATGAAGGGCAGGGTCCATTCTGGCACGATGGTCCTGGCACAAAAATTAAACCTCAACAGGAAGCACTTACAGATATCATTACAGTTTGTGCCCTAGTTGAAGCTTAAATTCAGTGACTCATTCATCAGCCCAAAAACAATCGTGAGCGTCGTGGAGGCTGGGCAGGTGTGCCTTCTTCCCAAATCTACCGTCGAAAATCAGCTGTGATGCTGGACAGAGGCCTTTGCATCCTTGACTTTCACGAGCGCAATCCCTGTGCTGTTCCTGTGCCCACGAGCTTCTGTATCTTCATCTGCTGCTCTGATCGGTCTCTGACCTTATATACACACAAGAGGCATGTTCACTCGCATGGAAGCCCCGCCCGTTTGGCCCCGCCCACACACACGTGGTGTGCACCGTCTTCCCGCCATTTACCCACTATGATGGACAGTTCACTCAAGGGACCCCTGCGCACTTCGGCGCGATTGCATAGTAACACACACTTGGTTGCTGGAACAAGTTGAAGCTTAAATTCAGTGACTCATTCATCAGCCCAAAAACAATCGTGAGCGTCGTGGAGGCTGGGCAGGTGTGCCTTCTTCCCAAATATACCATCGAAAATCAGCTGTGATGCTGGACAGAGGCATTTGCATCCTTGACTTTCACGAGCGCAATCCCTGTGCTGTTCCTGTGACCTCGAGCTTCTGTATCTTCAGCTGCTGCTCTGATCGGTCTCTGACCTTATATACACACAAGAGGCATGTTCACTCGCATGGAAGCCCCGCCCGTTTGGCCCCGCCCACACACACGAGGTGTGCACCCTCTTCCCGCCATTTACACACTATGATGGACAGCTTACTCAAGGGACCCCTGCGCACTTCGGCGAGATTGCATAGTAACACACATTGTCGCTGGAACTAGTTGAAGCTCAAATGCAGTGACTCATTCATCAGCCCAAAAACAATCGTGAGCGTTGGGAGGCTGGGCAGCTGTGCCTTCTTCCCAAATCTACCGTCGAAAATCAGCTGTGATGCTGGACAGAGGCCTTTGCATCCTTGACTTTCACGAGCGCAATCCCTGTGCTGTTCCTGTGCCCACGAGCTTCTGTATCTTCATCTGCTGCTCTGATCGGTCTCTGACCTTATATACACACATGGTCGCTGTAGACAACTCTCTGGCACTTTAGGCAGCTGTAGTGTAGTAAAAGCACTATACATTTACCCAACGAGGTAGCACTTACTGATTATCCAGTAGAAAGTACTCCAGTTGAGTAGAGGTATGGCACAAAACGGTGGCGTCTTCTTGAATAAATATGAAGGGCAGGGTCCATTCTGGCACGATGGTCCTGGCACAAAAATTAAACCTCAACAGGAAGCACTTACAGATATCATTACAGCATGTGCCCTAGTTGAAGCTTAAATTCAGTGACTCATTCATCAGCCCAAAAAAAATCGTGAGCGTTGGGAGGCTGGGCAGCTGTGCCTTCTTCCCAAATCTACCGTCAAAAATCAGCTGTGATGCTGGACAGAGGCCTTTGCATCCTTGACTTTCAAGAGCGCAATCCCTGTGCTGTTCCTGTGCCCACGAGCTTCTGTATCTTCATCTGCTGCTCTGATCGGTCTCTGACCTTATATACACACAAGAGGCATGTTCACTCGCATGGAAGCCCCGCCCGTTTGGCCCCGCCCACACACACGCGGTGTGCACCGTCTTCCCGCCATTTACCCACTATGATGGACAGCTCACTCAAGGGACCCCTGCGCACTTCGGCGAGATTGCATAGTAACACACACATTGTCGCTGGAACTAGTTGAAGCTCAAATGCAGTGACTCATTCATCAGCCCAAAAACAATCGTGAGCGTGGGGAGGCTGGGCAGCTGTGCCTTCTTCCCAAATATACCATCGAAAATAAGCTGTGATGCTGGACAGAGGCATTTGCATCCTTGACTTTCACAAGCGCAATCCCTGTGCTATTCCTGTGACCTCGAGCTTCTGTATCTTCAGCTGCTGCTCTGATCGGTCTCTGACCTTATATACACACAAGAGGCATGTTCACTCGCATGGAAGCCCCGCCCCTTTGGCCCCGCCCACACACACGAGGTGTGCACCCTCTTCCCGCCATTTACCCACTATGATGGACAGTTCACTCAAGGGACCCCTGCGCCCTTCGGCGAGATTGCATAGTAACACACATTGTCGCTGGAACTAGTTGAAGCTCAAATGCAGTGACTCATTCATCAGCCCAAAAACAATCGTGAGCGTTGGGAGGCTGGGCAGCTGTGCCTTCTTCCCAAATCTACCGTCAAAAATCAGCTGTGATGCTGGACAGAGGCCTTTGCATCCTTGACTTTCAAGAGCGCAATCCCTGTGCTGTTCCTGTGACCTCGAGCTTCTGTATCTTCAGCTGCTGCTCTGATCGGTCTCTGACCTTATATACACACAAGAGGCATGTTCACTCGCATGGAAGCCCCGCCCGTTTGGCCCCGCCCACACACACGAGGTGTGCACCCTCTTCCCGCCATTTACACACTATGATGGACAGCTTACTCAAGGGTCCCCTGCGCACTTCGGCGAGATTGCATAGTAACACACATTGTCGCTGGAACTAGTTGAAGCTCAAATGCAGTGACTCATTCATCAGCCCAAAAACAATCGTGAGCGTTGGGAGGCTGGGCAGCTGTGCCTTCTTCCCAAATCTACCGTCAAAAATCAGCTGTGATGCTGGACAGAGGCCTTTGCATCCTTGACTTTCAAGAGCGCAATCCCTGTGCTGTTCCTGTGACCACGAGCTTCTGTATCTTCATCTGCTGCTCTGATCGGTCTCTGACCTTATATACACACAAGAGGCATGTTCACTCGCATGGAAGCCCCGCCCACACACACGCGGTGTGCACCGTCTTCCCGCCATTTACCCACTATGATGGACAGCTCACTCAAGGGACCCCTGCGCACTTCGGCGAGATTGCATAGTAACACACACATTGTCGCTGGAACTAGTTGAAGCTCAAATGCAGTGACTCATTCATCAGCCCAAAAACAATCGTGAGCGTTGGGAGGCTGGGCAGCTGTGCCTTCTTCCCAAATCTACCGTCGAAAATCAGCTGTGATGCTGGACAGAGGCCTTTGCATCCTTGACTTTCAAGAGCGCAATCCCTGTGCTGTTCCTGTGACCTCGAGCTTCTGTATCTTCAGCTGCTGCTCTGATCGGTCTCTGACCTTATATACACACAAGAGGCATGTTCACTCGCATGGAATCCCCGCCCGTTTGGCCCCGCCCACACACACACGGTGTGCACCCTCTTCCCGCCATTTACCCACTATGATGGACAGCTCACTCAAGGGACCCCTGCGCACTTCGGCGCGAATGCATAGTAACACACACATTGTCCCTGGAACTAGTTGAAGCTCAAATGCAGTGACTCATTCATCAGCCCCAAAACAATCGTGAGCGTTGGGAGGCTGGGCAGCTGTGCCTTCTTCCCAAATCTACCGTCAAAAATCAGCTGTGATGCTGGACAGAGGCCTTTGCATCCTTGACTTTCAAGAGTGCAATCCCTGTGCTGTTCCTGTGCCCACGAGCTTCTGTATCTTCATCTGCTGCTCTGATCGGTCTCTGACCTTATATACACACAAGAGGCATGTTCACTCGCATGGCAGCCCCGCCCGTTTGGCCCCGCCCACACACACGCGGTGTGCACCGTCTTCCCGCCATTTACCCACTATGATGGACAGCTCACTCAAGGGACCCCTGCGCACTTCGGCGAGATTGCATAGTAACACACACATTGTCGCTGGAACTAGTTGAAGCTCAAATGCAGTGACTCATTCATCAGCCCAAAAACAATCGTGAGCGTTGGGAGGCTGGGCAGCTGTGCCTTCTTCCCAAATCTACCGTCGAAAATCAGCTGTGATGCTGGACAGAGGGCTTTGCATCCTTGACTTTCACGAGCGCAATCCCTGTGCTGTTCCTGTGCCCACGAGCTTCTGTATCTTCATCTGCTGCTCTGATCGGTCTCTGACCTTATATACACACAAGAGGCATGTTCACTCGCATGGAAGCCCCACCCGTTTGGCCCCGCCCACACACACGTGGTGTGCACCGTCTTCCCGCCATTTACCCACTATGATGGACAGTTCACTCAAGGGACCCCTGCGCACTTCGGCGCGATTGCATAGTAACACACACTTGGTTGCTGGAACTAGTTGAAGCTCAAATGCAGTGACTCATTCATCAGCCCAAAAACAATTGTGAGCGTCGTGGAGGCTGGGCAGGTGTGCCTTCTTCCCAAATCTACCGTCGAAAATCAGCTGTGATGCTGGACAGAGGCCTTTCCATCCTTGACTTTCAAGAGCGCAATCCCTGTGCTGTTCCTGTGACCTCGAGCTTCTGTATCTTCAGCTGCTGCTCTGATCGGTCTCTGACCTTATATACACACAAGAGGCATGTTCACTCGCATGGAAGCCCCGCCCGTTTGGCCCCGCCCACACACACACGGTGTGCACCCTCTTCCCGCCATTTACCCACTATGATGGACAGCTCACTCAAGGGACCCCTGCGCACTTGGGCGCGAATGCATAGTAACACACACATGGTCGCTGTAGACAACTCTCTGGCACTTTAGGCAGCTGTAGTGTAGTAAAAGCACTATACATTTACCCAACGAGGTAGCACTTACTGATTATCCAGTAGAAAGTACTCCAGTTGAGTAGAGGTATGGCACAAAACGGTGGCGTCTTCTTGAATAAATATGAAGGGCAGGGTCCATTCTGGCACGATGGTCCTGGCACAAAAATTAAACCTCAACAGGAAGCACTTACAGATATCATTACAGTTTGTGCCCTAGTTGAAGCTTAAATTCAGTGACTCATTCATCAGCCCAAAAACAATCGTGAGCGTCGTGGAGGCTGGGCAGGTGTGCCTTCTTCCCAAATCTACCGTCGAAAATCAGCTGTGATGCTGGACAGAGGCCTTTGCATCCTTGACTTTCACGAGCGCAATCCCTGTGCTGTTCCTGTGCCCACGAGCTTCTGTATCTTCATCTGCTGCTCTGATCGGTCTCTGACCTTATATACACACAAGAGGCATGTTCACTCGCATGGAAGCCCCGCCCGTTTGGCCCCGCCCACACACACGTGGTGTGCACCGTCTTCCCGCCATTTACCCACTATGATGGACAGTTCACTCAAGGGACCCCTGCGCACTTCGGCGCGATTGCATAGTAACACACACTTGGTTGCTGGAACAAGTTGAAGCTTAAATTCAGTGACTCATTCATCAGCCCAAAAACAATCGTGAGCGTCGTGGAGGCTGGGCAGGTGTGCCTTCTTCCCAAATATACCATCGAAAATCAGCTGTGATGCTGGACAGAGGCATTTGCATCCTTGACTTTCACGAGCGCAATCCCTGTGCTGTTCCTGTGACCTCGAGCTTCTGTATCTTCAGCTGCTGCTCTGATCGGTCTCTGACCTTATATACACACAAGAGGCATGTTCACTCGCATGGAAGCCCCGCCCGTTTGGCCCCGCCCACACACACGAGGTGTGCACCCTCTTCCCGCCATTTACACACTATGATGGACAGCTTACTCAAGGGACCCCTGCGCACTTCGGCGAGATTGCATAGTAACACACATTGTCGCTGGAACTAGTTGAAGCTCAAATGCAGTGACTCATTCATCAGCCCAAAAACAATCGTGAGCGTTGGGAGGCTGGGCAGCTGTGCCTTCTTCCCAAATCTACCGTCGAAAATCAGCTGTGATGCTGGACAGAGGCCTTTGCATCCTTGACTTTCACGAGCGCAATCCCTGTGCTGTTCCTGTGCCCACGAGCTTCTGTATCTTCATCTGCTGCTCTGATCGGTCTCTGACCTTATATACACACATGGTCGCTGTAGACAACTCTCTGGCACTTTAGGCAGCTGTAGTGTAGTAAAAGCACTATACATTTACCCAACGAGGTAGCACTTACTGATTATCCAGTAGAAAGTACTCCAGTTGAGTAGAGGTATGGCACAAAACGGTGGCGTCTTCTTGAATAAATATGAAGGGCAGGGTCCATTCTGGCACGATGGTCCTGGCACAAAAATTAAACCTCAACAGGAAGCACTTACAGATATCATTACAGCATGTGCCCTAGTTGAAGCTTAAATTCAGTGACTCATTCATCAGCCCAAAAAAAATCGTGAGCGTTGGGAGGCTGGGCAGCTGTGCCTTCTTCCCAAATCTACCGTCAAAAATCAGCTGTGATGCTGGACAGAGGCCTTTGCATCCTTGACTTTCAAGAGCGCAATCCCTGTGCTGTTCCTGTGCCCACGAGCTTCTGTATCTTCATCTGCTGCTCTGATCGGTCTCTGACCTTATATACACACAAGAGGCATGTTCACTCGCATGGAAGCCCCGCCCGTTTGGCCCCGCCCACACACACGCGGTGTGCACCGTCTTCCCGCCATTTACCCACTATGATGGACAGCTCACTCAAGGGACCCCTGCGCACTTCGGCGAGATTGCATAGTAACACACACATTGTCGCTGGAACTAGTTGAAGCTCAAATGCAGTGACTCATTCATCAGCCCAAAAACAATCGTGAGCGTGGGGAGGCTGGGCAGCTGTGCCTTCTTCCCAAATATACCATCGAAAATAAGCTGTGATGCTGGACAGAGGCATTTGCATCCTTGACTTTCACAAGCGCAATCCCTGTGCTATTCCTGTGACCTCGAGCTTCTGTATCTTCAGCTGCTGCTCTGATCGGTCTCTGACCTTATATACACACAAGAGGCATGTTCACTCGCATGGAAGCCCCGCCCCTTTGGCCCCGCCCACACACACGAGGTGTGCACCCTCTTCCCGCCATTTACCCACTATGATGGACAGTTCACTCAAGGGACCCCTGCGCCCTTCGGCGAGATTGCATAGTAACACACATTGTCGCTGGAACTAGTTGAAGCTCAAATGCAGTGACTCATTCATCAGCCCAAAAACAATCGTGAGCGTTGGGAGGCTGGGCAGCTGTGCCTTCTTCCCAAATCTACCGTCAAAAATCAGCTGTGATGCTGGACAGAGGCCTTTGCATCCTTGACTTTCAAGAGCGCAATCCCTGTGCTGTTCCTGTGACCTCGAGCTTCTGTATCTTCAGCTGCTGCTCTGATCGGTCTCTGACCTTATATACACACAAGAGGCATGTTCACTCGCATGGAATCCCCGCCCGTTTGGCCCCGCCCACACACACGCGGTGTGCACCGTCTTCCCGCCATTTACCCACTATGATGGACAGCTTACTCAAGGGACCCCTGCGCACTTCGGCGAGATTGCATAGTAACACACACATTGTCGCTGGAACTAGTTGAAGCTCAAATGCAGTGACTCATTCATCAGCCCAAAAACAATCGTGAGCGTTGGGAGGCTGGGCAGCTGTGCCTTCTTCCCAAATCTACCGTCGAAAATCAGCTGTGATGCTGGACAGAGGCCTTTGCATCCTTGACTTTCACGAGCGCAATCCCTGTGCTGTTCCTGTGCCCACGAGCTTCTGTATCTTCATCTGCTGCTCTGATCGGTCTCTGACCTTATATACACACAAGAGGCATGTTCACTCGCATGGAAGCCCCGCACGTTTGGCCCCGCCCACACACACGCGGTGTGCACCGTCTTCCCGCCATTTACCCACTATGATGGACAGCTCACTCAAGGGACCCCTGCGCACTTCGGCGAGATTGCATAGTAACACACACATTGTCGCTGGAACTAGTTGAAGCTCAAATGCAGTGACTCATTCATCAGCCCAAAAACAATCGTGATCGTTGGGAGGCTGGGCAGCTGTGCCTTCTTCCCAAATCTACCGTCGAAAATCAGCTGTGATGCTGGACAGAGGCCTTTGCATCCTTGACTTTCACGAGCGCAATCCCTGTGCTGTTCCTGTGCCCACGAGCTTCTGTATCTTCAGCTGCTGCTCTGATCGGTCTCTGACCTTATATACACACAAGAGGCATGTTCACTCGCATGGAAGCCCCGCCCGTTTGGCCCCGCCCACACACACGAGGTGTGCACCCTCTTCCCGCCATTTACCCACTATGATGGACAGTTCACTCAAGGGACCCCTGCGCCCTTCGGCGCGAATGCATAGTAACACACACATTGTCGCTGGAACAAGTTGAAGCTTAAATTCAGTGACTCATTCATCAGCCCAAAAACAATCGTGAGCGTCGTGGAGGCTGGGCAGGTGTGCCTTCTTCCCAAATATACCATCGAAAATCAGCTGTGATGCTGGACAGAGGCCTTTGCATCCTTGACTTTCAAGAGCGCAATCCCTGTGCTGTTCCTGTGACCTCGAGCTTCTGTATCTTCAGCTGCTGCTCTGATCGGTCTCTGACCTTATATACACACAAGAGGCATGTTCACTCGCATGGAATCCCCGCCCGTTTGGCCCCGCCCACACACACGCGGTGTGCACCGTCTTCCCGCCATTTACCCACTATGATGGACAGCTCACTCAAGGGACCCCTGCGCACTTCGGCGAGATTGCATAGTAACACACACATGGTCGCTGTAGACAACTCTCTGGCACTTTAGGCAGCTGTAGTGTAGTAAAAGCACTATACATTTACCCAACGAGGTAGCACTTACTGATTATCCAGTAGAAAGTACTCCAGTTGAGTAGAGGTATAGCACAAAACGGTGGCGTCTTCTTGAATAAATATGAAGGGCAGGGTCCATTCTGGCACGATGGTCCTGGCACAAAAATTAAACCTCAACAGGAAGCACTTACAGATATCATTACAGCATGTGCCCTAGTTGAAGCTTAAATTCAGTGACTCATTCATCAGCCCAAAAACAATTGTGAGCGTCGTGGA
This sequence comes from Lissotriton helveticus, assembly GCF_964261635.1. Lineage (NCBI taxonomy): Eukaryota > Metazoa > Chordata > Amphibia > Caudata > Salamandridae > Lissotriton > Lissotriton helveticus. The sequence continues at coordinate 114,775,957 of NC_136069.1, forward strand.
GGCTGGGCAGGTGTGCCTTCTTCCCAAATATACCATCGAAAATCAGCTGTGATGCTGGACAGAGGCATTTGCATCCTCGACTTTCACGAGCGCAATCCCTGTGCTGTTCCTGTGACCTCGAGCTTCTGTATCTTCAGCTGCTGCTCTGATCGGTCTCTGACCTTATATACACACAAGAGGCATGTTCACTCGCATGGAAGCCCCGCCCATTTGGCCCCGCCCACACACGAGGTGTGCACCCTCTTCCCGCCATTTACCCACTATGATGGACAGTTCACTCAAGGGACCCCTGCGCCCTTCGGCGCGAATGCATAGTAACACACACATTGTCGCTGGAACAAGTTGAAGCTTAAATTCAGTGACTCATTCATCAGCCCAAAAACAATTGTGAGCGTCGTGGAGGCTGGGCAGGTGTGCCTTCTTCCCAAATATACCATCGAAAATCAGCTGTGATGCTGGACAGAGGCATTTGCATCCTTGACTTTCACGAGCGCAATCCCTGTGCTGTTCCTGTGACCTCGAGCTTCTGTATCTTCAGCTGCTGCTCTGATCGGTCTCTGACCTTATATACACACAAGAGGCATGTTCACTCACATGGAAGCCCCGCCCGTTTGGCCCCGCCCACACACACGCGGTGTGCACCGTCTTCCCGCCATTAACCCACTATGATGGACAGCTCACTCAAGGGACCCCTGCGCACTTCGGCGAGATTGCATAGTAACATACACATTGTCGCTGGAACTAGTTGAAGCTCAAATGCAGTGACTCATTCATCAGCCCAAAAACAATCGTGAGCGTTGGGAGGCTGGGCAGCTGTGCCTTCTTCCCAAATCTACCGTCGAAAATCAGCTGTGATGCTGGACAGAGGCCTTTGCATCCTTGACTTTCACGAGCGCAATCCCTGTGCTGTTCCTGTGCCCACGAGCTTCTGTATCTTCATCTGCTGCTCTGATCGGTCTCTGACCTTATATACACACAAGAGGCATGTTCACTCGCATGGAAGCCCAGCCCGTTTGGCCCCGCCCACACACACGAGGTGTGCACCCTCTTCCCGCCATTTACGCACTATGATGGACAGCTTACTCAAGGGACCCCTGCGCACTTCGGCGAGATTGCATAGTAACACACACATTGTCGCTGGAACTAGTTGAAGCTCAAATGCAGTGACTCATTCATCAGCCCAAAAACAATCGTGAGCGTTGGGAGGCTGGGCAGCTGTGCCTTCTTCCCAAATCTTCCGTCGAAAATCAGCTGTGATGCTGGACAGAGGCCTTTGCATCCTTGACTTTCAAGAGCGCAATCCCTGTGCTGTTCCTGTGACCACGAGCTTCTGTATCTTCAGCTGCTGCTCTGATCGGTCTCTGACCTTATATACACACAAGAGGCATGTTCACTCGCATGGAAGCCCCGCCCGTTTGGCCCCGCCCACACACACGAGGTGTGCACCCTCTTCCCGCCATTTACACACTATGATGGACAGCTTACTCAAGGGACCCCTGCGCACTTCGGCGAGATTGCATAGTAACACACATTGTCGCTGGAACTAGTTGAAGCTCAAATGCAGTGACTCATTCATCAGCCCAAAAACAATCGTGAGCGTTGGGAGGCTGGGCAGCTGTGCCTTCTTCCCAAATCTACCGTCAAAAATCAGCTGTGATGCTGGACAGAGGCCTTTGCATCCTTGACTTTCAAGAGCGCAATCCCTGTGCTGTTCCTGTGACCTCGAGCTTCTGTATCTTCAGCTGCTGCTCTGATCGGTCTCTGACCTTATATACACACAAGAGGCATGTTCACTCGCATGGAATCCCCGCCCGTTTGGCCCCGCCCACACACACGCGGTGTGCACCGTCTTCCCGCCATTTACCCACTATGATGGACAGCTTACTCAAGGGACCCCTGCGCACTTCGGCGAGATTGCATAGTAACACACACATTGTCGCTGGAACTAGTTGAAGCTCAAATGCAGTGACTCATTCATCAGCCCAAAAACAATCGTGAGCGTTGGGAGGCTGGGCAGCTGTGCCTTCTTCCCAAATCTACCGTCGAAAATCAGCTGTGATGCTGGACAGAGGCCTTTGCATCCTTGACTTTCACGAGCGCAATCCCTGTGCTGTTCCTGTGCCCACGAGCTTCTGTATCTTCATCTGCTGCTCTGATCGGTCTCTGACCTTATATACACACAAGAGGCATGTTCACTCGCATGGAAGCCCCGCACGTTTGGCCCCGCCCACACACACGCGGTGTGCACCGTCTTCCCGCCATTTACCCACTATGATGGACAGCTCACTCAAGGGACCCCTGCGCACTTCGGCGAGATTGCATAGTAACACACACATTGTCGCTGGAACTAGTTGAAGCTCAAATGCAGTGACTCATTCATCAGCCCAAAAACAATCGTGATCGTTGGGAGGCTGGGCAGCTGTGCCTTCTTCCCAAATCTACCGTCGAAAATCAGCTGTGATGCTGGACAGAGGCCTTTGCATCCTTGACTTTCACGAGCGCAATCCCTGTGCTGTTCCTGTGCCCACGAGCTTCTGTATCTTCAGCTGCTGCTCTGATCGGTCTCTGACCTTATATACACACAAGAGGCATGTTCACTCGCATGGAAGCCCCGCCCGTTTGGCCCCGCCCACACACACGAGGTGTGCACCCTCTTCCCGCCATTTACCCACTATGATGGACAGTTCACTCAAGGGACCCCTGCGCCCTTCGGCGCGAATGCATAGTAACACACACATTGTCGCTGGAACAAGTTGAAGCTTAAATTCAGTGACTCATTCATCAGCCCAAAAACAATCGTGAGCGTCGTGGAGGCTGGGCAGGTGTGCCTTCTTCCCAAATATACCATCGAAAATCAGCTGTGATGCTGGACAGAGGCATTTGCATCCTTGACTTTCACGAGCGCAATCCCTGTGCTGTTCCTGTGACCTCGAGCTTCTGTATCTTCAGCTGCTGCTCTGATCGGTCTCTGACCTTATATACACACAAGAGGCATGTTCACTCGCATGGAAGCCCCGCCCGTTTGGCCCCGCCCACACACACGAGGTGTGCACCCTCTTCCCGCCATTTACACACTATGATGGACAGCTTACTCAAGGGACCCCTGCGCACTTCGGCGAGATTGCATAGTAACACACATTGTCGCTGGAACTAGTTGAAGCTCAAATGCAGTGACTCATTCATCAGCCCAAAAACAATCGTGAGCGTTGGGAGGCTGGGCAGCTGTGCCTTCTTCCCAAATCTACCGTCAAAAATCAGCTGTGATGCTGGACAGAGGCCTTTGCATCCTTGACTTTCAAGAGCGCAATCCCTGTGCTGTTCCTGTGACCACGAGCTTCTGTATCTTCATCTGCTGCTCTGATCGGTCTCTGACCTTATATACACACAAGAGGCATGTTCACTCGCATGGAAGCCCCGCCCGTTTGGCCCCGCCCACACACACGCGGTGTGCACCGTCTTCCCGCCATTTACCCACTATGATGGACAGCTCACTCAAGGGACCCCTGCGCACTTCGGCGAGATTGCATAGTAACACACACATTGTCGCTGGAACTAGTTGAAGCTCAAATGCAGTGACTCATTCATCAGCCCAAAAACAATCGTGAGCGTTGGGAGGCTGGGCAGCTGTGCCTTCTTCCCAAATCTACCGTCAAAAATCAGCTGTGATGCTGGACAGAGGCCTTTGCATCCTTGACTTTCAAGAGCGCAATCCCTGTGCTGTTCCTGTGACCTCGAGCTTCTGTATCTTCAGCTGCTGCTTTGATCGGTCTCTGACCTTATATACACACAAGAGGCATGTTCACTCGCATGGAAGCCCCGCCCGTTTGGCCCCGCCCACACACACGCGGTGTGCACCGTCTTCCCGCCATTTACCCACTATGATGGACAGCTCACTCAAGGGACCCCTGCGCACTTCGGCGAGATTGCATAGTAACACACACATGGTCGCTGTAGACAACTCTCTGGCACTTTAGGCAGCTGTAGTGTAGTAAAAGCACTATACATTTACCCAACGAGGTAGCACTTACTGATTATCCAGTAGAAAGTACTCCAGTTGAGTAGAGGTATAGCACAAAACGGTGGCGTCTTCTTGAATAAATATGAAGGGCAGGGTCCATTCTGGCACGATGGTCCTGGCACAAAAATTAAACCTCAACAGGAAGCACTTACAGATATCATTACAGCATGTGCCCTAGTTGAAGCTTAAATTCAGTGACTCATTCATCAGCCCAAAAACAATCGTGAGCGTCGTGGAGGCTGGGCAGGTGTGCCTTCTTCCCAAATATACCATCGAAAATCAGCTGTGATGCTGGACAGAGGCATTTGCATCCTCGACTTTCACGAGCGCAATCCCTGTGCTGTTCCTGTGACCTCGAGCTTCTGTATCTTCAGCTGCTGCTCTGATCGGTCTCTGACCTTATATACACACAAGAGGCATGTTCACTCGCATGGAAGCCCCGCCCATTTGGCCCCGCCCACACACGAGGTGTGCACCCTCTTCCCGCCATTTACCCACTATGATGGACAGTTCACTCAAGGGACCCCTGCGCCCTTCGGCGCGAATGCATAGTAACACACACATTGTCGCTGGAACAAGTTGAAGCTTAAATTCAGTGACTCATTCATCAGCCCAAAAACAATCGTGAGCGTCGTGGAGGCTGGGCAGGTGTGCCTTCTTCCCAAATATACCATCGAAAATCAGCTGTGATGCTGGACAGAGGCATTTGCATCCTTGACTTTCACGAGCGCAATCCCTGTGCTGTTCCTGTGACCTCGAGCTTCTGTATCTTCAGCTGCTGCTCTGATCGGTCTCTGACCTTATATACACACAAGAGGCATGTTCACTCACATGGAAGCCCCGCCCGTTTGGCCCCGCCCACACACACGCGGTGTGCACCGTCTTCCCGCCATTTACCCACTATGATGGACAGCTCACTCAAGGGACCCCTGCGCACTTCGGCGAGATTGCATAGTAACATACACATTGTCGCTGGAACTAGTTGAAGCTCAAATGCAGTGACTCATTCATCAGCCCAAAAACAATCGTGAGCGTTGGGAGGCTGGGCAGCTGTGCCTTCTTCCCAAATCTACCGTCGAAAATCAGCTGTGATGCTGGACAGAGGCCTTTGCATCCTTGACTTTCACGAGCGCAATCCCTGTGCTGTTCCTGTGCCCACGAGCTTCTGTATCTTCATCTGCTGCTCTGATCGGTCTCTGACCTTATATACACACAAGAGGCATGTTCACTCGCATGGAAGCCCCGCCCGTTTGGCCCCGCCCACACACACGAGGTGTGCACCCTCTTCCCGCCATTTACGCACTATGATGGACAGCTTACTCAAGGGACCCCTGCGCACTTCGGCGAGATTGCATAGTAACACACACATTGTCGCTGGAACTAGTTGAAGCTCAAATGCAGTGACTCATTCATCAGCCCAAAAACAATCGTGAGCGTTGGGAGGCTGGGCAGCTGTGCCTTCTTCCCAAATCTACCGTCGAAAATCAGCTGTGATGCTGGACAGAGGCCTTTGCATCCTTGACTTTCAAGAGCGCAATCCCTGTGCTGTTCCTGTGCCCAGGAGCTTCTGTATCTTCAGCTGCTGCTCTGATCGGTCTCTGACCTTATATACACACAAGAGGCATGTTCACTCGCATGGAAGCCCCGCCCGTTTGGCCCCGCCCACACACACGAGGTGTGCACCCTCTTCCCGCCATTTACACACTATGATGGACAGCTTACTCAAGGGACCCCTGCGCACTTCGGCGAGATTGCATAGTAACACACACATTGTCGCTGGAACTAGTTGAAGCTCAAATGCAGTGACTCATTCATCAGCCCAAAAACAATCGTGAGCGTTGGGAGGCTGGGCAGCTGTGCCTTCTTCCCAAATCTACCGTCGAAAATCAGCTGTGATGCTGGACAGAGGCCTTTGCATCCTTGACTTTCACGAGCGCAATCCCTGTGCTGTTCCTGTGCCCACGAGCTTCTGTATCTTCATCTGCTGCTCTGATCGGTCTCTGACCTTATATACACACAAGAGGCATGTTCACTCGCATGGAAGCCCCGCACGTTTGGCCCCGCCCACACACACGCGGTGTGCACCGTCTTCCCGCCATTTACCCACTATGATGGACAGCTCACTCAAGGGACCCCTGCGCACTTCGGCGAGATTGCATAGTAACACACACATTGTCGCTGGAACTAGTTGAAGCTCAAATGCAGTGACTCATTCATCAGCCCAAAAACAATCGTGATCGTTGGGAGGCTGGGCAGCTGTGCCTTCTTCCCAAATCTACCGTCGAAAATCAGCTGTGATGCTGGACAGAGGCCTTTGCATCCTTGACTTTCACGAGCGCAATCCCTGTGCTGTTCCTGTGCCCACGAGCTTCTGTATCTTCAGCTGCTGCTCTGATCGGTCTCTGACCTTATATACACACAAGAGGCATGTTCACTCGCATGGAAGCCCCGCCCGTTTGGCCCCGCCCACACACACGAGGTGTGCACCCTCTTCCCGCCATTTACACACTATGATGGACAGCTTACTCAAGGGACCCCTGCGCACTTCGGCGAGATTGCATAGTAACACACATTGTCGCTGGAACTAGTTGAAGCTCAAATGCAGTGACTCATTCATCAGCCCAAAAACAATCGTGAGCGTCGTGGAGGCTGGGCAGGTGTGCCTTCTTCCCAAATATACCATCGAAAATAAGCTGTGATGCTGGACAGAGGCATTTGCATCCTTGACTTTCACGAGCGCAATCCCTGTGCTGTTCCTGTGACCTCGAGCTTCTGTATCTTCAGCTGCTGCTCTGATCGGTCTCTGACCTTATATACACACAAGAGGCATGTTCACTCGCATGGAAGCCCCGCCCATTTGGCCCCGCCCACACACACGAGGTGTGCACCCTCTTCCCGCCATTTACCCACTATGATGGACAGCTCACTCAAGGGACCCCTGCGCACTTCGGCGAGATTGCATAGTAACACACACATTGTCGCTGGAACTAGTTGAAGCTCAAATGCAGTGACTCATTCATCAGCCCAAAAACAATCGTGAGCGTTGGGAGGCTGGGCAGCTGTGCCTTCTTCCCAAATCTACCGTCGAAAATCAGCTGTGATGCTGGACAGAGGCCTTTGCATCCTTGACTTTCACGAGCGCAATCCCTGTGCTGTTCCTGTGCCCACGAGCTTCTGTATCTTCATCTGCTGATCTGATCGGTCTCTGACCTTATATACACACAAGAGGCATGTTCACTCGCATGGAAGCCCCGCCCGTTTGGCCCCGCCCACACACACGAGGTGTGCACCCTCTTCCCGCCATTTACACACTATGATGGACAGCTTACTCAAGGGACCCCTGCGCACTTCGGCGAGATTGCATAGTAACACACATTGTCGCTGGAACTAGTTGAAGCTCAAATGCAGTGACTCATTCATCAGCCCAAAAACAATCGTGAGCGTTGGGAGGCTGGGCAGCTGTGCCTTCTTCCCAAATCTACCGTCAAAAATCAGCTGTGATGCTGGACAGAGGCCTTTGCATCCTTGACTTTCAAGAGCACAATCCCTGTGCTGTTCCTGTGACCTCGAGCTTCTGTATCTTCAGCTGCTGCTCTGATCGGTCTCTGACCTTATATACACACAAGAGGCATGTTCACTCGCATGGAATCCCCGCCCGTTTGGCCCCGCCCACACACACGCGGTGTGCACCGTCTTCCCGCCATTTACCCACTATGATGGACAGCTCACTCAAGGGACCCCTGCGCACTTCGGCGAGATTGCATAGTAACACACACATTGTCGCTGGAACTAGTTGAAGCTCAAATGCAGTGACTCATTCATCAGCCCAAAAACAATTGTGAGCGTCGTGGAGGCTGGGCAGGTGTGCCTTCTTCCCAAATCTACCGTCGAAAATCAGCTGTGATGCTGGACAGAGGCCTTTGCATCCTTGACTTTCAAGAGCGCAATCCCTGTGCTGTTCCTGTGACCTCGAGCTTCTGTATCTTCAGCTGCTGCTCTGATCGGTCTCTGACCTTATATACACACAAGAGGCATGTTCACTCGCATGGAAGCCCCGCCCGTTTGGCCCCGCCCACACACACACGGTGTGCACCCTCTTCCCGCCATTTACCCACTATGATGGACAGCTCACTCAAGGGACCCCTGCGCACTTGGGCGCGAATGCATAGTAACACACACATGGTCGCTGTAGACAACTCTCTGGCACTTTAGGCAGCTGTAGTGTAGTAAAAGCACTATACATTTACCCAACGAGGTAGCACTTACTGATTATCCAGTAGAAAGTACTCCAGTTGAGTAGAGGTATGGCACAAAACGGTGGCGTCTTCTTGAATAAATATGAAGGGCAGGGTCCATTCTGGCACGATGGTCCTGGCACAAAAATTAAACCTCAACAGGAAGCACTTACAGATATCATTACAGCATGTGCCCTAGTTGAAGCTTAAATTCAGTGACTCATTCATCAGCCCAAAAACAATCGTGAGCGTCGTGGAGGCTGGGCAGGTGTGCCTTCTTCCCAAATATACCATCGAAAATCAGCTGTGATGCTGGACAGAGGCATTTGCATCCTTGACTTTCACGAGCGCAATCCCTGTGCTGTTCCTGTGACCTCGAGCTTCTGTATCTTCAGCTGCTGCTCTGATCGGTCTCTGACCTTATATACACACAAGAGGCATGTTCACTCGCATGGAAGCCCCACCCATTTGGCCCGCCCACACACACGAGGTGTGCACCCTCTTCCCGCCATTTACCCACTATGATGGACAGTTCACTCAAGGGACCCCTGCGCCCTTCGGCGCGAATGCATAGTAACACACACATTGTCGCTGGAACAAGTTGAAGCTTAAATTCAGTGACTCATTCATCAGCCCAAAAACAATCGTGAGCGTCGTGGAGGCTGGGCAGGTGTGCCTTCTTCCCAAATATACCATCGAAAATCAGCTGTGATGCTGGACAGAGGCATTTGCAGCCTTGACTTTCACGAGCGCAATCCCTGTGCTGTTCCTGTGACCTCGAGCTTCTGTATCTTCAGCTGCTGCTCTGATCGGTCTCTGACCTTATATACACACAAGAGGCATGTTCACTCGCATGGAAGCCCCGCCCGTTTGGCCCCGCCCACACACACGAGGTGTGCACCCTCTTCCCGCCATTTACACACTATGATGGACAGCTTACTCAAGGGTCCCCTGCGCACTTCGGCGAGATTGCATAGTAACACACATTGTCGCTGGAACTAGTTGAAGCTCAAATGCAGTGACTCATTCATCAGCCCAAAAACAATCGTGAGCGTTGGGAGGCTGGGCAGCTGTGCCTTCTTCCCAAATCTACCGTCAAAAATCAGCTGTGATGCTGGACAGAGGCCTTTGCATCCTTGACTTTCAAGAGCGCAATCCCTGTGCTGTTCCTGTGACCACGAGCTTCTGTATCTTCATCTGCTGCTCTGATCGGTCTCTGACCTTATATACACACAAGAGGCATGTTCACTCGCATGGAAGCCCCGCCCACACACACGCGGTGTGCACCGTCTTCCCGCCATTTACCCACTATGATGGACAGCTCACTCAAGGGACCCCTGCGCACTTCGGCGAGATTGCATAGTAACACACACATTGTCGCTGGAACTAGTTGAAGCTCAAATGCAGTGACTCATTCATCAGCCCAAAAACAATCGTGAGCGTTGGGAGGCTGGGCAGCTGTGCCTTCTTCCCAAATCTACCGTCGAAAATCAGCTGTGATGCTGGACAGAGGCCTTTGCATCCTTGACTTTCAAGAGCGCAATCCCTGTGCTGTTCCTGTGACCTCGAGCTTCTGTATCTTCAGCTGCTGCTCTGATCGGTCTCTGACCTTATATACACACAAGAGGCATGTTCACTCGCATGGAATCCCCGCCCGTTTGGCCCCGCCCACACACACACGGTGTGCACCCTCTTCCCGCCATTTACCCACTATGATGGACAGCTCACTCAAGGGACCCCTGCGCACTTCGGCGCGAATGCATAGTAACACACACATTGTCCCTGGAACTAGTTGAAGCTCAAATGCAGTGACTCATTCATCAGCCCCAAAACAATCGTGAGCGTTGGGAGGCTGGGCAGCTGTGCCTTCTTCCCAAATCTACCGTCAAAAATCAGCTGTGATGCTGGACAGAGGCCTTTGCATCCTTGACTTTCAAGAGTGCAATCCCTGTGCTGTTCCTGTGCCCACGAGCTTCTGTATCTTCATCTGCTGCTCTGATCGGTCTCTGACCTTATATACACACAAGAGGCATGTTCACTCGCATGGCAGCCCCGCCCGTTTGGCCCCGCCCACACACACGCGGTGTGCACCGTCTTCCCGCCATTTACCCACTATGATGGACAGCTCACTCAAGGGACCCCTGCGCACTTCGGCGAGATTGCATAGTAACACACACATTGTCGCTGGAACTAGTTGAAGCTCAAATGCAGTGACTCATTCATCAGCCCAAAAACAATCGTGAGCGTTGGGAGGCTGGGCAGCTGTGCCTTCTTCCCAAATCTACCGTCGAAAATCAGCTGTGATGCTGGACAGAGGGCTTTGCATCCTTGACTTTCACGAGCGCAATCCCTGTGCTGTTCCTGTGCCCACGAGCTTCTGTATCTTCATCTGCTGCTCTGATCGGTCTCTGACCTTATATACACACAAGAGGCATGTTCACTCGCATGGAAGCCCCACCCGTTTGGCCCCGCCCACACACACGTGGTGTGCACCGTCTTCCCGCCATTTACCCACTATGATGGACAGTTCACTCAAGGGACCCCTGCGCACTTCGGCGCGATTGCATAGTAACACACACTTGGTTGCTGGAACTAGTTGAAGCTCAAATGCAGTGACTCATTCATCAGCCCAAAAACAATTGTGAGCGTCGTGGAGGCTGGGCAGGTGTGCCTTCTTCCCAAATCTACCGTCGAAAATCAGCTGTGATGCTGGACAGAGGCCTTTCCATCCTTGACTTTCAAGAGCGCAATCCCTGTGCTGTTCCTGTGACCTCGAGCTTCTGTATCTTCAGCTGCTGCTCTGATCGGTCTCTGACCTTATATACACACAAGAGGCATGTTCACTCGCATGGAAGCCCCGCCCGTTTGGCCCCGCCCACACACACACGGTGTGCACCCTCTTCCCGCCATTTACCCACTATGATGGACAGCTCACTCAAGGGACCCCTGCGCACTTGGGCGCGAATGCATAGTAACACACACATGGTCGCTGTAGACAACTCTCTGGCACTTTAGGCAGCTGTAGTGTAGTAAAAGCACTATACATTTACCCAACGAGGTAGCACTTACTGATTATCCAGTAGAAAGTACTCCAGTTGAGTAGAGGTATGGCACAAAACGGTGGCGTCTTCTTGAATAAATATGAAGGGCAGGGTCCATTCTGGCACGATGGTCCTGGCACAAAAATTAAACCTCAACAGGAAGCACTTACAGATATCATTACAGTTTGTGCCCTAGTTGAAGCTTAAATTCAGTGACTCATTCATCAGCCCAAAAACAATCGTGAGCGTCGTGGAGGCTGGGCAGGTGTGCCTTCTTCCCAAATCTACCGTCGAAAATCAGCTGTGATGCTGGACAGAGGCCTTTGCATCCTTGACTTTCACGAGCGCAATCCCTGTGCTGTTCCTGTGCCCACGAGCTTCTGTATCTTCATCTGCTGCTCTGATCGGTCTCTGACCTTATATACACACAAGAGGCATGTTCACTCGCATGGAAGCCCCGCCCGTTTGGCCCCGCCCACACACACGTGGTGTGCACCGTCTTCCCGCCATTTACCCACTATGATGGACAGTTCACTCAAGGGACCCCTGCGCACTTCGGCGCGATTGCATAGTAACACACACTTGGTTGCTGGAACAAGTTGAAGCTTAAATTCAGTGACTCATTCATCAGCCCAAAAACAATCGTGAGCGTCGTGGAGGCTGGGCAGGTGTGCCTTCTTCCCAAATATACCATCGAAAATCAGCTGTGATGCTGGACAGAGGCATTTGCATCCTTGACTTTCACGAGCGCAATCCCTGTGCTGTTCCTGTGACCTCGAGCTTCTGTATCTTCAGCTGCTGCTCTGATCGGTCTCTGACCTTATATACACACAAGAGGCATGTTCACTCGCATGGAAGCCCCGCCCGTTTGGCCCCGCCCACACACACGAGGTGTGCACCCTCTTCCCGCCATTTACACACTATGATGGACAGCTTACTCAAGGGACCCCTGCGCACTTCGGCGAGATTGCATAGTAACACACATTGTCGCTGGAACTAGTTGAAGCTCAAATGCAGTGACTCATTCATCAGCCCAAAAACAATCGTGAGCGTTGGGAGGCTGGGCAGCTGTGCCTTCTTCCCAAATCTACCGTCGAAAATCAGCTGTGATGCTGGACAGAGGCCTTTGCATCCTTGACTTTCACGAGCGCAATCCCTGTGCTGTTCCTGTGCCCACGAGCTTCTGTATCTTCATCTGCTGCTCTGATCGGTCTCTGACCTTATATACACACATGGTCGCTGTAGACAACTCTCTGGCACTTTAGGCAGCTGTAGTGTAGTAAAAGCACTATACATTTACCCAACGAGGTAGCACTTACTGATTATCCAGTAGAAAGTACTCCAGTTGAGTAGAGGTATGGCACAAAACGGTGGCGTCTTCTTGAATAAATATGAAGGGCAGGGTCCATTCTGGCACGATGGTCCTGGCACAAAAATTAAACCTCAACAGGAAGCACTTACAGATATCATTACAGCATGTGCCCTAGTTGAAGCTTAAATTCAGTGACTCATTCATCAGCCCAAAAAAAATCGTGAGCGTTGGGAGGCTGGGCAGCTGTGCCTTCTTCCCAAATCTACCGTCAAAAATCAGCTGTGATGCTGGACAGAGGCCTTTGCATCCTTGACTTTCAAGAGCGCAATCCCTGTGCTGTTCCTGTGCCCACGAGCTTCTGTATCTTCATCTGCTGCTCTGATCGGTCTCTGACCTTATATACACACAAGAGGCATGTTCACTCGCATGGAAGCCCCGCCCGTTTGGCCCCGCCCACACACACGCGGTGTGCACCGTCTTCCCGCCATTTACCCACTATGATGGACAGCTCACTCAAGGGACCCCTGCGCACTTCGGCGAGATTGCATAGTAACACACACATTGTCGCTGGAACTAGTTGAAGCTCAAATGCAGTGACTCATTCATCAGCCCAAAAACAATCGTGAGCGTGGGGAGGCTGGGCAGCTGTGCCTTCTTCCCAAATATACCATCGAAAATAAGCTGTGATGCTGGACAGAGGCATTTGCATCCTTGACTTTCACAAGCGCAATCCCTGTGCTATTCCTGTGACCTCGAGCTTCTGTATCTTCAGCTGCTGCTCTGATCGGTCTCTGACCTTATATACACACAAGAGGCATGTTCACTCGCATGGAAGCCCCGCCCCTTTGGCCCCGCCCACACACACGAGGTGTGCACCCTCTTCCCGCCATTTACCCACTATGATGGACAGTTCACTCAAGGGACCCCTGCGCCCTTCGGCGAGATTGCATAGTAACACACATTGTCGCTGGAACTAGTTGAAGCTCAAATGCAGTGACTCATTCATCAGCCCAAAAACAATCGTGAGCGTTGGGAGGCTGGGCAGCTGTGCCTTCTTCCCAAATCTACCGTCAAAAATCAGCTGTGATGCTGGACAGAGGCCTTTGCATCCTTGACTTTCAAGAGCGCAATCCCTGTGCTGTTCCTGTGACCTCGAGCTTCTGTATCTTCAGCTGCTGCTCTGATCGGTCTCTGACCTTATATACACACAAGAGGCATGTTCACTCGCATGGAATCCCCGCCCGTTTGGCCCCGCCCACACACACGCGGTGTGCACCGTCTTCCCGCCATTTACCCACTATGATGGACAGCTTACTCAAGGGACCCCTGCGCACTTCGGCGAGATTGCATAGTAACACACACATTGTCGCTGGAACTAGTTGAAGCTCAAATGCAGTGACTCATTCATCAGCCCAAAAACAATCGTGAGCGTTGGGAGGCTGGGCAGCTGTGCCTTCTTCCCAAATCTACCGTCGAAAATCAGCTGTGATGCTGGACAGAGGCCTTTGCATCCTTGACTTTCACGAGCGCAATCCCTGTGCTGTTCCTGTGCCCACGAGCTTCTGTATCTTCATCTGCTGCTCTGATCGGTCTCTGACCTTATATACACACAAGAGGCATGTTCACTCGCATGGAAGCCCCGCACGTTTGGCCCCGCCCACACACACGCGGTGTGCACCGTCTTCCCGCCATTTACCCACTATGATGGACAGCTCACTCAAGGGACCCCTGCGCACTTCGGCGAGATTGCATAGTAACACACACATTGTCGCTGGAACTAGTTGAAGCTCAAATGCAGTGACTCATTCATCAGCCCAAAAACAATCGTGATCGTTGGGAGGCTGGGCAGCTGTGCCTTCTTCCCAAATCTACCGTCGAAAATCAGCTGTGATGCTGGGCAGAGGCCTTTGCATCCTTGACTTTCACGAGCGCAATCCCTGTGCTGTTCCTGTGCCCACGAGCTTCTGTATCTTCAGCTGCTGCTCTGATCGGTCTCTGACCTTATATACACACAAGAGGCATGTTCACTCGCATGGAAGCCCCGCCCGTTTGGCCCCGCCCACACACACGAGGTGTGCACCCTCTTCCCGCCATTTACCCACTATGATGGACAGTTCACTCAAGGGACCCCTGCGCCCTTCGGCGCGAATGCATAGTAACACACACATTGTCGCTGGAACAAGTTGAAGCTTAAATTCAGTGACTCATTCATCAGCCCAAAAACAATCGTGAGCGTCGTGGAGGCTGGGCAGGTGTGCCTTCTTCCCAAATATACCATCGAAAATCAGCTGTGATGCTGGACAGAGGCCTTTGCATCCTTGACTTTCAAGAGCGCAATCCCTGTGCTGTTCCTGTGACCTCGAGCTTCTGTATCTTCAGCTGCTGCTCTGATCGGTCTCTGACCTTATATACACACAAGAGGCATGTTCACTCGCATGGAATCCCCGCCCGTTTGGCCCCGCCCACACACACGCGGTGTGCACCGTCTTCCCGCCATTTACCCACTATGATGGACAGCTCACTCAAGGGACCCCTGCGCACTTCGGCGAGATTGCATAGTAACACACACATGGTCGCTGTAGACAACTCTCTGGCACTTTAGGCAGCTGTAGTGTAGTAAAAGCACTATACATTTACCCAACGAGGTAGCACTTACTGATTATCCAGTAGAAAGTACTCCAGTTGAGTAGAGGTATAGCACAAAACGGTGGCGTCTTCTTGAATAAATATGAAGGGCAGGGTCCATTCTGGCACGATGGTCCTGGCACAAAAATTAAACCTCAACAGGAAGCACTTACAGATATCATTACAGCATGTGCCCTAGTTGAAGCTTAAATTCAGTGACTCATTCATCAGCCCAAAAACAATCGTGAGCGTCGTGGAGGCTGGGCAGGTGTGCCTTCTTCCCAAATATACCATCGAAAATCAGCTGTGATGCTGGACAGAGGCATTTGCATCCTCGACTTTCACGAGCGCAATCCCTGTGCTGTTCCTGTGACCTCGAGCTTCTGTATCTTCAGCTGCTGCTCTGATCGGTCTCTGACCTTATATACACACAAGAGGCATGTTCACTCGCATGGAAGCCCCGCCCATTTGGCCCCGCCCACACACGAGGTGTGCACCCTCTTCCCGCCATTTACCCACTATGATGGACAGTTCACTCAAGGGACCCCTGCGCCCTTCGGCGCGAATGCATAGTAACACACACATTGTCGCTGGAACAAGTTGAAGCTTAAATTCAGTGACTCATTCATCAGCCCAAAAACAATTGTGAGCGTCGTGGAGGCTGGGCAGGTGTGCCTTCTTCCCAAATATACCATCGAAAATCAGCTGTGATGCTGGACAGAGGCATTTGCATCCTTGACTTTCACGAGCGCAATCCCTGTGCTGTTCCTGTGACCTCGAGCTTCTGTATCTTCAGCTGCTGCTCTGATCGGTCTCTGACCTTATATACACACAAGAGGCATGTTCACTCACATGGAAGCCCCGCCCGTTTGGCCCCGCCCACACACACGCGGTGTGCACCGTCTTCCCGCCATTAACCCACTATGATGGACAGCTCACTCAAGGGACCCCTGCGCACTTCGGCGAGATTGCATAGTAACATACACATTGTCGCTGGAACTAGTTGAAGCTCAAATGCAGTGACTCATTCATCAGCCCAAAAACAATCGTGAGCGTTGGGAGGCTGGGCAGCTGTGCCTTCTTCCCAAATCTACCGTCGAAAATCAGCTGTGATGCTGGACAGAGGCCTTTGCATCCTTGACTTTCACGAGCGCAATCCCTGTGCTGTTCCTGTGCCCACGAGCTTCTGTATCTTCATCTGCTGCTCTGATCGGTCTCTGACCTTATATACACACAAGAGGCATGTTCACTCGCATGGAAGCCCAGCCCGTTTGGCCCCGCCCACACACACGAGGTGTGCACCCTCTTCCCGCCATTTACGCACTATGATGGACAGCTTACTCAAGGGACCCCTGCGCACTTCGGCGAGATTGCATAGTAACACACACATTGTCGCTGGAACTAGTTGAAGCTCAAATGCAGTGACTCATTCATCAGCCCAAAAACAATCGTGAGCGTTGGGAGGCTGGGCAGCTGTGCCTTCTTCCCAAATCTTCCGTCGAAAATCAGCTGTGATGCTGGACAGAGGCCTTTGCATCCTTGACTTTCAAGAGCGCAATCCCTGTGCTGTTCCTGTGACCACGAGCTTCTGTATCTTCAGCTGCTGCTCTGATCGGTCTCTGACCTTATATACACACAAGAGGCATGTTCACTCGCATGGAAGCCCCGCCCGTTTGGCCCCGCCCACACACACGAGGTGTGCACCCTCTTCCCGCCATTTACACACTATGATGGACAGCTTACTCAAGGGACCCCTGCGCACTTCGGCGAGATTGCATAGTAACACACATTGTCGCTGGAACTAGTTGAAGCTCAAATGCAGTGACTCATTCATCAGCCCAAAAACAATCGTGAGCGTTGGGAGGCTGGGCAGCTGTGCCTTCTTCCCAAATCTACCGTCAAAAATCAGCTGTGATGCTGGACAGAGGCCTTTGCATCCTTGACTTTCAAGAGCGCAATCCCTGTGCTGTTCCTGTGACCTCGAGCTTCTGTATCTTCAGCTGCTGCTCTGATCGGTCTCTGACCTTATATACACACAAGAGGCATGTTCACTCGCATGGAATCCCCGCCCGTTTGGCCCCGCCCACACACACGCGGTGTGCACCGTCTTCCCGCCATTTACCCACTATGATGGACAGCTTACTCAAGGGACCCCTGCGCACTTCGGCGAGATTGCATAGTAACACACACATTGTCGCTGGAACTAGTTGAAGCTCAAATGCAGTGACTCATTCATCAGCCCAAAAACAATCGTGAGCGTTGGGAGGCTGGGCAGCTGTGCCTTCTTCCCAAATCTACCGTCGAAAATCAGCTGTGATGCTGGACAGAGGCCTTTGCATCCTTGACTTTCACGAGCGCAATCCCTGTGCTGTTCCTGTGCCCACGAGCTTCTGTATCTTCATCTGCTGCTCTGATCGGTCTCTGACCTTATATACACACAAGAGGCATGTTCACTCGCATGGAAGCCCCGCACGTTTGGCCCCGCCCACACACACGCGGTGTGCACCGTCTTCCCGCCATTTACCCACTATGATGGACAGCTCACTCAAGGGACCCCTGCGCACTTCGGCGAGATTGCATAGTAACACACACATTGTCGCTGGAACTAGTTGAAGCTCAAATGCAGTGACTCATTCATCAGCCCAAAAACAATCGTGATCGTTGGGAGGCTGGGCAGCTGTGCCTTCTTCCCAAATCTACCGTCGAAAATCAGCTGTGATGCTGGACAGAGGCCTTTGCATCCTTGACTTTCACGAGCGCAATCCCTGTGCTGTTCCTGTGCCCACGAGCTTCTGTATCTTCAGCTGCTGCTCTGATCGGTCTCTGACCTTATATACACACAAGAGGCATGTTCACTCGCATGGAAGCCCCGCCCGTTTGGCCCCGCCCACACACACGAGGTGTGCACCCTCTTCCCGCCATTTACCCACTATGATGGACAGTTCACTCAAGGGACCCCTGCGCCCTTCGGCGCGAATGCATAGTAACACACACATTGTCGCTGGAACAAGTTGAAGCTTAAATTCAGTGACTCATTCATCAGCCCAAAAACAATCGTGAGCGTCGTGGAGGCTGGGCAGGTGTGCCTTCTTCCCAAATATACCATCGAAAATCAGCTGTGATGCTGGACAGAGGCATTTGCATCCTTGACTTTCACGAGCGCAATCCCTGTGCTGTTCCTGTGACCTCGAGCTTCTGTATCTTCAGCTGCTGCTCTGATCGGTCTCTGACCTTATATACACACAAGAGGCATGTTCACTCGCATGGAAGCCCCGCCCGTTTGGCCCCGCCCACACACACGAGGTGTGCACCCTCTTCCCGCCATTTACACACTATGATGGACAGCTTACTCAAGGGACCCCTGCGCACTTCGGCGAGATTGCATAGTAACACACATTGTCGCTGGAACTAGTTGAAGCTCAAATGCAGTGACTCATTCATCAGCCCAAAAACAATCGTGAGCGTTGGGAGGCTGGGCAGCTGTGCCTTCTTCCCAAATCTACCGTCAAAAATCAGCTGTGATGCTGGACAGAGGCCTTTGCATCCTTGACTTTCAAGAGCGCAATCCCTGTGCTGTTCCTGTGACCACGAGCTTCTGTATCTTCATCTGCTGCTCTGATCGGTCTCTGACCTTATATACACACAAGAGGCATGTTCACTCGCATGGAAGCCCCGCCCGTTTGGCCCCGCCCACACACACGCGGTGTGCACCGTCTTCCCGCCATTTACCCACTATGATGGACAGCTCACTCAAGGGACCCCTGCGCACTTCGGCGAGATTGCATAGTAACACACACATTGTCGCTGGAACTAGTTGAAGCTCAAATGCAGTGACTCATTCATCAGCCCAAAAACAATCGTGAGCGTTGGGAGGCTGGGCAGCTGTGCCTTCTTCCCAAATCTACCGTCAAAAATCAGCTGTGATGCTGGACAGAGGCCTTTGCATCCTTGACTTTCAAGAGCGCAATCCCTGTGCTGTTCCTGTGACCTCGAGCTTCTGTATCTTCAGCTGCTGCTTTGATCGGTCTCTGACCTTATATACACACAAGAGGCATGTTCACTCGCATGGAAGCCCCGCCCGTTTGGCCCCGCCCACACACACGCGGTGTGCACCGTCTTCCCGCCATTTACCCACTATGATGGACAGCTCACTCAAGGGACCCCTGCGCACTTCGGCGAGATTGCATAGTAACACACACATGGTCGCTGTAGACAACTCTCTGGCACTTTAGGCAGCTGTAGTGTAGTAAAAGCACTATACATTTACCCAACGAGGTAGCACTTACTGATTATCCAGTAGAAAGTACTCCAGTTGAGTAGAGGTATAGCACAAAACGGTGGCGTCTTCTTGAATAAATATGAAGGGCAGGGTCCATTCTGGCACGATGGTCCTGGCACAAAAATTAAACCTCAACAGGAAGCACTTACAGATATCATTACAGCATGTGCCCTAGTTGAAGCTTAAATTCAGTGACTCATTCATCAGCCCAAAAACAATCGTGAGCGTCGTGGAGGCTGGGCAGGTGTGCCTTCTTCCCAAATATACCATCGAAAATCAGCTGTGATGCTGGACAGAGGCATTTGCATCCTCGACTTTCACGAGCGCAATCCCTGTGCTGTTCCTGTGACCTCGAGCTTCTGTATCTTCAGCTGCTGCTCTGATCGGTCTCTGACCTTATATACACACAAGAGGCATGTTCACTCGCATGGAAGCCCCGCCCATTTGGCCCCGCCCACACACGAGGTGTGCACCCTCTTCCCGCCATTTACCCACTATGATGGACAGTTCACTCAAGGGACCCCTGCGCCCTTCGGCGCGAATGCATAGTAACACACACATTGTCGCTGGAACAAGTTGAAGCTTAAATTCAGTGACTCATTCATCAGCCCAAAAACAATCGTGAGCGTCGTGGAGGCTGGGCAGGTGTGCCTTCTTCCCAAATATACCATCGAAAATCAGCTGTGATGCTGGACAGAGGCATTTGCATCCTTGACTTTCACGAGCGCAATCCCTGTGCTGTTCCTGTGACCTCGAGCTTCTGTATCTTCAGCTGCTGCTCTGATCGGTCTCTGACCTTATATACACACAAGAGGCATGTTCACTCACATGGAAGCCCCGCCCGTTTGGCCCCGCCCACACACACGCGGTGTGCACCGTCTTCCCGCCATTTACCCACTATGATGGACAGCTCACTCAAGGGACCCCTGCGCACTTCGGCGAGATTGCATAGTAACATACACATTGTCGCTGGAACTAGTTGAAGCTCAAATGCAGTGACTCATTCATCAGCCCAAAAACAATCGTGAGCGTTGGGAGGCTGGGCAGCTGTGCCTTCTTCCCAAATCTACCGTCGAAAATCAGCTGTGATGCTGGACAGAGGCCTTTGCATCCTTGACTTTCACGAGCGCAATCCCTGTGCTGTTCCTGTGCCCACGAGCTTCTGTATCTTCATCTGCTGCTCTGATCGGTCTCTGACCTTATATACACACAAGAGGCATGTTCACTCGCATGGAAGCCCCGCCCGTTTGGCCCCGCCCACACACACGAGGTGTGCACCCTCTTCCCGCCATTTACGCACTATGATGGACAGCTTACTCAAGGGACCCCTGCGCACTTCGGCGAGATTGCATAGTAACACACACATTGTCGCTGGAACTAGTTGAAGCTCAAATGCAGTGACTCATTCATCAGCCCAAAAACAATCGTGAGCGTTGGGAGGCTGGGCAGCTGTGCCTTCTTCCCAAATCTACCGTCGAAAATCAGCTGTGATGCTGGACAGAGGCCTTTGCATCCTTGACTTTCAAGAGCGCAATCCCTGTGCTGTTCCTGTGCCCAGGAGCTTCTGTATCTTCAGCTGCTGCTCTGATCGGTCTCTGACCTTATATACACACAAGAGGCATGTTCACTCGCATGGAAGCCCCGCCCGTTTGGCCCCGCCCACACACACGAGGTGTGCACCCTCTTCCCGCCATTTACACACTATGATGGACAGCTTACTCAAGGGACCCCTGCGCACTTCGGCGAGATTGCATAGTAACACACACATTGTCGCTGGAACTAGTTGAAGCTCAAATGCAGTGACTCATTCATCAGCCCAAAAACAATCGTGAGCGTTGGGAGGCTGGGCAGCTGTGCCTTCTTCCCAAATCTACCGTCGAAAATCAGCTGTGATGCTGGACAGAGGCCTTTGCATCCTTGACTTTCACGAGCGCAATCCCTGTGCTGTTCCTGTGCCCACGAGCTTCTGTATCTTCATCTGCTGCTCTGATCGGTCTCTGACCTTATATACACACAAGAGGCATGTTCACTCGCATGGAAGCCCCGCACGTTTGGCCCCGCCCACACACACGCGGTGTGCACCGTCTTCCCGCCATTTACCCACTATGATGGACAGCTCACTCAAGGGACCCCTGCGCACTTCGGCGAGATTGCATAGTAACACACACATTGTCGCTGGAACTAGTTGAAGCTCAAATGCAGTGACTCATTCATCAGCCCAAAAACAATCGTGATCGTTGGGAGGCTGGGCAGCTGTGCCTTCTTCCCAAATCTACCGTCGAAAATCAGCTGTGATGCTGGACAGAGGCCTTTGCATCCTTGACTTTCACGAGCGCAATCCCTGTGCTGTTCCTGTGCCCACGAGCTTCTGTATCTTCAGCTGCTGCTCTGATCGGTCTCTGACCTTATATACACACAAGAGGCATGTTCACTCGCATGGAAGCCCCGCCCGTTTGGCCCCGCCCACACACACGAGGTGTGCACCCTCTTCCCGCCATTTACACACTATGATGGACAGCTTACTCAAGGGACCCCTGCGCACTTCGGCGAGATTGCATAGTAACACACATTGTCGCTGGAACTAGTTGAAGCTCAAATGCAGTGACTCATTCATCAGCCCAAAAACAATCGTGAGCGTCGTGGAGGCTGGGCAGCTGTGCCTTCTTCCCAAATCTACCGTCAAAAATCAGCTGTGATGCTGGACAGAGGCCTTTGCATCCTTGACTTTCAAGAGCGCAATCCCTGTGCTGTTCCTGTGACCTCGAGCTTCTGTATCTTCAGCTGCTGCTCTGATCGGTCTCTGACCTTATATACACACAAGAGGCATGTTCACTCGCATGGAAGCCCCGCCCGTTTGGCCCCGCCCACACACACACGGTGTGCACCCTCTTCCCGCCATTTACCCACTATGATGGACAGCTCACTCAAGGGACCCCTGCGCACTTGGGCGCGAATGCATAGTAACACACACATGGTCGCTGTAGACAACTCTCTGGCACTTTAGGCAGCTGTAGTGTAGTAAAAGCACTATACATTTACCCAACGAGGTAGCACTTACTGATTATCCAGTAGAAAGTACTCCAGTTGAGTAGAGGTATGGCACAAAACGGTGGCGTCTTCTTGAATAAATATGAAGGGCAGGGTCCATTCTGGCAAGATGGTCCTGGCACAAAAATTAAACCTCAACAGGAAGCACTTACAGATATCATTACAGCATGTGCCCTAGTTGAAGCTTAAATTCAGTGACTCATTCATCAGCCCAAAAACAATCGTGAGCGTCGTGGAGGCTGGGCAGGTGTGCCTTCTTCCCAAATATACCATCGAAAATAAGCTGTGATGCTGGACAGAGGCATTTGCATCCTTGACTTTCACGAGCGCAATCCCTGTGCTGTTCCTGTGACCTCGAGCTTCTGTATCTTCAGCTGCTGCTCTGATCGGTCTCTGACCTTATATACACACAAGAGGCATGTTCACTCGCATGGAAGCCCCGCCCATTTGGCCCCGCCCACACACACGAGGTGTGCACCCTCTTCCCGCCATTTACCCACTATGATGGACAGCTCACTCAAGGGACCCCTGCGCACTTCGGCGAGATTGCATAGTAACACACACATTGTCGCTGGAACTAGTTGAAGCTCAAATGCAGTGACTCATTCATCAGCCCAAAAACAATCGTGAGCGTTGGGAGGCTGGGCAGCTGTGCCTTCTTCCCAAATCTACCGTCGAAAATCAGCTGTGATGCTGGACAGAGGCCTTTGCATCCTTGACTTTCACGAGCGCAATCCCTGTGCTGTTCCTGTGCCCACGAGCTTCTGTATCTTCATCTGCTGATCTGATCGGTCTCTGACCTTATATACACACAAGAGGCATGTTCACTCGCATGGAAGCCCCGCCCGTTTGGCCCCGCCCACACACACGAGGTGTGCACCCTCTTCCCGCCATTTACACACTATGATGGACAGCTTACTCAAGGGACCCCTGCGCACTTCGGCGAGATTGCATAGTAACACACATTGTCGCTGGAACTAGTTGAAGCTCAAATGCAGTGACTCATTCATCAGCCCAAAAACAATCGTGAGCGTTGGGAGGCTGGGCAGCTGTGCCTTCTTCCCAAATCTACCGTCAAAAATCAGCTGTGATGCTGGACAGAGGCCTTTGCATCCTTGACTTTCAAGAGCACAATCCCTGTGCTGTTCCTGTGACCTCGAGCTTCTGTATCTTCAGCTGCTGCTCTGATCGGTCTCTGACCTTATATACACACAAGAGGCATGTTCACTCGCATGGAATCCCCGCCCGTTTGGCCCCGCCCACACACACGCGGTGTGCACCGTCTTCCCGCCATTTACCCACTATGATGGACAGCTCACTCAAGGGACCCCTGCGCACTTCGGCGAGATTGCATAGTAACACACACATTGTCGCTGGAACTAGTTGAAGCTCAAATGCAGTGACTCATTCATCAGCCCAAAAACAATTGTGAGCGTCGTGGAGGCTGGGCAGGTGTGCCTTCTTCCCAAATCTACCGTCGAAAATCAGCTGTGATGCTGGACAGAGGCCTTTGCATCCTTGACTTTCAAGAGCGCAATCCCTGTGCTGTTCCTGTGACCTCGAGCTTCTGTATCTTCAGCTGCTGCTCTGATCGGTCTCTGACCTTATATACACACAAGAGGCATGTTCACTCGCATGGAAGCCCCGCCCGTTTGGCCCCGCCCACACACACACGGTGTGCACCCTCTTCCCGCCATTTACCCACTATGATGGACAGCTCACTCAAGGGACCCCTGCGCACTTGGGCGCGAATGCATAGTAACACACACATGGTCGCTGTAGACAACTCTCTGGCACTTTAGGCAGCTGTAGTGTAGTAAAAGCACTATACATTTACCCAACGAGGTAGCACTTACTGATTATCCAGTAGAAAGTACTCCAGTTGAGTAGAGGTATGGCACAAAACGGTGGCGTCTTCTTGAATAAATATGAAGGGCAGGGTCCATTCTGGCACGATGGTCCTGGCACAAAAATTAAACCTCAACAGGAAGCACTTACAGATATCATTACAGCATGTGCCCTAGTTGAAGCTTAAATTCAGTGACTCATTCATCAGCCCAAAAACAATCGTGAGCGTCGTGGAGGCTGGGCAGGTGTGCCTTCTTCCCAAATATACCATCGAAAATCAGCTGTGATGCTGGACAGAGGCATTTGCATCCTTGACTTTCACGAGCGCAATCCCTGTGCTGTTCCTGTGACCTCGAGCTTCTGTATCTTCAGCTGCTGCTCTGATCGGTCTCTGACCTTATATACACACAAGAGGCATGTTCACTCGCATGGAAGCCCCACCCATTTGGCCCGCCCACACACACGAGGTGTGCACCCTCTTCCCGCCATTTACCCACTATGATGGACAGTTCACTCAAGGGACCCCTGCGCCCTTCGGCGCGAATGCATAGTAACACACACATTGTCGCTGGAACAAGTTGAAGCTTAAATTCAGTGACTCATTCATCAGCCCCAAAACAATCGTGAGCGTCGTGGAGGCTGGGCAGGTGTGCCTTCTTCCCAAATATACCATCGAAAATCAGCTGTGATGCTGGACAGAGGCATTTGCAGCCTTGACTTTCACGAGCGCAATCCCTGTGCTGTTCCTGTGACCTCGAGCTTCTGTATCTTCAGCTGCTGCTCTGATCGGTCTCTGACCTTATATACACACAAGAGGCATGTTCACTCGCATGGAAGCCCCGCCCGTTTGGCCCCGCCCACACACACGAGGTGTGCACCCTCTTCCCGCCATTTACACACTATGATGGACAGCTTACTCAAGGGACCCCTGCGCACTTCGGCGAGATTGCATAGTAACACACATTGTCGATGGAACTAGTTGAAGCTCAAATGCAGTGACTCATTCATCAGCCCAAAAACAATCGTGAGCGTTGGGAGGCTGGGCAGCTGTGCCTTCTTCCCAAATCTACCTTCAAAAATCAGCTGTGATGCTGGACAGAGGCCTTTGCATCCTTGACTTTCAAGAGCGCAATCCCTGTGCTGTTCCTGTGACCACGAGCTTCTGTATCTTCAGCTGCTGCTCTGATCGGTCTCTGACCTTATACACACACAAGAGGCATGTTCACTCGCATGGAAGCCCCGCCCGTTTGGCCCCGCCCACACACACGCGGTGTGCACCGTCTTCCCGCCATTTACCCACTATGATGGACAGCTCACTCAAGGGACCCCTGCGCACTTCGGCGAGATTGCATAGTAACACACACATTGTCGCTGGAACTAGTTGAAGCTCAAATGCAGTGACTCATTCATCAGCCCAAAAACAATCGTGAGCGTTGGGAGGCTGGGCAGCTGTGCCTTCTTCCCAAATCTACCGTCGAAAATCAGCTGTGATGCTGGACAGAGGCCTTTGCATCCTTGACTTTCACGAGCGCAATCCCTGTGCTGTTCCTGTGCCCACGAGCTTCTGTATCTTCATCTGCTGCTCTGATCGGTCTCTGACCTTATATACACACAAGAGGCATGTTCACTCGCATGGAAGCCCTGCCCGTTTGGCCCCGCCCACACACACGTGGTGTGCACCGTCTTCCCGCCATTTACCCACTATGATGGACAGTTCACTCAAGGGACCCCTGCGCACTTCGGCGCGATTGCATAGTAACACACACTTGGTTGCTGGAACAAGTTGAAGCTTAAATTCAGTGACTCATTCATCAGCCCAAAAACAATCGTGAGCGTCGTGGAGGCTGGGCAGGTGTGCCTTCTTCCCAAATATACCATCGAAAATCAGCTGTGATGCTGGACAGAGGCATTTGCATCCTTGACTTTCACGAGCGCAATCCCTGTGCTGTTCCTGTGACCTCGAGCTTCTGTATCTTCAGCTGCTGCTCTGATCGGTCTCTGACCTTATATACACACAAGAGGCATGTTCACTCGCATGGAAGCCCCGCCCCTTTGGCCCCGCCCACACACACGAGGTGTGCACCCTCTTCCCGCCATTTACACACTATGATGGACAGCTTACTCAAGGGACCCCTGCGCACTTCGGCGAGATTGCATAGTAACACACATTGTCGCTGGAACTAGTTGAAGCTCAAATGCAGTGACTCATTCATCAGCCCAAAAACAATCGTGAGCGTTGGGAGGCTGGGCAGCTGTGCCTTCTTCCCAAATCTACCGTCAAAAATCAGCTGTGATGCTGGACAGAGGCCTTTGCATCCTTGACTTTCAAGAGCGCAATCCCTGTGCTGTTCCTGTGACCTCGAGCTTCTGTATCTTCAGCTGCTGCTCTGATCGGTCTCTGACCTTATATACACACAAGAGGCATGTTCACTCGCATGGAATCCCCGCCCGTTTGGCCCCGCCCACACACACACGGTGTGCACCCTCTTCCCGCCATTTACCCACTATGATGGACAGCTCACTCAAGGGACCCCTGCGCACTTCGGCGCGAATGCATAGTAACACACACATTGTCCCTGGAACTAGTTGAAGCTCAAATGCAGTGACTCATTCATCAGCCCAAAAACAATCGTGAGCGTTGGGAGGCTGGGCAGCTGTGCCTTCTTCCCAAATCTACCGTCAAAAATCAGCTGTGATGCTGGACAGAGGCCTTTGCATCCTTGACTTTCAAGAGCGCAATCCCTGTGCTGTTCCTGTGCCCAGGAGCTTCTGTATCTTCATCTGCTGCTCTGATCGGTCTCTGACCTTATATACACACAAGAGGCATGTTCACTCGCATGGCAGCCCCGCCCGTTTGGCCCCGCCCACACACACGCGGTGTGCACCGTCTTCCCGCCATTTACCCACTATGATGGACAGCTCACTCAAGGGACCCCTGCGCACTTCGGCGAGATTGCATAGTAACACACACATTGTCGCTGGAACTAGTTGAAGCTCAAATGCAGTGACTCATTCATCAGCCCAAAAACAATCGTGAGCGTTGGGAGGCTGGGCAGCTGTGCCTTCTTCCCAAATCTACCGTCGAAAATCAGCTGTGATGCTGGACAGAGGGCTTTGCATCCTTGACTTTCACGAGCGCAATCCCTGTGCTGTTCCTGTGCCCACGAGCTTCTGTATCTTCATCTGCTGCTCTGATCGGTCTCTGACCTTATATACACACAAGAGGCATGTTCACTCGCATGGAAGCCCCACCCGTTTGGCCCCGCCCACACACACGTGGTGTGCACCGTCTTCCCGCCATTTACCCACTATGATGGACAGTTCACTCAAGGGACCCCTGCGCACTTCGGCGCGATTGCATAGTAACACACACTTGGTTGCTGGAACTAGTTGAAGCTCAAATGCAGTGACTCATTCATCAGCCCAAAAACAATTGTGAGCGTCGTGGAGGCTGGGCAGGTGTGCCTTCTTCCCAAATCTACCGTCGAAAATCAGCTGTGATGCTGGACAGAGGCCTTTCCATCCTTGACTTTCAAGAGCGCAATCCCTGTGCTGTTCCTGTGACCTCGAGCTTCTGTATCTTCAGCTGCTGCTCTGATCGGTCTCTGACCTTATATACACACAAGAGGCATGTTCACTCGCATGGAAGCCCCGCCCGTTTGGCCCCGCCCACACACACACGGTGTGCACCCTCTTCCCGCCATTTACCCACTATGATGGACAGCTCACTCAAGGGACCCCTGCGCACTTGGGCGCGAATGCATAGTAACACACACATGGTCGCTGTAGACAACTCTCTGGCACTTTAGGCAGCTGTAGTGTAGTAAAAGCACTATACATTTACCCAACGAGGTAGCACTTACTGATTATCCAGTAGAAAGTACTCCAGTTGAGTAGAGGTATGGCACAAAACGGTGGCGTCTTCTTGAATAAATATGAAGGGCAGGGTCCATTCTGGCACGATGGTCCTGGCACAAAAATTAAACCTCAACAGGAAGCACTTACAGATATCATTACAGCATGTGCCCTAGTTGAAGCTTAAATTCAGTGACTCATTCATCAGCCCAAAAACAATCGTGAGCGTCGTGGAGGCTGGGCAGGTGTGCCTTCTTCCCAAATCTACCGTCGAAAATCAGCTGTGATGCTGGACAGAGGCCTTTGCATCCTTGACTTTCACGAGCGCAATCCCTGTGCTGTTCCTGTGCCCACGAGCTTCTGTATCTTCATCTGCTGCTCTGATCGGTCTCTGACCTTATATACACACAAGAGGCATGTTCACTCGCATGGAAGCCCCGCCCGTTTGGCCCCGCCCACACACACGTGGTGTGCACCGTCTTCCCGCCATTTACCCACTATGATGGACAGTTCACTCAAGGGACCCCTGCGCACTTCGGCGCGATTGCATAGTAACACACACTTGGTTGCTGGAACAAGTTGAAGCTTAAATTCAGTGACTCATTCATCAGCCCAAAAACAATCGTGAGCGTCGTGGAGGCTGGGCAGGTGTGCCTTCTTCCCAAATATACCATCGAAAATCAGCTGTGATGCTGGACAGAGGCATTTGCATCCTTGACTTTCACGAGCGCAATCCCTGTGCTGTTCCTGTGACCTCGAGCTTCTGTATCTTCAGCTGCTGCTCTGATCGGTCTCTGACCTTATATACACACAAGAGGCATGTTCACTCGCATGGAAGCCCCGCCCGTTTGGCCCCGCCCACACACACGAGGTGTGCACCCTCTTCCCGCCATTTACACACTATGATGGACAGCTTACTCAAGGGACCCCTGCGCACTTCGGCGAGATTGCATAGTAACACACATTGTCGCTGGAACTAGTTGAAGCTTGAAAGGGCGAGATTTTGATCGATACCTTATATCTATTGATCCAAACCTCGATCTGGTCGACTGAACCTTTATTGCCTGTCTTGGAAGGAAACAGTACACCTATCTGCAAATTAGTTCACCCAAGAAAGGACTCTACTCTCAAAGATCACGGACAACTTCTAGGTTTCAAAAGTTTATTGTAAAGATATAATGAGCTGCAAATACAAGCATCTCAGAATGAGATTCACGAGATACACAGGTCCAATTACATACATGTGCTCTCGAAAAGCCCTCAGACGAGCAACAGAAATCACTAACACAAGTTCTAAAAATAGCAAAGCTATCAGCATAGACGCATATCTCTCCTTCATTTAGGTTGGAGGAAAACAAACACAGGTTAGGCGTCCCTACCCTGTTCTAGATGGTATCCCTACTTAACCAAATCCCAACCTAACAAAGGTGTCAGCAATGAATGACCCCAAGGGAAGTCACCCACTCTAAGTCTCTTGGTGAAAACCTAAAGTTCTCCAGTCATGACCCCTCACTGCCTACCCATCCGCTCTCTAAAGGGTCCTCAGGTCTCTGCTCTAACTCCACCCAGGGGTGCTGTCCCTAATACAAAACAGTCAACAACATTTGAGACGCCCCTTGCGAAACGCCTCTCACGTGGTGCAACTTCAGGCTTTTTCCATGATGCTTTGTATTGGGCCTCAGACGTTAGAGTTGACCTTGCTTCTCAGTCTCTTCTCCGGCCCGCTGATACCCCTTAAACATTCCAGAACCCTCCTCCATGTCTGGGCCGTCTACTGAACAGACCTCTATTCATTCACTTATAATTGGATCCCCCCTTTCCTGTTGCAGACAGATATCTGCCGCCAAGAACCCAACTCTCATAGACTTCTAAAAAAAAGCTTGCAACTTCTCAGCCCAGACATGTACGTGTAAATCAATGCTAAAACATTTCAGGCCTACAATATTTCACATTATGATTATAGCATTCAATTTCTTCATTTAATTAAAGCATGTTAAAACTCTTATTCTATTATTTAGAAAACATTACTCTAAATCATGGCCCATTAATGCAATGACCAAAAACGTTAAACAATCTGTGTCGTGAAAAGAAACACCTTCCCTTTTAGCTCCAGCTCTGGCCCTGAGGCCTACCACGTTCTGCGTTTTACCACAGACCATCTTATATGTTAACAGCTACACGACATAGATTCAAAATAATCACGTCTAATAAAATCATATAATGTCACACATTTCTGTATTAATTCCACTTCTACTTAAATCTCTATATTAGCTATACATTTAGAATATAATTTCAGATACTATTAGCACTCATGGCATTTCTCTTCATGAATTATGCTCTCTATAGGTAAGTGTGATGTACTCATATATTTATATCAGTTTGCGCTCTCTCAGTTCCCCCCTTTGATGACCTCTCGGGGTCATCACTAACATTTAAACTGCAGTTATTGCTGGCATTCTCTGCGCTTCCAGAGCTCTCAGGCTCCTGTACTGATTATCTTGTATGGCAGCCAATCTTTGCAACTGTTCTCTTTGGGCCCTTTCTGACCTTCTTGCTCTGTACCATTTGAATACCCTCACCAATCCCCACAATATTATCCCACAGATCAATATTATGATGATAGGCTTTAGGATATACCAAATAAAGCTTTTGCCTAAGGTGGAAAACCACCCTCCAACTGTACTCATTCCGTGGCCCACCTTTTCCCAGACATTTTCTCTACTCAAGTCTTCGATCTCTTTGTGTATATTAGTTATGTTCTTAATAACTTTCTCAAGGGGTTTTGAAAGGTCTGGAATGTAAGTGCAACATTCCTGAACCTTCAAAGCCTTACAGACTCCGCCCTCTTTTGCTAATAAGACATCTAATGCAAGCCGATTTTGAAGAACCATAGCCCTTATCGATTGCATCTCTCCTTCTACCAGCATTAAGGACTGAGCAGTGCTGGCAGACAACCTGTCGACAACTGTTGCCAGTCGTCTAATTATAACATCATTAAGGATTATTCCCAAAAGAGGGAACATAGCTCCAAAGACATCTCCAACCATTTCTGCATCGCCTAAATCTCTCCTTCCCCTCGATGATGTCTGGCCCTCAATGATCAATAAGTCTTGTGCATGATATATTTTGGGGAAGACAATTGCCAAGTAACATGATCCATACCAGTTGTCAGGTAGTCTCACGTAAGCATTTCTTCCACATACAAAATACACATTTGGAATCACTTGCATTCCCTTCAGGAAATCCTTAGTGTAGTACTCTAAATTAAAAGCATGTTCACAGTCAACTTCACCCACGTATACATTTTCATAATACGTTTTGGCTCGGTGAAGACATAACTTTCCTTTCTGCGCTTTATCTAAAGCTATTGGACCACTACTACCCTTTCTCTTGTGTGACTTCTCTTCCTCGGTCCAATCTAATTTCCCTTGTCCTGATTTTTTCAAAATCTTTTGTCTCCTGTAACGATCATCCACCTGCCCTATGAACTTTTTCTCGACTTCTGACACCTTGCATGTCAGATTATTTCTACGGGCATGTGAAGTATCTAAGGTAATCCAAGGAATGAAGAACTTGGCCAATCTGTCTTCACTCTTCCAGTAATCCCATTTATTCATCTGCTTATAATTCGGGACTTCTGGCAACACAGAATCATAATTGGAGAAATAGTATTCAAAACTATCTCTCTCATAAAATATACTAAGCAATAAGCTACATGTAATGCCATATGTCAGAGGGAGGTGATGATATCGAATTCCTTCATCTACAGACGCAGGCAACTGCATGCAGACGTAGCAATCCTTAACCTCCATGGCATCCACGTATTCATACAAAAGTTTAGCATAAGCATTTGACCTAAAGTCTCCTTGGGACTCGTCTACATGTAACCTGCGGGCTTCTGCAGCCAATAACGCTTTCTCTTGAGTGTTTTCCCTTTTCTCACCTGCAACAGTGGGTGTAAGTGTTACTACAGAATTCGCATCAGTTACCTTTACCTCTTCCTCATGTCCCTTTACATAAGAAATTGTTACCACTAAAGCTATTAATATTATCACTCCTACTATTAGTGTACCTATTATACATTTAGCTCTGCGGTTCGGGGTGCCGGCCTCCATTTCGTCAGACAATCTAGCTTTTCCCTTTCTCTTTGCAAAAAAAGTTCTTTTCCTCTCGTTCCTTTACAGTCTCTTTCAATCCTTTTTTGTCTTTAGAATCCACACAGCTGGAGGCTGACAGCCTTTTTCGCAAAAAGTCCTTTCACAGTTCAAAAAGACAACCCTAGCCCTTCTCCATCCACTCAAGGGGTTCCCTAAAATTCTCTGCTTCCTGGGCGCTAGGTAATCTTCTTTTCTTCTGCTTGCTTTATTTACAAAGTCCTTTAACAATCGACTATTAGATTTGTGGTTGCAGCTTCAATAGCATAGTTCAATATTTCCATGCGAAGAGTATGCTCTTCATGTGCTGTTATCGTGGTACCAAAGTCGGGGAATTTCAATTCTGTAAGAAACATGTGTTTTAACTTGCTGAGGCGGGGAGGTCTGGGGAGCACGAATGTTAGTGACCCTTCTTGTTCGACACCGGGTACCAACAGTTGTATTTCCACGGTGATAATGGGCTCAGAACTGGACACCACCACCGCTCGGATCCTCCCTGTCTCCGGTTTCACAGACATTTGTCGCCAGATATGTCCACTCAGGTGTGGAGTATCTTCTGTTAGGCACACGCACTCTTCTTGACCTTCTTCGGTCCGGTGCCTCAGCGCCCTGAGCACCTTCTTCTGGGTCTGAGTCTTCTGATATCGGAGGAAGGGTTGCTTCTGGAGTTGACCTCAGGCTAGAACTTCTTCTTTGCGGCCAATTTGCTTCTCCACGTGCCCTTCTACTCCTTCTCCTTCTGGTCTGTTCTCGCTCTCTTTCAGACCTGTCAGGGTCAGACTCGTACTCCCAGCTGTCTTCTCCTTCCGTAGCGTCTTCTGTTTCGCTGTTGTACTGACCGTCCTCAGCTTGGTCAGACTCGTTCCCTGCTTCCACTGGCACCTCTACAGCTTGGCTAGCCCCCTCTATGGCTTCTTGGTCCTCAGCTGGACGTCCATCCGAGAGAGGAGCTGTTTCCAGAGGTGCTGGAACCCTTTTCGTATGCGACGCGTGTATCCAGTTGGGCAGGCCTCCCACCTTTACAGCTGTACTTGTGATCAGGATGACCTGGTAGGGCCCACGCCAACGAATATCCAAGCAGCTTCTTCTCACATGTTTCTTCACCAGGACCCAGTCCCCAGGATACAGGTCATGGCAAGGGCCCTGGCACGCTGGAACCTCTGCAGCCTGCACCTGAAGGGACACAGAACGCATGGCGTCAGACAGCCCCTTACAATAGTCCAGGATCATATCATCTGTGATATTTAACAGTGCAGTAGCTGGAATAGATGGCAGTCTCATTGCTCTCCCCATTAACACCTCATGTGGTGACAACCCTGTTCTTCTGTCTGGGGTACTACGAAGGCTCATGAGTACCAATGGCAGGGCATCAGGCCAACTCAGGGTCGTTGAGGAGCAAACTTTCGCTATTCTGGACTTGATCGTGCCATTAATTTGTTCCACAATTCCTGAGGCTTCTGGTCGGTAACTGCAATGGAGCTTTTGGTCTATATTCAGTGCAACACAAATCATCTTCACAAGCTCGCTGTTAAAATGTGTTCCCCTATCTGATTCCAAAAAGGCCGGCACCCCGAAACGAGGGATAAGTTCTCTAAGCAGTAACTTAGCCACTGTGAGGGTGTCGCACCTACGTGTAGGGTATGCCTCAACCCATCTGGAGAACACACAAACAACCACCAGGACATAGCGGAGGCGGTTGCATCTTGGCATTTCAATGAAATCTATCTGCATTCTGTTGAATGGACCTCCAGACCTTCCTATGTGACTTAGTGCAACTGGTGTTCTTTTCCCTACATTCAGCTGCTGGCAGGTCACACAACGCTGGCACACTGCTTCTGCTGCTATTCTAAACTTAGGATTGTACCAAGTCTGTCTAAACACTCTCAGCATAGCATCTCTCCCTAAGTGTACGGGACCATGTATGAGTCTAGCCATTGGACTCACCATCTCATTGGGCAACACTGCTCTGCCGTCTGCTGAGACCCAAAAATGAGTCTCACCCATTACACATCCTGCCTTTACCCATGTTTCTTTTTCAGAATCAGGAGCATTTTCTTGCATGGTTGACAATTCATCCCAAGTATCAACAGTTTCCAGTATCATGGCTAATTCAGTTCTTACATTTATTCCACCCACATCCACCTCTGTGAAAGAGTAACCTTGTTCTGCGCAATACCGCGCAACTTCATCAGCATATCTATTGCCTTTCGAAACAAAGTCCTCATTTTTGGTATGTGCGATGCACTTTACAACTGCGATACTTGCTGGACATTGCAATGCTTCTAACAACAAGCGCACAAACTCTCCATTGCGAATGGGAGAGCCTGAAGAAGTCATGAACCCTCTTTGAGACCATAACTGCCCGTAATCATGAACCACCCCAAACCCGTATTGGCTGTCGGTGTAGATGGTGACTCGAATTTGATTGCCTGCTAAGCAAGCACGTGTTAGGGCAATAATCTCGGCTACCTGAGCGGAGTTTACTCCTTCCAGGCACCCTGCTTCCACAACTCCTTCAATTGTACAAACAGCATAAGCTGCTCTCAACTGCCCAACTTCGTCTCTTACACATGAGCCATCGACAAAGAAAACTTCGTCTGGGTCGGTCAGTGGCTCATCTACGATGTCGGGTCTGGGTTTGGTGCATAGTTCAGTCACATCGAGACAGTCATGGTCTGTATATTCATCATCATCATCAATATCATTTGGAAGTGGCATTAAGGTAGCAGGGTTCAAAACAGAGCATCTCTTGAGGGTCACGTTCTCTGCAGCAAGAATAACTTGCTCATAGCGCGTGAGCCTGCTATTGGTCAGATGCTGTGTTTTGGTCCTGGTCATCAACAGTTCAACAGAATGTGGCACGCACACCTCTAACGGGTGCCCCATGACGATATTTTCACATCTCTCAATGCTGACACCCGTTGCAGCAACGGATTTGAGACATCCGGGCAACGCTGCGGCTACTGGGTCTAAAGTAGCTGAGAAATAAGCAACTGGTCTACGGGCATTCCCATGGATTTGGACCAACACAGACAACGCACAACCTTCTCTCTCACAACAGTAAAGAAAGAATTGTTTATTGTAATCAGGCATTCCCAATGCCGGAGCACGACACAGGTCCTCTCTCAGCTGTAAGAATGCCATCAAACAGTCTTTGTCCCATGGTACCGGATCACTCACCTCCTTGTGCGTCAGTTTTTGCAAAGGTTTTGCTTTCAGTGAAAAGTTCACGATCCACTGTCGGCAATAACCCACCATCCCTAGGAACATCCTGACCTCTCTCTGGGTCTGAGGCGCATTCATTTTCATGATCGCCTCTATCCTATCTGGTGACACTTTTCGTTTGCCTTTCTCAATTCTGTGTCCCAAGTACTGCACTTCTGTCAGGCAGTACTGCAATTTTCCCGGGGATACCTTATGCCCATTGGCAGCTAGGTGATTTAACAAAGCAATGGAGTCTTCCCTGCAAGCTTCTTCTGTGTCTGACGCCACAAGGAGGTCGTCTATGTACTGGACCAGAACTGACTTCTGGGGCAGCACTAGACTTTCAAGATTTTTCTTCAGAAGCTGGTTAAAGATCGATGGACTCTCTGTATACCCCTGAGGGATACGACACCATGTTAGGACGCGATTTTCCAGCTTAAATGCGAAAAGAAAATGGCTATCTTCGTCCAAAGGGATCGAAAAGAAAGCCTGACAAAGATCCATCACAGTGAACCACTCAGCTTGGAATGGAATCTGAAACAGTATCACTGATGGATTCGGTACCACTGGACAACATGAAACGACTATGTTATTAATCTTTCGAAGGTCCTGCACTATCCGAAATTTCCCATTTGGTTTCTGCAGACCCATAATCGGGGAGTTACATGGACTACCCACGATTTCTTTCAGTATTCCCTGTTTAATCATGGACTCGATCACGGGTTTTATGCCTGCAATCGTTTCTGGAGTCAATTTATACTGGGGTGTTCTTGGGAACTCAGCATGCGGTTTCACTACAATTTTCACTGGGTCCACCCCTTTGACCAATCCAATCTCTTCCCCAGTGAAATCCCATACCTCTGATGCCACTGTCTCTCTCAAATCCCAGGGAAGCTCGTCTACTGTCAAAGTAGGGTACAGCTCCACACATATTCTTGAGTTTGCAACTTTGAAATCTGCATCATCATCATTAGTCAATACCTCCACTCCCTGGGGTGTACAATATATAGTACAATTCAATTTGCACAACAGGTCTCTTCCTAGCAGACACACAGGGCTTGAATCGCAAACCACAAATTGGTGCTCATCGCTGTACTTCCCTATTTTCACCTGTACCGGTTCTGTCAATTGGCTGGTTATTCTCCTGTTTGCGACCCCTACCACCTGTATGGTCTCTCCAGACATGGGCAGGTCTGGAACTGCAGCTGATCTGATCGTGGATCTAGTGGCTCCTGTGTCCACCAGAAATGTCGTAGGGCACCCTGCTACTTCTGCTTCCACATAGGGTCCCCTCTGATCTACCTCTAAGGCTGCCCCAAGGGTGCAGTCTTCTCTTTCCACTCTCTGTCCGGTTAATGGGTCCACATAATAGCATTCTTCACCTTCCACAAACAGGGGCATTTGTCTATAGGTCTTACCCATACTCCCTACTCGAGGAGGTTGCGGGAACTGGGCTCGGGGAGGAGCCCCCCCCCCTTTGAGCACCTTTCCTTGGTATGGCGTCGCCCCTCTCATAGGTGCGCTCTGGACCTCTTCCTCCTCTATCTCTTGCTCTCCGATCTCTACATTGTAAGGGCACTCGCGTTTCCAATGCCCCAACTCGTTGCACTGGTGACACCTAGTCGTTTTCTTCAAGGTAGCTATGTCTACTCTGGGTCTAAAGGTAGTACTTTCCTCATTACCCTTGTTCTGACTGTACTGCTTCTTACCTCCTGTACCTGTCCCTTGCTGCTGTTGTTGCGGTCCCCCCTTTCCTGCTGTCTGCAATTGTACCACCATCAGCTTCTCTTTTAGTTTCTTAGCCTTGGAGTCTACCTCATCACAGCAGTACCTGGCATATCTCAGTATTTCATCTAGGGGTTTACTTTGCCAACAAATCGAGTGTTGCTGAATCATTAAACTAATATCCGGTCTCAGTCCCAGGACGAACTTGGACACGAATTGCCCTATGTCCTTTGGATCCATTACATCCAAGCCGCTATACTGTTTAA
The DNA here is from genome assembly GCF_964261635.1 of Lissotriton helveticus. NCBI lineage: Eukaryota > Metazoa > Chordata > Amphibia > Caudata > Salamandridae > Lissotriton > Lissotriton helveticus. The sequence goes on from NC_136069.1 coordinate 114,813,567, forward strand.
ACGCCTTCAGCAATCTCTCGTAATATTCATGGACTGTCTCTTTGGGTTCCTGTCTCGTTCTGTCTATTCTGACCCAATCTATGTCTTGCATTGGCACTTTTTCTTTCAGCCAAGTCATCACTCTCTCGAATTTTGCCATCACGATCTCGGACGGCCCATTAGTCCTAGCATCTCTCTCTGGCTCCGTTGTGGGCCACTCAGCGCTAACCTTGCATGCTGTCCACAGATCTCCTGGTACTACAATGTCAAACAGCGTGTTCAGATCTATCCATAGGACTTTTGAGATCTTTACAAACCTCTCGACTTGCTTGTACCACTCCACGGGGCTCTCTCGTAACTTGGGGAAAGATGTGGTAAAAGCAGCTAAATCTCCCCTACTCCAAGGGACATGTACATAGCTCCCATTGGCAACTTCACGCAAAGGGTAAGCTTCTATTCCCTGCTGTCCTGGTGTTATACCAATCATGCTTCTCCTGCCGGTCCCTTTCTTGGACCACCTCTCTTCCCATTTATCTAGTGCCCTCCATGTCCTTATTCCAGTAATCAGTTCCCTTATGTGTGTTTTCAGCCCAATCGTTCTCCTCTCATCTAGATCTCGATCTGAGTAATGTAGCCTGTGGTTACCCTGTAATGCTTTGGTTCTTGACAAGTCCACCATATATTTGCCTGCTAGTTCGACTAACTTCTCATGGACTGCTCTCGCCTTTCGTGTGATGTCCTTTGCCATATACAGTATTTCATCCTGTTCATACATTTCCATTCTTTCTAAAGGCAGGGTACCATCTACCATGTCATCCAGATCTGACCTTAAGCTGGAGACATCAAGTCTCTTGGCTTTTATCTCAGCTCGCAATATGTCTTTCGAAGGGGGCTCACTGGTCTCCCTACCATCCCAACTTCGAGCTCTGCGTTTGGGCTCAGGAGAATTAATGGGTGGCCTCCCTTGCTCCCATCTCTCCAGGTCCCATGCTCGGCCATCCGATCTTGGAAGGTGATGGAACACGGGCCTTTTATCTCTACTCTCTCTCTGCCCACTCTCGTCTTCTTCTCTCCTCTCACCGCACATCTCTCTGTTATTTTCCCTCTGGTCGCTACACTCCCTTTGCCTCGTATCGCTCAGTATCCGATACGATCCTTCCTGGTTCCCCATATTCCCTGGGTTGCGCTCATTTCTGTCATCACAGGGACTATGGTGCGACCTCTCACAACTCCCATTCTGTTCTCTGGTGGCAGGCACACAGTGTGGACACTCAAAGCTGTTCCTGTACTCTTGCGTTCTCCTCTCCCCTTCACTGAGTGTTGGGCACGCCACCCCTCCACTCCCGGGGCCCCCGTTTTCCAGGTTTTTTCTACCTCCATTCCGGGCCCAATGGGTGACTCCCCTACTCCCTCTACAGTCCCACTCCGGGCTACTCTCCCCAGCCCCGCAGTGAGTTCGTGCTCTGCTGTCCTGACTTTCCCTTTCTGCTTCTGCAGCATTGATGCACTTTTGAGCCTTCACTGCCTCATCCCACTGCTTCATGTACTCATTTAGCTCTTGAAAGGATCTTCGTCCAGATCCCCTCAGATCCATTGGCCATCTAGGGCCCCCAGGATCTCCTCCTGGGTCCCCTGCTGTGTGCATCGGGGTGCTCCACTCTCTGGGTATCGGCATCTGACTTGGGGAATTAGTGGTATCGTTCCTCCTTGCCTGCTCTGCTCTTTCTCTGTCTTTCCGTTTCCGTTCTTCCCCTTTTGCTCTCTCTTGGTCATATATCGATATTATAGGACCTATGGTAACAGGTACCTGTAGTGCATCTGGTAATGGGTAGGATGTGGCGCTTTCCGTTTCCGGCGCTCTTTGTACCACAAACCTACCGACTACCTGTTGCACCTGACTAGGCTGGAGCAACTCTTTCTTTGGCTCAGGATCCCACTCTGAACTGGGAAGCGGTCTATGCTCTCCTGCATTGCCCCCCTTTTCTCCTTCAGTATTCTCGACCTCTCCCCCTGCTCTATTATACGGGGGTGGCCTGTCTGTCAATAATCTGTTTATCAGGCTGTCCTCTGTTTCGCTCTCATCATCTTCTTCTAGGGGGCTTTTATTTACTGGCGCCTCTAACACTGGGTACAGTTTATTTATTTCCAAATTATGCACTCTCCATCTTTTAGCATCCGCATCCCACCTGGCATCCTGTACTGCCCTTACCGAGCGTTTCACCCTTTCTTGCCGTCTGTTCATATTCCTTTCATGCGCTGCCCTAAGCCATGCATCAAGGGCTTCAAACTGGGTTGGTCTAGGCAAGGGTCTCTTTGAGGTCATGATTGATTTCAATCGATGTAACACCTCTAATCTGAACGTCCCGTACTTCGGGAACGTCAGTTCCTCGTTTCCTTCAGTAATCTTACTCCACTCTGATATCCAAAGGATCGTATGCAACCCAACATTTACTGCCATATAACGAGCTGGCGTACCCTCCGGCGGGGCTTCTTCCCCTTCATACGATCCTCGCCTCTCTTTCTTAAACAGCGCTTTCAACCATTTAAAACACTTCATAATTATGCGCACAAAATTCAGCCTCGCTACTCTGTTTACTTCCTGATGACAATCCACCAATCCTGTCGCGGCTTTGCTAGCTTGGCCTATCACAGCGCGGTCTTTCTCCTGTTGGCCAATCACGTCGCGACCCTGTATGACGTGTTCGCTAGCTGGCCTATCACAGCGCGGTCTTTCTCCGGTCAGCCAATCACTGCGCGACACCACCTGACGTCTCTTTTCTCCGCTTCGCAGCAGCACCCCTCCTTTCTCAACTCGTCTCCCGGTTATGCATGCGTCCCATTCATACACTGAAAAATGACTACTTCCGACCAAGCGGTCACTTCTCTCGACTGTACGTCCACAGTCTATCTGTAATTGTCAACACAACTGACGAGATGTCTATCGTCTCTCTGATAGGTTACTTACACACACAGTAACTTCCGACCAGCGTCCGTTACTCACGCACTCACTCTTACGTTCCCCCTATCTCGGTCTCTCGGGTGATCAATGGTACCTCATGACCCCCTTCACACTAGTTGACAATTACTCTGGGTGTCCGATACACCCGAACCACTTAAGCTCTCCTTGAACTTAAGATTTCCACCGGTTGCGCGCGCTCACAACCTGTTCCACAGTCACTCTACAGACATTCAACTCCGCCAGACATTACAACATAGATACAATACAAAAACACCGCAATCTAACACGCATAACCCTTTATACTCACTCTCGACCGATACTGCTGCTTTTTCTGTCTCACGTCATCCGGATCTTCATCTGCGGGCTGTTCTTCCGATCATCGATTTCTAGGGGCCTTGGGGTAAGCTAACCTGGCCTAGGTCACCGTCCTCAAGAAGGCAACCATCCTCTATAGCTACCAACTGAAAGGGCGAGATTTTGATCGATACCTTATATCTATTGATCCAAACCTCGATCTGGTCGACTGAACCTTTATTGCCTGTCTTGGAAGGAAACAGTACACCTATCTGCAAATTAGTTCACCCAAGAAAGGACTCTACTCTCAAAGATCACGGACAACTTCTAGGTTTCAAAAGTTTATTGTAAAGATATAATGAGCTGCAAATACAAGCATCTCAGAATGAGATTCACGAGATACACAGGTCCAATTACATACATGTGCTCTCGAAAAGCCCTCAGACGAGCAACAGAAATCACTAACACAAGTTCTAAAAATAGCAAAGCTATCAGCATAGACGCATATCTCTCCTTCATTTAGGTTGGAGGAAAACAAACACAGGTTAGGCGTCCCTACCCTGTTCTAGATGGTATCCCTACTTAACCAAATCCCAACCTAACAAAGGTGTCAGCAATGAATGACCCCAAGGGAAGTCACCCACTCTAAGTCTCTTGGTGAAAACCTAAAGTTCTCCAGTCATGACCCCTCACTGCCTACCCATCCGCTCTCTAAAGGGTCCTCAGGTCTCTGCTCTAACTCCACCCAGGGGTGCTGTCCCTAATACAAAACAGTCAACAACATTTGAGACGCCCCTTGCGAAACGCCTCTCACGTGGTGCAACTTCAGGCTTTTTCCATGATGCTTTGTATTGGGCCTCAGACGTTAGAGTTGACCTTGCTTCTCAGTCTCTTCTCCGGCCCGCTGATACCCCTTAAACATTCCAGAACCCTCCTCCATGTCTGGGCCGTCTACTGAACAGACCTCTATTCATTCACTTATAATTGGATCCCCCCTTTCCTGTTGCAGACAGATATCTGCCGCCAAGAATCCAACTCTCATAGACTTCTAAAAAAAAGCTTGCAACTTCTCAGCCCAGACATGTACGTGTAAATCAATGCTAAAACATTTCAGGCCTACAATATTTCACATTATGATTATAGCATTCAATTTCTTCATTTAATTAAAGCATGTTAAAACTCTTATTCTATTATTTAGAAAACATTACTCTAAATCATGGCCCATTAATGCAATGACCAAAAACGTTAAACAATCTGTGTCGTGAAAAGAAACACCTTCCCTTTTAGCTCCAGCTCTGGCCCTGAGGCCTACCACGTTCTGCGTTTTACCACAGACCATCTTATATGTTAACAGCTACACGACATAGATTCAAAATAATCACGTCTAATAAAATCATATAATGTCACACATTTCTGTATTAATTCCACTTCTACTTAAATCTCTATATTAGCTATACATTTAGAATATAATTTCAGATACTATTAGCACTCATGGCATTTCTCTTCATGAATTATGCTCTCTATAGGTAAGTGTGATGTACTCATATATTTATATCAGTTTGCGCTCTCTCAAGCTCAAATGCAGTGACTCATTCATCAGCCCAAAAACAATCGTGAGCGTTGGGAGGCTGGGCAGCTGTGCCTTCTTCCCAAATCTACCGTCGAAAATCAGCTGTGATGCTGGACAGAGGCCTTTGCATCCTTGACTTTCACGAGCGCAATCCCTGTGCTGTTCCTGTGCCCACGAGCTTCTGTATCTTCATCTGCTGCTCTGATCGGTCTCTGACCTTATATACACACATGGTCGCTGTAGACAACTCTCTGGCACTTTAGGCAGCTGTAGTGTAGTAAAAGCACTATACATTTACCCAACGAGGTAGCACTTACTGATTATCCAGTAGAAAGTACTCCAGTTGAGTAGAGGTATGGCACAAAACGGTGGCGTCTTCTTGAATAAATATGAAGGGCAGGGTCCATTCTGGCACGATGGTCCTGGCACAAAAATTAAACCTCAACAGGAAGCACTTACAGATATCATTACAGCCTGTGCCCTAGTTGAAGCTTAAATTCAGTGACTCATTCATCAGCCCAAAAACAATCGTGAGCGTTGGGAGGCTGGGCAGCTGTGCCTTCTTCCCAAATCTACCGTCAAAAATCAGCTGTGATGCTGGACAGAGGCCTTTGCATCCTTGACTTTCAAGAGCGCAATCCCTGTGCTGTTCCTGTGCCCACGAGCTTCTGTATCTTCATCTGCTGCTCTGATCGGTCTCTGACCTTATATACACACAAGAGGCATGTTCACTCGCATGGAAGCCCCGCCCGTTTGGCCCCGCCCACACACACGCGGTGTGCACCGTCTTCCCGCCATTTACCCACTATGATGGACAGCTCACTCAAGGGACCCCTGCGCACTTCGGCGAGATTGCATAGTAACACACACATTGTCGCTGGAACTAGTTGAAGCTCAAATGCAGTGACTCATTCATCAGCCCAAAAAAAATCGTGAGCGTGGGGAGGCTGGGCAGCTGTGCCTTCTTCCCAAATATACCATCGAAAATAAGCTGTGATGCTGGACAGAGGCATTTGCATCCTTGACTTTCACAAGCGCAATCCCTGTGCTATTCCTGTGACCTCGAGCTTCTGTATCTTCAGCTGCTGCTCTGATCGGTCTCTGACCTTATATACACACAAGAGGCATGTTCACTCGCATGGAAGCCCCGCCCCTTTGGCCCCGCCCACACACACGAGGTGTGCACCCTCTTCCCGCCATTTACCCACTATGATGGACAGTTCACTCAAGGGACCCCTGCGCCCTTCGGCGCGAATGCATAGTAACACACACATTGTCGCTGGAACAAGTTGAAGCTTAAATTCAGTGACTCATTCATCAGCCCAAAAACAATCGTGAGCGTCGTGGAGGCTGGGCAGGTGTGCCTTCTTCCCAAATATACCATCGAAAATCAGCTGTGATGCTGGACAGAGGCATTTGCATCCTTGACTTTCACGAGCGCAATCCCTGTGCTGTTCCTGTGACCTCGAGCTTCTGTATCTTCAGCTGCTGCTCTGATCGGTCTCTGACCTTATATACACACAAGAGGCATGTTCACTCGCATGGAAGCCCCGCCCGTTTGGCCCCGCCCACACACACGAGGTGTGCACCCTCTTCCCGCCATTTACACACTATGATGGACAGCTTACTCAAGGGACCCCTGCGCACTTCGGCGAGATTGCATAGTAACACACATTGTCGCTGGAACTAGTTGAAGCTCAAATGCAGTGACTCATTCATCAGCCCAAAAACAATCGTGAGCGTTGGGAGGCTGGGCAGCTGTGCCTTCTTCCCAAATCTACCGTCAAAAATCAGCTGTGATGCTGGACAGAGGCCTTTGCATCCTTGACTTTCAAGAGCGCAATCCCTGTGCTGTTCCTGTGACCACGAGCTTCTGTATCTTCATCTGCTGCTCTGATCGGTCTCTGACCTTATATACACACAAGAGGCATGTTCACTCGCATGGAAGCCCCGCCCGTTTGGCCCCGCCCACACACACGCGGTGTGCACCGTCTTCCCGCCATTTACCCACTATGATGGACAGCTCACTCAAGGGACCCCTGCGCACTTCGGCGAGATTGCATAGTAACACACACATTGTCGCTGGAACTAGTTGAAGCTCAAATGCAGTGACTCATTCATCAGCCCAAAAACAATCGTGAGCGTTGGGAGGCTGGGCAGCTGTGCCTTCTTCCCAAATCTACAGTCGAAAATCAGCTGTGATGCTGGACAGAGGCCTTTGCATCCTTGACTTTCAAGAGCGCAATCCCTGTGCTGTTCCTGTGACCTCGAGCTTCTGTATCTTCAGCTGCTGCTCTGATCGGTCTCTGACCTTATATACACACAAGAGGCATGTTCACTCGCATGGAAGCCCCACCCATTTGGCCCGCCCACACACACGAGGTGTGCACCCTCTTCCCGCCATTTACCCACTATGATGGACAGCTCACTCAAGGGACCCCTGCGCACTTCGGCGCGAATGCATAGTAACACACACATTGTCCCTGGAACTAGTTGAAGCTCAAATGCAGTGACTCATTCATCAGCCCAAAAACAATCGTGAGCGTTGGGAGGCTGGGCAGCTGTGCCTTCTTCCCAAATCTACCGTCAAAAATCAGCTGTGATGCTGGACAGAGGCCTTTGCATCCTTGACTTTCAAGAGCGCAATCCCTGTGCTGTTCCTGTGCCCACGAGCTTCTGTATCTTCATCTGCTGCTCTGATCGGTCTCTGACCTTATATACACACAAGAGGCATGTTCACTCGCATGGCAGCCCCGCCCGTTTGGCCCCGCCCACACACACGCGGTGTGCACCGTCTTCCCGCCATTTACCCACTATGATGGACAGCTCACTCAAGGGACCCCTGCGCACTTCGGCGAGATTGCATAGTAACACACACATTGTCGCTGGAACTAGTTGAAGCTCAAATGCAGTGACTCATTCATCAGCCCAAAAACAATCGTGAGCGTTGGGAGGCTGGGCAGCTGTGCCTTCTTCCCAAATCTACCGTCGAAAATCAGCTGTGATGCTGGACAGAGGGCTTTGCATCCTTGACTTTCACGAGCGCAATCCCTGTGCTGTTCCTGTGCCCACGAGCTTCTGTATCTTCATCTGCTGCTCTGATCGGTCTCTGACCTTATATACACACAAGAGGCATGTTCACTCGCATGGAAGCCCCGCCCGTTTGGCCCCGCCCACACACACGTGGTGTGCACCGTCTTCCCGCCATTTACCCACTATGATGGACAGTTCACTCAAGGGACCCCTGCGCACTTCGGCGCGATTGCATAGTAACACACACTTGGTTGCTGGAACTAGTTGAAGCTCAAATGCAGTGACTCATTCATCAGCCCAAAAACAATTGTGAGCGTCGTGGAGGCTGGGCAGGTGTGCCTTCTTCCCAAATCTACCGTCGAAAATCAGCTGTGATGCTGGACAGAGGCCTTTGCATCCTTGACTTTCACAAGCGCAATCCCTGTGCTGTTCCTGTGCCCACGAGCTTCTGTATCTTCATCTGCTGCTCTGATCGGTCTCTGACCTTATATACACACAAGAGGCATGTTCACTCGCATGGAAGCCCCGCCCGTTTGGCCCCGCCCACACACACACGGTGTGCACCCTCTTCCCGCCATTTACCCACTATGATGGACAGCTCACTCAAGGGACCCCTGCGCACTTGGGCGCGAATGCATAGTAACACACACATGGTCGCTGTAGACAACTCTCTGGCACTTTAGGCAGCTGTAGTGTAGTAAAAGCACTATACATTTACCCAACGAGGTAGCACTTACTGATTATCCAGTAGAAAGTACTCCAGTTGAGTAGAGGTATGGCACAAAACGGTGGCGTCTTCTTGAATAAATATGAAGGGCAGGGTCCATTCTGGCACGATGGTCCTGGCACAAAAATTAAACCTCAACAGGAAGCACTTACAGATATCATTACAGCATGTGCCCTAGTTGAAGCTTAAATTCAGTGACTCATTCATCAGCCCAAAAACAATCGTGAGCGTCGTGGAGGCTGGGCAGGTGTGCCTTCTTCCCAAATCTACCGTCGAAAATCAGCTGTGATGCTGGACAGAGGCCTTTGCATCCTTGACTTTCACAAGCGCAATCCCTGTGCTGTTCCTGTGCCCACGAGCTTCTGTATCTTCATCTGCTGCTCTGATCGGTCTCTGACCTTATATACACACAAGAGGCATGTTCACTCGCATGGAAGCCCCGCCTGTTTGGCCCCGCCCACACACACGTGGTGTGCACCGTCTTCCCGCCATTTACCCACTATGATGGACAGTTCACTCAAGGGACCCCTGCGCACTTCGGCGCGATTGCATAGTAACACACACTTGGTTGCTGGAACAAGTTGAAGCTTAAATTCAGTGACTCATTCATCAGCCCAAAAACAATCGTGAGCGTCGTGGAGGCTGGGCAGGTGTGCCTTCTTCCCAAATATACCATCGAAAATCAGCTGTGATGCTGGACAGAGGCATTTGCATCCTTGACTTTCACGAGCGCAATCCCTGTGCTGTTCCTGTGACCTCGAGCTTCTGTATCTTCAGCTGCTGCTCTGATCGGTCTCTGACCTTATATACACACAAGAGGCATGTTCACTCGCATGGAAGCCCCGCCCGTTTGGCCCCGCCCACACACACGAGGTGTGCACCCTCTTCCCGCCATTTACACACTATGATGGACAGCTTACTCAAGGGACCCCTGCGCACTTCGGCGAGATTGCATAGTAACACACATTGTCGCTGGAACTAGTTGAAGCTCAAATGCAGTGACTCATTCATCAGCCCAAAAACAATCGTGAGCGTTGGGAGGCTGGGCAGCTGTGCCTTCTTCCCAAATCTACCGTCGAAAATCAGCTGTGATGCTGGACAGAGGCCTTTGCATCCTTGACTTTCACGAGCGCAATCCCTGTGCTGTTCCTGTGCCCACGAGCTTCTGTATCTTCATCTGCTGCTCTGATCGGTCTCTGACCTTATATACACACATGGTCGCTGTAGACAACTCTCTGGCACTTTAGGCAGCTGTAGTGTAGTAAAAGCACTATACATTTACCCAACGAGGTAGCACTTACTGATTATCCAGTAGAAAGTACTCCAGTTGAGTAGAGGTATGGCACAAAACGGTGGCGTCTTCTTGAATAAATATGAAGGGCAGGGTCCATTCTGGCACGATGGTCCTGGCACAAAAATTAAACCTCAACAGGAAGCACTTACAGATATCATTACAGCATGTGCCCTAGTTGAAGCTCAAATGCAGTGACTCATTCATCAGCCCAAAAACAATCGTGAGCGTTGGGAGGCTGGGCAGCTGTGCCTTCTTCCCAAATCTACCGTCAAAAATCATGCTGGACAGAGGCCTTTGCATCCTTGACTTTCAAGAGCGCAATCCCTGTGCTGTTCCTGTGACCTCGAGCTTCTGTATCTTCAGCTGCTGCTCTGATCGGTCTCTGACCTTATATACACACAAGAGGCATGTTCACTCGCATGGAATCCCCGCCCGTTTGGCCCCGCCCACACACACGCGGTGTGCACCGTCTTCCCGCCATTTACCCACTATGATGGACAGCTCACTCAAGGGACCCCTGCGCACTTCGGCGAGATTGCATAGTAACACACACATTGTCGCTGGAACTAGTTGAAGCTCAAATGCAGTGACTCATTCATCAGCCCAAAAACAATTGTGAGCGTCGTGGAGGCTGGGCAGGTGTGCCTTCTTCCCAAATCTACCGTCGAAAATCAGCTGTGATGCTGGACAGAGGCCTTTGCATCCTTGACTTTCAAGAGCGCAATCCCTGTGCTGTTCCTGTGACCTCGAGCTTCTGTATCTTCAGCTGCTGCTCTGATCGGTCTCTGACCTTATATACACACAAGAGGCATGTTCACTCGCATGGAAGCCCCGCCCGTTTGGCCCCGCCCACACACACACGGTGTGCACCCTCTTCCCGCCATTTACCCACTATGATGGACAGCTCACTCAAGGGACCCCTGCGCACTTGGGCGCGAATGCATAGTAACACACACATGGTCGCTGTAGACAACTCTCTGGCACTTTAGGCAGCTGTAGTGTAGTAAAAGCACTATACATTTACCCAACGAGGTAGCACTTACTGATTATCCAGTAGAAAGTACTCCAGTTGAGTAGAGGTATGGCACAAAACGGTGGCGTCTTCTTGAATAAATATGAAGGGCAGGGTCCATTCTGGCACGATGGTCCTGGCACAAAAATTAAACCTCAACAGGAAGCACTTACAGATATCATTACAGCATGTGCCCTAGTTGAAGCTTATATTCAGTGACTCATTCATCAGCCCAAAAACAATCGTGAGCGTCGTGGAGGCTGGGCAGGTGTGCCTTCTTCCCAAATATACCATCGAAAATCAGCTGTGATGCTGGACAGAGGCATTTGCATCCTTGACTTTCACGAGCGCAATCCCTGTGCTGTTCCTGTGACCTCGAGCTTCTGTATCTTCAGCTGCTGCTCTGATCGGTCTCTGACCTTATATACACACAAGAGGCATGTTCACTCGCATGGAAGCCCCACCCATTTGGCCCGCCCACACACACGAGGTGTGCACCCTCTTCCCGCCATTTACCCACTATGATGGACAGTTCACTCAAGGGACCCCTGCGCCCTTCGGCGCGAATGCATAGTAACACACACATTGTCGCTGGAACAAGTTGAAGCTTAAATTCAGTGACTCATTCATCAGCCCAAAAACAATCGTGAGCGTCGTGGAGGCTGGGCAGGTGTGCCTTCTTCCCAAATATACCATCGAAAATCAGCTGTGATGCTGGACAGAGGCATTTGCAGCCTTGACTTTCACGAGCGCAATCCCTGTGCTGTTCCTGTGACCTCGAGCTTCTGTATCTTCAGCTGCTGCTCTGATCGGTCTCTGACCTTATATACACACAAGAGGCATGTTCACTCGCATGGAAGCCCCGCCCGTTTGGCCCCGCCCACACACACGAGGTGTGCACCCTCTTCCCGCCATTTACACACTATGATGGACAGCTTACTCAAGGGACCCCTGCGCACTTCGGCGAGATTGCATAGTAACACACATTGTCGATGGAACTAGTTGAAGCTCAAATGCAGTGACTCATTCATCAGCCCAAAAACAATCGTGAGCGTTGGGAGGCTGGGCAGCTGTGCCTTCTTCCCAAATCTACCTTCAAAAATCAGCTGTGATGCTGGACAGAGGCCTTTGCATCCTTGACTTTCAAGAGCGCAATCCCTGTGCTGTTCCTGTGACCACGAGCTTCTGTATCTTCAGCTGCTGCTCTGATCGGTCTCTGACCTTATACACACACAAGAGGCATGTTCACTCGCATGGAAGCCCCGCCCGTTTGGCCCCGCCCACACACACGTGGTGTGCACCGTCTTCCCGCCATTTACCCACTATGATGGACAGCTCACTCAAGGGACCCCTGCGCACTTCGGCGAGATTGCATAGTAACACACACATTGTCGCTGGAACTAGTTGAAGCTCAAATGCAGTGACTCATTCATCAGCCCAAAAACAATCGTGAGCGTTGGGAGGCTGGGCAGCTGTGCCTTCTTCCCAAATCTACCGTCGAAAATCAGCTGTGATGCTGGACAGAGGCCTTTGCATCCTTGACTTTCACGGGCGCAATCCCTGTGCTGTTCCTGTGCCCACGAGCTTCTGTATCTTCATCTGCTGCTCTGATCGGTCTCTGACCTTATATACACACAAGAGGCATGTTCACTCGCATGGAAGCCCCGCCCGTTTGGCCCCGCCCACACACACGTGGTGTGCACCGTCTTCCCGCCATTTACCCACTATGATGGACAGTTCACTCAAGGGACCCCTGCGCACTTCGGCGCGATTGCATAGTAACACACACTTGGTTGCTGGAACAAGTTGAAGCTTAAATTCAGTGACTCATTCATCAGCCCAAAAACAATCGTGAGCGTCGTGGAGGCTGGGCAGGTGTGCCTTCTTCCCAAATATACCATCGAAAATCAGCTGTGATGCTGGACAGAGGCATTTGCATCCTTGACTTTCACGAGCGCAATCCCTGTGCTGTTCCTGTGACCTCGAGCTTCTGTATCTTCAGCTGCTGCTCTGATCGGTCTCTGACCTTATATACACACAAGAGGCATGTTCACTCGCATGGAAGCCCCGCCCGTTTGGCCCCGCCCACACACACGAGGTGTGCACCCTCTTCCCGCCATTTACACACTATGATGGACAGCTTACTCAAGGGACCCCTGCGCACTTCGGCGAGATTGCATAGTAACACACATTGTCGCTGGAACTAGTTGAAGCTCAAATGCAGTGACTCATTCATCAGCCCAAAAACAATCGTGAGCGTTGGGAGGCTGGGCAGCTGTGCCTTCTTCCCAAATCTACCGTCAAAAATCAGCTGTGATGCTGGACAGAGGCCTTTGCATCCTTGACTTTCAAGAGCGCAATCCCTGTGCTGTTCCTGTGACCACGAGCTTCTGTATCTTCATCTGCTGCTCTGATCGGTCTCTGACCTTATATACACACAAGAGGCATGTTCACTCGCATGGAATCCCCGCCCGTTTGGCCCCGCCCACACACACACGGTGTGCACCCTCTTCCCGCCATTTACCCACTATGATGGACAGCTCACTCAAGGGACCCCTGCGCACTTCGGCGCGAATGCATAGTAACACACACATTGTCCCTGGAACTAGTTGAAGCTCAAATGCAGTGACTCATTCATCAGCCCAAAAACAATCGTGAGCGTTGGGAGGCTGGGCAGCTGTGCCTTCTTCCCAAATCTACCTTCAAAAATCAGCTGTGATGCTGGACAGAGGCCTTTGCATCCTTGACTTTCAAGAGCGCAATCCCTGTGCTGTTCCTGTGACCACGAGCTTCTGTATCTTCAGCTGCTGCTCTGATCGGTCTCTGACCTTATACACACACAAGAGGCATGTTCACTCGCATGGAAGCCCCGCCCGTTTGGCCCCGCCCACACACACGTGGTGTGCACCGTCTTCCCGCCATTTACCCACTATGATGGACAGCTCACTCAAGGGACCCCTGCGCACTTCGGCGAGATTGCATAGTAACACACACATTGTCGCTGGAACTAGTTGAAGCTCAAATGCAGTGACTCATTCATCAGCCCAAAAACAATCGTGAGCGTTGGGAGGCTGGGCAGCTGTGCCTTCTTCCCAAATCTACCGTCGAAAATCAGCTGTGATGCTGGACAGAGGCCTTTGCATCCTTGACTTTCACGAGCGCAATCCCTGTGCTGTTCCTGTGCCCACGAGCTTCTGTATCTTCATCTGCTGCTCTGATCGGTCTCTGACCTTATATACACACAAGAGGCATGTTCACTCGCATGGAAGCCCCGCCCGTTTGGCCCCGCCCACACACGTGGTGTGCACCGTCTTCCCGCCATTTACCCACTATGATGGACAGTTCACTCAAGGGACCCCTGCGCACTTCGGCGCGATTGCATAGTAACACACACTTGGTTGCTGGAACAAGTTGAAGCTTAAATTCAGTGACTCATTCATCAGCCCAAAAACAATCGTGAGCGTCGTGGAGGCTGGGCAGGTGTGCCTTCTTCCCAAATATACCATCGAAAATCAGCTGTGATGCTGGACAGAGGCATTTGCATCCTTGACTTTCACGAGCGCAATCCCTGTGCTGTTCCTGTGACCTCGAGCTTCTGTATCTTCAGCTGCTGCTCTGATCGGTCTCTGACCTTATATACACACAAGAGGCATGTTCACTCGCATGGAAGCCCCGCCCGTTTGGCCCCGCCCACACACACGAGGTGTGCACCCTCTTCCCGCCATTTACACACTATGATGGACAGCTTACTCAAGGGACCCCTGCGCACTTCGGCGAGATTGCATAGTAACACACATTGTCGCTGGAACTAGTTGAAGCTCAAATGCAGTGACTCATTCATCAGCCCAAAAACAATCGTGAGCGTTGGGAGGCTGGGCAGCTGTGCCTTCTTCCCAAATCTACCGTCAAAAATCAGCTGTGATGCTGGACAGAGGCCTTTGCATCCTTGACTTTCAAGAGCGCAATCCCTGTGCTGTTCCTGTGACCACGAGCTTCTGTATCTTCATCTGCTGCTCTGATCGGTCTCTGACCTTATATACACACAAGAGGCATGTTCACTCGCATGGAAGCCCCGCCCACACACACGCGGTGTGCACCGTCTTCCCGCCATTTACCCACTATGATGGACAGATCACTCAAGGGACCCCTGCGCACTTCGGCGAGATTGCATAGTAACACACACATTGTCGCTGGAACTAGTTGAAGCTCAAATGCAGTGACTCATTCATCAGCCCAAAAACAATCGTGAGCGTTGGGAGGCTGGGCAGCTGTGCCTTCTTCCCAAATCTACCGTCGAAAATCAGCTGTGATGCTGGACAGAGGCCTTTGCATCCTTGACTTTCAAGAGCGCAATCCCTGTGCTGTTCCTGTGACCTCGAGCTTCTGTATCTTCAGCTGCTGCTCTGATCGGTCTCTGACCTTATATACACACAAGAGGCATGTTCACTCGCATGGAATCCCCGCCCGTTTGGCCCCGCCCACACACACACGGTGTGCACCCTCTTCCCGCCATTTACCCACTATGATGGACAGCTCACTCAAGGGACCCCTGCGCACTTCGGCGCGAATGCATAGTAACACACACATTGTCCCTGGAACTAGTTGAAGCTCAAATGCAGTGACTCATTCATCAGCCCAAAAACAATCGTGAGCGTTGGGAGGCTGGGCAGCTGTGCCTTCTTCCCAAATCTACCGTCAAAAATCAGCTGTGATGCTGGACAGAGGCCTTTGCATCCTTGACTTTCAAGAGCGCAATCCCTGTGCTGTTCCTGTGCCCACGAGCTTCTGTATCTTCATCTGCTGCTCTGATCGGTCTCTGACCTTATATACACACAAGAGGCATGTTCACTCGCATGGAAGCCCCACCCGTTTGGCCCCGCCCACACACACGTGGTGTGCACCGTCTTCCCGCCATTTACCCACTATGATGGACAGTTCACTCAAGGGACCCCTGCGCACTTCGGCGCGATTGCATAGTAACACACACTTGGTTGCTGGAACTAGTTGAAGCTCAAATGCAGTGACTCATTCATCAGCCCAAAAACAATTGTGAGCGTCGTGGAGGCTGGGCAGGTGTGCCTTCTTCCCAAATCTACCGTCGAAAATCAGCTGTGATGCTGGACAGAGGCCTTTCCATCCTTGACTTTCAAGAGCGCAATCCCTGTGCTGTTCCTGTGACCTCGAGCTTCTGTATCTTCAGCTGCTCCTCTGATCGGTCTCTGACCTTATATACACACAAGAGGCATGTTCACTCGCATGGAAGCCCCGCCCGTTTGGCCCCGCCCACACACACACGGTGTGCACCCTCTTCCCGCCATTTACCCACTATGATGGACAGCTCACTCAAGGGACCCCTGCGCACTTGGGCGCGAATGCATAGTAACACACACATGGTCGCTGTAGACAACTCTCTGGCACTTTAGGCAGCTGTAGTGTAGTAAAAGCACTATACATTTACCCAACGAGGTAGCACTTACTGATTATCCAGTAGAAAGTACTCCAGTTGAGTAGAGGTATGGCACAAAACGGTGGCGTCTTCTTGAATAAATATGAAGGGCAGGGTCCATTCTGGCACGATGGTCCTGGCACAAAAATTAAACCTCAACAGGAAGCACTTACAGATATCATTACAGCATGTGCCCTAGTTGAAGCTTAAATTCAGTGACTCATTCATCAGCCCAAAAACAATCGTGAGCGTCGTGGAGGCTGGGCAGGTGTGCCTTCTTCCCAAATCTACCGTCGAAAATCAGCTGTGATGCTGGACAGAGGCCTTTGCATCCTTGACTTTCACGAGCGCAATCCCTGTGCTGTTCCTGTGCCCACGAGCTTCTGTATCTTCATCTGCTGCTCTGATCGGTCTCTGACCTTATATACACACAAGAGGCATGTTCACTCGCATGGAAGCCCCGCCCGTTTGGCCCCGCCCACACACACGTGGTGTGCACCGTCTTCCCGCCATTTACCCACTATGATGGACAGTTCACTCAAGGGACCCCTGCGCACTTCGGCGCGATTGCATAGTAACACACACTTGGTTGCTGGAACAAGTTGAAGCTTAAATTCAGTGACTCATTCATCAGCCCAAAAACAATCGTGAGCGTCGTGGAGGCTGGGCAGGTGTGCCTTCTTCCCAAATATACCATCGAAAATCAGCTGTGATGCTGGACAGAGGCATTTGCATCCTTGACTTTCACGAGCGCAATCCCTGTGCTGTTCCTGTGACCTCGAGCTTCTGTATCTTCAGCTGCTGCTCTGATCGGTCTCTGACCTTATATACACACAAGAGGCATGTTCACTCGCATGGAAGCCCGCCCGTTTGGCCCCGCCCACACACACGAGGTGTGCACCCTCTTCCCGCCATTTACACACTATGATGGACAGCTTACTCAAGGGACCCCTGCGCACTTCGGCGAGATTGCATAGTAACACACATTGTCGCTGGAACTAGTTGAAGCTCAAATGCAGTGACTCATTCATCAGCCCAAAAACAATCGTGAGCGTTGGGAGGCTGGGCAGCTGTGCCTTCTTCCCAAATCTACCGTCGAAAATCAGCTGTGAGGCTGGACAGAGGCCTTTGCATCCTTGACTTTCACGAGCGCAATCCCTGTGCTGTTCCTGTGCCCACGAGCTTCTGTATCTTCATCTGCTGCTCTGATCGGTCTCTGACCTTATATACACACATGGTCGCTGTAGACAACTCTCTGGCACTTTAGGCAGCTGTAGTGTAGTAAAAGCACTATACATTTACCCAACGAGGTAGCACTTACTGATTATCCAGTAGAAAGTACTCCAGTTGAGTAGAGGTATGGCACAAAACGGTGGCGTCTTCTTGAATAAATATGAAGGGCAGGGTCCATTCTGGCACGATGGTCCTGGCACAAAAATTAAACCTCAACAGGAAGCACTTACAGATATCATTACAGCATGTGCCCTAGTTGAAGCTTAAATTCAGTGACTCGTTCATCAGCCCAAAAAAAATCGTGAGCGTTGGGAGGCTGGGCAGCTGTGCCTTCTTCCCAAATCTACCGTCAAAAATCAGCTGTGATGCTGGACAGAGGCCTTTGCATCCTTGACTTTCAAGAGCGCAATCCCTGTGCTGTTCCTGTGCCCACGAGCTTCTGTATCTTCATCTGCTGCTCTGATCGGTCTCTGACCTTATATACACACAAGAGGCATGTTCACTCGCATGGAAGCCCCGCCCGTTTGGCCCCGCCCACACACACGCGGTGTGCACCGTCTTCCCGCCATTTACCCACTATGATGGACAGCTCACTCAAGGGACCCCTGCGCACTTCGGCGAGATTGCATAGTAACACACACATTGTCGCTGGAACTAGTTGAAGCTCAAATGCAGTGACTCATTCATCAGCCCAAAAACAATCGTGAGCGTGGGGAGGCTGGGCAGCTGTGCCTTCTTCCCAAATATACCATCGAAAATAAGCTGTGATGCTGGACAGAGGCATTTGCATCCTTGACTTTCACAAGCGCAATCCCTGTGCTATTCCTGTGACCTCGAGCTTCTGTATCTTCAGCTGCTGCTCTGATCGGTCTCTGACCTTATATACACACAAGAGGCATGTTCACTCGCATGGAAGCCCCGCCCCTTTGGCCCCGCCCACACACACGAGGTGTGCACCCTCTTCCCGCCATTTACCCACTATGATGGACAGTTCACTCAAGGGACCCCTGCGCCCTTCGGCGCGAATGCATAGTAACACACACATTGTCGCTGGAACAAGTTGAAGCTTAAATTCAGTGACTCATTCATCAGCCCAAAAACAATCGTGAGCGTCGTGGAGGCTGGGCAGGTGTGCCTTCTTCCCAAATATACCATCGAAAATCAGCTGTGATGCTGGACAGAGGCATTTGCATCCTTGACTTTCACGAGCGCAATCCCTGTGCTGTTCCTGTGACCTCGAGCTTCTGTATCTTCAGCTGCTGCTCTGATCGGTCTCTGACCTTATATACACACAAGAGGCATGTTCACTCGCATGGAAGCCCCGCCCGTTTGGCCCCGCCCACACACACGAGGTGTGCACCCTCTTCCCGCCATTTACACACTATGATGGACAGCTTACTCAAGGGACCCCTGCGCACTTCGGCGAGATTGCATAGTAACACACATTGTCGCTGGAACTAGTTGAAGCTCAAATGCAGTGACTCATTCATCAGCCCAAAAACAATCGTGAGCGTTGGGAGGCTGGGCAGCTGTGCCTTCTTCCCAAATCTACCGTCAAAAATCAGCTGTGATGCTGGACAGAGGCCTTTGCATCCTTGACTTTCAAGAGCGCAATCCCTGTGCTGTTCCTGTGACCACGAGCTTCTGTATCTTCATCTGCTGCTCTGATCGGTCTCTGACCTTATATACACACAAGAGGCATGTTCACTCGCATGGAAGCCCCGCCCGTTTGGCCCCGCCCACACACACGCGGTGTGCACCGTCTTCCCGCCATTTACCCACTATGATGGACAGCTCACTCAAGGGACCCCTGCGCACTTCGGCGAGATTGCATAGTAACACACACATTGTCGCTGGAACTAGTTGAAGCTCAAATGCAGTGACTCATTCATCAGCCCAAAAACAATCGTGAGCGTTGGGAGGCTGGGCAGCTGTGCCTTCTTCCCAAATCTACCGTCGAAAATCAGCTGTGATGCTGGACAGAGGCCTTTGCATCCTTGACTTTCAAGAGCGCAATCCCTGTGCTGTTCCTGTGACCTCGAGCTTCTGTATCTTCAGCTGCTGCTCTGATCGGTCTCTGACCTTATATACACACAAGAGGCATGTTCACTCGCATGGAAGCCCCACCCATTTGGCCCGCCCACACACACGAGGTGTGCACCCTCTTCCCGCCATTTACCCACTATGATGGACAGCTCACTCAAGGGACCCCTGCGCACTTCGGCGCGAATGCATAGTAACACACACATTGTCCCTGGAACTAGTTGAAGCTCAAATGCAGTGACTCATTCATCAGCCCAAAAACAATCGTGAGCGTTGGGAGGCTGGGCAGCTGTGCCTTCTTCCCAAATCTACCGTCAAAAATCAGCTGTGATGCTGGACAGAGGCCTTTGCATCCTTGACTTTCAAGAGCGCAATCCCTGTGCTGTTCCTGTGCCCACGAGCTTCTGTATCTTCATCTGCTGCTCTGATCGGTCTCTGACCTTATATACACACAAGAGGCATGTTCACTCGCATGGCAGCCCCGCCCGTTTGGCCCCGCCCACACACACGCGGTGTGCACCGTCTTCCCGCCATTTACCCACTATGATGGACAGCTCACTCAAGGGACCCATGCGCACTTCGGCGAGATTGCATAGTAACACACACATTGTCGCTGGAACTAGTTGAAGCTCAAATGCAGTGACTCATTCATCAGCCCAAAAACAATCGTGAGCGTTGGGAGGCTGGGCAGCTGTGCCTTCTTCCCAAATCTACCGTCGAAAATCAGCTGTGATGCTGGACAGAGGGCTTTGCATCCTTGACTTTCACGAGCGCAATCCCTGTGCTGTTCCTGTGCCCACGAGCTTCTGTATCTTCATCTGCTGCTCTGATCGGTCTCTGACCTTATATACACACAAGAGGCATGTTCACTCGCATGGAAGCCCCGCCCGTTTGGCCCCGCCCACACACACGTGGTGTGCACCGTCTTCCCGCCATTTACCCACTATGATGGACAGTTCACTCAAGGGACCCCTGCGCACTTCGGCGCGATTGCATAGTAACACACACTTGGTTGCTGGAACTAGTTGAAGCTCAAATGCAGTGACTCATTCATCAGCCCAAAAACAATTGTGAGCGTCGTGGAGGCTGGGCAGGTGTGCCTTCTTCCCAAATCTACCGTCGAAAATCAGCTGTGATGCTGGACAGAGGCCTTTCCATCCTTGACTTTCAAGAGCGCAATCCCTGTGCTGTTCCTGTGACCTCGAGCTTCTGTATCTTCAGCTGCTGCTCTGATCGGTCTCTGACCTTATATACACACAAGAGGCATGTTCACTCGCATGGAAGCCCCGCCCGTTTGGCCCCGCCCACACACACACGGTGTGCACCCTCTTCCCGCCATTTACCCACTATGATGGACAGCTCACTCAAGGGACCCCTGCGCACTTGGGCGCGAATGCATAGTAACACACACATGGTCGCTGTAGACAACTCTCTGGCACTTTAGGCAGCTGTAGTGTAGTAAAAGCACTATACATTTACCCAACGAGGTAGCACTTACTGATTATCCAGTAGAAAGTACTCCAGTTGAGTAGAGGTATGGCACAAAACGGTGGCGTCTTCTTGAATAAATATGAAGGGCAGGGTCCATTCTGGCACGATGGTCCTGGCACAAAAATTAAACCTCAACAGGAAGCACTTACAGATATCATTACAGCATGTGCCCTAGTTGAAGCTTAAATTCAGTGACTCATTCATCAGCCCAAAAACAATCGTGAGCGTCGTGGAGGCTGGGCAGGTGTGCCTTCTTCCCAAATCTACCGTCGAAAATCAGCTGTGATGCTGGACAGAGGCCTTTGCATCCTTGACTTTCACAAGCGCAATCCCTGTGCTGTTCCTGTGCCCACGAGCTTCTGTATCTTCATCTGCTGCTCTGATCGGTCTCTGACCTTATATACACACAAGAGGCATGTTCACTCGCATGGAAGCCCCGCCTGTTTGGCCCCGCCCACACACACGTGGTGTGCACCGTCTTCCCGCCATTTACCCACTATGATGGACAGTTCACTCAAGGGACCCCTGCGCACTTCGGCGCGATTGCATAGTAACACACACTTGGTTGCTGGAACAAGTTGAAGCTTAAATTCAGTGACTCATTCATCAGCCCAAAAACAATCGTGAGCGTCGTGGAGGCTGGGCAGGTGTGCCTTCTTCCCAAATATACCATCGAAAATCAGCTGTGATGCTGGACAGAGGCATTTGCATCCTTGACTTTCACGAGCGCAATCCCTGTGCTGTTCCTGTGACCTCGAGCTTCTGTATCTTCAGCTGCTGCTCTGATCGGTCTCTGACCTTATATACACACAAGAGGCATGTTCACTCGCATGGAAGCCCCGCCCGTTTGGCCCCGCCCACACACACGAGGTGTGCACCCTCTTCCCGCCATTTACACACTATGATGGACAGCTTACTCAAGGGACCCCTGCGCACTTCGGCGAGATTGCATAGTAACACACATTGTCGCTGGAACTAGTTGAAGCTCAAATGCAGTGACTCATTCATCAGCCCAAAAACAATCGTGAACGTTGGGAGGCTGGGCAGCTGTGCCTTCTTCCCAAATCTACCGTCGAAAATCAGCTGTGATGCTGGACAGAGGCCTTTGCATCCTTGACTTTCACGAGCGCAATCCCTGTGCTGTTCCTGTGCCCACGAGCTTCTGTATCTTCATCTGCTGCTCTGATCGGTCTCTGACCTTATATACACACATGGTCGCTGTAGACAACTCTCTGGCACTTTAGGCAGCTGTAGTGTAGTAAAAGCACTATACATTTACCCAACGAGGTAGCACTTACTGATTATCCAGTAGAAAGTACTCCAGTTGAGTAGAGGTATGGCACAAAACGGTGGCGTCTTCTTGAATAAATATGAAGGGCAGGGTCCATTCTGGCACGATGGTCCTGGCACAAAAATTAAACCTCAACAGGAAGCACTTACAGATATCATTACAGCATGTGCCCTAGTTGAAGCTTAAATTCAGTGACTCATTCATCAGCCCAAAAACAATCGTGAGCGTTGGGAGGCTGGGCAGCTGTGCCTTCTTCCCAAATCTACCGTCAAAAATCAGCTGTGATGCTGGACAGAGGCCTTTGCATCCTTGACTTTCAAGAGCGCAATCCCTGTGCTGTTCCTGTGCCCACGAGCTTCTGTATCTTCATCTGCTGCTCTGATCGGTCTCTGACCTTATATACACACAAGAGGCATGTTCACTCGCATGGAAGCCCCGCCCGTTTGGCCCCGCCCACACACACGCGGTGTGCACCGTCTTCCCGCCATTTACCCACTATGATGGACAGCTCACTCAAGGGACCCCTGCGCACTTCGGCGAGATTGCATAGTAACACACACATTGTCGCTGGAACTAGTTGAAGCTCAAATGCAGTGACTCATTCATCAGCCCAAAAACAATCGTGAGCGTGGGGAGGCTGGGCAGCTGTGCCTTCTTCCCAAATATACCATCGAAAATAAGCTGTGATGCTGGACAGAGGCATTTGCATCCTTGACTTTCACAAGCGCAATCCCTGTGCTGTTCCTGTGACCTCGAGCTTCTGTATCTTCAGCTGCTGCTCTGATCGGTCTCTGACCTTATATACACACAAGAGGCATGTTCACTCGCATGGAAGCCCCGCCCCTTTGGCCCCGCCCACACACACGAGGTGTGCACCCTCTTCCCGCCATTTACCCACTATGATGGACAGTTCACTCAAGGGACCCCTGCGCCCTTCGGCGCGAATGCATAGTAACACACACATTGTCGCTGGAACAAGTTGAAGCTTAAATTCAGTGACTCATTCATCAGCCCAAAAACAATCGTGAGCGTCGTGGAGGCTGGGCAGGTGTGCCTTCTTCCCAAATATACCATCGAAAATCAGCTGTGATGCTGGACAGAGGCATTTGCATCCTTGACTTTCACGAGCGCAATCCCTGTGCTGTTCCTGTGACCTCGAGCTTCTGTATCTTCAGCTGCTGCTCTGATCGGTCTCTGACCTTATATACACACAAGAGGCATGTTCACTCGCATGGAAGCCCCGCCCGTTTGGCCCCGCCCACACACACGAGGTGTGCACCCTCTTCCCGCCATTTACACACTATGATGGACAGCTTACTCAAGGGACCCCTGCGCACTTCGGCGAGATTGCATAGTAACACACATTGTCGCTGGAACTAGTTGAAGCTCAAATGCAGTGACTCATTCATCAGCCCAAAAACAATCGTGAGCGTTGGGAGGCTGGGCAGCTGTGCCTTCTTCCCAAATCTACCGTCAAAAATCAGCTGTGATGCTGGACAGAGGCCTTTGCATCCTTGACTTTCAAGAGCGCAATCCCTGTGCTGTTCCTGTGACCACGAGCTTCTGTATCTTCATCTGCTGCTCTGATCGGTCTCTGACCTTATATACACACAAGAGGCATGTTCACTCGCATGGAAGCCCCGCCCGTTTGGCCCCGCCCACACACACGAGGTGTGCACCCTCTTCCCGCCATTTACACACTATGATGGACAGCTTACTCAAGGGACCCCTGCGCACTTCGGCGAGATTGCATAGTAACACACATTGTCGCTGGAACTAGTTGAAGCTCAAATGCAGTGACTCATTCATCAGCCCAAAAACAATCGTGAGCGTTGGGAGGCTGGGCAGCTGTGCCTTCTTCCCAAATCTACCGTCAAAAATCAGCTGTGATGCTGGACAGAGGCCTTTGCATCCTTGACTTTCAAGAGCGCAATCCCTGTGCTGTTCCTGTGACCACGAGCTTCTGTATCTTCATCTGCTGCTCTGATCGGTCTCTGACCTTATATACACACAAGAGGCATGTTCACTCGCATGGAAGCCCCGCCCGTTTGGCCCCGCCCACACACACGCGGTGTGCACCGTCTTCCCGCCATTTACCCACTATGATGGACAGCTCACTCAAGGGACCCCTGCGCACTTCGGCGAGATTGCATAGTAACACACACATTGTCGCTGGAACTAGTTGAAGCTCAAATGCAGTGACTCATTCATCAGCCCAAAAACAATCGTGAGCGTTGGGAGGCTGGGCAGCTGTGCCTTCTTCCCAAATCTACCGTCAAAAATCAGCTGTGATGCTGGACAGAGGCCTTTGCATCCTTGACTTTCAAGAGCGCAATCCCTGTGCTGTTCCTGTGCCCACGAGCTTCTGTATCTTCATCTGCTGCTCTGATCGGTCTCTGACCTTATATACACACAAGAGGCATGTTCACTCGCATGGAAGCCCCGCCCGTTTGGCCCCGCCCACACACACGCGGTGTGCACCGTCTTCCCGCCATTTACCCACTATGATGGACAGCTCACTCAAGGGACCCCTGCGCACTTCGGCGAGATTGCATAGTAACACACACATTGTCGCTGGAACTAGTTGAAGCTCAAATGCAGTGACTCATTCATCAGCCCAAAAACAATCGTGAGCGTGGGGAGGCTGGGCAGCTGTGCCTTCTTCCCAAATATACCATCGAAAATAAGCTGTGATGCTGGACAGAGGCATTTGCATCCTTGACTTTCACAAGCGCAATCCCTGTGCTATTCCTGTGACCTCGAGCTTCTGTATCTTCAGCTGCTGCTCTGATCGGTCTCTGACCTTATATACACACAAGAGGCATGTTCACTCGCATGGAAGCCCCGCCCCTTTGGCCCCGCCCACACACACGAGGTGTGCACCCTCTTCCCGCCATTTACCCACTATGATGGACAGTTCACTCAAGGGACCCCTGCGCCCTTCGGCGCGAATGCATAGTAACACACACATTGTCGCTGGAACAAGTTGAAGCTTAAATTCAGTGACTCATTCATCAGCCCAAAAACAATCGTGAGCGTCGTGGAGGCTGGGCAGGTGTGCCTTCTTCCCAAATATACCATCGAAAATCAGCTGTGATGCTGGACAGAGGCATTTGCATCCTTGACTTTCACGAGCGCAATCCCTGTGCTGTTCCTGTGACCTCGAGCTTCTGTATCTTCAGCTGCTGCTCTGATCGGTCTCTGACCTTATATACACACAAGAGGCATGTTCACTCGCATGGAAGCCCCGCCCGTTTGGCCCCGCCCACACACACGAGGTGTGCACCCTCTTCCCGCCATTTACACACTATGATGGACAGTTCACTCAAGGGACCCCTGCGCACTTCGGCGCGATTGCATAGTAACACACACTTGGTTGCTGGAACTAGTTGAAGCTCAAATGCAGTGACTCATTCATCAGCCCAAAAACAATCGTGAGCGTCGTGGAGGCTGGGCAGGTGTGCCTTCTTCCCAAATCTACCGTCGAAAATCAGCTGTGATGCTGGACAGAGGCCTTTGCATCCTTGACTTTCAAGAGCGCAATCCCTGTGCTGTTCCTGTGACCTCGAGCTTCTGTATCTTCAGCTGCTGCTCTGATCGGTCTCTGACCTTATATACACACAAGAGGCATGTTCACTCGCATGGAATCCCCGCCCGTTTGGCCCCGCCCACACACACACGGTGTGCACCCTCTTCCCGCCATTTACCCACTATGATGGACAGCTCACTCAAGGGACCCCTGCGCACTTCGGCGCGAATGCATAGTAACACACACATTGTCGCTGGAACTAGTTGAAGCTCAAATGCAGTGACTCATTCATCAGCCCAAAAACAATCGTGAGCGTTGGGAGGCTGGGCAGCTGCGCCTTCTTCCCAAATCTACCGTCAAAAATCAGCTGTGATGCTGGACAGAGGCCTTTGCATCCTTGACTTTCAAGAGCGCAATCCCTGTGCTGTTCCTGTGCCCACGAGCTTCTGTATCTTCATCTGCTGCTCTGATCGGTCTCTGACCTTATATACACACAAGAGGCATGTTCACTCGCATGGAAGCCCCGCCCGTTTGGCCCCGCCCACACACACGCGGTGTGCACCGTCTTCCCGCCATTTAACCACTATGATGGACAGCTCACTCAAGGGACCCCTGCGCACTTCGGCGAGATTGCATAGTAACACACACATTGTCGCTGGAACTAGTTGAAGCTCAAATGCAGTGACTCATTCATCAGCCCAAAAACAATTGTGAGCGTCGTGGAGGCTGGGCAGGTGTGCCTTCTTCCCAAATCTACCGTCGAAAATCAGCTGTGATGCTGGACAGAGGCCTTTGCATCCTTGACTTTCAAGAGCGCAATCCCTGTGCTGTTCCTGTGACCTCGAGCTTCTGTATCTTCAGCTGCTGCTCTGATCGGTCTCTGACCTTATATACACACAAGAGGCATGTTCACTCGCATGGAAGCCCCGCCCACACACACACACGGTGTGCACCCTCTTCCCGCCATTTACCCACTATGATGGACAGCTCACTCAAGGGACCCCTGCGCACTTGGGCACGAATGCATAGTAACACACACATGGTCGCTGTAGACAACTCTCTGGCACTTTAGGCAGCTGTAGTGTAGTAAAAGCACTATACATTTACCCAACGAGGTAGCACTTACTGATTATCCAGTAGAAAGTACTCCAGTTGAGTAGAGGTATGGCACAAAACGGTGGCGTCTTCTTGAATAAATATGAAGGGCAGGGTCCATTCTGGCACGATGGTCCTGGCACAAAAATTAAACCTCAACAGGAAGCACTTACAGATATCATTACAGCATGTGCCCTAGTTGAAGCTTAAATTCAGTGACTCATTCATCAGCCCAAAAACAATCGTGAGCGTTGGGAGGCTGGGCAGCTGTGCCTTCTTCCCAAATCTACCGTCAAAAATCAGCTGTGATGCTGGACAGAGGCCTTTGCATCCTTGACTTTCAAGAGCGCAATCCCTGTGCTGTTCCTGTGCCCACGAGCTTCTGTATCTTCATCTGCTGCTCTGATCGGTCTCTGACCTTATATACACACAAGAGGCATGTTCACTCGCATGGAAGCCCCGCCCGTTTGGCCCCGCCCACACACACGCGGTGTGCACCGTCTTCCCGCCATTTACCCACTATGATGGACAGCTCACTCAAGGGACCCCTGCGCACTTCGGCGAGATTGCATAGTAACACACACATTGTCGCTGGAACTAGTTGAAGCTCAAATGCAGTGACTCATTCATCAGCCCAAAAACAATCGTGAGCGTGGGGAGGCTGGGCAGCTGTGCCTTCTTCCCAAATATACCATCGAAAATAAGCTGTGATGCTGGACAGAGGCATTTGCATCCTTGACTTTCACAAGCGCAATCCCTGTGCTATTCCTGTGACCTCGAGCTTCTGTATCTTCAGCTGCTGCTCTGATCGGTCTCTGACCTTATATACACACAAGAGGCATGTTCACTCGCATGGAAGCCCCGCCCCTTTGGCCCCGCCCACACACACGAGGTGTGCACCCTCTTCCCGCCATTTACCCACTATGATGGACAGTTCACTCAAGGGACCCCTGCGCCCTTCGGCGCGAATGCATAGTAACACACACATTGTCGCTGGAACAAGTTGAAGCTTAAATTCAGTGACTCATTCATCAGCCCAAAAACAATCGTGAGCGTCGTGGAGGCTGGGCAGGTGTGCCTTCTTCCCAAATATACCATCGAAAATCAGCTGTGATGCTGGACAGAGGCATTTGCATCCTTGACTTTCACGAGCGCAATCCCTGTGCTGTTCCTGTGACCTCGAGCTTCTGTATCTTCAGCTGCTGCTCTGATCGGTCTCTGACCTTATATACACACAAGAGGCATGTTCACTCGCATGGAAGCCCCGCCCGTTTGGCCCCGCCCACACACACGAGGTGTGCACCCTCTTCCCGCCATTTACACACTATGATGGACAGCTTACTCAAGGGACCCCTGCGCACTTCGGCGAGATTGCATAGTAACACACATTGTCGCTGGAACTAGTTGAAGCTCAAATGCAGTGACTCATTCATCAGCCCAAAAACAATCGTGAGCGTTGGGAGGCTGGGCAGCTGTGCCTTCTTCCCAAATCTACCGTCAAAAATCAGCTGTGATGCTGGACAGAGGCCTTTGCATCCTTGACTTTCAAGAGCGCAATCCCTGTGCTGTTCCTGTGACCACGAGCTTCTGTATCTTCATCTGCTGCTCTGATCGGTCTCTGACCTTATATACACACAAGAGGCATGTTCACTCGCATGGAAGCCCCGCCCGTTTGGCCCCGCCCACACACACGCGGTGTGCACCGTCTTCCCGCCATTTACCCACTATGATGGACAGCTCACTCAAGGGACCCCTGCGCACTTCGGCGAGATTGCATAGTAACACACACATTGTCGCTGGAACTAGTTGAAGCTCAAATGCAGTGACTCATTCATCAGCCCAAAAACAATCGTGAGCGTTGGGAGGCTGGGCAGCTGTGCCTTCTTCCCAAATCTACCGTCGAAAATCAGCTGTGATGCTGGACAGAGGCCTTTGCATCCTTGACTTTCAAGAGCGCAATCCCTGTGCTGTTCCTGTGACCTCGAGCTTCTGTATCTTCAGCTGCTGCTCTGATCGGTCTCTGACCTTATATACACACAAGAGGCATGTTCACTCGCATGGAATCCCCGCCCGTTTGGCCCCGCCCACACACACACGGTGTGCACCCTCTTCCCGCCATTTACCCACTATGATGGACAGCTCACTCAAGGGACCCCTGCGCACTTCGGCGCGAATGCATAGTAACACACACATTGTCCCTGGAACTAGTTGAAGCTCAAATGCAGTGACTCATTCATCAGCCCAAAAACAATCGTGAGCGTTGGGAGGCTGGGCAGCTGTGCCTTCTTCCCAAATCTACCGTCAAAAATCAGCTGTGATGCTGGACAGAGGCCTTTGCATCCTTGACTTTCAAGAGCGCAATCCCTGTGCTGTTCCTGTGCCCACGAGCTTCTGTATCTTCATCTGCTGCTCTGATCGGTCTCTGACCTTATATACACACAAGAGGCATGTTCACTCGCATGGCAGCCCCGCCCGTTTGGCCCCGCCCACACACACGCGGTGTGCACCGTCTTCCCGCCATTTACCCACTATGATGGACAGCTCACTCAAGGGACCCCTGCGCACTTCGGCGAGATTGCATAGTAACACACACATTGTCACTGGAACTAGTTGAAGCTCAAATGCAGTGACTCATTCATCAGCCCAAAAACAATCGTGAGCGTTGGGAGGCTGGGCAGCTGTGCCTTCTTCCCAAATCTACCGTCGAAAATCAGCTGTGATGCTGGACAGAGGGCTTTGCATCCTTGACTTTCACGAGCGCAATCCCTGTGCTGTTCCTGTGCCCACGAGCTTCTGTATCTTCATCTGCTGCTCTGATCGGTCTCTGACCTTATATACACACAAGAGGCATGTTCACTCGCATGGAAGCCCCGCCCGTTTGGCCCCGCCCACACACACGTGGTGTGCACCGTCTTCCCGCCATTTACCCACTATGATGGACAGTTCACTCAAGGGACCCCTGCGCACTTCGGCGCGATTGCATAGTAACACACACTTGGTTGCTGGAACTAGTTGAAGCTCAAATGCAGTGACTCATTCATCAGCCCAAAAACAATTGTGAGCGTCGTGGAGGCTGGGCAGGTGTGCCTTCTTCCCAAATCTACCATCGAAAATCAGCTGTGATGCTGGACAGAGGCCTTTCCATCCTTGACTTTCAAGAGCGCAATCCCTGTGCTGTTCCTGTGACCTCGAGCTTCTGTATCTTCAGCTGCTGCTCTGATCGGTCTCTGACCTTATATACACACAAGAGGCATGTTCACTCGCATGGAAGCCCCGCCCGTTTGGCCCCGCCCACACACACACGGTGTGCACCCTCTTCCCGCCATTTACCCACTATGATGGACAGCTCACTCAAGGGACCCCTGCGCACTTGGGCGCGAATGCATAGTAACACACACATGGTCGCTGTAGACAACTCTCTGGCACTTTAGGCAGCTGTAGTGTAGTAAAAGCACTATACATTTACCCAACGAGGTAGCACTTACTGATTATCCAGTAGAAAGTACTCCAGTTGAGTAGAGGTATGGCACAAAACGGTGGCGTCTTCTTGAATAAATATGAAGGGCAGGGTCCATTCTGGCACGATGGTCCTGGCACAAAAATTAAACCTCAACAGGAAGCACTTACAGATATCATTACAGCATGTGCCCTAGTTGAAGCTTAAATTCAGTGACTCATTCATCAGCCCAAAAACAATCGTGAGCGTCGTGGAGGCTGGGCAGGTGTGCCTTCTTCCCAAATCTACCGTCGAAAATCAGCTGTGATGCTGGACAGAGGCCTTTGCATCCTTGACTTTCACAAGCGCAATCCCTGTGCTGTTCCTGTGCCCACGAGCTTCTGTATCTTCATCTGCTGCTCTGATCGGTCTCTGACCTTATATACACACAAGAGGCATGTTCACTCGCATGGAAGCCCCGCCCGTTTGGCCCCGCCCACACACACGTGGTGTGCACCGTCTTCCCGCCATTTACCCACTATGATGGACAGTTCACACAAGGGACCCCTGCGCACTTCGGCGCGATTGCATAGTAACACACACTTGGTTGCTGGAACAAGTTGAAGCTTAAATTCAGTGACTCATTCATCAGCCCAAAAACAATCGTGAGCGTCGTGGAGGCTGGGCAGGTGTGCCTTCTTCCCAAATATACCATCGAAAATCAGCTGTGATGCTGGACAGAGGCATTTGCATCCTTGACTTTCACGAGCGCAATCCCTGTGCTGTTCCTGTGACCTCGAGCTTCTGTATCTTCAGCTGCTGCTCTGATCGGTCTCTGACCTTATATACACACAAGAGGCATGTTCACTCGCATGGAAGCCCCGCCCGTTTGGCCCCGCCCACACACACGAGGTGTGCACCCTCTTCCCGCCATTTACACACTATGATGGACAGCTTACTCAAGGGACCCCTGCGCACTTCGGCGAGATTGCATAGTAACACACATTGTCGCTGGAACTAGTTGAAGCTCAAATGCAGTGACTCATTCATCAGCCCAAAAACAATCGTGAGCGTTGGGAGGCTGGGCAGCTGTGCCTTCTTCCCAAATCTACCGTCGAAAATCAGCTGTGATGCTGGACAGAGGCCTTTGCATCCTTGACTTTCACGAGCGCAATCCCTGTGCTGTTCCTGTGCCCACGAGCTTCTGTATCTTCATCTGCTGCTCTGATCGGTCTCTGACCTTATATACACACATGGTCGCTGTAGACAACTCTCTGGCACTTTAGGCAGCTGTAGTGTAGTAAAAGCACTATACATTTACCCAACGAGGTAGCACTTACTGATTATCCAGTAGAAAGTACTCCAGTTGAGTAGAGGTATGGCACAAAACGGTGGCGTCTTCTTGAATAAATATGAAGGGCAGGGTCCATTCTGGCACGATGGTCCTGGCACAAAAATTAAACCTCAACAGGAAGCACTTACAGATATCATTACAGCATGTGCCCTAGTTGAAGCTTAAATTCAGTGACTCATTCATCAGCCCAAAAACAATCGTGAGCGTTGGGAGGCTGGGCAGCTGTGCCTTCTTCCCAAATCTACCGTCAAAAATCAGCTGTGATGCTGGACAGAGGCCTTTGCATCCTTGACTTTCAAGAGCGCAATCCCTGTGCTGTTCCTGTGACCACGAGCTTCTGTATCTTCAGCTGCTGCTCTGATCGGTCTCTGACCTTATATACACACAAGAGGCATGTTCACTCGCATGGAAGCCCCGCCCGTTTGGCCCCGCCCACACACACGTGGTGTGCACCGTCTTCCCGCCATTTACCCACTATGATGGACAGTTCACTCAAGGGACCCCTGCGCACTTCGGCGCGATTGCATAGTAACACACACATTGTCGCTGGAACAAGTTGAAGCTTAAATTCAGTGACTCATTCATCAGCCCAAAAACAATCGTGAGCGTCGTGGAGGCTGGGCAGGTGTGCCTTCTTCCCAAATATACCATCGAAAATCAGCTGTGATGCTGGACAGAGGCATTTGCATCCTTGACTTTCACGAGCGCAATCCCTGTGCTGTTCCTGTGACCTCGAGCTTCTGTATCTTCAGCTGCTGCTCTGATCGGTCTCTGACCTTATATACACACAAGAGGCATGTTCACTCGCATGGAAGCCCCGCCCGTTTGGCCCCGCCCACACACACGAGGTGTGCACCCTCTTCCCGCCATTTACACACTATGATGGACAGCTTACTCAAGGGACCCCTGCGCACTTCGGCGAGATTGCATAGTAACACACATTGTCGCTGGAACTAGTTGAAGCTCAAATGCAGTGACTCATTCATCAGCCCAAAAACAATCGTGAGCGTTGGGAGGCTGGGCAGCTGTGCCTTCTTCCCAAATCTACCGTCAAAAATCAGCTGTGATGCTGGACAGAGGCCTTTGCATCCTTGACTTTCAAGAGCGCAATCCCTGTGCTGTTCCTGTGCCCACGAGCTTCTGTATCTTCATCTGCTGCTCTGATCGGTCTCTGACCTTATATACACACAAGAGGCATGTTCACTCGCATGGAAGCCCCGCCCGTTTGGCCCCGCCCACACACACGCGGTGTGCACCGTCTTCCCGCCATTTACCCACTATGATGGACAGCTCACTCAAGGGACCCCTGCGCACTTCGGCGAGATTGCATAGTAACACACACATTGTCGCTGGAACTAGTTGAAGCTCAAATGCAGTGACTCATTCATCAGCCCAAAAACAATCGTGAGCGTGGGGAGGCTGGGCAGCTGTGCCTTCTTCCCAAATATACCATCGAAAATAAGCTGTGATGCTGGACAGAGGCATTTGCATCCTTGACTTTCACAAGCGCAATCCCTGTGCTGTTCCTGTGACCTCGAGCTTCTGTATCTTCAGCTGCTGCTCTGATCGGTCTCTGACCTTATATACACACAAGAGGCATGTTCACTCGCATGGAAGCCCCGCCCCTTTGGCCCCGCCCACACACACGAGGTGTGCACCCTCTTCCCGCCATTTACCCACTATGATGGACAGTTCACTCAAGGGACCCCTGCGCCCTTCGGCGCGAATGCATAGTAACACACACATTGTCGCTGGAACAAGTTGAAGCTTAAATTCAGTGACTCATTCATCAGCCCAAAAACAATCGTGAGCGTCGTGGAGGCTGGGCAGGTGTGCCTTCTTCCCAAATATACCATCGAAAATCAGCTGTGATGCTGGACAGAGGCATTTGCATCCTTGACTTTCACGAGCGCAATCCCTGTGCTGTTCCTGTGACCTCGAGCTTCTGTATCTTCAGCTGCTGCTCTGATCGGTCTCTGACCTTATATACACACAAGAGGCATGTTCACTCGCATGGAAGCCCCGCCCGTTTGGCCCCGCCCACACACACGAGGTGTGCACCCTCTTCCCGCCATTTACACACTATGATGGACAGCTTACTCAAGGGACCCCTGCGCACTTCGGCGAGATTGCATAGTAACACACATTGTCGCTGGAACTAGTTGAAGCTCAAATGCAGTGACTCATTCATCAGCCCAAAAACAATCGTGAGCGTTGGGAGGCTGGGCAGCTGTGCCTTCTTCCCAAATCTACCGTCAAAAATCAGCTGTGATGCTGGACAGAGGCCTTTGCATCCTTGACTTTCAAGAGCGCAATCCCTGTGCTGTTCCTGTGACCACGAGCTTCTGTATCTTCATCTGCTGCTCTGATCGGTCTCTGACCTTATATACACACAAGAGGCATGTTCACTCGCATGGAAGCCCCGCCCGTTTGGCCCCGCCCACACACACGAGGTGTGCACCCTCTTCCCGCCATTTACCCACTATGATGGACAGTTCACTCAAGGGACCCCTGCGCCCTTCGGCGCGAATGCATAGTAACACACACATTGTCGCTGGAACAAGTTGAAGCTTAAATTCAGTGACTCATTCATCAGCCCAAAAACAATCGTGAGCGTCGTGGAGGCTGGGCAGGTGTGCCTTCTTCCCAAATATACCATCGAAAATCAGCTGTGATGCTGGACAGAGGCATTTGCATCCTTGACTTTCACGAGCGCAATCCCTGTGCTGTTCCTGTGACCTCGAGCTTCTGTATCTTCAGCTGCTGCTCTGATCGGTCTCTGACCTTATATACACACAAGAGGCATGTTCACTCGCATGGAAGCCCCGCCCGTTTGGCCCCGCCCACACACACGAGGTGTGCACCCTCTTCCCGCCATTTACACACTATGATGGACAGCTTACTCAAGGGACCCCTGCGCACTTCGGCGAGATTGCATAGTAACACACATTGTCGCTGGAACTAGTTGAAGCTCAAATGCAGTGACTCATTCATCAGCCCAAAAACAATCGTGAGCGTTGGGAGGCTGGGCAGCTGTGCCTTCTTCCCAAATCTACCGTCAAAAATCAGCTGTGATGCTGGACAGAGGCCTTTGCATCCTTGACTTTCAAGAGCGCAATCCCTGTGCTGTTCCTGTGACCACGAGCTTCTGTATCTTCATCTGCTGCTCTGATCGGTCTCTGACCTTATATACACACAAGAGGCATGTTCACTCGCATGGAAGCCCCGCCCGTTTGGCCCCGCCCACACACACGAGGTGTGCACCCTCTTCCCGCCATTTACACACTATGATGGACAGCTTACTCAAGGGACCCCTGCGCACTTCGGCGAGATTGCATAGTAACACACATTGTCGCTGGAACTAGTTGAAGCTCAAATGCAGTGACTCATTCATCAGCCCAAAAACAATCGTGAGCGTTGGGAGGCTGGGCAGCTGTGCCTTCTTCCCAAATCTACCGTCAAAAATCAGCTGTGATGCTGGACAGAGGCCTTTGCATCCTTGACTTTCAAGAGCGCAATCCCTGTGCTGTTCCTGTGACCACGAGCTTCTGTATCTTCATCTGCTGCTCTGATCGGTCTCTGACCTTATATACACACAAGAGGCATGTTCACTCGCATGGAAGCCCCGCCCGTTTGGCCCCGCCCACACACACGCGGTGTGCACCGTCTTCCCGCCATTTACCCACTATGATGGACAGCTCACTCAAGGGACCCCTGCGCACTTCGGCGAGATTGCATAGTAACACACACATTGTCGCTGGAACTAGTTGAAGCTCAAATGCAGTGACTCATTCATCAGCCCAAAAACAATCGTGAGCGTTGGGAGGCTGGGCAGGTGTGCCTTCTTCCCAAATCTACCGTCGAAAATCAGCTGTGATGCTGGACAGAGGCCTTTGCATCCTTGACTTTCAAGAGCGCAATCCCTGTGCTGTTCCTGTGACCTCGAGCTTCTGTATCTTCAGCTGCTGCTCTGATCGGTCTCTGACCTTATATACACACAAGAGGCATGTTCACTCGCATGGAATCCCCGCCCGTTTGGCCCCGCCCACACACACACGGTGTGCACCCTCTTCCCGCCATTTACCCACTATGATGGACAGCTCACTCAAGGGACCCCTGCGCACTTCGGCGCGAATGCATAGTAACACACACATTGTCGCTGGAACTAGTTGAAGCTCAAATGCAGTGACTCATTCATCAGCCCAAAAACAATCGTGAGCGTTGGGAGGCTGGGCAGCTGCGCCTTCTTCCCAAATCTACCGTCAAAAATCAGCTGTGATGCTGGACAGAGGCCTTTGCATCCTTGACTTTCAAGAGCGCAATCCCTGTGCTGTTCCTGTGCCCACGAGCTTCTGTATCTTCATCTGCTGCTCTGATCGGTCTCTGACCTTATATACACACAAGAGGCATGTTCACTCGCATGGAAGCCCCGCCCGTTTGGCCCCGCCCACACACACGCGGTGTGCACCGTCTTCCCGCCATTTACCCACTATGATGGACAGCTCACTCAAGGGACCCCTGCGCACTTCGGCGAGATTGCATAGTAACACACACATTGTCGCTGGAACTAGTTGAAGCTCAAATGCAGTGACTCATTCATCAGCCCAAAAACAATTGTGAGCGTCGTGGAGGCTGGGCAGGTGTGCCTTCTTCCCAAATCTACCGTCGAAAATCAGCTGTGATGCTGGACAGAGGCCTTTGCATCCTTGACTTTCAAGAGCGCAATCCCTGTGCTGTTCCTGTGACCTCGAGCTTCTGTATCTTCAGCTGCTGCTCTGATCGGTCTCTGACCTTATATACACACAAGAGGCATGTTCACTCGCATGGAAGCCCCGCCCACACACACACACGGTGTGCACCCTCTTCCCGCCATTTACCCACTATGATGGACAGCTCACTCAAGGGACCCCTGCGCACTTGGGCACGAATGCATAGTAACACACACATGGTCGCTGTAGACAACTCTCTGGCACTTTAGGCAGCTGTAGTGTAGTAAAAGCACTATACATTTACCCAACGAGGTAGCACTTACTGATTATCCAGTAGAAAGTACTCCAGTTGAGTAGAGGTATGGCACAAAACGGTGGCGTCTTCTTGAATAAATATGAAGGGCAGGGTCCATTCTGGCACGATGGTCCTGGCACAAAAATTAAACCTCAACAGGAAGCACTTACAGATATCATTACAGCATGTGCCCTAGTTGAAGCTTAAATTCAGTGACTCATTCATCAGCCCAAAAACAATCGTGAGCGTTGGGAGGCTGGGCAGCTGTGCCTTCTTCCCAAATCTACCGTCAAAAATCAGCTGTGATGCTGGACAGAGGCCTTTGCATCCTTGACTTTCAAGAGCGCAATCCCTGTGCTGTTCCTGTGCCCACGAGCTTCTGTATCTTCATCTGCTGCTCTGATCGGTCTCTGACCTTATATACACACAAGAGGCATGTTCACTCGCATGGAAGCCCCGCCCGTTTGGCCCCGCCCACACACACGCGGTGTGCACCGTCTTCCCGCCATTTACCCACTATGATGGACAGCTCACTCAAGGGACCCCTGCGCACTTCGGCGAGATTGCATAGTAACACACACATTGTCGCTGGAACTAGTTGAAGCTTAAATTCAGTGACTCATTCATCAGCCCAAAAACAATCGTGAGCGTTGGGAGGCTGGGCAGCTGTGCCTTCTTCCCAAATCTACCGTCAAAAATCAGCTGTGATGCTGGACAGAGGCCTTTGCATCCTTGACTTTCACAAGCGCAATCCCTGTGCTGTTCCTGTGCCCACGAGCTTCTGTATCTTCATCTGCTGCTCTGATCGGTCTCTGACCTTATATACACACAAGAGGCATGTTCACTCGCATGGAAGCCCCGCCCGTTTGGCCCCGCCCACACACACGTGGTGTGCACCGTCTTCCCGCCATTTACCCACTATGATGGACAGTTCACTCAAGGGACCCCTGCGCACTTCGGCGCGATTGCATAGTAACACACACTTGGTTGCTGGAACAAGTTGAAGCTTAAATTCAGTGACTCATTCATCAGCCCAAAAACAATCGTGAGCGTCGTGGAGGCTGGGCAGGTGTGCCTTCTTCCCAAATATACCATCGAAAATCAGCTGTGATGCTGGACAGAGGCATTTGCATCCTTGACTTTCACGAGCGCAATCCCTGTGCTGTTCCTGTGACCTCGAGCTTCTGTATCTTCAGCTGCTGCTCTGATCGGTCTCTGACCTTATATACACACAAGAGGCATGTTCACTCGCATGGAAGCCCCGCCCGTTTGGCCCCGCCCACACACACGAGGTGTGCACCCTCTTCCCGCCATTTACACACTATGATGGACAGCTTACTCAAGGGACCCCTGCGCACTTCGGCGAGATTGCATAGTAACACACATTGTCGCTGGAACTAGTTGAAGCTCAAATGCAGTGACTCATTCATCAGCCCAAAAACAATCGTGAGCGTTGGGAGGCTGGGCAGCTGTGCCTTCTTCCCAAATCTACCGTCGAAAATCAGCTGTGATGCTGGACAGAGGCCTTTGCATCCTTGACTTTCACGAGCGCAATCCCTGTGCTGTTCCTGTGCCCACGAGCTTCTGTATCTTCATCTGCTGCTCTGATCGGTCTCTGACCTTATATACACACATGGTCGCTGTAGACAACTCTCTGGCACTTTAGGCAGCTGTAGTGTAGTAAAAGCACTATACATTTACCCAACGAGGTAGCACTTACTGATTATCCAGTAGAAAGTACTCCAGTTGAGTAGAGGTATGGCACAAAACGGTGGCGTCTTCTTGAATAAATATGAAGGGCAGGGTCCATTCTGGCACGATGGTCCTGGCACAAAAATTAAACCTCAACAGGAAGCACTTACAGATATCATTACAGCATGTGCCCTAGTTGAAGCTTAAATTCAGTGACTCATTCATCAGCCCAAAAACAATCGTGAGCGTTGGGAGGCTGGGCAGCTGTGCCTTCTTCCCAAATCTACCGTCAAAAATCAGCTGTGATGCTGGACAGAGGCCTTTGCATCCTTGACTTTCAAGAGCGCAATCCCTGTGCTGTTCCTGTGACCACGAGCTTCTGTATCTTCAGCTGCTGCTCTGATCGGTCTCTGACCTTATAT
This sequence comes from Lissotriton helveticus, assembly GCF_964261635.1. Lineage (NCBI taxonomy): Eukaryota > Metazoa > Chordata > Amphibia > Caudata > Salamandridae > Lissotriton > Lissotriton helveticus. The sequence goes on from NC_136069.1 coordinate 114,852,471, forward strand.
ACACACAAGAGGCATGTTCACTCGCATGGAAGCCCCGCCCGTTTGGCCCCGCCCACACACACGTGGTGTGCACCGTCTTCCCGCCATTTACCCACTATGATGGACAGTTCACTCAAGGGACCCCTGCGCACTTCGGCGCGATTGCATAGTAACACACACTTGGTTGCTGGAACAAGTTGAAGCTTAAATTCAGTGACTCATTCATCAGCCCAAAAACAATCGTGAGCGTGGGGAGGCTGGGCAGCTGTGCCTTCTTCCCAAATATACCATCGAAAATAAGCTGTGATGCTGGACAGAGGCATTTGCATCCTTGACTTTCACAAGCGCAATCCCTGTGCTGTTCCTGTGACCTCGAGCTTCTGTATCTTCAGCTGCTGCTCTGATCGGTCTCTGACCTTATATACACACAAGAGGCATGTTCACTCGCATGGAAGCCCCGCCCCTTTGGCCCCGCCCACACACACGAGGTGTGCACCCTCTTCCCGCCATTTACCCACTATGATGGACAGTTCACTCAAGGGACCCCTGCGCCCTTCGGCGCGAATGCATAGTAACACACACATTGTCGCTGGAACAAGTTGAAGCTTAAATTCAGTGACTCATTCATCAGCCCAAAAACAATCGTGAGCGTCGTGGAGGCTGGGCAGGTGTGCCTTCTTCCCAAATATACCATCGAAAATCAGCTGTGATGCTGGACAGAGGCATTTGCATCCTTGACTTTCACGAGCGCAATCCCTGTGCTGTTCCTGTGACCTCGAGCTTCTGTATCTTCAGCTGCTGCTCTGATCGGTCTCTGACCTTATATACACACAAGAGGCATGTTCACTCGCATGGAAGCCCCGCCCGTTTGGCCCCGCCCACACACACGAGGTGTGCACCCTCTTCCCGCCATTTACACACTATGATGGACAGCTTACTCAAGGGACCCCTGCGCACTTCGGCGAGATTGCATAGTAACACACATTGTCGCTGGAACTAGTTGAAGCTCAAATGCAGTGACTCATTCATCAGCCCAAAAACAATCGTGAGCGTTGGGAGGCTGGGCAGCTGTGCCTTCTTCCCAAATCTACCGTCAAAAATCAGCTGTGATGCTGGACAGAGGCCTTTGCATCCTTGACTTTCAAGAGCGCAATCCCTGTGCTGTTCCTGTGCCCACGAGCTTCTGTATCTTCATCTGCTGCTCTGATCGGTCTCTGACCTTATATACACACAAGAGGCATGTTCACTCGCATGGAAGCCCCGCCCGTTTGGCCCCGCCCACACACACGCGGTGTGCACCGTCTTCCCGCCATTTACCCACTATGATGGACAGCTCACTCAAGGGACCCCTGCGCACTTCGGCGAGATTGCATAGTAACACACACATTGTCGCTGGAACTAGTTGAAGCTCAAATGCAGTGACTCATTCATCAGCCCAAAAACAATCGTGAGCGTGGGGAGGCTGGGCAGCTGTGCCTTCTTCCCAAATATACCATCGAAAATAAGCTGTGATGCTGGACAGAGGCATTTGCATCCTTGACTTTCACAAGCGCAATCCCTGTGCTGTTCCTGTGACCTCGAGCTTCTGTATCTTCAGCTGCTGCTCTGATCGGTCTCTGACCTTATATACACACAAGAGGCATGTTCACTCGCATGGAAGCCCCGCCCCTTTGGCCCCGCCCACACACACGAGGTGTGCACCCTCTTCCCGCCATTTACCCACTATGATGGACAGTTCACTCAAGGGACCCCTGCGCCCTTCGGCGCGAATGCATAGTAACACACACATTGTCGCTGGAACAAGTTGAAGCTTAAATTCAGTGACTCATTCATCAGCCCAAAAACAATCGTGAGCGTCGTGGAGGCTGGGCAGGTGTGCCTTCTTCCCAAATATACCATCGAAAATCAGCTGTGATGCTGGACAGAGGCATTTGCATCCTTGACTTTCACGAGCGCAATCCCTGTGCTGTTCCTGTGACCTCGAGCTTCTGTATCTTCAGCTGCTGCTCTGATCGGTCTCTGACCTTATATACACACAAGAGGCATGTTCACTCGCATGGAAGCCCCGCCCGTTTGGCCCCGCCCACACACACGAGGTGTGCACCCTCTTCCCGCCATTTACACACTATGATGGACAGCTTACTCAAGGGACCCCTGCGCACTTCGGCGAGATTGCATAGTAACACACATTGTCGCTGGAACTAGTTGAAGCTCAAATGCAGTGACTCATTCATCAGCCCAAAAACAATCGTGAGCGTTGGGAGGCTGGGCAGCTGTGCCTTCTTCCCAAATCTACCGTCAAAAATCAGCTGTGATGCTGGACAGAGGCCTTTGCATCCTTGACTTTCAAGAGCGCAATCCCTGTGCTGTTCCTGTGACCACGAGCTTCTGTATCTTCATCTGCTGCTCTGATCGGTCTCTGACCTTATATACACACAAGAGGCATGTTCACTCGCATGGAAGCCCCGCCCGTTTGGCCCCGCCCACACACACGAGGTGTGCACCCTCTTCCCGCCATTTACCCACTATGATGGACAGTTCACTCAAGGGACCCCTGCGCCCTTCGGCGCGAATGCATAGTAACACACACATTGTCGCTGGAACAAGTTGAAGCTTAAATTCAGTGACTCATTCATCAGCCCAAAAACAATCGTGAGCGTCGTGGAGGCTGGGCAGGTGTGCCTTCTTCCCAAATATACCATCGAAAATCAGCTGTGATGCTGGACAGAGGCATTTGCATCCTTGACTTTCACGAGCGCAATCCCTGTGCTGTTCCTGTGACCTCGAGCTTCTGTATCTTCAGCTGCTGCTCTGATCGGTCTCTGACCTTATATACACACAAGAGGCATGTTCACTCGCATGGAAGCCCCGCCCGTTTGGCCCCGCCCACACACACGAGGTGTGCACCCTCTTCCCGCCATTTACACACTATGATGGACAGCTTACTCAAGGGACCCCTGCGCACTTCGGCGAGATTGCATAGTAACACACATTGTCGCTGGAACTAGTTGAAGCTCAAATGCAGTGACTCATTCATCAGCCCAAAAACAATCGTGAGCGTTGGGAGGCTGGGCAGCTGTGCCTTCTTCCCAAATCTACCGTCAAAAATCAGCTGTGATGCTGGACAGAGGCCTTTGCATCCTTGACTTTCAAGAGCGCAATCCCTGTGCTGTTCCTGTGACCACGAGCTTCTGTATCTTCATCTGCTGCTCTGATCGGTCTCTGACCTTATATACACACAAGAGGCATGTTCACTCGCATGGAAGCCCCGCCCGTTTGGCCCCGCCCACACACACGAGGTGTGCACCCTCTTCCCGCCATTTACACACTATGATGGACAGCTTACTCAAGGGACCCCTGCGCACTTCGGCGAGATTGCATAGTAACACACATTGTCGCTGGAACTAGTTGAAGCTCAAATGCAGTGACTCATTCATCAGCCCAAAAACAATCGTGAGCGTTGGGAGGCTGGGCAGCTGTGCCTTCTTCCCAAATCTACCGTCAAAAATCAGCTGTGATGCTGGACAGAGGCCTTTGCATCCTTGACTTTCAAGAGCGCAATCCCTGTGCTGTTCCTGTGACCACGAGCTTCTGTATCTTCATCTGCTGCTCTGATCGGTCTCTGACCTTATATACACACAAGAGGCATGTTCACTCGCATGGAAGCCCCGCCCGTTTGGCCCCGCCCACACACACGCGGTGTGCACCGTCTTCCCGCCATTTACCCACTATGATGGACAGCTCACTCAAGGGACCCCTGCGCACTTCGGCGAGATTGCATAGTAACACACACATTGTCGCTGGAACTAGTTGAAGCTCAAATGCAGTGACTCATTCATCAGCCCAAAAACAATCGTGAGCGTTGGGAGGCTGGGCAGGTGTGCCTTCTTCCCAAATCTACCGTCGAAAATCAGCTGTGATGCTGGACAGAGGCCTTTGCATCCTTGACTTTCAAGAGCGCAATCCCTGTGCTGTTCCTGTGACCTCGAGCTTCTGTATCTTCAGCTGCTGCTCTGATCGGTCTCTGACCTTATATACACACAAGAGGCATGTTCACTCGCATGGAATCCCCGCCCGTTTGGCCCCGCCCACACACACACGGTGTGCACCCTCTTCCCGCCATTTACCCACTATGATGGACAGCTCACTCAAGGGACCCCTGCGCACTTCGGCGCGAATGCATAGTAACACACACATTGTCGCTGGAACTAGTTGAAGCTCAAATGCAGTGACTCATTCATCAGCCCAAAAACAATCGTGAGCGTTGGGAGGCTGGGCAGCTGCGCCTTCTTCCCAAATCTACCGTCAAAAATCAGCTGTGATGCTGGACAGAGGCCTTTGCATCCTTGACTTTCAAGAGCGCAATCCCTGTGCTGTTCCTGTGCCCACGAGCTTCTGTATCTTCATCTGCTGCTCTGATCGGTCTCTGACCTTATATACACACAAGAGGCATGTTCACTCGCATGGAAGCCCCGCCCACACACACGCGGTGTGCACCGTCTTCCCGCCATTTACCCACTATGATGGACAGCTCACTCAAGGGACCCCTGCGCACTTCGGCGAGATTGCATAGTAACACACACATTGTCGCTGGAACTAGTTGAAGCTCAAATGCAGTGACTCATTCATCAGCCCAAAAACAATTGTGAGCGTCGTGGAGGCTGGGCAGGTGTGCCTTCTTCCCAAATCTACCGTCGAAAATCAGCTGTGATGCTGGACAGAGGCCTTTGCATCCTTGACTTTCAAGAGCGCAATCCCTGTGCTGTTCCTGTGACCTCGAGCTTCTGTATCTTCAGCTGCTGCTCTGATCGGTCTCTGACCTTATATACACACAAGAGGCATGTTCACTCGCATGGAAGCCCCGCCCACACACACACACGGTGTGCACCCTCTTCCCGCCATTTACCCACTATGATGGACAGCTCACTCAAGGGACCCCTGCGCACTTGGGCACGAATGCATAGTAACACACACATGGTCGCTGTAGACAACTCTCTGGCACTTTAGGCAGCTGTAGTGTAGTAAAAGCACTATACATTTACCCAACGAGGTAGCACTTACTGATTATCCAGTAGAAAGTACTCCAGTTGAGTAGAGGTATGGCACAAAACGGTGGCGTCTTCTTGAATAAATATGAAGGGCAGGGTCCATTCTGGCACGATGGTCCTGGCACAAAAATTAAACCTCAACAGGAAGCACTTACAGATATCATTACAGCATGTGCCCTAGTTGAAGCTTAAATTCAGTGACTCATTCATCAGCCCAAAAACAATCGTGAGCGTTGGGAGGCTGGGCAGCTGTGCCTTCTTCCCAAATCTACCGTCAAAAATCAGCTGTGATGCTGGACAGAGGCCTTTGCATCCTTGACTTTCAAGAGCGCAATCCCTGTGCTGTTCCTGTGCCCACGAGCTTCTGTATCTTCATCTGCTGCTCTGATCGGTCTCTGACCTTATATACACACAAGAGGCATGTTCACTCGCATGGAAGCCCCGCCCGTTTGGCCCCGCCCACACACACGCGGTGTGCACCGTCTTCCCGCCATTTACCCACTATGATGGACAGCTCACTCAAGGGACCCCTGCGCACTTCGGCGAGATTGCATAGTAACACACACATTGTCGCTGGAACTAGTTGAAGCTCAAATGCAGTGACTCATTCATCAGCCCAAAAACAATCGTGAGCGTGGGGAGGCTGGGCAGCTGTGCCTTCTTCCCAAATATACCATCGAAAATAAGCTGTGATGCTGGACAGAGGCATTTGCATCCTTGACTTTCACAAGCGCAATCCCTGTGCTATTCCTGTGACCTCGAGCTTCTGTATCTTCAGCTGCTGCTCTGATCGGTCTCTGACCTTATATACACACAAGAGGCATGTTCACTCGCATGGAAGCCCCGCCCCTTTGGCCCCGCCCACACACACGAGGTGTGCACCCTCTTCCCGCCATTTACCCACTATGATGGACAGTTCACTCAAGGGACCCCTGCGCCCTTCGGCGCGAATGCATAGTAACACACACATTGTCGCTGGAACAAGTTGAAGCTTAAATTCAGTGACTCATTCATCAGCCCAAAAACAATCGTGAGCGTCGTGGAGGCTGGGCAGGTGTGCCTTCTTCCCAAATATACCATCGAAAATCAGCTGTGATGCTGGACAGAGGCATTTGCATCCTTGACTTTCACGAGCGCAATCCCTGTGCTGTTCCTGTGACCTCGAGCTTCTGTATCTTCAGCTGCTGCTCTGATCGGTCTCTGACCTTATATACACACAAGAGGCATGTTCACTCGCATGGAAGCCCCGCCCGTTTGGCCCCGCCCACACACACGAGGTGTGCACCCTCTTCCCGCCATTTACACACTATGATGGACAGCTTACTCAAGGGACCCCTGCGCACTTCGGCGAGATTGCATAGTAACACACATTGTCGCTGGAACTAGTTGAAGCTCAAATGCAGTGACTCATTCATCAGCCCAAAAACAATCGTGAGCGTTGGGAGGCTGGGCAGCTGTGCCTTCTTCCCAAATCTACCGTCAAAAATCAGCTGTGATGCTGGACAGAGGCCTTTGCATCCTTGACTTTCAAGAGCGCAATCCCTGTGCTGTTCCTGTGACCACGAGCTTCTGTATCTTCATCTGCTGCTCTGATCGGTCTCTGACCTTATATACACACAAGAGGCATGTTCACTCGCATGGAAGCCCCGCCCGTTTGGCCCCGCCCACACACACGCGGTGTGCACCGTCTTCCCGCCATTTACCCACTATGATGGACAGCTCACTCAAGGGACCCCTGCGCACTTCGGCGAGATTGCATAGTAACACACACATTGTCGCTGGAACTAGTTGAAGCTCAAATGCAGTGACTCATTCATCAGCCCAAAAACAATCGTGAGCGTTGGGAGGCTGGGCAGCTGTGCCTTCTTCCCAAATCTACCGTCGAAAATCAGCTGTGATGCTGGACAGAGGCCTTTGCATCCTTGACTTTCAAGAGCGCAATCCCTGTGCTGTTCCTGTGACCTCGAGCTTCTGTATCTTCAGCTGCTGCTCTGATCGGTCTCTGACCTTATATACACACAAGAGGCATGTTCACTCGCATGGAATCCCCGCCCGTTTGGCCCCGCCCACACACACACGGTGTGCACCCTCTTCCCGCCATTTACCCACTATGATGGACAGCTCACTCAAGGGACCCCTGCGCACTTCGGCGCGAATGCATAGTAACACACACATTGTCCCTGGAACTAGTTGAAGCTCAAATGCAGTGACTCATTCATCAGCCCAAAAACAATCGTGAGCGTTGGGAGGCTGGGCAGCTGTGCCTTCTTCCCAAATCTACCGTCAAAAATCAGCTGTGATGCTGGACAGAGGCCTTTGCATCCTTGACTTTCAAGAGCGCAATCCCTGTGCTGTTCCTGTGCCCACGAGCTTCTGTATCTTCATCTGCTGCTCTGATCGGTCTCTGACCTTATATACACACAAGAGGCATGTTCACTCGCATGGCAGCCCCGCCCGTTTGGCCCCGCCCACACACACGCGGTGTGCACCGTCTTCCCGCCATTTACCCACTATGATGGACAGCTCACTCAAGGGACCCCTGCGCACTTCGGCGAGATTGCATAGTAACACACACATTGTCACTGGAACTAGTTGAAGCTCAAATGCAGTGACTCATTCATCAGCCCAAAAACAATCGTGAGCGTTGGGAGGCTGGGCAGCTGTGCCTTCTTCCCAAATCTACCGTCGAAAATCAGCTGTGATGCTGGACAGAGGGCTTTGCATCCTTGACTTTCACGAGCGCAATCCCTGTGCTGTTCCTGTGCCCACGAGCTTCTGTATCTTCATCTGCTGCTCTGATCGGTCTCTGACCTTATATACACACAAGAGGCATGTTCACTCGCATGGAAGCCCCGCCCGTTTGGCCCCGCCCACACACACGTGGTGTGCACCGTCTTCCCGCCATTTACCCACTATGATGGACAGTTCACTCAAGGGACCCCTGCGCACTTCGGCGCGATTGCATAGTAACACACACTTGGTTGCTGGAACTAGTTGAAGCTCAAATGCAGTGACTCATTCATCAGCCCAAAAACAATTGTGAGCGTCGTGGAGGCTGGGCAGGTGTGCCTTCTTCCCAAATCTACCATCGAAAATCAGCTGTGATGCTGGACAGAGGCCTTTCCATCCTTGACTTTCAAGAGCGCAATCCCTGTGCTGTTCCTGTGACCTCGAGCTTCTGTATCTTCAGCTGCTGCTCTGATCGGTCTCTGACCTTATATACACACAAGAGGCATGTTCACTCGCATGGAAGCCCCGCCCGTTTGGCCCCGCCCACACACACACGGTGTGCACCCTCTTCCCGCCATTTACCCACTATGATGGACAGCTCACTCAAGGGACCCCTGCGCACTTGGGCGCGAATGCATAGTAACACACACATGGTCGCTGTAGACAACTCTCTGGCACTTTAGGCAGCTGTAGTGTAGTAAAAGCACTATACATTTACCCAACGAGGTAGCACTTACTGATTATCCAGTAGAAAGTACTCCAGTTGAGTAGAGGTATGGCACAAAACGGTGGCGTCTTCTTGAATAAATATGAAGGGCAGGGTCCATTCTGGCACGATGGTCCTGGCACAAAAATTAAACCTCAACAGGAAGCACTTACAGATATCATTACAGCATGTGCCCTAGTTGAAGCTTAAATTCAGTGACTCATTCATCAGCCCAAAAACAATCGTGAGCGTCGTGGAGGCTGGGCAGGTGTGCCTTCTTCCCAAATCTACCGTCGAAAATCAGCTGTGATGCTGGACAGAGGCCTTTGCATCCTTGACTTTCACAAGCGCAATCCCTGTGCTGTTCCTGTGCCCACGAGCTTCTGTAACTTCATCTGCTGCTCTGATCGGTCTCTGACCTTATATACACACAAGAGGCATGTTCACTCGCATGGAAGCCCCGCCCGTTTGGCCCCGCCCACACACACGTGGTGTGCACCGTCTTCCCGCCATTTACCCACTATGATGGACAGTTCACTCAAGGGACCCCTGCGCACTTCGGCGCGATTGCATAGTAACACACACTTGGTTGCTGGAACAAGTTGAAGCTTAAATTCAGTGACTCATTCATCAGCCCAAAAACAATCGTGAGCGTCGTGGAGGCTGGGCAGGTGTGCCTTCTTCCCAAATATACCATCGAAAATCAGCTGTGATGCTGGACAGAGGCATTTGCATCCTTGACTTTCACGAGCGCAATCCCTGTGCTGTTCCTGTGACCTCGAGCTTCTGTATCTTCAGCTGCTGCTCTGATCGGTCTCTGACCTTATATACACACAAGAGGCATGTTCACTCGCATGGAAGCCCCGCCCGTTTGGCCCCGCCCACACACACGAGGTGTGCACCCTCTTCCCGCCATTTACACACTATGATGGACAGCTTACTCAAGGGACCCCTGCGCACTTCGGCGAGATTGCATAGTAACACACATTGTCGCTGGAACTAGTTGAAGCTCAAATGCAGTGACTCATTCATCAGCCCAAAAACAATCGTGAGCGTTGGGAGGCTGGGCAGCTGTGCCTTCTTCCCAAATCTACCGTCGAAAATCAGCTGTGATGCTGGACAGAGGCCTTTGCATCCTTGACTTTCACGAGCGCAATCCCTGTGCTGTTCCTGTGCCCACGAGGTTCTGTATCTTCATCTGCTGCTCTGATCGGTCTCTGACCTTATATACACACATGGTCGCTGTAGACAACTCTCTGGCACTTTAGGCAGCTGTAGTGTAGTAAAAGCACTATACATTTACCCAACGAGGTAGCACTTACTGATTATCCAGTAGAAAGTACTCCAGTTGAGTAGAGGTATGGCACAAAACGGTGGCGTCTTCTTGAATAAATATGAAGGGCAGGGTCCATTCTGGCACGATGGTCCTGGCACAAAAATTAAACCTCAACAGGAAGCACTTACAGATATCATTACAGCATGTGCCCTAGTTGAAGCTTAAATTCAGTGACTCATTCATCAGCCCAAAAACAATCGTGAGCGTTGGGAGGCTGGGCAGCTGTGCCTTCTTCCCAAATCTACCGTCAAAAATCAGCTGTGATGCTGGACAGAGGCCTTTGCATCCTTGACTTTCAAGAGCGCAATCCCTGTGCTGTTCCTGTGACCACGAGCTTCTGTATCTTCAGCTGCTGCTCTGATCGGTCTCTGACCTTATATACACACAAGAGGCATGTTCACTCGCATGGAAGCCCCGCCCGTTTGGCCCCGCCCACACACACGTGGTGTGCACCGTCTTCCCGCCATTTACCCACTATGATGGACAGTTCACTCAAGGGACCCCTGCGCACTTCGGCGCGATTGCATAGTAACACACACTTGGTTGCTGGAACAAGTTGAAGCTTAAATTCAGTGACTCATTCATCAGCCCAAAAACAATCGTGAGCGTCGTGGAGGCTGGGCAGGTGTGCCTTCTTCCCAAATATACCATCGAAAATCAGCTGTGATGCTGGACAGAGGCATTTGCATCCTTGACTTTCACGAGCGCAATCCCTGTGCTGTTCCTGTGATCTCGAGCTTCTGTATCTTCAGCTGCTGCTCTGATCGGTCTCTGACCTTATATACACACAAGAGGCATGTTCACTCGCATGGAAGCCCCGCCCGTTTGGCCCCGCCCACACACACGAGGTGTGCACCCTCTTCCCGCCATTTACACACTATGATGGACAGCTTACTCAAGGGACCCCTGCGCACTTCGGCGAGATTGCATAGTAACACACACATTGTCGCTGGAACTAGTTGAAGCTCAAATGCAGTGACTCATTCATCAGCCCAAAAACAATCGTGAGCGTTGGGAGGCTGGGCAGCTGTGCCTTCTTCCCAAATCTACCGTCAAAAATCAGCTGTGATGCTGGACAGAGGCCTTTGCATCCTTGACTTTCACGAGCGCAATCCCTGTGCTGTTCCTGTGCCCACGAGCTTCTGTATCTTCATCTGCTGCTCTGATCGGTCTCTGACCTTATATGCTCACGATTGTTTTTGGGCTGATGAATGAGTCACTGCATTTGAGCTTCAACTAGTTCCAGCGACAATGTGTGTTACTATGCAATCTCGCCGAAGTGCGCAGGGGTCCCTTGAGTAAGCTGTCCATCATAGTGTGTAAATGGCGGGAAGAGGGTGCACACCTCGTGTGTGTGGGCGGGGCCAAACGGGCGGGGCTTCCATGCGAGTGAACATGCCTCTTGTGTGTATATAAGGTCAGAGACCGATCAGAGCAGCAGCTGAAGATACAGAAGCTCGAGGTCACAGGAACAGCACAGGGATTGCGCTCGTGAAAGTCAAGGATGCAAAGGCCTCTGTCCAGCATGAAGACAGAGGCCTTTGCATCCTTGACTTTCACGAGCGCAATCCCTGTGCTGTTCCTGTGCCCACGAGCTTCTGTATCTTCATCTGCTGCTCTGATCGGTCTCTGACCTTATATACACACAAGAGGCATGTTCACTCGCATGGAAGCCCCGTCCGTTTGGCCCCGCCCACACACACACGAGGTGTGCACCCTCTTCCCGCCATTTACACACTATGATGGACAGCTTACTCAAGGGACCCCTGCGCACTTCGGCGAGATTGCATAGTAACACACATTGTCGCTGGAACTAGTTGAAGCTCAAATGCAGTGACTCATTCATCAGCCCAAAAACAATCGTGAGCGTTGGGAGGCTGGGCAGCTGTGCCTTCTTCCCAAATCTACCGTCAAAAATCAGCTGTGATGCTGGACAGAGGCCTTTGCATCCTTGACTTTCAAGAGCGCAATCCCTGTGCTGTTCCTGTGACCACGAGCTTCTGTATCTTCATCTGCTGCTCTGATCGGTCTCTGACCTTATATACACACAAGAGGCATGTTCACTCGCATGGAAGCCCCGCCCGTTTGGCCCCGCCCACACACACGCGGTGTGCACCGTCTTCCCGCCATTTACCCACTATGATGGACAGCTCACTCAAGGGACCCCTGCGCACTTCGGCGAGATTGCATAGTAACACACACATTGTCGCTGGAACTAGTTGAAGCTCAAATGCAGTGACTCATTCATCAGCCCAAAAACAATCGTGAGCGTTGGGAGGCTGGGCAGCTGTGCCTTCTTCCCAAATCTACCGTCAAAAATCAGCTGTGATGCTGGACAGAGGCCTTTGCATCCTTGACTTTCAAGAGCGCAATCCCTGTGCTGTTCCTGTGCCCACGAGCTTCTGTATCTTCATCTGCTGCTCTGATCGGTCTCTGACCTTATATACACACAAGAGGCATGTTCACTCGCATGGAAGCCCCGCCCGTTTGGCCCCGCCCACACACACGCGGTGTGCACCGTCTTCCCGCCATTTACCCACTATGATGGACAGCTCACTCAAGGGACCCCTGCGCACTTCGGCGAGATTGCATAGTAACACACACATTGTCGCTGGAACTAGTTGAAGCTCAAATGCAGTGACTCATTCATCAGCCCAAAAACAATCGTGAGCGTGGGGAGGCTGGGCAGCTGTGCCTTCTTCCCAAATATACCATCGAAAATAAGCTGTGATGCTGGACAGAGGCATTTGCATCCTTGACTTTCACAAGCGCAATCCCTGTGCTATTCCTGTGACCTCGAGCTTCTGTATCTTCAGCTGCTGCTCTGATCGGTCTCTGACCTTATATACACACAAGAGGCATGTTCACTCGCATGGAAGCCCCGCCCCTTTGGCCCCGCCCACACACACGAGGTGTGCACCCTCTTCCCGCCATTTACCCACTATGATGGACAGTTCACTCAAGGGACCCCTGCGCCCTTCGGCGCGAATGCATAGTAACACACACATTGTCGCTGGAACAAGTTGAAGCTTAAATTCAGTGACTCATTCATCAGCCCAAAAACAATCGTGAGCGTCGTGGAGGCTGGGCAGGTGTGCCTTCTTCCCAAATATACCATCGAAAATCAGCTGTGATGCTGGACAGAGGCATTTGCATCCTTGACTTTCACGAGCGCAATCCCTGTGCTGTTCCTGTGACCTCGAGCTTCTGTATCTTCAGCTGCTGCTCTGATCGGTCTCTGACCTTATATACACACAAGAGGCATGTTCACTCGCATGGAAGCCCCGCCCGTTTGGCCCCGCCCACACACACGAGGTGTGCACCCTCTTCCCGCCATTTACACACTATGATGGACAGTTCACTCAAGGGACCCCTGCGCACTTCGGCGCGATTGCATAGTAACACACACTTGGTTGCTGGAACTAGTTGAAGCTCAAATGCAGTGACTCATTCATCAGCCCAAAAACAATCGTGAGCGTCGTGGAGGCTGGGCAGGTGTGCCTTCTTCCCAAATCTACCGTCGAAAATCAGCTGTGATGCTGGACAGAGGCCTTTGCATCCTTGACTTTCAAGAGCGCAATCCCTGTGCTGTTCCTGTGACCTCGAGCTTCTGTATCTTCAGCTGCTGCTCTGATCGGTCTCTGACCTTATATACACACAAGAGGCATGTTCACTCGCATGGAATCCCCGCCCGTTTGGCCCCGCCCACACACACACGGTGTGCACCCTCTTCCCGCCATTTACCCACTATGATGGACAGCTCACTCAAGGGACCCCTGCGCACTTCGGCGCGAATGCGTAGTAACACACACATTGTCGCTGGAACTAGTTGAAGCTCAAATGCAGTGACTCATTCATCAGCCCAAAAACAATCGTGAGCGTTGGGAGGCTGGGCAGCTGCGCCTTCTTCCCAAATCTACCGTCAAAAATCAGCTGTGATGCTGGACAGAGGCCTTTGCATCCTTGACTTTCAAGAGCGCAATCCCTGTGCTGTTCCTGTGCCCACGAGCTTCTGTATCTTCATCTGCTGCTCTGATCGGTCTCTGACCTTATATACACACAAGAGGCATGTTCACTCGCATGGAAGCCCCGCCCGTTTGGCCCCGCCCACACACACGCGGTGTGCACCGTCTTCCCGCCATTTACCCACTATGATGGACAGCTCACTCAAGGGACCCCTGCGCACTTCGGCGAGATTGCATAGTAACACACACATTGTCGCTGGAACTAGTTGAAGCTCAAATGCAGTGACTCATTCATCAGCCCAAAAACAATTGTGAGCGTCGTGGAGGCTGGGCAGGTGTGCCTTCTTCCCAAATCTACCGTCGAAAATCAGCTGTGATGCTGGACAGAGGCCTTTGCATCCTTGACTTTCAAGAGCGCAATCCCTGTGCTGTTCCTGTGACCTCGAGCTTCTGTATCTTCAGCTGCTGCTCTGATCGGTCTCTGACCTTATATACACACAAGAGGCATGTTCACTCGCATGGAAGCCCCGCCCACACACACACACGGTGTGCACCCTCTTCCCGCCATTTACCCACTATGATGGACAGCTCACTCAAGGGACCCCTGCGCACTTGGGCGCGAATGCATAGTAACACACACATGGTCGCTGTAGACAACTCTCTGGCACTTTAGGCAGCTGTAGTGTAGTAAAAGCACTATACATTTACCCAACGAGGTAGCACTTACTGATTATCCAGTAGAAAGTACTCCAGTTGAGTAGAGGTATGGCACAAAACGGTGGCGTCTTCTTGAATAAATATGAAGGGCAGGGTCCATTCTGGCACGATGGTCCTGGCACAAAAATTAAACCTCAACAGGAAGCACTTACAGATATCATTACAGCATGTGCCCTAGTTGAAGCTTAAATTCAGTGACTCATTCATCAGCCCAAAAACAATCGTGAGCGTTGGGAGGCTGGGCAGCTGTGCCTTCTTCCCAAATCTACCGTCAAAAATCAGCTGTGATGCTGGACAGAGGCCTTTGCATCCTTGACTTTCAAGAGCGCAATCCCTGTGCTGTTCCTGTGCCCACGAGCTTCTGTATCTTCATCTGCTGCTCTGATCGGTCTCTGACCTTATATACACACAAGAGGCATGTTCACTCGCATGGAAGCCCCGCCCGTTTGGCCCCGCCCACACACACGCGGTGTGCACCGTCTTCCCGCCATTTACCCACTATGATGGACAGCTCACTCAAGGGACCCCTGCGCACTTCGGCGAGATTGCATAGTAACACACACATTGTCGCTGGAACTAGTTGAAGCTCAAATGCAGTGACTCATTCATCAGCCCAAAAACAATCGTGAGCGTGGGGAGGCTGGGCAGCTGTGCCTTCTTCCCAAATATACCATCGAAAATAAGCTGTGATGCTGGACAGAGGCATTTGCATCCTTGACTTTCACAAGCGCAATCCCTGTGCTATTCCTGTGACCTCGAGCTTCTGTATCTTCAGCTGCTGCTCTGATCGGTCTCTGACCTTATATACACACAAGAGGCATGTTCACTCGCATGGAAGCCCCGCCCCTTTGGCCCCGCCCACACACACGAGGTGTGCACCCTCTTCCCGCCATTTACCCACTATGATGGACAGTTCACTCAAGGGACCCCTGCGCCCTTCGGCGCGAATGCATAGTAACACACACATTGTCGCTGGAACAAGTTGAAGCTTAAATTCAGTGACTCATTCATCAGCCCAAAAACAATCGTGAGCGTCGTGGAGGCTGGGCAGGTGTGCCTTCTTCCCAAATATACCATCGAAAATCAGCTGTGATGCTGGACAGAGGCATTTGCATCCTTGACTTTCACGAGCGCAATCCCTGTGCTGTTCCTGTGACCTCGAGCTTCTGTATCTTCAGCAGCGGCTCTGATCGGTCTCTGACCTTATATACACACAAGAGGCATGTTCACTCGCATGGAAGCCCCGCCCGTTTGGCCCCGCCCACACACACGAGGTGTGCACCCTCTTCCCGCCATTTACACACTATGATGGACAGCTTACTCAAGGGACCCCTGCGCACTTCGGCGAGATTGCATAGTAACACACATTGTCGCTGGAACTAGTTGAAGCTCAAATGCAGTGACTCATTCATCAGCCCAAAAACAATCGTGAGCGTTGGGAGGCTGGGCAGCTGTGCCTTCTTCCCAAATCTACCGTCAAAAATCAGCTGTGATGCTGGACAGAGGCCTTTGCATCCTTGACTTTCAAGAGCGCAATCCCTGTGCTGTTCCTGTGACCACGAGCTTCTGTATCTTCATCTGCTGCTCTGATCGGTCTCTGACCTTATATACACACAAGAGGCATGTTCACTCGCATGGAAGCCCCGCCCGTTTGGCCCCGCCCACACACACGCGGTGTGCACCGTCTTCCCGCCATTTACCCACTATGATGGACAGCTCACTCAAGGGACCCCTGCGCACTTCGGCGAGATTGCATAGTAACACACACATTGTCGCTGGAACTAGTTGAAGCTCAAATGCAGTGACTCATTCATCAGCCCAAAAACAATCGTGAGCGTTGGGAGGCTGGGCAGCTGTGCCTTCTTCCCAAATCTACCGTCGAAAATCAGCTGTGATGCTGGACAGAGGCCTTTGCATCCTTGACTTTCAAGAGCGCAATCCCTGTGCTGTTCCTGTGACCTCGAGCTTCTGTATCTTCAGCTGCTGCTCTGATCGGTCTCTGACCTTATATACACACAAGAGGCATGTTCACTCGCATGGAATCCCCGCCCGTTTGGCCCCGCCCACACACACACGGTGTGCACCCTCTTCCCGCCATTTACCCACTATGATGGACAGCTCACTCAAGGGACCCCTGCGCACTTCGGCGCGAATGCATAGTAACACACACATTGTCCCTGGAACTAGTTGAAGCTCAAATGCAGTGACTCATTCATCAGCCCAAAAACAATCGTGAGCGTTGGGAGGCTGGGCAGCTGTGCCTTCTTCCCAAATCTACCGTCAAAAATCAGCTGTGATGCTGGACAGAGGCCTTTGCATCCTTGACTTTCAAGAGCGCAATCCCTGTGCTGTTCCTGTGCCCACGAGCTTCTGTATCTTCATCTGCTGCTCTGATCGGTCTCTGACCTTATATACACACAAGAGGCATGTTCACTCGCATGGCAGCCCCGCCCGTTTGGCCCCGCCCACACACACGCGGTGTGCACCGTCTTCCCGCCATTTACCCACTATGATGGACAGCTCACTCAAGGGACCCCTGCGCACTTCGGCGAGATTGCATAGTAACACACACATTGTCACTGGAACTAGTTGAAGCTCAAATGCAGTGACTCATTCATCAGCCCAAAAACAATCGTGAGCGTTGGGAGGCTGGGCAGCTGTGCCTTCTTCCCAAATCTACCGTCGAAAATCAGCTGTGATGCTGGACAGAGGGCTTTGCATCCTTGACTTTCACGAGCGCAATCCCTGTGCTGTTCCTGTGCCCACAAGCTTCTGTATCTTCATCTGCTGCTCTGATCGGTCTCTGACCTTATATACACACAAGAGGCATGTTCACTCGCATGGAAGCCCCGCCCGTTTGGCCCCGCCCACACACACGTGGTGTGCACCGTCTTCCCGCCATTTACCCACTATGATGGACAGTTCACTCAAGGGACCCCTGCGCACTTCGGCGCGATTGCATAGTAACACACACTTGGTTGCTGGAACTAGTTGAAGCTCAAATGCAGTGACTCATTCATCAGCCCAAAAACAATTGTGAGCGTCGTGGAGGCTGGGCAGGTGTGCCTTCTTCCCAAATCTACCATCGAAAATCAGCTGTGATGCTGGACAGAGGCCTTTCCATCCTTGACTTTCAAGAGCGCAATCCCTGTGCTGTTCCTGTGACCTCGAGCTTCTGTATCTTCAGCTGCTGCTCTGATCGGTCTCTGACCTTATATACACACAAGAGGCATGTTCACTCGCATGGAAGCCCCGCCCGTTTGGCCCCGCCCACACACACACGGTGTGCACCCTCTTCCCGCCATTTACCCACTATGATGGACAGCTCACTCAAGGGACCCCTGCGCACTTGGGCGCGAATGCATAGTAACACACACATGGTCGCTGTAGACAACTCTCTGGCACTTTAGGCAGCTGTAGTGTAGTAAAAGCACTATACATTTACCCAACGAGGTAGCACTTACTGATTATCCAGTAGAAAGTACTCCAGTTGAGTAGAGGTATGGCACAAAACGGTGGCGTCTTCTTGAATAAATATGAAGGGCAGGGTCCATTCTGGCACGATGGTCCTGGCACAAAAATTAAACCTCAACAGGAAGCACTTACAGATATCATTACAGCATGTGCCCTAGTTGAAGCTTAAATTCAGTGACTCATTCATCAGCCCAAAAACAATCGTGAGCGTCGTGGAGGCTGGGCAGGTGTGCCTTCTTCCCAAATCTACCGTCGAAAATCAGCTGTGATGCTGGACAGAGGCCTTTGCATCCTTGACTTTCACAAGCGCAATCCCTGTGCTGTTCCTGTGCCCACGAGCTTCTGTATCTTCAGCTGCTGCTCTGATCGGTCTCTGACCTTATATACACACAAGAGGCATGTTCACTCGCATGGAAGCCCCGCCTGTTTGGCCCCGCCCACACACACGTGGTGTGCACCGTCTTCCCGCCATTTACCCACTATGATGGACAGTTCACTCAAGGGACCCCTGCGCACTTCGGCGCGATTGCATAGTAACACACACTTGGTTGCTGGAACAAGTTGAAGCTTAAATTCAGTGACTCATTCATCAGCCCAAAAACAATCGTGAGCGTCGTGGAGGCTGGGCAGGTGTGCCTTCTTCCCAAATATACCATCGAAAATCAGCTGTGATGCTGGACAGAGGCATTTGCATCCTTGACTTTCACGAGCGCAATCCCTGTGCTGTTCCTGTGACCTCGAGCTTCTGTATCTTCAGCTGCTGCTCTGATCGGTCTCTGACCTTATATACACACAAGAGGCATGTTCACTCGCATGGAAGCCCCGCCCGTTTGGCCCCGCCCACACACACGAGGTGTGCACCCTCTTCCCGCCATTTACACACTATGATGGACAGCTTACTCAAGGGACCCCTGCGCACTTCGGCGAGATTGCATAGTAACACACATTGTCGCTGGAACTAGTTGAAGCTCAAATGCAGTGACTCATTCATCAGCCCAAAAACAATCGTGAGCGTTGGGAGGCTGGGCAGCTGTGCCTTCTTCCCAAATCTACCGTCGAAAATCAGCTGTGATGCTGGACAGAGGCCTTTGCATCCTTGACTTTCACGAGCGCAATCCCTGTGCTGTTCCTGTGCCCACGAGCTTCTGTATCTTCATCTGCTGCTCTGATCGGTCTCTGACCTTATATACACACATGGTCGCTGTAGACAACTCTCTGGCACTTTAGGCAGCTGTAGTGTAGTAAAAGCACTATACATTTACCCAACGAGGTAGCACTTACTGATTATCCAGTAGAAAGTACTCCAGTTGAGTAGAGGTATGGCACAAAACGGTGGCGTCTTCTTGAATAAATATGAAGGGCAGGGTCCATTCTGGCACGATGGTCCTGGCACAAAAATTAAACCTCAACAGGAAGCACTTACAGATATCATTACAGCATGTGCCCTAGTTGAAGCTCAAATGCAGTGACTCATTCATCAGCCCAAAAACAATCGTGAGCGTTGGGAGGCTGGGCAGCTGTGCCTTCTTCCCAAATCTACCGTCAAAAATCATGCTGGACAGAGGCCTTTGCATCCTTGACTTTCAAGAGCGCAATCCCTGTGCTGTTCCTGTGACCTCGAGCTTCTGTATCTTCAGCTGCTGCTCTGATCGGTCTCTGACCTTATATACACACAAGAGGCATGTTCACTCGCATGGAATCCCCGCCCGTTTGGCCCCGCCCACACACACGCGGTGTGCACCGTCTTCCCGCCATTTACCCACTATGATGGACAGCTCACTCAAGGGACCCCTGCGCACTTCGGCGAGATTGCATAGTAACACACACATTGTCGCTGGAACTAGTTGAAGCTCAAATGCAGTGACTCATTCATCAGCCCAAAAACAATTGTGAGCGTCGTGGAGGCTGGGCAGGTGTGCCTTCTTCCCAAATCTACCGTCGAAAATCAGCTGTGATGCTGGACAGAGGCCTTTGCATCCTTGACTTTCAAGAGCGCAATCCCTGTGCTGTTCCTGTGACCTCGAGCTTCTGTATCTTCAGCTGCTGCTCTGATCGGTCTCTGACCTTATATACACACAAGAGGCATGTTCACTCGCATGGAAGCCCCGCCCGTTTGGCCCCGCCCACACACACACGGTGTGCACCCTCTTCCCGCCATTTACCCACTATGATGGACAGCTCACTCAAGGGACCCCTGCGCACTTGGGCGCGAATGCATAGTAACACACACATGGTCGCTGTAGACAACTCTCTGGCACTTTAGGCAGCTGTAGTGTAGTAAAAGCACTATACATTTACCCAACGAGGTAGCACTTACTGATTATCCAGTAGAAAGTACTCCAGTTGAGTAGAGGTATGGCACAAAACGGTGGCGTCTTCTTGAATAAATATGAAGGGCAGGGTCCATTCTGGCACGATGGTCCTGGCACAAAAATTAAACCTCAACAGGAAGCACTTACAGATATCATTACAGCATGTGCCCTAGTTGAAGCTTAAATTCAGTGACTCATTCATCAGCCCAAAAACAATCGTGAGCGTCGTGGAGGCTGGGCAGGTGTGCCTTCTTCCCAAATATACCATCGAAAATCAGCTGTGATGCTGGACAGAGGCATTTGCATCCTTGACTTTCACGAGCGCAATCCCTGTGCTGTTCCTGTGACCTCGAGCTTCTGTATCTTCAGCTGCTGCTCTGATCGGTCTCTGACCTTATATACACACAAGAGGCATGTTCACTCGCATGGAAGCCCCACCCATTTGGCCCGCCCACACACACGAGGTGTGCACCCTCTTCCCGCCATTTACCCACTATGATGGACAGTTCACTCAAGGGACCCCTGCGCCCTTCGGCGCGAATGCATAGTAACACACACATTGTCGCTGGAACAAGTTGAAGCTTAAATTCAGTGACTCATTCATCAGCCCAAAAACAATCGTGAGCGTCGTGGAGGCTGGGCAGGTGTGCCTTCTTCCCAAATATACCATCGAAAATCAGCTGTGATGCTGGACAGAGGCATTTGCAGCCTTGACTTTCACGAGCGCAATCCCTGTGCTGTTCCTGTGACCTCGAGCTTCTGTATCTTCAGCTGCTGCTCTGATCGGTCTCTGACCTTATATACACACAAGAGGCATGTTCACTCGCATGGAAGCCCCGCCCGTTTGGCCCCGCCCACACACACGAGGTGTGCACCCTCTTCCCGCCATTTACACACTATGATGGACAGCTTACTCAAGGGACCCCTGCGCACTTCGGCGAGATTGCATAGTAACACACATTGTCGATGGAACTAGTTGAAGCTCAAATGCAGTGACTCATTCATCAGCCCAAAAACAATCGTGAGCGTTGGGAGGCTGGGCAGCTGTGCCTTCTTCCCAAATCTACCTTCAAAAATCAGCTGTGATGCTGGACAGAGGCCTTTGCATCCTTGACTTTCAAGAGCGCAATCCCTGTGCTGTTCCTGTGACCACGAGCTTCTGTATCTTCAGCTGCTGCTCTGATCGGTCTCTGACCTTATACACACACAAGAGGCATGTTCACTCGCATGGAAGCCCCGCCCGTTTGGCCCCGCCCACACACACGTGGTGTGCACCGTCTTCCCGCCATTTACCCACTATGATGGACAGCTCACTCAAGGGACCCCTGCGCACTTCGGCGAGATTGCATAGTAACACACACATTGTCGCTGGAACTAGTTGAAGCTCAAATGCAGTGACTCATTCATCAGCCCAAAAACAATCGTGAGCGTTGGGAGGCTGGGCAGCTGTGCCTTCTTCCCAAATCTACCGTCGAAAATCAGCTGTGATGCTGGACAGAGGCCTTTGCATCCTTGACTTTCACGGGCGCAATCCCTGTGCTGTTCCTGTGCCCACGAGCTTCTGTATCTTCATCTGCTGCTCTGATCGGTCTCTGACCTTATATACACACAAGAGGCATGTTCACTCGCATGGAAGCCCCGCCCGTTTGGCCCCGCCCACACACACGTGGTGTGCACCGTCTTCCCGCCATTTACCCACTATGATGGACAGTTCACTCAAGGGACCCCTGCGCACTTCGGCGCGATTGCATAGTAACACACACTTGGTTGCTGGAACAAGTTGAAGCTTAAATTCAGTGACTCATTCATCAGCCCAAAAACAATCGTGAGCGTCGTGGAGGCTGGGCAGGTGTGCCTTCTTCCCAAATATACCATCGAAAATCAGCTGTGATGCTGGACAGAGGCATTTGCATCCTTGACTTTCACGAGCGCAATCCCTGTGCTGTTCCTGTGACCTCGAGCTTCTGTATCTTCAGCTGCTGCTCTGATCGGTCTCTGACCTTATATACACACAAGAGGCATGTTCACTCGCATGGAAGCCCCGCCCGTTTGGCCCCGCCCACACACACGAGGTGTGCACCCTCTTCCCGCCATTTACACACTATGATGGACAGCTTACTCAAGGGACCCCTGCGCACTTCGGCGAGATTGCATAGTAACACACATTGTCGCTGGAACTAGTTGAAGCTCAAATGCAGTGACTCATTCATCAGCCCAAAAACAATCGTGAGCGTTGGGAGGCTGGGCAGCTGTGCCTTCTTCCCAAATCTACCGTCAAAAATCAGCTGTGATGCTGGACAGAGGCCTTTGCATCCTTGACTTTCAAGAGCGCAATCCCTGTGCTGTTCCTGTGACCACGAGCTTCTGTATCTTCATCTGCTGCTCTGATCGGTCTCTGACCTTATATACACACAAGAGGCATGTTCACTCGCATGGAATCCCCGCCCGTTTGGCCCCGCCCACACACACACGGTGTGCACCCTCTTCCCGCCATTTACCCACTATGATGGACAGCTCACTCAAGGGACCCCTGCGCACTTCGGCGCGAATGCATAGTAACACACACATTGTCCCTGGAACTAGTTGAAGCTCAAATGCAGTGACTCATTCATCAGCCCAAAAACAATCGTGAGCGTTGGGAGGCTGGGCAGCTGTGCCTTCTTCCCAAATCTACCTTCAAAAATCTGCTGTGATGCTGGACAGAGGCCTTTGCATCCTTGACTTTCAAGAGCGCAATCCCTGTGCTGTTCCTGTGACCACGAGCTTCTGTATCTTCAGCTGCTGCTCTGATCGGTCTCTGACCTTATACACACACAAGAGGCATGTTCACTCGCATGGAAGCCCCGCCCGTTTGGCCCCGCCCACACACACGTGGTGTGCACCGTCTTCCCGCCATTTACCCACTATGATGGACAGCTCACTCAAGGGACCCCTGCGCACTTCGGCGAGATTGCATAGTAACACACATTGTCGCTGGAACTAGTTGAAGCTCAAATGCAGTGACTCATTCATCAGCCCAAAAACAATCGTGAGCGTTGGGAGGCTGGGCAGCTGTGCCTTCTTCCCAAATCTACCGTCAAAAATCAGCTGTGATGCTGGACAGAGGCCTTTGCATCCTTGACTTTCAAGAGCGCAATCCCTGTGCTGTTCCTGTGACCACGAGCTTCTGTATCTTCATCTGCTGCTCTGATCGGTCTCTGACCTTATATACACACAAGAGGCATGTTCACTCGCATGGAAGCCCCGCCCGTTTGGCCCCGCCCACACACACGCGGTGTGCACCGTCTTCCCGCCATTTACCCACTATGATGGACAGCTCACTCAAGGGACCCCTGCGCACTTCGGCGAGATTGCATAGTAACACACACATTGTCGCTGGAACTAGTTGAAGCTCAAATGCAGTGACTCATTCATCAGCCCAAAAACAATCGTGAGCGTTGGGAGGCTGGGCAGCTGTGCCTTCTTCCCAAATCTACCGTCAAAAATCAGCTGTGATGCTGGACAGAGGCCTTTGCATCCTTGACTTTCAAGAGCGCAATCCCTGTGCTGTTCCTGTGCCCACGAGCTTCTGTATCTTCATCTGCTGCTCTGATCGGTCTCTGACCTTATATACACACAAGAGGCATGTTCACTCGCATGGAAGCCCCGCCCGTTTGGCCCCGCCCACACACACGCGGTGTGCACCGTCTTCCCGCCATTTACCCACTATGATGGACAGCTCACTCAAGGGACCCCTGCGCACTTCGGCGAGATTGCATAGTAACACACACATTGTCGCTGGAACTAGTTGAAGCTCAAATGCAGTGACTCATTCATCAGCCCAAAAACAATCGTGAGCGTGGGGAGGCTGGGCAGCTGTGCCTTCTTCCCAAATATACCATCGAAAATAAGCTGTGATGCTGGACAGAGGCATTTGCATCCTTGACTTTCACAAGCGCAATCCCTGTGCTATTCCTGTGACCTCGAGCTTCTGTATCTTCAGCTGCTGCTCTGATCGGTCTCTGACCTTATATACACACAAGAGGCATGTTCACTCGCATGGAAGCCCCGCCCCTTTGGCCCCGCCCACACACACGAGGTGTGCACCCTCTTCCCGCCATTTACCCACTATGATGGACAGTTCACTCAAGGGACCCCTGCGCCCTTCGGCGCGAATGCATAGTAACACACACATTGTCGCTGGAACAAGTTGAAGCTTAAATTCAGTGACTCATTCATCAGCCCAAAAACAATCGTGAGCGTCGTGGAGGCTGGGCAGGTGTGCCTTCTTCCCAAATATACCATCGAAAATCAGCTGTGATGCTGGACAGAGGCATTTGCATCCTTGACTTTCACGAGCGCAATCCCTGTGCTGTTCCTGTGACCTCGAGCTTCTGTATCTTCAGCTGCTGCTCTGATCGGTCTCTGACCTTATATACACACAAGAGGCATGTTCACTCGCATGGAAGCCCCGCCCGTTTGGCCCCGCCCACACACACGAGGTGTGCACCCTCTTCCCGCCATTTACACACTATGATGGACAGTTCACTCAATGGACCCCTGCGCACTTCGGCGCGATTGCATAGTAACACACACTTGGTTGCTGGAACTAGTTGAAGCTCAAATGCAGTGACTCATTCATCAGCCCAAAAACAATCGTGAGCGTCGTGGAGGCTGGGCAGGTGTGCCTTCTTCCCAAATCTACCGTCGAAAATCAGCTGTGATGCTGGACAGAGGCCTTTGCATCCTTGACTTTCAAGAGCGCAATCCCTGTGCTGTTCCTGTGACCTCGAGCTTCTGTATCTTCAGCTGCTGCTCTGATCGGTCTCTGACCTTATATACACACAAGAGGCATGTTCACTCGCATGGAATCCCCGCCCGTTTGGCCCCGCCCACACACACACGGTGTGCACCCTCTTCCCGCCATTTACCCACTATGATGGACAGCTCACTCAAGGGACCCCTGCGCACTTCGGCGCGAATGCATAGTAACACACACATTGTCGCTGGAACTAGTTGAAGCTCAAATGCAGTGACTCATTCATCAGCCCAAAAACAATCGTGAGCGTTGGGAGGCTGGGCAGCTGCGCCTTCTTCCCAAATCTACCGTCAAAAATCAGCTGTGATGCTGGACAGAGGCCTTTGCATCCTTGACTTTCAAGAGCGCAATCCCTGTGCTGTTCCTGTGCCCACGAGCTTCTGTATCTTCATCTGCTGCTCTGATCGGTCTCTGACCTTATATACACACAAGAGGCATGTTCACTCGCATGGAAGCCCCGCCCGTTTGGCCCCGCCCACACACACGCGGTGTGCACCGTCTTCCCGCCATTTACCCACTATGATGGACAGCTCACTCAAGGGACCCCTGCGCACTTCGGCGAGATTGCATAGTAACACACACATTGTCGCTGGAACTAGTTGAAGCTCAAATGCAGTGACTCATTCATCAGCCCAAAAACAATTGTGAGCGTCGTGGAGGCTGGGCAGGTGTGCCTTCTTCCCAAATCTACCGTCGAAAATCAGCTGTGATGCTGGACAGAGGCCTTTGCATCCTTGACTTTCAAGAGCGCAATCCCTGTGCTGTTCCTGTGACCTCGAGCTTCTGTATCTTCAGCTGCTGCTCTGATCGGTCTCTGACCTTATATACACACAAGAGGCATGTTCACTCGCATGGAAGCCCCGCCCACACACACACACGGTGTGCACCCTCTTCCCGCCATTTACCCACTATGATGGACAGCTCACTCAAGGGACCCCTGCGCACTTGGGCGCTAATGCATAGTAACACACACATGGTCGCTGTAGACAACTCTCTGGCACTTTAGGCAGCTGTAGTGTAGTAAAAGCACTATACATTTACCCAACGAGGTAGCACTTACTGATTATCCAGTAGAAAGTACTCCAGTTGAGTAGAGGTATGGCACAAAACGGTGGCGTCTTCTTGAATAAATATGAAGTGCAGGGTCCATTCTGGCACGATGGTCCTGGCACAAAAATTAAACCTCAACAGGAAGCACTTACAGATATCATTACAGCATGTGCCCTAGTTGAAGCTTAAATTCAGTGACTCATTCATCAGCCCAAAAACAATCGTGAGCGTCGTGGAGGCTGGGCAGGTGTGCCTTCTTCCCAAATATACCATCGAAAATCAGCTGTGATGCTGGACAGAGGCATTTGCATCCTTGACTTTCACGAGCGCAATCCCTGTGCTGTTCCTGTGACCTCGAGCTTCTGTATCTTCAGCTGCTGCTCTGATCGGTCTCTGACCTTATATACACACAAGAGGCATGTTCACTCGCATGGAAGCCCCGCCCGTTTGGCCCCGCCCACACACACGAGGTGTGCACCCTCTTCCCGCCATTTACACACTATGATGGACAGCTTACTCAAGGGACCCCTGCGCACTTCGGCGAGATTGCATAGTAACACACATTGTCGCTGGAACTAGTTGAAGCTCAAATGCAGTGACTCATTCATCAGCCCAAAAACAATCGTGAGCGTTGGGAGGCTGGGCAGCTGTGCCTTCTTCCCAAATCTACCGTCGAAAATCAGCTGTGATGCTGGACAGAGGCCTTTGCATCCTTGACTTTCACGAGCGCAATCCCTGTGCTGTTCCTGTGCCCACGAGCTTCTGTATCTTCATCTGCTGCTCTGATCGGTCTCTGACCTTATATACACACATGGTCGCTGTAGACAACTCTCTGGCACTTTAGGCAGCTGTAGTGTAGTAAAAGCACTATACATTTACCCAACGAGGTAGCACTTACTGATTATCCAGTAGAAAGTACTCCAGTTGAGTAGAGGTATGGCACAAAACGGTGGCGTCTTCTTGAATAAATATGAAGGGCAGGGTCCATTCTGGCACGATGGTCCTGGCACAAAAATTAAACCTCAACAGGAAGCACTTACAGATATCATTACAGCCTGTGCCCTAGTTGAAGCTTAAATTCAGTGACTCATTCATCAGCCCAAAAACAATCGTGAGCGTTGGGAGGCTGGGCAGCTGTGCCTTCTTCCCAAATCTACCGTCAAAAATCAGCTGTGATGCTGGACAGAGGCCTTTGCATCCTTGACTTTCAAGAGCGCAATCCCTGTGCTGTTCCTGTGCCCACGAGCTTCTGTATCTTCATCTGCTGCTCTGATCGGTCTCTGACCTTATATACACACAAGAGGCATGTTCACTCGCATGGAAGCCCCGCCCGTTTGGCCCCGCCCACACACACGCGGTGTGCACCGTCTTCCCGCCATTTACCCACTATGATGGACAGCTCACTCAAGGGACCCCTGCGCACTTCGGCGAGATTGCATAGTAACACACACATTGTCGCTGGAACTAGTTGAAGCTCAAATGCAGTGACTCATTCATCAGCCCAAAAACAATCGTGAGCGTGGGGAGGCTGGGCAGCTGTGCCTTCTTCCCAAATATACCATCGAAAATAAGCTGTGATGCTGGACAGAGGCATTTGCATCCTTGACTTTCACAAGCGCAATCCCTGTGCTATTCCTGTGACCTCGAGCTTCTGTATCTTCAGCTGCTGCTCTGATCGGTCTCTGACCTTATATACACACAAGAGGCATGTTCACTCGCATGGAAGCCCCGCCCCTTTGGCCCCGCCCACACACACGAGGTGTGCACCCTCTTCCCGCCATTTACCCACTATGATGGACAGTTCACTCAAGGGACCCCTGCGCCCTTCGGCGCGAATGCATAGTAACACACACATTGTCGCTGGAACAAGTTGAAGCTTAAATTCAGTGACTCATTCATCAGCCCAAAAACAATCGTGAGCGTCGTGGAGGCTGGGCAGGTGTGCCTTCTTCCCAAATATACCATCGAAAATCAGCTGTGATGCTGGACAGAGGCATTTGCATCCTTGACTTTCACGAGCGCAATCCCTGTGCTGTTCCTGTGACCTCGAGCTTCTGTATCTTCAGCTGCTGCTCTGATCGGTCTCTGACCTTATATACACACAAGAGGCATGTTCACTCGCATGGAAGCCCCGCCCGTTTGGCCCCGCCCACACACACGAGGTGTGCACCCTCTTCCCGCCATTTACACACTATGATGGACAGCTTACTCAAGGGACCCCTGCGCACTTCGGCGAGATTGCATAGTAACACACATTGTCGCTGGAACTAGTTGAAGCTCAAATGCAGTGACTCATTCATCAGCCCAAAAACAATCGTGAGCGTTGGGAGGCTGGGCAGCTGTGCCTTCTTCCCAAATCTACCGTCAAAAATCAGCTGTGATGCTGGACAGAGGCCTTTGCATCCTTGACTTTCAAGAGCGCAATCCCTGTGCTGTTCCTGTGACCACGAGCTTCTGTATCTTCATCTGCTGCTCTGATCGGTCTCTGACCTTATATACACACAAGAGGCATGTTCACTCGCATGGAAGCCCCGCCCGTTTGGCCCCGCCCACACACACGCGGTGTGCACCGTCTTCCCGCCATTTACCCACTATGATGGACAGCTCACTCAAGGGACCCCTGCGCACTTCGGCGAGATTGCATAGTAACACACACATTGTCGCTGGAACTAGTTGAAGCTCAAATGCAGTGACTCATTCATCAGCCCAAAAACAATCGTGAGCGTTGGGAGGCTGGGCAGCTGTGCCTTCTTCCCAAATCTACCGTCGAAAATCAGCTGTGATGCTGGACAGAGGCCTTTGCATCCTTGACTTTCAAGAGCGCAATCCCTGTGCTGTTCCTGTGACCTCGAGCTTCTGTATCTTCAGCTGCTGCTCTGATCGGTCTCTGACCTTATATACACACAAGAGGCATGTTCACTCGCATGGAAGCCCCACCCATTTGGCCCGCCCACACACACGAGGTGTGCACCCTCTTCCCGCCATTTACCCACTATGATGGACAGCTCACTCAAGGGACCCCTGCGCACTTCGGCGCGAATGCATAGTAACACACACATTGTCCCTGGAACTAGTTGAAGCTCAAATGCAGTGACTCATTCATCAGCCCAAAAACAATCGTGAGCGTTGGGAGGCTGGGCAGCTGTGCCTTCTTCCCAAATCTACCGTCAAAAATCAGCTGTGATGCTGGACAGAGGCCTTTGCATCCTTGACTTTCAAGAGCGCAATCCCTGTGCTGTTCCTGTGCCCACGAGCTTCTGTATCTTCATCTGCTGCTCTGATCGGTCTCTGACCTTATATACACACAAGAGGCATGTTCACTCGCATGGCAGCCCCGCCCGTTTGGCCCCGCCCACACACACGCGGTGTGCACCGTCTTCCCGCCATTTACCCACTATGATGGACAGCTCACTCAAGGGACCCCTGCGCACTTCGGCGAGATTGCATAGTAACACACACATTGTCGCTGGAACTAGTTGAAGCTCAAATGCAGTGACTCATTCATCAGCCCAAAAACAATCGTGAGCGTTGGGAGGCTGGGCAGCTGTGCCTTCTTCCCAAATCTACCGTCGAAAATCAGCTGTGATGCTGGACAGAGGGCTTTGCATCCTTGACTTTCACGAGCGCAATCCCTGTGCTGTTCCTGTGCCCACGAGCTTCTGTATCTTCATCTGCTGCTCTGATCGGTCTCTGACCTTATATACACACAAGAGGCATGTTCACTCGCATGGAAGCCCCGCCCGTTTGGCCCCGCCCACACACACGTGGTGTGCACCGTCTTCCCGCCATTTACCCACTATGATGGACAGTTCACTCAAGGGACCCCTGCGCACTTCGGCGCGATTGCATAGTAACACACACTTGGTTGCTGGAACTAGTTGAAGCTCAAATGCAGTGACTCATTCATCAGCCCAAAAACAATTGTGAGCGTCGTGGAGGCTGGGCAGGTGTGCCTTCTTCCCAAATCTACCGTCGAAAATCAGCTGTGATGCTGGACAGAGGCCTTTGCATCCTTGACTTTCACAAGCGCAATCCCTGTGCTGTTCCTGTGCCCACGAGCTTCTGTATCTTCATCTGCTGCTCTGATCGGTCTCTGACCTTATATACACACAAGAGGCATGTTCACTCGCATGGAAGCCCCGCCCGTTTGGCCCCGCCCACACACACACGGTGTGCACCCTCTTCCCGCCATTTACCCACTATGATGGACAGCTCACTCAAGGGACCCCTGCGCACTTGGGCGCGAATGCATAGTAACACACACATGGTCGCTGTAGACAACTCTCTGGCACTTTAGGCAGCTGTAGTGTAGTAAAAGCACTATACATTTACCCAACGAGGTAGCACTTACTGATTATCCAGTAGAAAGTACTCCAGTTGAGTAGAGGTATGGCACAAAACGGTGGCGTCTTCTTGAATAAATATGAAGGGCAGGGTCCATTCTGGCACGATGGTCCTGGCACAAAAATTAAACCTCAACAGGAAGCACTTACAGATATCATTACAGCATGTGCCCTAGTTGAAGCTTAAATTCAGTGACTCATTCATCAGCCCAAAAACAATCGTGAGCGTCGTGGAGGCTGGGCAGGTGTGCCTTCTTCCCAAATCTACCGTCGAAAATCAGCTGTGATGCTGGACAGAGGCCTTTGCATCCTTGACTTTCACAAGCGCAATCCCTGTGCTGTTCCTGTGCCCACGAGCTTCTGTATCTTCATCTGCTGCTCTGATCGGTCTCTGACCTTATATACACACAAGAGGCATGTTCACTCGCATGGAAGCCCCGCCTGTTTGGCCCCGCCCACACACACGTGGTGTGCACCGTCTTCCCGCCATTTACCCACTATGATGGACAGTTCACTCAAGGGACCCCTGCGCACTTCGGCGCGATTGCATAGTAACACACACTTGGTTGCTGGAACAAGTTGAAGCTTAAATTCAGTGACTCATTCATCAGCCCAAAAACAATCGTGAGCGTCGTGGAGGCTGGGCAGGTGTGCCTTCTTCCCAAATATACCATCGAAAATCAGCTGTGATGCTGGACAGAGGCATTTGCATCCTTGACTTTCACGAGCGCAATCCCTGTGCTGTTCCTGTGACCTCGAGCTTCTGTATCTTCAGCTGCTGCTCTGATCGGTCTCTGACCTTATATACACACAAGAGGCATGTTCACTCGCATGGAAGCCCCGCCCGTTTGGCCCCGCCCACACACACGAGGTGTGCACCCTCTTCCCGCCATTTACACACTATGATGGACAGCTTACTCAAGGGACCCCTGCGCACTTCGGCGAGATTGCATAGTAACACACATTGTCGCTGGAACTAGTTGAAGCTCAAATGCAGTGACTCATTCATCAGCCCAAAAACAATCGTGAGCGTTGGGAGGCTGGGCAGCTGTGCCTTCTTCCCAAATCTACCGTCGAAAATCAGCTGTGATGCTGGACAGAGGCCTTTGCATCCTTGACTTTCACGAGCGCAATCCCTGTGCTGTTCCTGTGCCCACGAGCTTCTGTATCTTCATCTGCTGCTCTGATCGGTCTCTGACCTTATATACACACATGGTCGCTGTAGACAACTCTCTGGCACTTTAGGCAGCTGTAGTGTAGTAAAAGCACTATACATTTACCCAACGAGGTAGCACTTACTGATTATCCAGTAGAAAGTACTCCAGTTGAGTAGAGGTATGGCACAAAACGGTGGCGTCTTCTTGAATAAATATGAAGGGCAGGGTCCATTCTGGCACGATGGTCCTGGCACAAAAATTAAACCTCAACAGGAAGCACTTACAGATATCATTACAGCATGTGCCCTAGTTGAAGCTCAAATGCAGTGACTCATTCATCAGCCCAAAAACAATCGTGAGCGTTGGGAGGCTGGGCAGCTGTGCCTTCTTCCCAAATCTACCGTCAAAAATCATGCTGGACAGAGGCCTTTGCATCCTTGACTTTCAAGAGCGCAATCCCTGTGCTGTTCCTGTGACCTCGAGCTTCTGTATCTTCAGCTGCTGCTCTGATCGGTCTCTGACCTTATATACACACAAGAGGCATGTTCACTCGCATGGAATCCCCGCCCGTTTGGCCCCGCCCACACACACGCGGTGTGCACCGTCTTCCCGCCATTTACCCACTATGATGGACAGCTCACTCAAGGGACCCCTGCGCACTTCGGCGAGATTGCATAGTAACACACACATTGTCGCTGGAACTAGTTGAAGCTCAAATGCAGTGACTCATTCATCAGCCCAAAAACAATTGTGAGCGTCGTGGAGGCTGGGCAGGTGTGCCTTCTTCCCAAATCTACCGTCGAAAATCAGCTGTGATGCTGGACAGAGGCCTTTGCATCCTTGACTTTCAAGAGCGCAATCCCTGTGCTGTTCCTGTGACCTCGAGCTTCTGTATCTTCAGCTGCTGCTCTGATCGGTCTCTGACCTTATATACACACAAGAGGCATGTTCACTCGCATGGAAGCCCCGCCCGTTTGGCCCCGCCCACACACACACGGTGTGCACCCTCTTCCCGCCATTTACCCACTATGATGGACAGCTCACTCAAGGGACCCCTGCGCACTTGGGCGCGAATGCATAGTAACACACACATGGTCGCTGTAGACAACTCTCTGGCACTTTAGGCAGCTGTAGTGTAGTAAAAGCACTATACATTTACCCAACGAGGTAGCACTTACTGATTATCCAGTAGAAAGTACTCCAGTTGAGTAGAGGTATGGCACAAAACGGTGGCGTCTTCTTGAATAAATATGAAGGGCAGGGTCCATTCTGGCACGATGGTCCTGGCACAAAAATTAAACCTCAACAGGAAGCACTTACAGATATCATTACAGCATGTGCCCTAGTTGAAGCTTAAATTCAGTGACTCATTCATCAGCCCAAAAACAATCGTGAGCGTCGTGGAGGCTGGGCAGGTGTGCCTTCTTCCCAAATATACCATCGAAAATCAGCTGTGATGCTGGACAGAGGCATTTGCATCCTTGACTTTCACGAGCGCAATCCCTGTGCTGTTCCTGTGACCTCGAGCTTCTGTATCTTCAGCTGCTGCTCTGATCGGTCTCTGACCTTATATACACACAAGAGGCATGTTCACTCGCATGGAAGCCCCACCCATTTGGCCCGCCCACACACACGAGGTGTGCACCCTCTTCCCGCCATTTACCCACTATGATGGACAGTTCACTCAAGGGACCCCTGCGCCCTTCGGCGCGAATGCATAGTAACACACACATTGTCGCTGGAACAAGTTGAAGCTTAAATTCAGTGACTCATTCATCAGCCCAAAAACAATCGTGAGCGTCGTGGAGGCTGGGCAGGTGTGCCTTCTTCCCAAATATACCATCGAAAATCAGCTGTGATGCTGGACAGAGGCATTTGCAGCCTTGACTTTCACGAGCGCAATCCCTGTGCTGTTCCTGTGACCTCGAGCTTCTGTATCTTCAGCTGCTGCTCTGATCGGTCTCTGACCTTATATACACACAAGAGGCATGTTCACTCGCATGGAAGCCCCGCCCGTTTGGCCCCGCCCACACACACGAGGTGTGCACCCTCTTCCCGCCATTTACACACTATGATGGACAGCTTACTCAAGGGACCCCTGCGCACTTCGGCGAGATTGCATAGTAACACACATTGTCGATGGAACTAGTTGAAGCTCAAATGCAGTGACTCATTCATCAGCCCAAAAACAATCGTGAGCGTTGGGAGGCTGGGCAGCTGTGCCTTCTTCCCAAATCTACCTTCAAAAATCAGCTGTGATGCTGGACAGAGGCCTTTGCATCCTTGACTTTCAAGAGCGCAATCCCTGTGCTGTTCCTGTGACCACGAGCTTCTGTATCTTCAGCTGCTGCTCTGATCGGTCTCTGACCTTATACACACACAAGAGGCATGTTCACTCGCATGGAAGCCCCGCCCGTTTGGCCCCGCCCACACACACGTGGTGTGCACCGTCTTCCCGCCATTTACCCACTATGATGGACAGCTCACTCAAGGGACCCCTGCGCACTTCGGCGAGATTGCATAGTAACACACACATTGTCGCTGGAACTAGTTGAAGCTCAAATGCAGTGACTCATTCATCAGCCCAAAAACAATCGTGAGCGTTGGGAGGCTGGGCAGCTGTGCCTTCTTCCCAAATCTACCGTCGAAAATCAGCTGTGATGCTGGACAGAGGCCTTTGCATCCTTGACTTTCACGGGCGCAATCCCTGTGCTGTTCCTGTGCCCACGAGCTTCTGTATCTTCATCTGCTGCTCTGATCGGTCTCTGACCTTATATACACACAAGAGGCATGTTCACTCGCATGGAAGCCCCGCCCGTTTGGCCCCGCCCACACACACGTGGTGTGCACCGTCTTCCCGCCATTTACCCACTATGATGGACAGTTCACTCAAGGGACCCCTGCGCACTTCGGCGCGATTGCATAGTAACACACACTTGGTTGCTGGAACAAGTTGAAGCTTAAATTCAGTGACTCATTCATCAGCCCAAAAACAATCGTGAGCGTCGTGGAGGCTGGGCAGGTGTGCCTTCTTCCCAAATATACCATCGAAAATCAGCTGTGATGCTGGACAGAGGCATTTGCATCCTTGACTTTCACGAGCGCAATCCCTGTGCTGTTCCTGTGACCTCGAGCTTCTGTATCTTCAGCTGCTGCTCTGATCGGTCTCTGACCTTATATACACACAAGAGGCATGTTCACTCGCATGGAAGCCCCGCCCGTTTGGCCCCGCCCACACACACGAGGTGTGCACCCTCTTCCCGCCATTTACACACTATGATGGACAGCTTACTCAAGGGACCCCTGCGCACTTCGGCGAGATTGCATAGTAACACACATTGTCGCTGGAACTAGTTGAAGCTCAAATGCAGTGACTCATTCATCAGCCCAAAAACAATCGTGAGCGTTGGGAGGCTGGGCAGCTGTGCCTTCTTCCCAAATCTACCGTCAAAAATCAGCTGTGATGCTGGACAGAGGCCTTTGCATCCTTGACTTTCAAGAGCGCAATCCCTGTGCTGTTCCTGTGACCACGAGCTTCTGTATCTTCATCTGCTGCTCTGATCGGTCTCTGACCTTATATACACACAAGAGGCATGTTCACTCGCATGGAATCCCCGCCCGTTTGGCCCCGCCCACACACACACGGTGTGCACCCTCTTCCCGCCATTTACCCACTATGATGGACAGCTCACTCAAGGGACCCCTGCGCACTTCGGCGCGAATGCATAGTAACACACACATTGTCCCTGGAACTAGTTGAAGCTCAAATGCAGTGACTCATTCATCAGCCCAAAAACAATCGTGAGCGTTGGGAGGCTGGGCAGCTGTGCCTTCTTCCCAAATCTACCTTCAAAAATCAGCTGTGATGCTGGACAGAGGCCTTTGCATCCTTGACTTTCAAGAGCGCAATCCCTGTGCTGTTCCTGTGACCACGAGCTTCTGTATCTTCAGCTGCTGCTCTGATCGGTCTCTGACCTTATACACACACAAGAGGCATGTTCACTCGCATGGAAGCCCCGCCCGTTTGGCCCCGCCCACACACACGTGGTGTGCACCGTCTTCCCGCCATTTACCCACTATGATGGACAGCTCACTCAAGGGACCCCTGCGCACTTCGGCGAGATTGCATAGTAACACACACATTGTCGCTGGAACTAGTTGAAGCTCAAATGCAGTGACTCATTCATCAGCCCAAAAACAATCGTGAGCGTTGGGAGGCTGGGCAGCTGTGCCTTCTTCCCAAATCTACCGTCGAAAATCAGCTGTGATGCTGGACAGAGGCCTTTGCATCCTTGACTTTCACGAGCGCAATCCCTGTGCTGTTCCTGTGCCCACGAGCTTCTGTATCTTCATCTGCTGCTCTGATCGGTCTCTGACCTTATATACACACAAGAGGCATGTTCACTCGCATGGAAGCCCCGCCCGTTTGGCCCCGCCCACACACACGTGGTGTGCACCGTCTTCCCGCCATTTACCCACTATGATGGACAGTTCACTCAAGGGACCCCTGCGCACTTCGGCGCGATTGCATAGTAACACACACTTGGTTGCTGGAACAAGTTGAAGCTTAAATTCAGTGACTCATTCATCAGCCCAAAAACAATCGTGAGCGTCGTGGAGGCTGGGCAGGTGTGCCTTCTTCCCAAATATACCATCGAAAATCAGCTGTGATGCTGGACAGAGGCATTTGCATCCTTGACTTTCACGAGCGCAATCCCTGTGCTGTTCCTGTGACCTCGAGCTTCTGTATCTTCAGCTGCTGCTCTGATCGGTCTCTGACCTTATATACACACAAGAGGCATGTTCACTCGCATGGAAGCCCCGCCCGTTTGGCCCCGCCCACACACACGAGGTGTGCACCCTCTTCCCGCCATTTACACACTATGATGGACAGCTTACTCAAGGGACCCCTGCGCACTTCGGCGAGATTGCATAGTAACACACATTGTCGCTGGAACTAGTTGAAGCTCAAATGCAGTGACTCATTCATCAGCCCAAAAACAATCGTGAGCGTTGGGAGGCTGGGCAGCTGTGCCTTCTTCCCAAATCTACCTTCAAAAATCAGCTGTGATGCTGGACAGAGGCCTTTGCATCCTTGACTTTCAAGAGCGCAATCCCTGTGCTGTTCCTGTGACCACGAGCTTCTGTATCTTCAGCTGCTGCTCTGATCGGTCTCTGACCTTATACACACACAAGAGGCATGTTCACTCGCATGGAAGCCCCGCCCGTTTGGCCCCGCCCACACACACGTGGTGTGCACCGTCTTCCCGCCATTTACCCACTATGATGGACAGCTCACTCAAGGGACCCCTGCGCACTTCGGCGAGATTGCATAGTAACACACACATTGTCGCTGGAACTAGTTGAAGCTCAAATGCAGTGACTCATTCATCAGCCCAAAAACAATCGTGAGCGTTGGGAGGCTGGGCAGCTGTGCCTTCTTCCCAAATCTACCGTCGAAAATCAGCTGTGATGCTGGACAGAGGCCTTTGCATCCTTGACTTTCACGAGCGCAATCCCTGTGCTGTTCCTGTGCCCACGAGCTTCTGTATCTTCATCTGCTGCTCTGATCGGTCTCTGACCTTATATACACACAAGAGGCATGTTCACTCGCATGGAAGCCCCGCCCGTTTGGCCCCGCCCACACACACGTGGTGTGCACCGTCTTCCCGCCATTTACCCACTATGATGGACAGTTCACTCAAGGGACCCCTGCGCACTTCGGCGCGATTGCATAGTAACACACACTTGGTTGCTGGAACAAGTTGAAGCTTAAATTCAGTGACTCATTCATCAGCCCAAAAACAATCGTGAGCGTCGTGGAGGCTGGGCAGGTGTGCCTTCTTCCCAAATATACCATCGAAAATCAGCTGTGATGCTGGACAGAGGCATTTGCATCCTTGACTTTCACGAGCGCAATCCCTGTGCTGTTCCTGTGACCTCGAGCTTCTGTATCTTCAGCTGCTGCTCTGATCGGTCTCTGACCTTATATACACACAAGAGGCATGTTCACTCGCATGGAAGCCCCGCCCGTTTGGCCCCGCCCACACACACGAGGTGTGCACCCTCTTCCCGCCATTTACACACTATGATGGACAGCTTACTCAAGGGACCCCTGCGCACTTCGGCGAGATTGCATAGTAACACACATTGTCGCTGGAACTAGTTGAAGCTCAAATGCAGTGACTCATTCATCAGCCCAAAAACAATCGTGAGCGTTGGGAGGCTGGGCAGCTGTGCCTTCTTCCCAAATCTACCGTCGAAAATCAGCTGTGATGCTGGACAGAGGGCTTTGCATCCTTGACTTTCACGAGCGCAATCCCTGTGCTGTTCCTGTGCCCACGAGCTTCTGTATCTTCATCTGCTGCTCTGATCGGTCTCTGACCTTATATACACACAAGAGGCATGTTCACTCGCATGGAAGCCCCGCCCGTTTGGCCCCGCCCACACACACGTGGTGTGCACCGTCTTCCCGCCATTTACCCACTATGATGGACAGTTCACTCAAGGGACCCCTGCGCACTTCGGCGCGATTGCATAGTAACACACACTTGGTTGCTGGAACTAGTTGAAGCTCAAATGCAGTGACTCATTCATCAGCCCAAAAACAATTGTGAGCGTCGTGGAGGCTGGGCAGGTGTGCCTTCTTCCCAAATCTACCGTCGAAAATCAGCTGTGATGCTGGACAGAGGCCTTTGCATCCTTGACTTTCACAAGCGCAATCCCTGTGCTGTTCCTGTGCCCACGAGCTTCTGTATCTTCATCTGCTGCTCTGATCGGTCTCTGACCTTATATACACACAAGAGGCATGTTCACTCGCATGGAAGCCCCGCCCGTTTGGCCCCGCCCACACACACACGGTGTGCACCCTCTTCCCGCCATTTACCCACTATGATGGACAGCTCACTCAAGGGACCCCTGCGCACTTGGGCGCGAATGCATAGTAACACACACATGGTCGCTGTAGACAACTCTCTGGCACTTTAGGCAGCTGTAGTGTAGTAAAAGCACTATACATTTACCCAACGAGGTAGCACTTACTGATTATCCAGTAGAAAGTACTCCAGTTGAGTAGAGGTATGGCACAAAACGGTGGCGTCTTCTTGAATAAATATGAAGGGCAGGGTCCATTCTGGCACGATGGTCCTGGCACAAAAATTAAACCTCAACAGGAAGCACTTACAGATATCATTACAGCATGTGCCCTAGTTGAAGCTTAAATTCAGTGACTCATTCATCAGCCCAAAAACAATCGTGAGCGTCGTGGAGGCTGGGCAGGTGTGCCTTCTTCCCAAATCTACCGTCGAAAATCAGCTGTGATGCTGGACAGAGGCCTTTGCATCCTTGACTTTCACAAGCGCAATCCCTGTGCTGTTCCTGTGCCCACGAGCTTCTGTATCTTCATCTGCTGCTCTGATCGGTCTCTGACCTTATATACACACAAGAGGCATGTTCACTCGCATGGAAGCCCCGCCTGTTTGGCCCCGCCCACACACACGTGGTGTGCACCGTCTTCCCGCCATTTACCCACTATGATGGACAGTTCACTCAAGGGACCCCTGCGCACTTCGGCGCGATTGCATAGTAACACACACTTGGTTGCTGGAACAAGTTGAAGCTTAAATTCAGTGACTCATTCATCAGCCCAAAAACAATCGTGAGCGTCGTGGAGGCTGGGCAGGTGTGCCTTCTTCCCAAATATACCATCGAAAATCAGCTGTGATGCTGGACAGAGGCATTTGCATCCTTGACTTTCACGAGCGCAATCCCTGTGCTGTTCCTGTGACCTCGAGCTTCTGTATCTTCAGCTGCTGCTCTGATCGGTCTCTGACCTTATATACACACAAGAGGCATGTTCACTCGCATGGAAGCCCCGCCCGTTTGGCCCCGCCCACACACACGAGGTGTGCACCCTCTTCCCGCCATTTACACACTATGATGGACAGCTTACTCAAGGGACCCCTGCGCACTTCGGCGAGATTGCATAGTAACACACATTGTCGCTGGAACTAGTTGAAGCTCAAATGCAGTGACTCATTCATCAGCCCAAAAACAATCGTGAGCGTTGGGAGGCTGGGCAGCTGTGCCTTCTTCCCAAATCTACCGTCGAAAATCAGCTGTGATGCTGGACAGAGGCCTTTGCATCCTTGACTTTCACGAGCGCAATCCCTGTGCTGTTCCTGTGCCCACGAGCTTCTGTATCTTCATCTGCTGCTCTGATCGGTCTCTGACCTTATATACACACATGGTCGCTGTAGACAACTCTCTGGCACTTTAGGCAGCTGTAGTGTAGTAAAAGCACTATACATTTACCCAACGAGGTAGCACTTACTGATTATCCAGTAGAAAGTACTCCAGTTGAGTAGAGGTATGGCACAAAACGGTGGCGTCTTCTTGAATAAATATGAAGGGCAGGGTCCATTCTGGCACGATGGTCCTGGCACAAAAATTAAACCTCAACAGGAAGCACTTACAGATATCATTACAGCATGTGCCCTAGTTGAAGCTCAAATGCAGTGACTCATTCATCAGCCCAAAAACAATCGTGAGCGTTGGGAGGCTGGGCAGCTGTGCCTTCTTCCCAAATCTACCGTCAAAAATCATGCTGGACAGAGGCCTTTGCATCCTTGACTTTCAAGAGCGCAATCCCTGTGCTGTTCCTGTGACCTCGAGCTTCTGTATCTTCAGCTGCTGCTCTGATCGGTCTCTGACCTTATATACACACAAGAGGCATGTTCACTCGCATGGAATCCCCGCCCGTTTGGCCCCGCCCACACACACGCGGTGTGCACCGTCTTCCCGCCATTTACCCACTATGATGGACAGCTCACTCAAGGGACCCCTGCGCACTTCGGCGAGATTGCATAGTAACACACACATTGTCGCTGGAACTAGTTGAAGCTCAAATGCAGTGACTCATTCATCAGCCCAAAAACAATTGTGAGCGTCGTGGAGGCTGGGCAGGTGTGCCTTCTTCCCAAATCTACCGTCGAAAATCAGCTGTGATGCTGGACAGAGGCCTTTGCATCCTTGACTTTCAAGAGCGCAATCCCTGTGCTGTTCCTGTGACCACGAGCTTCTGTATCTTCATCTGCTGCTCTGATCGGTCTCTGA
The DNA here is from genome assembly GCF_964261635.1 of Lissotriton helveticus. Taxonomy (NCBI): domain Eukaryota; kingdom Metazoa; phylum Chordata; class Amphibia; order Caudata; family Salamandridae; genus Lissotriton; species Lissotriton helveticus. The sequence continues at coordinate 114,893,200 of NC_136069.1, forward strand.
CCTTATATACACACAAGAGGCATGTTCACTCGCATGGAATCCCCGCCCGTTTGGCCCCGCCCACACACACACGGTGTGCACCCTCTTCCCGCCATTTACCCACTATGATGGACAGCTCACTCAAGGGACCCCTGCGCACTTCGGCGCGAATGCATAGTAACACACACATTGTCCCTGGAACTAGTTGAAGCTCAAATGCAGTGACTCATTCATCAGCCCAAAAACAATCGTGAGCGTTGGGAGGCTGGGCAGCTGTGCCTTCTTCCCAAATCTACCTTCAAAAATCAGCTGTGATGCTGGACAGAGGCCTTTGCATCCTTGACTTTCAAGAGCGCAATCCCTGTGCTGTTCCTGTGACCACGAGCTTCTGTATCTTCAGCTGCTGCTCTGATCGGTCTCTGACCTTATACACACACAAGAGGCATGTTCACTCGCATGGAAGCCCCGCCCGTTTGGCCCCGCCCACACACACGTGGTGTGCACCGTCTTCCCGCCATTTACCCACTATGATGGACAGCTCACTCAAGGGACCCCTGCGCACTTCGGCGAGATTGCATAGTAACACACACATTGTCGCTGGAACTAGTTGAAGCTCAAATGCAGTGACTCATTCATCAGCCCAAAAACAATCGTGAGCGTTGGGAGGCTGGGCAGCTGTGCCTTCTTCCCAAATCTACCGTCGAAAATCAGCTGTGATGCTGGACAGAGGCCTTTGCATCCTTGACTTTCACGAGCGCAATCCCTGTGCTGTTCCTGTGCCCACGAGCTTCTGTATCTTCATCTGCTGCTCTGATCGGTCTCTGACCTTATATACACACAAGAGGCATGTTCACTCGCATGGAAGCCCCGCCCGTTTGGCCCCGCCCACACACACGTGGTGTGCACCGTCTTCCCGCCATTTACCCACTATGATGGACAGTTCACTCAAGGGACCCCTGCGCACTTCGGCGCGATTGCATAGTAACACACACTTGGTTGCTGGAACAAGTTGAAGCTTAAATTCAGTGACTCATTCATCAGCCCAAAAACAATCGTGAGCGTCGTGGAGGCTGGGCAGGTGTGCCTTCTTCCCAAATATACCATCGAAAATCAGCTGTGATGCTGGACAGAGGCATTTGCATCCTTGACTTTCACGAGCGCAATCCCTGTGCTGTTCCTGTGACCTCGAGCTTCTGTATCTTCAGCTGCTGCTCTGATCGGTCTCTGACCTTATATACACACAAGAGGCATGTTCACTCGCATGGAAGCCCCGCCCGTTTGGCCCCGCCCACACACACGAGGTGTGCACCCTCTTCCCGCCATTTACACACTATGATGGACAGCTTACTCAAGGGACCCCTGCGCACTTCGGCGAGATTGCATAGTAACACACATTGTCGCTGGAACTAGTTGAAGCTCAAATGCAGTGACTCATTCATCAGCCCAAAAACAATCGTGAGCGTTGGGAGGCTGGGCAGCTGTGCCTTCTTCCCAAATCTACCGTCGAAAATCAGCTGTGATGCTGGACAGAGGGCTTTGCATCCTTGACTTTCACGAGCGCAATCCCTGTGCTGTTCCTGTGCCCACGAGCTTCTGTATCTTCATCTGCTGCTCTGATCGGTCTCTGACCTTATATACACACAAGAGGCATGTTCACTCGCATGGAAGCCCCGCCCGTTTGGCCCCGCCCACACACACGTGGTGTGCACCGTCTTCCCGCCATTTACCCACTATGATGGACAGTTCACTCAAGGGACCCCTGCGCACTTCGGCGCGATTGCATAGTAACACACACTTGGTTGCTGGAACTAGTTGAAGCTCAAATGCAGTGACTCATTCATCAGCCCAAAAACAATTGTGAGCGTCGTGGAGGCTGGGCAGGTGTGCCTTCTTCCCAAATCTACCGTCGAAAATCAGCTGTGATGCTGGACAGAGGCCTTTGCATCCTTGACTTTCACAAGCGCAATCCCTGTGCTGTTCCTGTGCCCACGAGCTTCTGTATCTTCATCTGCTGCTCTGATCGGTCTCTGACCTTATATACACACAAGAGGCATGTTCACTCGCATGGAAGCCCCGCCCGTTTGGCCCCGCCCACACACACACGGTGTGCACCCTCTTCCCGCCATTTACCCACTATGATGGACAGCTCACTCAAGGGACCCCTGCGCACTTGGGCGCGAATGCATAGTAACACACACATGGTCGCTGTAGACAACTCTCTGGCACTTTAGGCAGCTGTAGTGTAGTAAAAGCACTATACATTTACCCAACGAGGTAGCACTTACTGATTATCCAGTAGAAAGTACTCCAGTTGAGTAGAGGTATGGCACAAAACGGTGGCGTCTTCTTGAATAAATATGAAGGGCAGGGTCCATTCTGGCACGATGGTCCTGGCACAAAAATTAAACCTCAACAGGAAGCACTTACAGATATCATTACAGCATGTGCCCTAGTTGAAGCTTAAATTCAGTGACTCATTCATCAGCCCAAAAACAATCGTGAGCGTCGTGGAGGCTGGGCAGGTGTGCCTTCTTCCCAAATATACCATCGAAAATCAGCTGTGATGCTGGACAGAGGCATTTGCATCCTTGACTTTCACGAGCGCAATCCCTGTGCTGTTCCTGTGACCTCGAGCTTCTGTATCTTCAGCTGCTGCTCTGATCGGTCTCTGACCTTATATACACACAAGAGGCATGTTCACTCGCATGGAAGCCCCGCCCGTTTGGCCCCGCCCACACACACGAGGTGTGCACCCTCTTCCCGCCATTTACACACTATGATGGACAGCTTACTCAAGGGACCCCTGCGCACTTCGGCGAGATTGCATAGTAACACACATTGTCGCTGGAACTAGTTGAAGCTCAAATGCAGTGACTCATTCATCAGCCCAAAAACAATCGTGAGCGTTGGGAGGCTGGGCAGCTGTGCCTTCTTCCCAAATCTACCGTCGAAAATCAGCTGTGATGCTGGACAGAGGGCTTTGCATCCTTGACTTTCACGAGCGCAATCCCTGTGCTGTTCCTGTGCCCACGAGCTTCTGTATCTTCATCTGCTGCTCTGATCGGTCTCTGACCTTATATACACACAAGAGGCATGTTCACTCGCATGGAAGCCCCGCCCGTTTGGCCCCGCCCACACACACGTGGTGTGCACCGTCTTCCCGCCATTTACCCACTATGATGGACAGTTCACTCAAGGGACCCCTGCGCACTTCGGCGCGATTGCATAGTAACACACACTTGGTTGCTGGAACTAGTTGAAGCTCAAATGCAGTGACTCATTCATCAGCCCAAAAACAATTGTGAGCGTCGTGGAGGCTGGGCAGGTGTGCCTTCTTCCCAAATCTACCGTCGAAAATCAGCTGTGATGCTGGACAGAGGCCTTTGCATCCTTGACTTTCACAAGCGCAATCCCTGTGCTGTTCCTGTGCCCACGAGCTTCTGTATCTTCATCTGCTGCTCTGATCGGTCTCTGACCTTATATACACACAAGAGGCATGTTCACTCGCATGGAAGCCCCGCCCGTTTGGCCCCGCCCACACACACACGGTGTGCACCCTCTTCCCGCCATTTACCCACTATGATGGACAGCTCACTCAAGGGACCCCTGCGCACTTGGGCGCGAATGCATAGTAACACACACATGGTCGCTGTAGACAACTCTCTGGCACTTTAGGCAGCTGTAGTGTAGTAAAAGCACTATACATTTACCCAACGAGGTAGCACTTACTGATTATCCAGTAGAAAGTACTCCAGTTGAGTAGAGGTATGGCACAAAACGGTGGCGTCTTCTTGAATAAATATGAAGGGCAGGGTCCATTCTGGCACGATGGTCCTGGCACAAAAATTAAACCTCAACAGGAAGCACTTACAGATATCATTACAGCATGTGCCCTAGTTGAAGCTTAAATTCAGTGACTCATTCATCAGCCCAAAAACAATCGTGAGCGTTGGGAGGCTGGGCAGCTGTGCCTTCTTCCCAAATCTACCTTCAAAAATCAGCTGTGATGCTGGACAGAGGCCTTTGCATCCTTGACTTTCAAGAGCGCAATCCCTGTGCTGTTCCTGTGACCACGAGCTTCTGTATCTTCAGCTGCTGCTCTGATCGGTCTCTGACCTTATACACACACAAGAGGCATGTTCACTCGCATGGAAGCCCCGCCCGTTTGGCCCCGCCCACACACACGTGGTGTGCACCGTCTTCCCGCCATTTACCCACTATGATGGACAGCTCACTCAAGGGACCCCTGCGCACTTCGGCGAGATTGCATAGTAACACACACATTGTCGCTGGAACTAGTTGAAGCTCAAATGCAGTGACTCATTCATCAGCCCAAAAACAATCGTGAGCGTTGGGAGGCTGGGCAGCTGTGCCTTCTTCCCAAATCTACCGTCGAAAATCAGCTGTGATGCTGGACAGAGGCCTTTGCATCCTTGACTTTCACGAGCGCAATCCCTGTGCTGTTCCTGTGCCCACGAGCTTCTGTATCTTCATCTGCTGCTCTGATCGGTCTCTGACCTTATATACACACAAGAGGCATGTTCACTCGCATGGAAGCCCCGCCCGTTTGGCCCCGCCCACACACACGTGGTGTGCACCGTCTTCCCGCCATTTACCCACTATGATGGACAGTTCACTCAAGGGACCCCTGCGCACTTCGGCGCGATTGCATAGTAACACACACTTGGTTGCTGGAACAAGTTGAAGCTTAAATTCAGTGACTCATTCATCAGCCCAAAAACAATCGTGAGCGTCGTGGAGGCTGGGCAGGTGTGCCTTCTTCCCAAATATACCATCGAAAATCAGCTGTGATGCTGGACAGAGGCATTTGCATCCTTGACTTTCACGAGCGCAATCCCTGTGCTGTTCCTGTGACCTCGAGCTTCTGTATCTTCAGCTGCTGCTCTGATCGGTCTCTGACCTTATATACACACAAGAGGCATGTTCACTCGCATGGAAGCCCCGCCCGTTTGGCCCCGCCCACACACACGAGGTGTGCACCCTCTTCCCGCCATTTACACACTATGATGGACAGCTTACTCAAGGGACCCCTGCGCACTTCGGCGAGATTGCATAGTAACACACATTGTCGCTGGAACTAGTTGAAGCTCAAATGCAGTGACTCATTCATCAGCCCAAAAACAATCGTGAGCGTTGGGAGGCTGGGCAGCTGTGCCTTCTTCCCAAATCTACCGTCGAAAATCAGCTGTGATGCTGGACAGAGGGCTTTGCATCCTTGACTTTCACGAGCGCAATCCCTGTGCTGTTCCTGTGCCCACGAGCTTCTGTATCTTCATCTGCTGCTCTGATCGGTCTCTGACCTTATATACACACAAGAGGCATGTTCACTCGCATGGAAGCCCCGCCCGTTTGGCCCCGCCCACACACACGTGGTGTGCACCGTCTTCCCGCCATTTACCCACTATGATGGACAGTTCACTCAAGGGACCCCTGCGCACTTCGGCGCGATTGCATAGTAACACACACTTGGTTGCTGGAACTAGTTGAAGCTCAAATGCAGTGACTCATTCATCAGCCCAAAAACAATTGTGAGCGTCGTGGAGGCTGGGCAGGTGTGCCTTCTTCCCAAATCTACCGTCGAAAATCAGCTGTGATGCTGGACAGAGGCCTTTGCATCCTTGACTTTCACAAGCGCAATCCCTGTGCTGTTCCTGTGCCCACGAGCTTCTGTATCTTCATCTGCTGCTCTGATCGGTCTCTGACCTTATATACACACAAGAGGCATGTTCACTCGCATGGAAGCCCCGCCCGTTTGGCCCCGCCCACACACACACGGTGTGCACCCTCTTCCCGCCATTTACCCACTATGATGGACAGCTCACTCAAGGGACCCCTGCGCACTTGGGCGCGAATGCATAGTAACACACACATGGTCGCTGTAGACAACTCTCTGGCACTTTAGGCAGCTGTAGTGTAGTAAAAGCACTATACATTTACCCAACGAGGTAGCACTTACTGATTATCCAGTAGAAAGTACTCCAGTTGAGTAGAGGTATGGCACAAAACGGTGGCGTCTTCTTGAATAAATATGAAGGGCAGGGTCCATTCTGGCACGATGGTCCTGGCACAAAAATTAAACCTCAACAGGAAGCACTTACAGATATCATTACAGCATGTGCCCTAGTTGAAGCTTAAATTCAGTGACTCATTCATCAGCCCAAAAACAATCGTGAGCGTCGTGGAGGCTGGGCAGGTGTGCCTTCTTCCCAAATATACCATCGAAAATCAGCTGTGATGCTGGACAGAGGCATTTGCATCCTTGACTTTCACGAGCGCAATCCCTGTGCTGTTCCTGTGACCTCGAGCTTCTGTATCTTCAGCTGCTGCTCTGATCGGTCTCTGACCTTATATACACACAAGAGGCATGTTCACTCGCATGGAAGCCCCGCCCGTTTGGCCCCGCCCACACACACGAGGTGTGCACCCTCTTCCCGCCATTTACACACTATGATGGACAGCTTACTCAAGGGACCCCTGCGCACTTCGGCGAGATTGCATAGTAACACACATTGTCGCTGGAACTAGTTGAAGCTCAAATGCAGTGACTCATTCATCAGCCCAAAAACAATCGTGAGCGTTGGGAGGCTGGGCAGCTGTGCCTTCTTCCCAAATCTACCGTCGAAAATCAGCTGTGATGCTGGACAGAGGGCTTTGCATCCTTGACTTTCACGAGCGCAATCCCTGTGCTGTTCCTGTGCCCACGAGCTTCTGTATCTTCATCTGCTGCTCTGATCGGTCTCTGACCTTATATACACACAAGAGGCATGTTCACTCGCATGGAAGCCCCGCCCGTTTGGCCCCGCCCACACACACGTGGTGTGCACCGTCTTCCCGCCATTTACCCACTATGATGGACAGTTCACTCAAGGGACCCCTGCGCACTTCGGCGCGATTGCATAGTAACACACACTTGGTTGCTGGAACTAGTTGAAGCTCAAATGCAGTGACTCATTCATCAGCCCAAAAACAATTGTGAGCGTCGTGGAGGCTGGGCAGGTGTGCCTTCTTCCCAAATCTACCGTCGAAAATCAGCTGTGATGCTGGACAGAGGCCTTTGCATCCTTGACTTTCACAAGCGCAATCCCTGTGCTGTTCCTGTGCCCACGAGCTTCTGTATCTTCATCTGCTGCTCTGATCGGTCTCTGACCTTATATACACACAAGAGGCATGTTCACTCGCATGGAAGCCCCGCCCGTTTGGCCCCGCCCACACACACACGGTGTGCACCCTCTTCCCGCCATTTACCCACTATGATGGACAGCTCACTCAAGGGACCCCTGCGCACTTGGGCGCGAATGCATAGTAACACACACATGGTCGCTGTAGACAACTCTCTGGCACTTTAGGCAGCTGTAGTGTAGTAAAAGCACTATACATTTACCCAACGAGGTAGCACTTACTGATTATCCAGTAGAAAGTACTCCAGTTGAGTAGAGGTATGGCACAAAACGGTGGCGTCTTCTTGAATAAATATGAAGGGCAGGGTCCATTCTGGCACGATGGTCCTGGCACAAAAATTAAACCTCAACAGGAAGCACTTACAGATATCATTACAGCATGTGCCCTAGTTGAAGCTTAAATTCAGTGACTCATTCATCAGCCCAAAAACAATCGTGAGCGTCGTGGAGGCTGGGCAGGTGTGCCTTCTTCCCAAATCTACCGTCGAAAATCAGCTGTGATGCTGGACAGAGGCCTTTGCATCCTTGACTTTCACAAGCGCAATCCCTGTGCTGTTCCTGTGCCCACGAGCTTCTGTATCTTCATCTGCTGCTCTGATCGGTCTCTGACCTTATATACACACAAGAGGCATGTTCACTCGCATGGCAGCCCCGCCCGTTTGGCCCCGCCCACACACACGCGGTGTGCACCGTCTTCCCGCCATTTACCCACTATGATGGACAGCTCACTCAAGGGACCCCTGCGCACTTCGGCGAGATTGCATAGTAACACACACATTGTCGCTGGAACTAGTTGAAGCTCAAATGCAGTGACTCATTCATCAGCCCAAAAACAATCGTGAGCGTTGGGAGGCTGGGCAGCTGTGCCTTCTTCCCAAATCTACCGTCGAAAATCAGCTGTGATGCTGGACAGAGGGCTTTGCATCCTTGACTTTCACGAGCGCAATCCCTGTGCTGTTCCTGTGCCCACGAGCTTCTGTATCTTCATCTGCTGCTCTGATCGGTCTCTGACCTTATATACACACAAGAGGCATGTTCACTCGCATGGAAGCCCCGCCCGTTTGGCCCCGCCCACACACACGTGGTGTGCACCGTCTTCCCGCCATTTACCCACTATGATGGACAGTTCACTCAAGGGACCCCTGCGCACTTCGGCGCGATTGCATAGTAACACACACTTGGTTGCTGGAACTAGTTGAAGCTCAAATGCAGTGACTCATTCATCAGCCCAAAAACAATTGTGAGCGTCGTGGAGGCTGGGCAGGTGTGCCTTCTTCCCAAATCTACCGTCGAAAATCAGCTGTGATGCTGGACAGAGGCCTTTGCATCCTTGACTTTCACAAGCGCAATCCCTGTGCTGTTCCTGTGCCCACGAGCTTCTGTATCTTCATCTGCTGCTCTGATCGGTCTCTGACCTTATATACACACAAGAGGCATGTTCACTCGCATGGAAGCCCCGCCCGTTTGGCCCCGCCCACACACACACGGTGTGCACCCTCTTCCCGCCATTTACCCACTATGATGGACAGCTCACTCAAGGGACCCCTGCGCACTTCGGCGAGATTGCATAGTAACACACACATTGTCGCTGGAACTAGTTGAAGCTCAAATGCAGTGACTCATTCATCAGCCCAAAAACAATTGTGAGCGTCGTGGAGGCTGGGCAGGTGTGCCTTCTTCCCAAATCTACCGTCGAAAATCAGCTGTGATGCTGGACAGAGGCCTTTGCATCCTTGACTTTCAAGAGCGCAATCCCTGTGCTGTTCCTGTGACCTCGAGCTTCTGTATCTTCAGCTGCTGCTCTGATCGGTCTCTGACCTTATATACACACAAGAGGCATGTTCACTCGCATGGAAGCCCCGCCCACACACACACACGGTGTGCACCCTCTTCCCGCCATTTACCCACTATGATGGACAGCTCACTCAAGGGACCCCTGCGCACTTGGGCGCGAATGCATAGTAACACACACATGGTCGCTGTAGACAACTCTCTGGCACTTTAGGCAGCTGTAGTGTAGTAAAAGCACTATACATTTACCCAACGAGGTAGCACTTACTGATTATCCAGTAGAAAGTACTCCAGTTGAGTAGAGGTATGGCACAAAACGGTGGCGTCTTCTTGAATAAATATGAAGGGCAGGGTCCATTCTGGCACGATGGTCCTGGCACAAAAATTAAACCTCAACAGGAAGCACTTACAGATATCATTACAGCATGTGCCCTAGTTGAAGCTTAAATTCAGTGACTCATTCATCAGCCCAAAAACAATCGTGAGCGTTGGGAGGCTGGGCAGCTGTGCCTTCTTCCCAAATCTACCGTCAAAAATCAGCTGTGATGCTGGACAGAGGCCTTTGCATCCTTGACTTTCAAGAGCGCAATCCCTGTGCTGTTCCTGTGCCCACGAGCTTCTGTATCTTCATCTGCTGCTCTGATCGGTCTCTGACCTTATATACACACAAGAGGCATGTTCACTCGCATGGAAGCCCCGCCCGTTTGGCCCCGCCCACACACACGCGGTGTGCACCGTCTTCCCGCCATTTACCCACTATGATGGACAGCTCACTCAAGGGACCCCTGCGCACTTCGGCGAGATTGCATAGTAACACACACATTGTCGCTGGAACTAGTTGAAGCTCAAATGCAGTGACTCATTCATCAGCCCAAAAACAATCGTGAGCGTGGGGAGGCTGGGCAGCTGTGCCTTCTTCCCAAATATACCATCGAAAATAAGCTGTGATGCTGGACAGAGGCATTTGCATCCTTGACTTTCACAAGCGCAATCCCTGTGCTATTCCTGTGACCTCGAGCTTCTGTATCTTCAGCTGCTGCTCTGATCGGTCTCTGACCTTATATACACACAAGAGGCATGTTCACTCGCATGGAAGCCCCGCCCCTTTGGCCCCGCCCACACACACGAGGTGTGCACCCTCTTCCCGCCATTTACCCACTATGATGGACAGTTCACTCAAGGGACCCCTGCGCCCTTCGGCGCGAATGCATAGTAACACACACATTGTCGCTGGAACAAGTTGAAGCTTAAATTCAGTGACTCATTCATCAGCCCAAAAACAATCGTGAGCGTCGTGGAGGCTGGGCAGGTGTGCCTTCTTCCCAAATATACCATCGAAAATCAGCTGTGATGCTGGACAGAGGCATTTGCATCCTTGACTTTCACGAGCGCAATCCCTGTGCTGTTCCTGTGACCTCGAGCTTCTGTATCTTCAGCAGCGGCTCTGATCGGTCTCTGACCTTATATACACACAAGAGGCATGTTCACTCGCATGGAAGCCCCGCCCGTTTGGCCCCGCCCACACACACGAGGTGTGCACCCTCTTCCCGCCATTTACACACTATGATGGACAGCTTACTCAAGGGACCCCTGCGCACTTCGGCGAGATTGCATAGTAACACACATTGTCGCTGGAACTAGTTGAAGCTCAAATGCAGTGACTCATTCATCAGCCCAAAAACAATCGTGAGCGTTGGGAGGCTGGGCAGCTGTGCCTTCTTCCCAAATCTACCGTCAAAAATCAGCTGTGATGCTGGACAGAGGCCTTTGCATCCTTGACTTTCAAGAGCGCAATCCCTGTGCTGTTCCTGTGACCACGAGCTTCTGTATCTTCATCTGCTGCTCTGATCGGTCTCTGACCTTATATACACACAAGAGGCATGTTCACTCGCATGGAAGCCCCGCCCGTTTGGCCCCGCCCACACACACGCGGTGTGCACCGTCTTCCCGCCATTTACCCACTATGATGGACAGCTCACTCAAGGGACCCCTGCGCACTTCGGCGAGATTGCATAGTAACACACACATTGTCGCTGGAACTAGTTGAAGCTCAAATGCAGTGACTCATTCATCAGCCCAAAAACAATCGTGAGCGTTGGGAGGCTGGGCAGCTGTGCCTTCTTCCCAAATCTACCGTCGAAAATCAGCTGTGATGCTGGACAGAGGCCTTTGCATCCTTGACTTTCAAGAGCGCAATCCCTGTGCTGTTCCTGTGACCTCGAGCTTCTGTATCTTCAGCTGCTGCTCTGATCGGTCTCTGACCTTATATACACACAAGAGGCATGTTCACTCGCATGGAATCCCCGCCCGTTTGGCCCCGCCCACACACACACGGTGTGCACCCTCTTCCCGCCATTTACCCACTATGATGGACAGCTCACTCAAGGGACCCCTGCGCACTTCGGCGCGAATGCATAGTAACACACACATTGTCCCTGGAACTAGTTGAAGCTCAAATGCAGTGACTCATTCATCAGCCCAAAAACAATCGTGAGCGTTGGGAGGCTGGGCAGCTGTGCCTTCTTCCCAAATCTACCGTCAAAAATCAGCTGTGATGCTGGACAGAGGCCTTTGCATCCTTGACTTTCAAGAGCGCAATCCCTGTGCTGTTCCTGTGCCCACGAGCTTCTGTATCTTCATCTGCTGCTCTGATCGGTCTCTGACCTTATATACACACAAGAGGCATGTTCACTCGCATGGCAGCCCCGCCCGTTTGGCCCCGCCCACACACACGCGGTGTGCACCGTCTTCCCGCCATTTACCCACTATGATGGACAGCTCACTCAAGGGACCCCTGCGCACTTCGGCGAGATTGCATAGTAACACACACATTGTCACTGGAACTAGTTGAAGCTCAAATGCAGTGACTCATTCATCAGCCCAAAAACAATCGTGAGCGTTGGGAGGCTGGGCAGCTGTGCCTTCTTCCCAAATCTACCGTCGAAAATCAGCTGTGATGCTGGACAGAGGGCTTTGCATCCTTGACTTTCACGAGCGCAATCCCTGTGCTGTTCCTGTGCCCACAAGCTTCTGTATCTTCATCTGCTGCTCTGATCGGTCTCTGACCTTATATACACACAAGAGGCATGTTCACTCGCATGGAAGCCCCGCCCGTTTGGCCCCGCCCACACACACGTGGTGTGCACCGTCTTCCCGCCATTTACCCACTATGATGGACAGTTCACTCAAGGGACCCCTGCGCACTTCGGCGCGATTGCATAGTAACACACACTTGGTTGCTGGAACTAGTTGAAGCTCAAATGCAGTGACTCATTCATCAGCCCAAAAACAATTGTGAGCGTCGTGGAGGCTGGGCAGGTGTGCCTTCTTCCCAAATCTACCATCGAAAATCAGCTGTGATGCTGGACAGAGGCCTTTCCATCCTTGACTTTCAAGAGCGCAATCCCTGTGCTGTTCCTGTGACCTCGAGCTTCTGTATCTTCAGCTGCTGCTCTGATCGGTCTCTGACCATATATACACACAAGAGGCATGTTCACTCGCATGGAAGCCCCGCCCGTTTGGCCCCGCCCACACACACACGGTGTGCACCCTCTTCCCGCCATTTACCCACTATGATGGACAGCTCACTCAAGGGACCCCTGCGCACTTGGGCGCGAATGCATAGTAACACACACATGGTCGCTGTAGACAACTCTCTGGCACTTTAGGCAGCTGTAGTGTAGTAAAAGCACTATACATTTACCCAACGAGGTAGCACTTACTGATTATCCAGTAGAAAGTACTCCAGTTGAGTAGAGGTATGGCACAAAACGGTGGCGTCTTCTTGAATAAATATGAAGGGCAGGGTCCATTCTGGCACGATGGTCCTGGCACAAAAATTAAACCTCAACAGGAAGCACTTACAGATATCATTACAGCATGTGCCCTAGTTGAAGCTTAAATTCAGTGACTCATTCATCAGCCCAAAAACAATCGTGAGCGTCGTGGAGGCTGGGCAGGTGTGCCTTCTTCCCAAATCTACCGTCGAAAATCAGCTGTGATGCTGGACAGAGGCCTTTGCATCCTTGACTTTCACAAGCGCAATCCCTGTGCTGTTCCTGTGCCCACGAGCTTCTGTATCTTCAGCTGCTGCTCTGATCGGTCTCTGACCTTATATACACACAAGAGGCATGTTCACTCGCATGGAAGCCCCGCCTGTTTGGCCCCGCCCACACACACGTGGTGTGCACCGTCTTCCCGCCATTTACCCACTATGATGGACAGTTCACTCAAGGGACCCCTGCGCACTTCGGCGCGATTGCATAGTAACACACACTTGGTTGCTGGAACAAGTTGAAGCTTAAATTCAGTGACTCATTCATCAGCCCAAAAACAATCGTGAGCGTCGTGGAGGCTGGGCAGGTGTGCCTTCTTCCCAAATATACCATCGAAAATCAGCTGTGATGCTGGACAGAGGCATTTGCATCCTTGACTTTCACGAGCGCAATCCCTGTGCTGTTCCTGTGACCTCGAGCTTCTGTATCTTCAGCTGCTGCTCTGATCGGTCTCTGACCTTATATACACACAAGAGGCATGTTCACTCGCATGGAAGCCCCGCCCGTTTGGCCCCGCCCACACACACGAGGTGTGCACCCTCTTCCCGCCATTTACACACTATGATGGACAGCTTACTCAAGGGACCCCTGCGCACTTCGGCGAGATTGCATAGTAACACACATTGTCGCTGGAACTAGTTGAAGCTCAAATGCAGTGACTCATTCATCAGCCCAAAAACAATCGTGAGCGTTGGGAGGCTGGGCAGCTGTGCCTTCTTCCCAAATCTACCGTCGAAAATCAGCTGTGATGCTGGACAGAGGCCTTTGCATCCTTGACTTTCACGAGCGCAATCCCTGTGCTGTTCCTGTGCCCACGAGCTTCTGTATCTTCATCTGCTGCTCTGATCGGTCTCTGACCTTATATACACACATGGTCGCTGTAGACAACTCTCTGGCACTTTAGGCAGCTGTAGTGTAGTAAAAGCACTATACATTTACCCAACGAGGTAGCACTTACTGATTATCCAGTAGAAAGTACTCCAGTTGAGTAGAGGTATGGCACAAAACGGTGGCGTCTTCTTGAATAAATATGAAGGGCAGGGTCCATTCTGGCACGATGGTCCTGGCACAAAAATTAAACCTCAACAGGAAGCACTTACAGATATCATTACAGCATGTGCCCTAGTTGAAGCTCAAATGCAGTGACTCATTCATCAGCCCAAAAACAATCGTGAGCGTTGGGAGGCTGGGCAGCTGTGCCTTCTTCCCAAATCTACCGTCAAAAATCATGCTGGACAGAGGCCTTTGCATCCTTGACTTTCAAGAGCGCAATCCCTGTGCTGTTCCTGTGACCTCGAGCTTCTGTATCTTCAGCTGCTGCTCTGATCGGTCTCTGACCTTATATACACACAAGAGGCATGTTCACTCGCATGGAATCCCCGCCCGTTTGGCCCCGCCCACACACACGCGGTGTGCACCGTCTTCCCGCCATTTACCCACTATGATGGACAGCTCACTCAAGGGACCCCTGCGCACTTCGGCGAGATTGCATAGTAACACACACATTGTCGCTGGAACTAGTTGAAGCTCAAATGCAGTGACTCATTCATCAGCCCAAAAACAATTGTGAGCGTCGTGGAGGCTGGGCAGGTGTGCCTTCTTCCCAAATCTACCGTCGAAAATCAGCTGTGATGCTGGACAGAGGCCTTTGCATCCTTGACTTTCAAGAGCGCAATCCCTGTGCTGTTCCTGTGACCTCGAGCTTCTGTATCTTCAGCTGCTGCTCTGATCGGTCTCTGACCTTATATACACACAAGAGGCATGTTCACTCGCATGGAAGCCCCGCCCGTTTGGCCCCGCCCACACACACACGGTGTGCACCCTCTTCCCGCCATTTACCCACTATGATGGACAGCTCACTCAAGGGACCCCTGCGCACTTGGGCGCGAATGCATAGTAACACACACATGGTCGCTGTAGACAACTCTCTGGCACTTTAGGCAGCTGTAGTGTAGTAAAAGCACTATACATTTACCCAACGAGGTAGCACTTACTGATTATCCAGTAGAAAGTACTCCAGTTGAGTAGAGGTATGGCACAAAACGGTGGCGTCTTCTTGAATAAATATGAAGGGCAGGGTCCATTCTGGCACGATGGTCCTGGCACAAAAATTAAACCTCAACAGGAAGCACTTACAGATATCATTACAGCATGTGCCCTAGTTGAAGCTTAAATTCAGTGACTCATTCATCAGCCCAAAAACAATCGTGAGCGTCGTGGAGGCTGGGCAGGTGTGCCTTCTTCCCAAATATACCATCGAAAATCAGCTGTGATGCTGGACAGAGGCATTTGCATCCTTGACTTTCACGAGCGCAATCCCTGTGCTGTTCCTGTGACCTCGAGCTTCTGTATCTTCAGCTGCTGCTCTGATCGGTCTCTGACCTTATATACACACAAGAGGCATGTTCACTCGCATGGAAGCCCCACCCATTTGGCCCGCCCACACACACGAGGTGTGCACCCTCTTCCCGCCATTTACCCACTATGATGGACAGTTCACTCAAGGGACCCCTGCGCCCTTCGGCGCGAATGCATAGTAACACACACATTGTCGCTGGAACAAGTTGAAGCTTAAATTCAGTGACTCATTCATCAGCCCAAAAACAATCGTGAGCGTCGTGGAGGCTGGGCAGGTGTGCCTTCTTCCCAAATATACCATCGAAAATCAGCTGTGATGCTGGACAGAGGCATTTGCAGCCTTGACTTTCACGAGCGCAATCCCTGTGCTGTTCCTGTGACCTCGAGCTTCTGTATCTTCAGCTGCTGCTCTGATCGGTCTCTGACCTTATATACACACAAGAGGCATGTTCACTCGCATGGAAGCCCCGCCCGTTTGGCCCCGCCCACACACACGAGGTGTGCACCCTCTTCCCGCCATTTACACACTATGATGGACAGCTTACTCAAGGGACCCCTGCGCACTTCGGCGAGATTGCATAGTAACACACATTGTCGATGGAACTAGTTGAAGCTCAAATGCAGTGACTCATTCATCAGCCCAAAAACAATCGTGAGCGTTGGGAGGCTGGGCAGCTGTGCCTTCTTCCCAAATCTACCTTCAAAAATCAGCTGTGATGCTGGACAGAGGCCTTTGCATCCTTGACTTTCAAGAGCGCAATCCCTGTGCTGTTCCTGTGACCACGAGCTTCTGTATCTTCAGCTGCTGCTCTGATCGGTCTCTGACCTTATACACACACAAGAGGCATGTTCACTCGCATGGAAGCCCCGCCCGTTTGGCCCCGCCCACACACACGTGGTGTGCACCGTCTTCCCGCCATTTACCCACTATGATGGACAGCTCACTCAAGGGACCCCTGCGCACTTCGGCGAGATTGCATAGTAACACACACATTGTCGCTGGAACTAGTTGAAGCTCAAATGCAGTGACTCATTCATCAGCCCAAAAACAATCGTGAGCGTTGGGAGGCTGGGCAGCTGTGCCTTCTTCCCAAATCTACCGTCGAAAATCAGCTGTGATGCTGGACAGAGGCCTTTGCATCCTTGACTTTCACGGGCGCAATCCCTGTGCTGTTCCTGTGCCCACGAGCTTCTGTATCTTCATCTGCTGCTCTGATCGGTCTCTGACCTTATATACACACAAGAGGCATGTTCACTCGCATGGAAGCCCCGCCCGTTTGGCCCCGCCCACACACACGTGGTGTGCACCGTCTTCCCGCCATTTACCCACTATGATGGACAGTTCACTCAAGGGACCCCTGCGCACTTCGGCGCGATTGCATAGTAACACACACTTGGTTGCTGGAACAAGTTGAAGCTTAAATTCAGTGACTCATTCATCAGCCCAAAAACAATCGTGAGCGTCGTGGAGGCTGGGCAGGTGTGCCTTCTTCCCAAATATACCATCGAAAATCAGCTGTGATGCTGGACAGAGGCATTTGCATCCTTGACTTTCACGAGCGCAATCCCTGTGCTGTTCCTGTGACCTCGAGCTTCTGTATCTTCAGCTGCTGCTCTGATCGGTCTCTGACCTTATATACACACAAGAGGCATGTTCACTCGCATGGAAGCCCCGCCCGTTTGGCCCCGCCCACACACACGAGGTGTGCACCCTCTTCCCGCCATTTACACACTATGATGGACAGCTTACTCAAGGGACCCCTGCGCACTTCGGCGAGATTGCATAGTAACACACATTGTCGCTGGAACTAGTTGAAGCTCAAATGCAGTGACTCATTCATCAGCCCAAAAACAATCGTGAGCGTTGGGAGGCTGGGCAGCTGTGCCTTCTTCCCAAATCTACCGTCAAAAATCAGCTGTGATGCTGGACAGAGGCCTTTGCATCCTTGACTTTCAAGAGCGCAATCCCTGTGCTGTTCCTGTGACCACGAGCTTCTGTATCTTCATCTGCTGCTCTGATCGGTCTCTGACCTTATATACACACAAGAGGCATGTTCACTCGCATGGAATCCCCGCCCGTTTGGCCCCGCCCACACACACACGGTGTGCACCCTCTTCCCGCCATTTACCCACTATGATGGACAGCTCACTCAAGGGACCCCTGCGCACTTCGGCGCGAATGCATAGTAACACACACATTGTCCCTGGAACTAGTTGAAGCTCAAATGCAGTGACTCATTCATCAGCCCAAAAACAATCGTGAGCGTTGGGAGGCTGGGCAGCTGTGCCTTCTTCCCAAATCTACCTTCAAAAATCTGCTGTGATGCTGGACAGAGGCCTTTGCATCCTTGACTTTCAAGAGCGCAATCCCTGTGCTGTTCCTGTGACCACGAGCTTCTGTATCTTCAGCTGCTGCTCTGATCGGTCTCTGACCTTATACACACACAAGAGGCATGTTCACTCGCATGGAAGCCCCGCCCGTTTGGCCCCGCCCACACACACGTGGTGTGCACCGTCTTCCCGCCATTTACCCACTATGATGGACAGCTCACTCAAGGGACCCCTGCGCACTTCGGCGAGATTGCATAGTAACACACATTGTCGCTGGAACTAGTTGAAGCTCAAATGCAGTGACTCATTCATCAGCCCAAAAACAATCGTGAGCGTTGGGAGGCTGGGCAGCTGTGCCTTCTTCCCAAATCTACCGTCAAAAATCAGCTGTGATGCTGGACAGAGGCCTTTGCATCCTTGACTTTCAAGAGCGCAATCCCTGTGCTGTTCCTGTGACCACGAGCTTCTGTATCTTCATCTGCTGCTCTGATCGGTCTCTGACCTTATATACACACAAGAGGCATGTTCACTCGCATGGAAGCCCCGCCCGTTTGGCCCCGCCCACACACACGCGGTGTGCACCGTCTTCCCGCCATTTACCCACTATGATGGACAGCTCACTCAAGGGACCCCTGCGCACTTCGGCGAGATTGCATAGTAACACACACATTGTCGCTGGAACTAGTTGAAGCTCAAATGCAGTGACTCATTCATCAGCCCAAAAACAATCGTGAGCGTTGGGAGGCTGGGCAGCTGTGCCTTCTTCCCAAATCTACCGTCAAAAATCAGCTGTGATGCTGGACAGAGGCCTTTGCATCCTTGACTTTCAAGAGCGCAATCCCTGTGCTGTTCCTGTGCCCACGAGCTTCTGTATCTTCATCTGCTGCTCTGATCGGTCTCTGACCTTATATACACACAAGAGGCATGTTCACTCGCATGGAAGCCCCGCCCGTTTGGCCCCGCCCACACACACGCGGTGTGCACCGTCTTCCCGCCATTTACCCACTATGATGGACAGCTCACTCAAGGGACCCCTGCGCACTTCGGCGAGATTGCATAGTAACACACACATTGTCGCTGGAACTAGTTGAAGCTCAAATGCAGTGACTCATTCATCAGCCCAAAAACAATCGTGAGCGTGGGGAGGCTGGGCAGCTGTGCCTTCTTCCCAAATATACCATCGAAAATAAGCTGTGATGCTGGACAGAGGCATTTGCATCCTTGACTTTCACAAGCGCAATCCCTGTGCTATTCCTGTGACCTCGAGCTTCTGTATCTTCAGCTGCTGCTCTGATCGGTCTCTGACCTTATATACACACAAGAGGCATGTTCACTCGCATGGAAGCCCCGCCCCTTTGGCCCCGCCCACACACACGAGGTGTGCACCCTCTTCCCGCCATTTACCCACTATGATGGACAGTTCACTCAAGGGACCCCTGCGCCCTTCGGCGCGAATGCATAGTAACACACACATTGTCGCTGGAACAAGTTGAAGCTTAAATTCAGTGACTCATTCATCAGCCCAAAAACAATCGTGAGCGTCGTGGAGGCTGGGCAGGTGTGCCTTCTTCCCAAATATACCATCGAAAATCAGCTGTGATGCTGGACAGAGGCATTTGCATCCTTGACTTTCACGAGCGCAATCCCTGTGCTGTTCCTGTGACCTCGAGCTTCTGTATCTTCAGCTGCTGCTCTGATCGGTCTCTGACCTTATATACACACAAGAGGCATGTTCACTCGCATGGAAGCCCCGCCCGTTTGGCCCCGCCCACACACACGAGGTGTGCACCCTCTTCCCGCCATTTACACACTATGATGGACAGTTCACTCAATGGACCCCTGCGCACTTCGGCGCGATTGCATAGTAACACACACTTGGTTGCTGGAACTAGTTGAAGCTCAAATGCAGTGACTCATTCATCAGCCCAAAAACAATCGTGAGCGTCGTGGAGGCTGGGCAGGTGTGCCTTCTTCCCAAATCTACCGTCGAAAATCAGCTGTGATGCTGGACAGAGGCCTTTGCATCCTTGACTTTCAAGAGCGCAATCCCTGTGCTGTTCCTGTGACCTCGAGCTTCTGTATCTTCAGCTGCTGCTCTGATCGGTCTCTGACCTTATATACACACAAGAGGCATGTTCACTCGCATGGAATCCCCGCCCGTTTGGCCCCGCCCACACACACACGGTGTGCACCCTCTTCCCGCCATTTACCCACTATGATGGACAGCTCACTCAAGGGACCCCTGCGCACTTCGGCGCGAATGCATAGTAACACACACATTGTCGCTGGAACTAGTTGAAGCTCAAATGCAGTGACTCATTCATCAGCCCAAAAACAATCGTGAGCGTTGGGAGGCTGGGCAGCTGCGCCTTCTTCCCAAATCTACCGTCAAAAATCAGCTGTGATGCTGGACAGAGGCCTTTGCATCCTTGACTTTCAAGAGCGCAATCCCTGTGCTGTTCCTGTGCCCACGAGCTTCTGTATCTTCATCTGCTGCTCTGATCGGTCTCTGACCTTATATACACACAAGAGGCATGTTCACTCGCATGGAAGCCCCGCCCGTTTGGCCCCGCCCACACACACGCGGTGTGCACCGTCTTCCCGCCATTTACCCACTATGATGGACAGCTCACTCAAGGGACCCCTGCGCACTTCGGCGAGATTGCATAGTAACACACACATTGTCGCTGGAACTAGTTGAAGCTCAAATGCAGTGACTCATTCATCAGCCCAAAAACAATTGTGAGCGTCGTGGAGGCTGGGCAGGTGTGCCTTCTTCCCAAATCTACCGTCGAAAATCAGCTGTGATGCTGGACAGAGGCCTTTGCATCCTTGACTTTCAAGAGCGCAATCCCTGTGCTGTTCCTGTGACCTCGAGCTTCTGTATCTTCAGCTGCTGCTCTGATCGGTCTCTGACCTTATATACACACAAGAGGCATGTTCACTCGCATGGAAGCCCCGCCCACACACACACACGGTGTGCACCCTCTTCCCGCCATTTACCCACTATGATGGACAGCTCACTCAAGGGACCCCTGCGCACTTGGGCGCTAATGCATAGTAACACACACATGGTCGCTGTAGACAACTCTCTGGCACTTTAGGCAGCTGTAGTGTAGTAAAAGCACTATACATTTACCCAACGAGGTAGCACTTACTGATTATCCAGTAGAAAGTACTCCAGTTGAGTAGAGGTATGGCACAAAACGGTGGCGTCTTCTTGAATAAATATGAAGTGCAGGGTCCATTCTGGCACGATGGTCCTGGCACAAAAATTAAACCTCAACAGGAAGCACTTACAGATATCATTACAGCATGTGCCCTAGTTGAAGCTTAAATTCAGTGACTCATTCATCAGCCCAAAAACAATCGTGAGCGTCGTGGAGGCTGGGCAGGTGTGCCTTCTTCCCAAATATACCATCGAAAATCAGCTGTGATGCTGGACAGAGGCATTTGCATCCTTGACTTTCACGAGCGCAATCCCTGTGCTGTTCCTGTGACCTCGAGCTTCTGTATCTTCAGCTGCTGCTCTGATCGGTCTCTGACCTTATATACACACAAGAGGCATGTTCACTCGCATGGAAGCCCCGCCCGTTTGGCCCCGCCCACACACACGAGGTGTGCACCCTCTTCCCGCCATTTACACACTATGATGGACAGCTTACTCAAGGGACCCCTGCGCACTTCGGCGAGATTGCATAGTAACACACATTGTCGCTGGAACTAGTTGAAGCTCAAATGCAGTGACTCATTCATCAGCCCAAAAACAATCGTGAGCGTTGGGAGGCTGGGCAGCTGTGCCTTCTTCCCAAATCTACCGTCGAAAATCAGCTGTGATGCTGGACAGAGGCCTTTGCATCCTTGACTTTCACGAGCGCAATCCCTGTGCTGTTCCTGTGCCCACGAGCTTCTGTATCTTCATCTGCTGCTCTGATCGGTCTCTGACCTTATATACACACATGGTCGCTGTAGACAACTCTCTGGCACTTTAGGCAGCTGTAGTGTAGTAAAAGCACTATACATTTACCCAACGAGGTAGCACTTACTGATTATCCAGTAGAAAGTACTCCAGTTGAGTAGAGGTATGGCACAAAACGGTGGCGTCTTCTTGAATAAATATGAAGGGCAGGGTCCATTCTGGCACGATGGTCCTGGCACAAAAATTAAACCTCAACAGGAAGCACTTACAGATATCATTACAGCCTGTGCCCTAGTTGAAGCTTAAATTCAGTGACTCATTCATCAGCCCAAAAACAATCGTGAGCGTTGGGAGGCTGGGCAGCTGTGCCTTCTTCCCAAATCTACCGTCAAAAATCAGCTGTGATGCTGGACAGAGGCCTTTGCATCCTTGACTTTCAAGAGCGCAATCCCTGTGCTGTTCCTGTGCCCACGAGCTTCTGTATCTTCATCTGCTGCTCTGATCGGTCTCTGACCTTATATACACACAAGAGGCATGTTCACTCGCATGGAAGCCCCGCCCGTTTGGCCCCGCCCACACACACGCGGTGTGCACCGTCTTCCCGCCATTTACCCACTATGATGGACAGCTCACTCAAGGGACCCCTGCGCACTTCGGCGAGATTGCATAGTAACACACACATTGTCGCTGGAACTAGTTGAAGCTCAAATGCAGTGACTCATTCATCAGCCCAAAAACAATCGTGAGCGTGGGGAGGCTGGGCAGCTGTGCCTTCTTCCCAAATATACCATCGAAAATAAGCTGTGATGCTGGACAGAGGCATTTGCATCCTTGACTTTCACAAGCGCAATCCCTGTGCTATTCCTGTGACCTCGAGCTTCTGTATCTTCAGCTGCTGCTCTGATCGGTCTCTGACCTTATATACACACAAGAGGCATGTTCACTCGCATGGAAGCCCCGCCCCTTTGGCCCCGCCCACACACACGAGGTGTGCACCCTCTTCCCGCCATTTACCCACTATGATGGACAGTTCACTCAAGGGACCCCTGCGCCCTTCGGCGCGAATGCATAGTAACACACACATTGTCGCTGGAACAAGTTGAAGCTTAAATTCAGTGACTCATTCATCAGCCCAAAAACAATCGTGAGCGTCGTGGAGGCTGGGCAGGTGTGCCTTCTTCCCAAATATACCATCGAAAATCAGCTGTGATGCTGGACAGAGGCATTTGCATCCTTGACTTTCACGAGCGCAATCCCTGTGCTGTTCCTGTGACCTCGAGCTTCTGTATCTTCAGCTGCTGCTCTGATCGGTCTCTGACCTTATATACACACAAGAGGCATGTTCACTCGCATGGAAGCCCCGCCCGTTTGGCCCCGCCCACACACACGAGGTGTGCACCCTCTTCCCGCCATTTACACACTATGATGGACAGCTTACTCAAGGGACCCCTGCGCACTTCGGCGAGATTGCATAGTAACACACATTGTCGCTGGAACTAGTTGAAGCTCAAATGCAGTGACTCATTCATCAGCCCAAAAACAATCGTGAGCGTTGGGAGGCTGGGCAGCTGTGCCTTCTTCCCAAATCTACCGTCAAAAATCAGCTGTGATGCTGGACAGAGGCCTTTGCATCCTTGACTTTCAAGAGCGCAATCCCTGTGCTGTTCCTGTGACCACGAGCTTCTGTATCTTCATCTGCTGCTCTGATCGGTCTCTGACCTTATATACACACAAGAGGCATGTTCACTCGCATGGAAGCCCCGCCCGTTTGGCCCCGCCCACACACACGCGGTGTGCACCGTCTTCCCGCCATTTACCCACTATGATGGACAGCTCACTCAAGGGACCCCTGCGCACTTCGGCGAGATTGCATAGTAACACACACATTGTCGCTGGAACTAGTTGAAGCTCAAATGCAGTGACTCATTCATCAGCCCAAAAACAATCGTGAGCGTTGGGAGGCTGGGCAGCTGTGCCTTCTTCCCAAATCTACCGTCGAAAATCAGCTGTGATGCTGGACAGAGGCCTTTGCATCCTTGACTTTCAAGAGCGCAATCCCTGTGCTGTTCCTGTGACCTCGAGCTTCTGTATCTTCAGCTGCTGCTCTGATCGGTCTCTGACCTTATATACACACAAGAGGCATGTTCACTCGCATGGAAGCCCCACCCATTTGGCCCGCCCACACACACGAGGTGTGCACCCTCTTCCCGCCATTTACCCACTATGATGGACAGCTCACTCAAGGGACCCCTGCGCACTTCGGCGCGAATGCATAGTAACACACACATTGTCCCTGGAACTAGTTGAAGCTCAAATGCAGTGACTCATTCATCAGCCCAAAAACAATCGTGAGCGTTGGGAGGCTGGGCAGCTGTGCCTTCTTCCCAAATCTACCGTCAAAAATCAGCTGTGATGCTGGACAGAGGCCTTTGCATCCTTGACTTTCAAGAGCGCAATCCCTGTGCTGTTCCTGTGCCCACGAGCTTCTGTATCTTCATCTGCTGCTCTGATCGGTCTCTGACCTTATATACACACAAGAGGCATGTTCACTCGCATGGCAGCCCCGCCCGTTTGGCCCCGCCCACACACACGCGGTGTGCACCGTCTTCCCGCCATTTACCCACTATGATGGACAGCTCACTCAAGGGACCCCTGCGCACTTCGGCGAGATTGCATAGTAACACACACATTGTCGCTGGAACTAGTTGAAGCTCAAATGCAGTGACTCATTCATCAGCCCAAAAACAATCGTGAGCGTTGGGAGGCTGGGCAGCTGTGCCTTCTTCCCAAATCTACCGTCGAAAATCAGCTGTGATGCTGGACAGAGGGCTTTGCATCCTTGACTTTCACGAGCGCAATCCCTGTGCTGTTCCTGTGCCCACGAGCTTCTGTATCTTCATCTGCTGCTCTGATCGGTCTCTGACCTTATATACACACAAGAGGCATGTTCACTCGCATGGAAGCCCCGCCCGTTTGGCCCCGCCCACACACACGTGGTGTGCACCGTCTTCCCGCCATTTACCCACTATGATGGACAGTTCACTCAAGGGACCCCTGCGCACTTCGGCGCGATTGCATAGTAACACACACTTGGTTGCTGGAACTAGTTGAAGCTCAAATGCAGTGACTCATTCATCAGCCCAAAAACAATTGTGAGCGTCGTGGAGGCTGGGCAGGTGTGCCTTCTTCCCAAATCTACCGTCGAAAATCAGCTGTGATGCTGGACAGAGGCCTTTGCATCCTTGACTTTCACAAGCGCAATCCCTGTGCTGTTCCTGTGCCCACGAGCTTCTGTATCTTCATCTGCTGCTCTGATCGGTCTCTGACCTTATATACACACAAGAGGCATGTTCACTCGCATGGAAGCCCCGCCCGTTTGGCCCCGCCCACACACACACGGTGTGCACCCTCTTCCCGCCATTTACCCACTATGATGGACAGCTCACTCAAGGGACCCCTGCGCACTTGGGCGCGAATGCATAGTAACACACACATGGTCGCTGTAGACAACTCTCTGGCACTTTAGGCAGCTGTAGTGTAGTAAAAGCACTATACATTTACCCAACGAGGTAGCACTTACTGATTATCCAGTAGAAAGTACTCCAGTTGAGTAGAGGTATGGCACAAAACGGTGGCGTCTTCTTGAATAAATATGAAGGGCAGGGTCCATTCTGGCACGATGGTCCTGGCACAAAAATTAAACCTCAACAGGAAGCACTTACAGATATCATTACAGCATGTGCCCTAGTTGAAGCTTAAATTCAGTGACTCATTCATCAGCCCAAAAACAATCGTGAGCGTCGTGGAGGCTGGGCAGGTGTGCCTTCTTCCCAAATCTACCGTCGAAAATCAGCTGTGATGCTGGACAGAGGCCTTTGCATCCTTGACTTTCACAAGCGCAATCCCTGTGCTGTTCCTGTGCCCACGAGCTTCTGTATCTTCATCTGCTGCTCTGATCGGTCTCTGACCTTATATACACACAAGAGGCATGTTCACTCGCATGGAAGCCCCGCCTGTTTGGCCCCGCCCACACACACGTGGTGTGCACCGTCTTCCCGCCATTTACCCACTATGATGGACAGTTCACTCAAGGGACCCCTGCGCACTTCGGCGCGATTGCATAGTAACACACACTTGGTTGCTGGAACAAGTTGAAGCTTAAATTCAGTGACTCATTCATCAGCCCAAAAACAATCGTGAGCGTCGTGGAGGCTGGGCAGGTGTGCCTTCTTCCCAAATATACCATCGAAAATCAGCTGTGATGCTGGACAGAGGCATTTGCATCCTTGACTTTCACGAGCGCAATCCCTGTGCTGTTCCTGTGACCTCGAGCTTCTGTATCTTCAGCTGCTGCTCTGATCGGTCTCTGACCTTATATACACACAAGAGGCATGTTCACTCGCATGGAAGCCCCGCCCGTTTGGCCCCGCCCACACACACGAGGTGTGCACCCTCTTCCCGCCATTTACACACTATGATGGACAGCTTACTCAAGGGACCCCTGCGCACTTCGGCGAGATTGCATAGTAACACACATTGTCGCTGGAACTAGTTGAAGCTCAAATGCAGTGACTCATTCATCAGCCCAAAAACAATCGTGAGCGTTGGGAGGCTGGGCAGCTGTGCCTTCTTCCCAAATCTACCGTCGAAAATCAGCTGTGATGCTGGACAGAGGCCTTTGCATCCTTGACTTTCACGAGCGCAATCCCTGTGCTGTTCCTGTGCCCACGAGCTTCTGTATCTTCATCTGCTGCTCTGATCGGTCTCTGACCTTATATACACACATGGTCGCTGTAGACAACTCTCTGGCACTTTAGGCAGCTGTAGTGTAGTAAAAGCACTATACATTTACCCAACGAGGTAGCACTTACTGATTATCCAGTAGAAAGTACTCCAGTTGAGTAGAGGTATGGCACAAAACGGTGGCGTCTTCTTGAATAAATATGAAGGGCAGGGTCCATTCTGGCACGATGGTCCTGGCACAAAAATTAAACCTCAACAGGAAGCACTTACAGATATCATTACAGCATGTGCCCTAGTTGAAGCTCAAATGCAGTGACTCATTCATCAGCCCAAAAACAATCGTGAGCGTTGGGAGGCTGGGCAGCTGTGCCTTCTTCCCAAATCTACCGTCAAAAATCATGCTGGACAGAGGCCTTTGCATCCTTGACTTTCAAGAGCGCAATCCCTGTGCTGTTCCTGTGACCTCGAGCTTCTGTATCTTCAGCTGCTGCTCTGATCGGTCTCTGACCTTATATACACACAAGAGGCATGTTCACTCGCATGGAATCCCCGCCCGTTTGGCCCCGCCCACACACACGCGGTGTGCACCGTCTTCCCGCCATTTACCCACTATGATGGACAGCTCACTCAAGGGACCCCTGCGCACTTCGGCGAGATTGCATAGTAACACACACATTGTCGCTGGAACTAGTTGAAGCTCAAATGCAGTGACTCATTCATCAGCCCAAAAACAATTGTGAGCGTCGTGGAGGCTGGGCAGGTGTGCCTTCTTCCCAAATCTACCGTCGAAAATCAGCTGTGATGCTGGACAGAGGCCTTTGCATCCTTGACTTTCAAGAGCGCAATCCCTGTGCTGTTCCTGTGACCTCGAGCTTCTGTATCTTCAGCTGCTGCTCTGATCGGTCTCTGACCTTATATACACACAAGAGGCATGTTCACTCGCATGGAAGCCCCGCCCGTTTGGCCCCGCCCACACACACACGGTGTGCACCCTCTTCCCGCCATTTACCCACTATGATGGACAGCTCACTCAAGGGACCCCTGCGCACTTGGGCGCGAATGCATAGTAACACACACATGGTCGCTGTAGACAACTCTCTGGCACTTTAGGCAGCTGTAGTGTAGTAAAAGCACTATACATTTACCCAACGAGGTAGCACTTACTGATTATCCAGTAGAAAGTACTCCAGTTGAGTAGAGGTATGGCACAAAACGGTGGCGTCTTCTTGAATAAATATGAAGGGCAGGGTCCATTCTGGCACGATGGTCCTGGCACAAAAATTAAACCTCAACAGGAAGCACTTACAGATATCATTACAGCATGTGCCCTAGTTGAAGCTTAAATTCAGTGACTCATTCATCAGCCCAAAAACAATCGTGAGCGTCGTGGAGGCTGGGCAGGTGTGCCTTCTTCCCAAATATACCATCGAAAATCAGCTGTGATGCTGGACAGAGGCATTTGCATCCTTGACTTTCACGAGCGCAATCCCTGTGCTGTTCCTGTGACCTCGAGCTTCTGTATCTTCAGCTGCTGCTCTGATCGGTCTCTGACCTTATATACACACAAGAGGCATGTTCACTCGCATGGAAGCCCCACCCATTTGGCCCGCCCACACACACGAGGTGTGCACCCTCTTCCCGCCATTTACCCACTATGATGGACAGTTCACTCAAGGGACCCCTGCGCCCTTCGGCGCGAATGCATAGTAACACACACATTGTCGCTGGAACAAGTTGAAGCTTAAATTCAGTGACTCATTCATCAGCCCAAAAACAATCGTGAGCGTCGTGGAGGCTGGGCAGGTGTGCCTTCTTCCCAAATATACCATCGAAAATCAGCTGTGATGCTGGACAGAGGCATTTGCAGCCTTGACTTTCACGAGCGCAATCCCTGTGCTGTTCCTGTGACCTCGAGCTTCTGTATCTTCAGCTGCTGCTCTGATCGGTCTCTGACCTTATATACACACAAGAGGCATGTTCACTCGCATGGAAGCCCCGCCCGTTTGGCCCCGCCCACACACACGAGGTGTGCACCCTCTTCCCGCCATTTACACACTATGATGGACAGCTTACTCAAGGGACCCCTGCGCACTTCGGCGAGATTGCATAGTAACACACATTGTCGATGGAACTAGTTGAAGCTCAAATGCAGTGACTCATTCATCAGCCCAAAAACAATCGTGAGCGTTGGGAGGCTGGGCAGCTGTGCCTTCTTCCCAAATCTACCTTCAAAAATCAGCTGTGATGCTGGACAGAGGCCTTTGCATCCTTGACTTTCAAGAGCGCAATCCCTGTGCTGTTCCTGTGACCACGAGCTTCTGTATCTTCAGCTGCTGCTCTGATCGGTCTCTGACCTTATACACACACAAGAGGCATGTTCACTCGCATGGAAGCCCCGCCCGTTTGGCCCCGCCCACACACACGTGGTGTGCACCGTCTTCCCGCCATTTACCCACTATGATGGACAGCTCACTCAAGGGACCCCTGCGCACTTCGGCGAGATTGCATAGTAACACACACATTGTCGCTGGAACTAGTTGAAGCTCAAATGCAGTGACTCATTCATCAGCCCAAAAACAATCGTGAGCGTTGGGAGGCTGGGCAGCTGTGCCTTCTTCCCAAATCTACCGTCGAAAATCAGCTGTGATGCTGGACAGAGGCCTTTGCATCCTTGACTTTCACGGGCGCAATCCCTGTGCTGTTCCTGTGCCCACGAGCTTCTGTATCTTCATCTGCTGCTCTGATCGGTCTCTGACCTTATATACACACAAGAGGCATGTTCACTCGCATGGAAGCCCCGCCCGTTTGGCCCCGCCCACACACACGTGGTGTGCACCGTCTTCCCGCCATTTACCCACTATGATGGACAGTTCACTCAAGGGACCCCTGCGCACTTCGGCGCGATTGCATAGTAACACACACTTGGTTGCTGGAACAAGTTGAAGCTTAAATTCAGTGACTCATTCATCAGCCCAAAAACAATCGTGAGCGTCGTGGAGGCTGGGCAGGTGTGCCTTCTTCCCAAATATACCATCGAAAATCAGCTGTGATGCTGGACAGAGGCATTTGCATCCTTGACTTTCACGAGCGCAATCCCTGTGCTGTTCCTGTGACCTCGAGCTTCTGTATCTTCAGCTGCTGCTCTGATCGGTCTCTGACCTTATATACACACAAGAGGCATGTTCACTCGCATGGAAGCCCCGCCCGTTTGGCCCCGCCCACACACACGAGGTGTGCACCCTCTTCCCGCCATTTACACACTATGATGGACAGCTTACTCAAGGGACCCCTGCGCACTTCGGCGAGATTGCATAGTAACACACATTGTCGCTGGAACTAGTTGAAGCTCAAATGCAGTGACTCATTCATCAGCCCAAAAACAATCGTGAGCGTTGGGAGGCTGGGCAGCTGTGCCTTCTTCCCAAATCTACCGTCAAAAATCAGCTGTGATGCTGGACAGAGGCCTTTGCATCCTTGACTTTCAAGAGCGCAATCCCTGTGCTGTTCCTGTGACCACGAGCTTCTGTATCTTCATCTGCTGCTCTGATCGG
Source organism: Lissotriton helveticus (assembly GCF_964261635.1). NCBI lineage: Eukaryota > Metazoa > Chordata > Amphibia > Caudata > Salamandridae > Lissotriton > Lissotriton helveticus. The sequence continues at coordinate 114,923,126 of NC_136069.1, forward strand.
TCTCTGACCTTATATACACACAAGAGGCATGTTCACTCGCATGGAATCCCCGCCCGTTTGGCCCCGCCCACACACACACGGTGTGCACCCTCTTCCCGCCATTTACCCACTATGATGGACAGCTCACTCAAGGGACCCCTGCGCACTTCGGCGCGAATGCATAGTAACACACACATTGTCCCTGGAACTAGTTGAAGCTCAAATGCAGTGACTCATTCATCAGCCCAAAAACAATCGTGAGCGTTGGGAGGCTGGGCAGCTGTGCCTTCTTCCCAAATCTACCTTCAAAAATCAGCTGTGATGCTGGACAGAGGCCTTTGCATCCTTGACTTTCAAGAGCGCAATCCCTGTGCTGTTCCTGTGACCACGAGCTTCTGTATCTTCAGCTGCTGCTCTGATCGGTCTCTGACCTTATACACACACAAGAGGCATGTTCACTCGCATGGAAGCCCCGCCCGTTTGGCCCCGCCCACACACACGTGGTGTGCACCGTCTTCCCGCCATTTACCCACTATGATGGACAGCTCACTCAAGGGACCCCTGCGCACTTCGGCGAGATTGCATAGTAACACACACATTGTCGCTGGAACTAGTTGAAGCTCAAATGCAGTGACTCATTCATCAGCCCAAAAACAATCGTGAGCGTTGGGAGGCTGGGCAGCTGTGCCTTCTTCCCAAATCTACCGTCGAAAATCAGCTGTGATGCTGGACAGAGGCCTTTGCATCCTTGACTTTCACGAGCGCAATCCCTGTGCTGTTCCTGTGCCCACGAGCTTCTGTATCTTCATCTGCTGCTCTGATCGGTCTCTGACCTTATATACACACAAGAGGCATGTTCACTCGCATGGAAGCCCCGCCCGTTTGGCCCCGCCCACACACACGTGGTGTGCACCGTCTTCCCGCCATTTACCCACTATGATGGACAGTTCACTCAAGGGACCCCTGCGCACTTCGGCGCGATTGCATAGTAACACACACTTGGTTGCTGGAACAAGTTGAAGCTTAAATTCAGTGACTCATTCATCAGCCCAAAAACAATCGTGAGCGTCGTGGAGGCTGGGCAGGTGTGCCTTCTTCCCAAATATACCATCGAAAATCAGCTGTGATGCTGGACAGAGGCATTTGCATCCTTGACTTTCACGAGCGCAATCCCTGTGCTGTTCCTGTGACCTCGAGCTTCTGTATCTTCAGCTGCTGCTCTGATCGGTCTCTGACCTTATATACACACAAGAGGCATGTTCACTCGCATGGAAGCCCCGCCCGTTTGGCCCCGCCCACACACACGAGGTGTGCACCCTCTTCCCGCCATTTACACACTATGATGGACAGCTTACTCAAGGGACCCCTGCGCACTTCGGCGAGATTGCATAGTAACACACATTGTCGCTGGAACTAGTTGAAGCTCAAATGCAGTGACTCATTCATCAGCCCAAAAACAATCGTGAGCGTTGGGAGGCTGGGCAGCTGTGCCTTCTTCCCAAATCTACCTTCAAAAATCAGCTGTGATGCTGGACAGAGGCCTTTGCATCCTTGACTTTCAAGAGCGCAATCCCTGTGCTGTTCCTGTGACCACGAGCTTCTGTATCTTCAGCTGCTGCTCTGATCGGTCTCTGACCTTATACACACACAAGAGGCATGTTCACTCGCATGGAAGCCCCGCCCGTTTGGCCCCGCCCACACACACGTGGTGTGCACCGTCTTCCCGCCATTTACCCACTATGATGGACAGCTCACTCAAGGGACCCCTGCGCACTTCGGCGAGATTGCATAGTAACACACACATTGTCGCTGGAACTAGTTGAAGCTCAAATGCAGTGACTCATTCATCAGCCCAAAAACAATCGTGAGCGTTGGGAGGCTGGGCAGCTGTGCCTTCTTCCCAAATCTACCGTCGAAAATCAGCTGTGATGCTGGACAGAGGCCTTTGCATCCTTGACTTTCACGAGCGCAATCCCTGTGCTGTTCCTGTGCCCACGAGCTTCTGTATCTTCATCTGCTGCTCTGATCGGTCTCTGACCTTATATACACACAAGAGGCATGTTCACTCGCATGGAAGCCCCGCCCGTTTGGCCCCGCCCACACACACGTGGTGTGCACCGTCTTCCCGCCATTTACCCACTATGATGGACAGTTCACTCAAGGGACCCCTGCGCACTTCGGCGCGATTGCATAGTAACACACACTTGGTTGCTGGAACAAGTTGAAGCTTAAATTCAGTGACTCATTCATCAGCCCAAAAACAATCGTGAGCGTCGTGGAGGCTGGGCAGGTGTGCCTTCTTCCCAAATATACCATCGAAAATCAGCTGTGATGCTGGACAGAGGCATTTGCATCCTTGACTTTCACGAGCGCAATCCCTGTGCTGTTCCTGTGACCTCGAGCTTCTGTATCTTCAGCTGCTGCTCTGATCGGTCTCTGACCTTATATACACACAAGAGGCATGTTCACTCGCATGGAAGCCCCGCCCGTTTGGCCCCGCCCACACACACGAGGTGTGCACCCTCTTCCCGCCATTTACACACTATGATGGACAGCTTACTCAAGGGACCCCTGCGCACTTCGGCGAGATTGCATAGTAACACACATTGTCGCTGGAACTAGTTGAAGCTCAAATGCAGTGACTCATTCATCAGCCCAAAAACAATCGTGAGCGTTGGGAGGCTGGGCAGCTGTGCCTTCTTCCCAAATCTACCGTCGAAAATCAGCTGTGATGCTGGACAGAGGGCTTTGCATCCTTGACTTTCACGAGCGCAATCCCTGTGCTGTTCCTGTGCCCACGAGCTTCTGTATCTTCATCTGCTGCTCTGATCGGTCTCTGACCTTATATACACACAAGAGGCATGTTCACTCGCATGGAAGCCCCGCCCGTTTGGCCCCGCCCACACACACGTGGTGTGCACCGTCTTCCCGCCATTTACCCACTATGATGGACAGTTCACTCAAGGGACCCCTGCGCACTTCGGCGCGATTGCATAGTAACACACACTTGGTTGCTGGAACTAGTTGAAGCTCAAATGCAGTGACTCATTCATCAGCCCAAAAACAATTGTGAGCGTCGTGGAGGCTGGGCAGGTGTGCCTTCTTCCCAAATCTACCGTCGAAAATCAGCTGTGATGCTGGACAGAGGCCTTTGCATCCTTGACTTTCACAAGCGCAATCCCTGTGCTGTTCCTGTGCCCACGAGCTTCTGTATCTTCATCTGCTGCTCTGATCGGTCTCTGACCTTATATACACACAAGAGGCATGTTCACTCGCATGGAAGCCCCGCCCGTTTGGCCCCGCCCACACACACACGGTGTGCACCCTCTTCCCGCCATTTACCCACTATGATGGACAGCTCACTCAAGGGACCCCTGCGCACTTGGGCGCGAATGCATAGTAACACACACATGGTCGCTGTAGACAACTCTCTGGCACTTTAGGCAGCTGTAGTGTAGTAAAAGCACTATACATTTACCCAACGAGGTAGCACTTACTGATTATCCAGTAGAAAGTACTCCAGTTGAGTAGAGGTATGGCACAAAACGGTGGCGTCTTCTTGAATAAATATGAAGGGCAGGGTCCATTCTGGCACGATGGTCCTGGCACAAAAATTAAACCTCAACAGGAAGCACTTACAGATATCATTACAGCATGTGCCCTAGTTGAAGCTTAAATTCAGTGACTCATTCATCAGCCCAAAAACAATCGTGAGCGTCGTGGAGGCTGGGCAGGTGTGCCTTCTTCCCAAATCTACCGTCGAAAATCAGCTGTGATGCTGGACAGAGGCCTTTGCATCCTTGACTTTCACAAGCGCAATCCCTGTGCTGTTCCTGTGCCCACGAGCTTCTGTATCTTCATCTGCTGCTCTGATCGGTCTCTGACCTTATATACACACAAGAGGCATGTTCACTCGCATGGAAGCCCCGCCTGTTTGGCCCCGCCCACACACACGTGGTGTGCACCGTCTTCCCGCCATTTACCCACTATGATGGACAGTTCACTCAAGGGACCCCTGCGCACTTCGGCGCGATTGCATAGTAACACACACTTGGTTGCTGGAACAAGTTGAAGCTTAAATTCAGTGACTCATTCATCAGCCCAAAAACAATCGTGAGCGTCGTGGAGGCTGGGCAGGTGTGCCTTCTTCCCAAATATACCATCGAAAATCAGCTGTGATGCTGGACAGAGGCATTTGCATCCTTGACTTTCACGAGCGCAATCCCTGTGCTGTTCCTGTGACCTCGAGCTTCTGTATCTTCAGCTGCTGCTCTGATCGGTCTCTGACCTTATATACACACAAGAGGCATGTTCACTCGCATGGAAGCCCCGCCCGTTTGGCCCCGCCCACACACACGAGGTGTGCACCCTCTTCCCGCCATTTACACACTATGATGGACAGCTTACTCAAGGGACCCCTGCGCACTTCGGCGAGATTGCATAGTAACACACATTGTCGCTGGAACTAGTTGAAGCTCAAATGCAGTGACTCATTCATCAGCCCAAAAACAATCGTGAGCGTTGGGAGGCTGGGCAGCTGTGCCTTCTTCCCAAATCTACCGTCGAAAATCAGCTGTGATGCTGGACAGAGGCCTTTGCATCCTTGACTTTCACGAGCGCAATCCCTGTGCTGTTCCTGTGCCCACGAGCTTCTGTATCTTCATCTGCTGCTCTGATCGGTCTCTGACCTTATATACACACATGGTCGCTGTAGACAACTCTCTGGCACTTTAGGCAGCTGTAGTGTAGTAAAAGCACTATACATTTACCCAACGAGGTAGCACTTACTGATTATCCAGTAGAAAGTACTCCAGTTGAGTAGAGGTATGGCACAAAACGGTGGCGTCTTCTTGAATAAATATGAAGGGCAGGGTCCATTCTGGCACGATGGTCCTGGCACAAAAATTAAACCTCAACAGGAAGCACTTACAGATATCATTACAGCATGTGCCCTAGTTGAAGCTCAAATGCAGTGACTCATTCATCAGCCCAAAAACAATCGTGAGCGTTGGGAGGCTGGGCAGCTGTGCCTTCTTCCCAAATCTACCGTCAAAAATCATGCTGGACAGAGGCCTTTGCATCCTTGACTTTCAAGAGCGCAATCCCTGTGCTGTTCCTGTGACCTCGAGCTTCTGTATCTTCAGCTGCTGCTCTGATCGGTCTCTGACCTTATATACACACAAGAGGCATGTTCACTCGCATGGAATCCCCGCCCGTTTGGCCCCGCCCACACACACGCGGTGTGCACCGTCTTCCCGCCATTTACCCACTATGATGGACAGCTCACTCAAGGGACCCCTGCGCACTTCGGCGAGATTGCATAGTAACACACACATTGTCGCTGGAACTAGTTGAAGCTCAAATGCAGTGACTCATTCATCAGCCCAAAAACAATTGTGAGCGTCGTGGAGGCTGGGCAGGTGTGCCTTCTTCCCAAATCTACCGTCGAAAATCAGCTGTGATGCTGGACAGAGGCCTTTGCATCCTTGACTTTCAAGAGCGCAATCCCTGTGCTGTTCCTGTGACCACGAGCTTCTGTATCTTCATCTGCTGCTCTGATCGGTCTCTGACCTTATATACACACAAGAGGCATGTTCACTCGCATGGAATCCCCGCCCGTTTGGCCCCGCCCACACACACACGGTGTGCACCCTCTTCCCGCCATTTACCCACTATGATGGACAGCTCACTCAAGGGACCCCTGCGCACTTCGGCGCGAATGCATAGTAACACACACATTGTCCCTGGAACTAGTTGAAGCTCAAATGCAGTGACTCATTCATCAGCCCAAAAACAATCGTGAGCGTTGGGAGGCTGGGCAGCTGTGCCTTCTTCCCAAATCTACCTTCAAAAATCAGCTGTGATGCTGGACAGAGGCCTTTGCATCCTTGACTTTCAAGAGCGCAATCCCTGTGCTGTTCCTGTGACCACGAGCTTCTGTATCTTCAGCTGCTGCTCTGATCGGTCTCTGACCTTATACACACACAAGAGGCATGTTCACTCGCATGGAAGCCCCGCCCGTTTGGCCCCGCCCACACACACGTGGTGTGCACCGTCTTCCCGCCATTTACCCACTATGATGGACAGCTCACTCAAGGGACCCCTGCGCACTTCGGCGAGATTGCATAGTAACACACACATTGTCGCTGGAACTAGTTGAAGCTCAAATGCAGTGACTCATTCATCAGCCCAAAAACAATCGTGAGCGTTGGGAGGCTGGGCAGCTGTGCCTTCTTCCCAAATCTACCGTCGAAAATCAGCTGTGATGCTGGACAGAGGCCTTTGCATCCTTGACTTTCACGAGCGCAATCCCTGTGCTGTTCCTGTGCCCACGAGCTTCTGTATCTTCATCTGCTGCTCTGATCGGTCTCTGACCTTATATACACACAAGAGGCATGTTCACTCGCATGGAAGCCCCGCCCGTTTGGCCCCGCCCACACACACGTGGTGTGCACCGTCTTCCCGCCATTTACCCACTATGATGGACAGTTCACTCAAGGGACCCCTGCGCACTTCGGCGCGATTGCATAGTAACACACACTTGGTTGCTGGAACAAGTTGAAGCTTAAATTCAGTGACTCATTCATCAGCCCAAAAACAATCGTGAGCGTCGTGGAGGCTGGGCAGGTGTGCCTTCTTCCCAAATATACCATCGAAAATCAGCTGTGATGCTGGACAGAGGCATTTGCATCCTTGACTTTCACGAGCGCAATCCCTGTGCTGTTCCTGTGACCTCGAGCTTCTGTATCTTCAGCTGCTGCTCTGATCGGTCTCTGACCTTATATACACACAAGAGGCATGTTCACTCGCATGGAAGCCCCGCCCGTTTGGCCCCGCCCACACACACGAGGTGTGCACCCTCTTCCCGCCATTTACACACTATGATGGACAGCTTACTCAAGGGACCCCTGCGCACTTCGGCGAGATTGCATAGTAACACACATTGTCGCTGGAACTAGTTGAAGCTCAAATGCAGTGACTCATTCATCAGCCCAAAAACAATCGTGAGCGTTGGGAGGCTGGGCAGCTGTGCCTTCTTCCCAAATCTACCGTCGAAAATCAGCTGTGATGCTGGACAGAGGGCTTTGCATCCTTGACTTTCACGAGCGCAATCCCTGTGCTGTTCCTGTGCCCACGAGCTTCTGTATCTTCATCTGCTGCTCTGATCGGTCTCTGACCTTATATACACACAAGAGGCATGTTCACTCGCATGGAAGCCCCGCCCGTTTGGCCCCGCCCACACACACGTGGTGTGCACCGTCTTCCCGCCATTTACCCACTATGATGGACAGTTCACTCAAGGGACCCCTGCGCACTTCGGCGCGATTGCATAGTAACACACACTTGGTTGCTGGAACTAGTTGAAGCTCAAATGCAGTGACTCATTCATCAGCCCAAAAACAATTGTGAGCGTCGTGGAGGCTGGGCAGGTGTGCCTTCTTCCCAAATCTACCGTCGAAAATCAGCTGTGATGCTGGACAGAGGCCTTTGCATCCTTGACTTTCACAAGCGCAATCCCTGTGCTGTTCCTGTGCCCACGAGCTTCTGTATCTTCATCTGCTGCTCTGATCGGTCTCTGACCTTATATACACACAAGAGGCATGTTCACTCGCATGGAAGCCCCGCCCGTTTGGCCCCGCCCACACACACACGGTGTGCACCCTCTTCCCGCCATTTACCCACTATGATGGACAGCTCACTCAAGGGACCCCTGCGCACTTGGGCGCGAATGCATAGTAACACACACATGGTCGCTGTAGACAACTCTCTGGCACTTTAGGCAGCTGTAGTGTAGTAAAAGCACTATACATTTACCCAACGAGGTAGCACTTACTGATTATCCAGTAGAAAGTACTCCAGTTGAGTAGAGGTATGGCACAAAACGGTGGCGTCTTCTTGAATAAATATGAAGGGCAGGGTCCATTCTGGCACGATGGTCCTGGCACAAAAATTAAACCTCAACAGGAAGCACTTACAGATATCATTACAGCATGTGCCCTAGTTGAAGCTTAAATTCAGTGACTCATTCATCAGCCCAAAAACAATCGTGAGCGTCGTGGAGGCTGGGCAGGTGTGCCTTCTTCCCAAATATACCATCGAAAATCAGCTGTGATGCTGGACAGAGGCATTTGCATCCTTGACTTTCACGAGCGCAATCCCTGTGCTGTTCCTGTGACCTCGAGCTTCTGTATCTTCAGCTGCTGCTCTGATCGGTCTCTGACCTTATATACACACAAGAGGCATGTTCACTCGCATGGAAGCCCCGCCCGTTTGGCCCCGCCCACACACACGAGGTGTGCACCCTCTTCCCGCCATTTACACACTATGATGGACAGCTTACTCAAGGGACCCCTGCGCACTTCGGCGAGATTGCATAGTAACACACATTGTCGCTGGAACTAGTTGAAGCTCAAATGCAGTGACTCATTCATCAGCCCAAAAACAATCGTGAGCGTTGGGAGGCTGGGCAGCTGTGCCTTCTTCCCAAATCTACCGTCGAAAATCAGCTGTGATGCTGGACAGAGGGCTTTGCATCCTTGACTTTCACGAGCGCAATCCCTGTGCTGTTCCTGTGCCCACGAGCTTCTGTATCTTCATCTGCTGCTCTGATCGGTCTCTGACCTTATATACACACAAGAGGCATGTTCACTCGCATGGAAGCCCCGCCCGTTTGGCCCCGCCCACACACACGTGGTGTGCACCGTCTTCCCGCCATTTACCCACTATGATGGACAGTTCACTCAAGGGACCCCTGCGCACTTCGGCGCGATTGCATAGTAACACACACTTGGTTGCTGGAACTAGTTGAAGCTCAAATGCAGTGACTCATTCATCAGCCCAAAAACAATTGTGAGCGTCGTGGAGGCTGGGCAGGTGTGCCTTCTTCCCAAATCTACCGTCGAAAATCAGCTGTGATGCTGGACAGAGGCCTTTGCATCCTTGACTTTCACAAGCGCAATCCCTGTGCTGTTCCTGTGCCCACGAGCTTCTGTATCTTCATCTGCTGCTCTGATCGGTCTCTGACCTTATATACACACAAGAGGCATGTTCACTCGCATGGAAGCCCCGCCCGTTTGGCCCCGCCCACACACACACGGTGTGCACCCTCTTCCCGCCATTTACCCACTATGATGGACAGCTCACTCAAGGGACCCCTGCGCACTTGGGCGCGAATGCATAGTAACACACACATGGTCGCTGTAGACAACTCTCTGGCACTTTAGGCAGCTGTAGTGTAGTAAAAGCACTATACATTTACCCAACGAGGTAGCACTTACTGATTATCCAGTAGAAAGTACTCCAGTTGAGTAGAGGTATGGCACAAAACGGTGGCGTCTTCTTGAATAAATATGAAGGGCAGGGTCCATTCTGGCACGATGGTCCTGGCACAAAAATTAAACCTCAACAGGAAGCACTTACAGATATCATTACAGCATGTGCCCTAGTTGAAGCTTAAATTCAGTGACTCATTCATCAGCCCAAAAACAATCGTGAGCGTTGGGAGGCTGGGCAGCTGTGCCTTCTTCCCAAATCTACCTTCAAAAATCAGCTGTGATGCTGGACAGAGGCCTTTGCATCCTTGACTTTCAAGAGCGCAATCCCTGTGCTGTTCCTGTGACCACGAGCTTCTGTATCTTCAGCTGCTGCTCTGATCGGTCTCTGACCTTATACACACACAAGAGGCATGTTCACTCGCATGGAAGCCCCGCCCGTTTGGCCCCGCCCACACACACGTGGTGTGCACCGTCTTCCCGCCATTTACCCACTATGATGGACAGCTCACTCAAGGGACCCCTGCGCACTTCGGCGAGATTGCATAGTAACACACACATTGTCGCTGGAACTAGTTGAAGCTCAAATGCAGTGACTCATTCATCAGCCCAAAAACAATCGTGAGCGTTGGGAGGCTGGGCAGCTGTGCCTTCTTCCCAAATCTACCGTCGAAAATCAGCTGTGATGCTGGACAGAGGCCTTTGCATCCTTGACTTTCACGAGCGCAATCCCTGTGCTGTTCCTGTGCCCACGAGCTTCTGTATCTTCATCTGCTGCTCTGATCGGTCTCTGACCTTATATACACACAAGAGGCATGTTCACTCGCATGGAAGCCCCGCCCGTTTGGCCCCGCCCACACACACGTGGTGTGCACCGTCTTCCCGCCATTTACCCACTATGATGGACAGTTCACTCAAGGGACCCCTGCGCACTTCGGCGCGATTGCATAGTAACACACACTTGGTTGCTGGAACAAGTTGAAGCTTAAATTCAGTGACTCATTCATCAGCCCAAAAACAATCGTGAGCGTCGTGGAGGCTGGGCAGGTGTGCCTTCTTCCCAAATATACCATCGAAAATCAGCTGTGATGCTGGACAGAGGCATTTGCATCCTTGACTTTCACGAGCGCAATCCCTGTGCTGTTCCTGTGACCTCGAGCTTCTGTATCTTCAGCTGCTGCTCTGATCGGTCTCTGACCTTATATACACACAAGAGGCATGTTCACTCGCATGGAAGCCCCGCCCGTTTGGCCCCGCCCACACACACGAGGTGTGCACCCTCTTCCCGCCATTTACACACTATGATGGACAGCTTACTCAAGGGACCCCTGCGCACTTCGGCGAGATTGCATAGTAACACACATTGTCGCTGGAACTAGTTGAAGCTCAAATGCAGTGACTCATTCATCAGCCCAAAAACAATCGTGAGCGTTGGGAGGCTGGGCAGCTGTGCCTTCTTCCCAAATCTACCGTCGAAAATCAGCTGTGATGCTGGACAGAGGGCTTTGCATCCTTGACTTTCACGAGCGCAATCCCTGTGCTGTTCCTGTGCCCACGAGCTTCTGTATCTTCATCTGCTGCTCTGATCGGTCTCTGACCTTATATACACACAAGAGGCATGTTCACTCGCATGGAAGCCCCGCCCGTTTGGCCCCGCCCACACACACGTGGTGTGCACCGTCTTCCCGCCATTTACCCACTATGATGGACAGTTCACTCAAGGGACCCCTGCGCACTTCGGCGCGATTGCATAGTAACACACACTTGGTTGCTGGAACTAGTTGAAGCTCAAATGCAGTGACTCATTCATCAGCCCAAAAACAATTGTGAGCGTCGTGGAGGCTGGGCAGGTGTGCCTTCTTCCCAAATCTACCGTCGAAAATCAGCTGTGATGCTGGACAGAGGCCTTTGCATCCTTGACTTTCACAAGCGCAATCCCTGTGCTGTTCCTGTGCCCACGAGCTTCTGTATCTTCATCTGCTGCTCTGATCGGTCTCTGACCTTATATACACACAAGAGGCATGTTCACTCGCATGGAAGCCCCGCCCGTTTGGCCCCGCCCACACACACACGGTGTGCACCCTCTTCCCGCCATTTACCCACTATGATGGACAGCTCACTCAAGGGACCCCTGCGCACTTGGGCGCGAATGCATAGTAACACACACATGGTCGCTGTAGACAACTCTCTGGCACTTTAGGCAGCTGTAGTGTAGTAAAAGCACTATACATTTACCCAACGAGGTAGCACTTACTGATTATCCAGTAGAAAGTACTCCAGTTGAGTAGAGGTATGGCACAAAACGGTGGCGTCTTCTTGAATAAATATGAAGGGCAGGGTCCATTCTGGCACGATGGTCCTGGCACAAAAATTAAACCTCAACAGGAAGCACTTACAGATATCATTACAGCATGTGCCCTAGTTGAAGCTTAAATTCAGTGACTCATTCATCAGCCCAAAAACAATCGTGAGCGTCGTGGAGGCTGGGCAGGTGTGCCTTCTTCCCAAATATACCATCGAAAATCAGCTGTGATGCTGGACAGAGGCATTTGCATCCTTGACTTTCACGAGCGCAATCCCTGTGCTGTTCCTGTGACCTCGAGCTTCTGTATCTTCAGCTGCTGCTCTGATCGGTCTCTGACCTTATATACACACAAGAGGCATGTTCACTCGCATGGAAGCCCCGCCCGTTTGGCCCCGCCCACACACACGAGGTGTGCACCCTCTTCCCGCCATTTACACACTATGATGGACAGCTTACTCAAGGGACCCCTGCGCACTTCGGCGAGATTGCATAGTAACACACATTGTCGCTGGAACTAGTTGAAGCTCAAATGCAGTGACTCATTCATCAGCCCAAAAACAATCGTGAGCGTTGGGAGGCTGGGCAGCTGTGCCTTCTTCCCAAATCTACCGTCGAAAATCAGCTGTGATGCTGGACAGAGGGCTTTGCATCCTTGACTTTCACGAGCGCAATCCCTGTGCTGTTCCTGTGCCCACGAGCTTCTGTATCTTCATCTGCTGCTCTGATCGGTCTCTGACCTTATATACACACAAGAGGCATGTTCACTCGCATGGAAGCCCCGCCCGTTTGGCCCCGCCCACACACACGTGGTGTGCACCGTCTTCCCGCCATTTACCCACTATGATGGACAGTTCACTCAAGGGACCCCTGCGCACTTCGGCGCGATTGCATAGTAACACACACTTGGTTGCTGGAACTAGTTGAAGCTCAAATGCAGTGACTCATTCATCAGCCCAAAAACAATTGTGAGCGTCGTGGAGGCTGGGCAGGTGTGCCTTCTTCCCAAATCTACCGTCGAAAATCAGCTGTGATGCTGGACAGAGGCCTTTGCATCCTTGACTTTCACAAGCGCAATCCCTGTGCTGTTCCTGTGCCCACGAGCTTCTGTATCTTCATCTGCTGCTCTGATCGGTCTCTGACCTTATATACACACAAGAGGCATGTTCACTCGCATGGAAGCCCCGCCCGTTTGGCCCCGCCCACACACACACGGTGTGCACCCTCTTCCCGCCATTTACCCACTATGATGGACAGCTCACTCAAGGGACCCCTGCGCACTTGGGCGCGAATGCATAGTAACACACACATGGTCGCTGTAGACAACTCTCTGGCACTTTAGGCAGCTGTAGTGTAGTAAAAGCACTATACATTTACCCAACGAGGTAGCACTTACTGATTATCCAGTAGAAAGTACTCCAGTTGAGTAGAGGTATGGCACAAAACGGTGGCGTCTTCTTGAATAAATATGAAGGGCAGGGTCCATTCTGGCACGATGGTCCTGGCACAAAAATTAAACCTCAACAGGAAGCACTTACAGATATCATTACAGCATGTGCCCTAGTTGAAGCTTAAATTCAGTGACTCATTCATCAGCCCAAAAACAATCGTGAGCGTCGTGGAGGCTGGGCAGGTGTGCCTTCTTCCCAAATCTACCGTCGAAAATCAGCTGTGATGCTGGACAGAGGCCTTTGCATCCTTGACTTTCACAAGCGCAATCCCTGTGCTGTTCCTGTGCCCACGAGCTTCTGTATCTTCATCTGCTGCTCTGATCGGTCTCTGACCTTATATACACACAAGAGGCATGTTCACTCGCATGGCAGCCCCGCCCGTTTGGCCCCGCCCACACACACGCGGTGTGCACCGTCTTCCCGCCATTTACCCACTATGATGGACAGCTCACTCAAGGGACCCCTGCGCACTTCGGCGAGATTGCATAGTAACACACACATTGTCGCTGGAACTAGTTGAAGCTCAAATGCAGTGACTCATTCATCAGCCCAAAAACAATCGTGAGCGTTGGGAGGCTGGGCAGCTGTGCCTTCTTCCCAAATCTACCGTCGAAAATCAGCTGTGATGCTGGACAGAGGGCTTTGCATCCTTGACTTTCACGAGCGCAATCCCTGTGCTGTTCCTGTGCCCACGAGCTTCTGTATCTTCATCTGCTGCTCTGATCGGTCTCTGACCTTATATACACACAAGAGGCATGTTCACTCGCATGGAAGCCCCGCCCGTTTGGCCCCGCCCACACACACGTGGTGTGCACCGTCTTCCCGCCATTTACCCACTATGATGGACAGTTCACTCAAGGGACCCCTGCGCACTTCGGCGCGATTGCATAGTAACACACACTTGGTTGCTGGAACTAGTTGAAGCTCAAATGCAGTGACTCATTCATCAGCCCAAAAACAATTGTGAGCGTCGTGGAGGCTGGGCAGGTGTGCCTTCTTCCCAAATCTACCGTCGAAAATCAGCTGTGATGCTGGACAGAGGCCTTTGCATCCTTGACTTTCACAAGCGCAATCCCTGTGCTGTTCCTGTGCCCACGAGCTTCTGTATCTTCATCTGCTGCTCTGATCGGTCTCTGACCTTATATACACACAAGAGGCATGTTCACTCGCATGGAAGCCCCGCCCGTTTGGCCCCGCCCACACACACACGGTGTGCACCCTCTTCCCGCCATTTACCCACTATGATGGACAGCTCACTCAAGGGACCCCTGCGCACTTGGGCGCGAATGCATAGTAACACACACATGGTCGCTGTAGACAACTCTCTGGCACTTTAGGCAGCTGTAGTGTAGTAAAAGCACTATACATTTACCCAACGAGGTAGCACTTACTGATTATCCAGTAGAAAGTACTCCAGTTGAGTAGAGGTATGGCACAAAACGGTGGCGTCTTCTTGAATAAATATGAAGGGCAGGGTCCATTCTGGCACGATGGTCCTGGCACAAAAATTAAACCTCAACAGGAAGCACTTACAGATATCATTACAGCATGTGCCCTAGTTGAAGCTTAAATTCAGTGACTCATTCATCAGCCCAAAAACAATCGTGAGCGTCGTGGAGGCTGGGCAGGTGTGCCTTCTTCCCAAATCTACCGTCGAAAATCAGCTGTGATGCTGGACAGAGGCCTTTGCATCCTTGACTTTCACAAGCGCAATCCCTGTGCTGTTCCTGTGCCCACGAGCTTCTGTATCTTCATCTGCTGCTCTGATCGGTCTCTGACCTTATATACACACAAGAGGCATGTTCACTCGCATGGAAGCCCCGCCTGTTTGGCCCCGCCCACACACACGTGGTGTGCACCGTCTTCCCGCCATTTACCCACTATGATGGACAGTTCACTCAAGGGACCCCTGCGCACTTCGGCGCGATTGCATAGTAACACACACTTGGTTGCTGGAACAAGTTGAAGCTTAAATTCAGTGACTCATTCATCAGCCCAAAAACAATCGTGAGCGTCGTGGAGGCTGGGCAGGTGTGCCTTCTTCCCAAATATACCATCGAAAATCAGCTGTGATGCTGGACAGAGGCATTTGCATCCTTGACTTTCACGAGCGCAATCCCTGTGCTGTTCCTGTGACCTCGAGCTTCTGTATCTTCAGCTGCTGCTCTGATCGGTCTCTGACCTTATATACACACAAGAGGCATGTTCACTCGCATGGAAGCCCCGCCCGTTTGGCCCCGCCCACACACACGAGGTGTGCACCCTCTTCCCGCCATTTACACACTATGATGGACAGCTTACTCAAGGGACCCCTGCGCACTTCGGCGAGATTGCATAGTAACACACATTGTCGCTGGAACTAGTTGAAGCTCAAATGCAGTGACTCATTCATCAGCCCAAAAACAATCGTGAGCGTTGGGAGGCTGGGCAGCTGTGCCTTCTTCCCAAATCTACCGTCGAAAATCAGCTGTGATGCTGGACAGAGGCCTTTGCATCCTTGACTTTCACGAGCGCAATCCCTGTGCTGTTCCTGTGCCCACGAGCTTCTGTATCTTCATCTGCTGCTCTGATCGGTCTCTGACCTTATATACACACATGGTCGCTGTAGACAACTCTCTGGCACTTTAGGCAGCTGTAGTGTAGTAAAAGCACTATACATTTACCCAACGAGGTAGCACTTACTGATTATCCAGTAGAAAGTACTCCAGTTGAGTAGAGGTATGGCACAAAACGGTGGCGTCTTCTTGAATAAATATGAAGGGCAGGGTCCATTCTGGCACGATGGTCCTGGCACAAAAATTAAACCTCAACAGGAAGCACTTACAGATATCATTACAGCATGTGCCCTAGTTGAAGCTCAAATGCAGTGACTCATTCATCAGCCCAAAAACAATCGTGAGCGTTGGGAGGCTGGGCAGCTGTGCCTTCTTCCCAAATCTACCGTCAAAAATCATGCTGGACAGAGGCCTTTGCATCCTTGACTTTCAAGAGCGCAATCCCTGTGCTGTTCCTGTGACCTCGAGCTTCTGTATCTTCAGCTGCTGCTCTGATCGGTCTCTGACCTTATATACACACAAGAGGCATGTTCACTCGCATGGAATCCCCGCCCGTTTGGCCCCGCCCACACACACGCGGTGTGCACCGTCTTCCCGCCATTTACCCACTATGATGGACAGCTCACTCAAGGGACCCCTGCGCACTTCGGCGAGATTGCATAGTAACACACACATTGTCGCTGGAACTAGTTGAAGCTCAAATGCAGTGACTCATTCATCAGCCCAAAAACAATTGTGAGCGTCGTGGAGGCTGGGCAGGTGTGCCTTCTTCCCAAATCTACCGTCGAAAATCAGCTGTGATGCTGGACAGAGGCCTTTGCATCCTTGACTTTCAAGAGCGCAATCCCTGTGCTGTTCCTGTGACCTCGAGCTTCTGTATCTTCAGCTGCTGCTCTGATCGGTCTCTGACCTTATATACACACAAGAGGCATGTTCACTCGCATGGAAGCCCCGCCCGTTTGGCCCCGCCCACACACACACGGTGTGCACCCTCTTCCCGCCATTTACCCACTATGATGGACAGCTCACTCAAGGGACCCCTGCGCACTTGGGCGCGAATGCATAGTAACACACACATGGTCGCTGTAGACAACTCTCTGGCACTTTAGGCAGCTGTAGTGTAGTAAAAGCACTATACATTTACCCAACGAGGTAGCACTTACTGATTATCCAGTAGAAAGTACTCCAGTTGAGTAGAGGTATGGCACAAAACGGTGGCGTCTTCTTGAATAAATATGAAGGGCAGGGTCCATTCTGGCACGATGGTCCTGGCACAAAAATTAAACCTCAACAGGAAGCACTTACAGATATCATTACAGCATGTGCCCTAGTTGAAGCTTAAATTCAGTGACTCATTCATCAGCCCAAAAACAATCGTGAGCGTCGTGGAGGCTGGGCAGGTGTGCCTTCTTCCCAAATATACCATCGAAAATCAGCTGTGATGCTGGACAGAGGCATTTGCATCCTTGACTTTCACGAGCGCAATCCCTGTGCTGTTCCTGTGACCTCGAGCTTCTGTATCTTCAGCTGCTGCTCTGATCGGTCTCTGACCTTATATACACACAAGAGGCATGTTCACTCGCATGGAAGCCCCACCCATTTGGCCCGCCCACACACACGAGGTGTGCACCCTCTTCCCGCCATTTACCCACTATGATGGACAGTTCACTCAAGGGACCCCTGCGCCCTTCGGCGCGAATGCATAGTAACACACACATTGTCGCTGGAACAAGTTGAAGCTTAAATTCAGTGACTCATTCATCAGCCCAAAAACAATCGTGAGCGTCGTGGAGGCTGGGCAGGTGTGCCTTCTTCCCAAATATACCATCGAAAATCAGCTGTGATGCTGGACAGAGGCATTTGCAGCCTTGACTTTCACGAGCGCAATCCCTGTGCTGTTCCTGTGACCTCGAGCTTCTGTATCTTCAGCTGCTGCTCTGATCGGTCTCTGACCTTATATACACACAAGAGGCATGTTCACTCGCATGGAAGCCCCGCCCGTTTGGCCCCGCCCACACACACGAGGTGTGCACCCTCTTCCCGCCATTTACACACTATGATGGACAGCTTACTCAAGGGACCCCTGCGCACTTCGGCGAGATTGCATAGTAACACACATTGTCGATGGAACTAGTTGAAGCTCAAATGCAGTGACTCATTCATCAGCCCAAAAACAATCGTGAGCGTTGGGAGGCTGGGCAGCTGTGCCTTCTTCCCAAATCTACCTTCAAAAATCAGCTGTGATGCTGGACAGAGGCCTTTGCATCCTTGACTTTCAAGAGCGCAATCCCTGTGCTGTTCCTGTGACCACGAGCTTCTGTATCTTCAGCTGCTGCTCTGATCGGTCTCTGACCTTATACACACACAAGAGGCATGTTCACTCGCATGGAAGCCCCGCCCGTTTGGCCCCGCCCACACACACGTGGTGTGCACCGTCTTCCCGCCATTTACCCACTATGATGGACAGCTCACTCAAGGGACCCCTGCGCACTTCGGCGAGATTGCATAGTAACACACACATTGTCGCTGGAACTAGTTGAAGCTCAAATGCAGTGACTCATTCATCAGCCCAAAAACAATCGTGAGCGTTGGGAGGCTGGGCAGCTGTGCCTTCTTCCCAAATCTACCGTCGAAAATCAGCTGTGATGCTGGACAGAGGCCTTTGCATCCTTGACTTTCACGGGCGCAATCCCTGTGCTGTTCCTGTGCCCACGAGCTTCTGTATCTTCATCTGCTGCTCTGATCGGTCTCTGACCTTATATACACACAAGAGGCATGTTCACTCGCATGGAAGCCCCGCCCGTTTGGCCCCGCCCACACACACGTGGTGTGCACCGTCTTCCCGCCATTTACCCACTATGATGGACAGTTCACTCAAGGGACCCCTGCGCACTTCGGCGCGATTGCATAGTAACACACACTTGGTTGCTGGAACAAGTTGAAGCTTAAATTCAGTGACTCATTCATCAGCCCAAAAACAATCGTGAGCGTCGTGGAGGCTGGGCAGGTGTGCCTTCTTCCCAAATATACCATCGAAAATCAGCTGTGATGCTGGACAGAGGCATTTGCATCCTTGACTTTCACGAGCGCAATCCCTGTGCTGTTCCTGTGACCTCGAGCTTCTGTATCTTCAGCTGCTGCTCTGATCGGTCTCTGACCTTATATACACACAAGAGGCATGTTCACTCGCATGGAAGCCCCGCCCGTTTGGCCCCGCCCACACACACGAGGTGTGCACCCTCTTCCCGCCATTTACACACTATGATGGACAGCTTACTCAAGGGACCCCTGCGCACTTCGGCGAGATTGCATAGTAACACACATTGTCGCTGGAACTAGTTGAAGCTCAAATGCAGTGACTCATTCATCAGCCCAAAAACAATCGTGAGCGTTGGGAGGCTGGGCAGCTGTGCCTTCTTCCCAAATCTACCGTCAAAAATCAGCTGTGATGCTGGACAGAGGCCTTTGCATCCTTGACTTTCAAGAGCGCAATCCCTGTGCTGTTCCTGTGACCACGAGCTTCTGTATCTTCATCTGCTGCTCTGATCGGTCTCTGACCTTATATACACACAAGAGGCATGTTCACTCGCATGGAATCCCCGCCCGTTTGGCCCCGCCCACACACACACGGTGTGCACCCTCTTCCCGCCATTTACCCACTATGATGGACAGCTCACTCAAGGGACCCCTGCGCACTTCGGCGCGAATGCATAGTAACACACACATTGTCCCTGGAACTAGTTGAAGCTCAAATGCAGTGACTCATTCATCAGCCCAAAAACAATCGTGAGCGTTGGGAGGCTGGGCAGCTGTGCCTTCTTCCCAAATCTACCTTCAAAAATCAGCTGTGATGCTGGACAGAGGCCTTTGCATCCTTGACTTTCAAGAGCGCAATCCCTGTGCTGTTCCTGTGACCACGAGCTTCTGTATCTTCAGCTGCTGCTCTGATCGGTCTCTGACCTTATACACACACAAGAGGCATGTTCACTCGCATGGAAGCCCCGCCCGTTTGGCCCCGCCCACACACACGTGGTGTGCACCGTCTTCCCGCCATTTACCCACTATGATGGACAGCTCACTCAAGGGACCCCTGCGCACTTCGGCGAGATTGCATAGTAACACACACATTGTCGCTGGAACTAGTTGAAGCTCAAATGCAGTGACTCATTCATCAGCCCAAAAACAATCGTGAGCGTTGGGAGGCTGGGCAGCTGTGCCTTCTTCCCAAATCTACCGTCGAAAATCAGCTGTGATGCTGGACAGAGGCCTTTGCATCCTTGACTTTCACGAGCGCAATCCCTGTGCTGTTCCTGTGCCCACGAGCTTCTGTATCTTCATCTGCTGCTCTGATCGGTCTCTGACCTTATATACACACAAGAGGCATGTTCACTCGCATGGAAGCCCCGCCCGTTTGGCCCCGCCCACACACACGTGGTGTGCACCGTCTTCCCGCCATTTACCCACTATGATGGACAGTTCACTCAAGGGACCCCTGCGCACTTCGGCGCGATTGCATAGTAACACACACTTGGTTGCTGGAACAAGTTGAAGCTTAAATTCAGTGACTCATTCATCAGCCCAAAAACAATCGTGAGCGTCGTGGAGGCTGGGCAGGTGTGCCTTCTTCCCAAATATACCATCGAAAATCAGCTGTGATGCTGGACAGAGGCATTTGCATCCTTGACTTTCACGAGCGCAATCCCTGTGCTGTTCCTGTGACCTCGAGCTTCTGTATCTTCAGCTGCTGCTCTGATCGGTCTCTGACCTTATATACACACAAGAGGCATGTTCACTCGCATGGAAGCCCCGCCCGTTTGGCCCCGCCCACACACACGAGGTGTGCACCCTCTTCCCGCCATTTACACACTATGATGGACAGCTTACTCAAGGGACCCCTGCGCACTTCGGCGAGATTGCATAGTAACACACATTGTCGCTGGAACTAGTTGAAGCTCAAATGCAGTGACTCATTCATCAGCCCAAAAACAATCGTGAGCGTTGGGAGGCTGGGCAGCTGTGCCTTCTTCCCAAATCTACCGTCAAAAATCAGCTGTGATGCTGGACAGAGGCCTTTGCATCCTTGACTTTCAAGAGCGCAATCCCTGTGCTGTTCCTGTGACCACGAGCTTCTGTATCTTCATCTGCTGCTCTGATCGGTCTCTGACCTTATATACACACAAGAGGCATGTTCACTCGCATGGAAGCCCCGCCCACACACACGCGGTGTGCACCGTCTTCCCGCCATTTACCCACTATGATGGACAGCTCACTCAATGGACCCCTGCGCACTTCGGCGAGATTGCATAGTAACACACACATTGTCGCTGGAACTAGTTGAAGCTCAAATGCAGTGACTCATTCATCAGCCCAAAAACAATCGTGAGCGTTGGGAGGCTGGGCAGCTGTGCCTTCTTCCCAAATCTACCGTCGAAAATCAGCTGTGATGCTGGACAGAGGCCTTTGCATCCTTGACTTTCAAGAGCGCAATCCCTGTGCTGTTCCTGTGACCTCGAGCTTCTGTATCTTCAGCTGCTGCTCTGATCGGTCTCTGACCTTATATACACACAAGAGGCATGTTCACTCGCATGGAATCCCCGCCCGTTTGGCCCCGCCCACACACACACGGTGTGCACCCTCTTCCCGCCATTTACCCACTATGATGGACAGCTCACTCAAGGGACCCCTGCGCACTTCGGCGCGAATGCATAGTAACACACACATTGTCCCTGGAACTAGTTGAAGCTCAAATGCAGTGACTCATTCATCAGCCCAAAAACAATCGTGAGCGTTGGGAGGCTGGGCAGCTGTGCCTTCTTCCCAAATCTACCGTCAAAAATCAGCTGTGATGCTGGACAGAGGCCTTTGCATCCTTGACTTTCAAGAGCGCAATCCCTGTGCTGTTCCTGTGCCCATGAGCTTCTGTATCTTCATCTGCTGCTCTGATCGGTCTCTGACCTTATATACACACAAGAGGCATGTTCACTCGCATGGCAGCCCCGCCCGTTTGGCCCCGCCCACACACACGCGGTGTGCACCGTCTTCCCGCCATTTACCCACTATGATGGACAGCTCACTCAAGGGACCCCTGCGCACTTGGGCGCGAATGCATAGTAACACACACATGGTCGCTGTAGACAACTCTCTGGCACTTTAGGCAGCTGTAGTGTAGTAAAAGCACTATACATTTACCCAACGAGGTAGCACTTACTGATTATCCAGTAGAAAGTACTCCAGTTGAGTAGAGGTATGGCACAAAACGGTGGCGTCTTCTTGAATAAATATGAAGGGCAGGGTCCATTCTGGCACGATGGTCCTGGCACAAAAATTAAACCTCAACAGGAAGCACTTACAGATATCATTACAGCATGTGCCCTAGTTGAAGCTTAAATTCAGTGACTCATTCATCAGCCCAAAAACAATCGTGAGCGTCGTGGAGGCTGGGCAGGTGTGCCTTCTTCCCAAATCTACCGTCGAAAATCAGCTGTGATGCTGGACAGAGGCCTTTGCATCCTTGACTTTCACGAGCGCAATCCCTGTGCTGTTCCTGTGCCCACGAGCTTCTGTATCTTCATCTGCTGCTCTGATCGGTCTCTGACCTTATATACACACAAGAGGCATGTTCACTCGCATGGAAGCCCCGCCCGTTTGGCCCCGCCCACACACACGTGGTGTGCACCGTCTTCCCGCCATTTACCCACTATGATGGACAGTTCACTCAAGGGACCCCTGCGCACTTCGGCGCGATTGCATAGTAACACACACTTGGTTGCTGGAACAAGTTGAAGCTTAAATTCAGTGACTCATTCATCAGCCCAAAAACAATCGTGAGCGTCGTGGAGGCTGGGCAGGTGTGCCTTCTTCCCAAATATACCATCGAAAATCAGCTGTGATGCTGGACAGAGGCATTTGCATCCTTGACTTTCACGAGCGCAATCCCTGTGCTGTTCCTGTGACCTCGAGCTTCTGTATCTTCAGCTGCTGCTCTGATCGGTCTCTGACCTTATATACACACAAGAGGCATGTTCACTCGCATGGAAGCCCCGCCCGTTTGGCCCCGCCCACACACACGAGGTGTGCACCCTCTTCCCGCCATTTACACACTATGATGGACAGCTTACTCAAGGGACCCCTGCGCACTTCGGCGAGATTGCATAGTAACACACATTGTCGCTGGAACTAGTTGAAGCTCAAATGCAGTGACTCATTCATCAGCCCAAAAACAATCGTGAGCGTTGGGAGGCTGGGCAGCTGTGCCTTCTTCCCAAATCTACCGTCGAAAATCAGCTGTGATGCTGGACAGAGGCCTTTGCATCCTTGACTTTCACGAGCGCAATCCCTGTGCTGTTCCTGTGCCCACGAGCTTCTGTATCTTCATCTGCTGCTCTGATCGGTCTCTGACCTTATATACACACATGGTCGCTGTAGACAACTCTCTGGCACTTTAGGCAGCTGTAGTGTAGTAAAAGCACTATACATTTACCCAACGAGGTAGCACTTACTGATTATCCAGTAGAAAGTACTCCAGTTGAGTAGAGGTATGGCACAAAACGGTGGCGTCTTCTTGAATAAATATGAAGGGCAGGGTCCATTCTGGCACGATGGTCCTGGCACAAAAATTAAACCTCAACAGGAAGCACTTACAGATATCATTACAGCATGTGCCCTAGTTGAAGCTTAAATTCAGTGACTCGTTCATCAGCCCAAAAAAAATCGTGAGCGTTGGGAGGCTGGGCAGCTGTGCCTTCTTCCCAAATCTACCGTCAAAAATCAGCTGTGATGCTGGACAGAGGCCTTTGCATCCTTGACTTTCAAGAGCGCAATCCCTGTGCTGTTCCTGTGCCCACGAGCTTCTGTATCTTCATCTGCTGCTCTGATCGGTCTCTGACCTTATATACACACAAGAGGCATGTTCACTCGCATGGAAGCCCCGCCCGTTTGGCCCCGCCCACACACACGCGGTGTGCACCGTCTTCCCGCCATTTACCCACTATGATGGACAGCTCACTCAAGGGACCCCTGCGCACTTCGGCGAGATTGCATAGTAACACACACATTGTCGCTGGAACTAGTTGAAGCTTAAATTCAGTGACTCATTCATCAGCCCAAAAACAATCGTGAGCGTCGTGGAGGCTGGGCAGGTGTGCCTTCTTCCCAAATATACCATCGAAAATCAGCTGTGATGCTGGACAGAGGCATTTGCATCCTTGACTTTCACAAGCGCAATCCCTGTGCTATTCCTGTGACCTCGAGCTTCTGTATCTTCAGCTGCTGCTCTGATCGGTCTCTGACCTTATATACACACAAGAGGCATGTTCACTCGCATGGAAGCCCCGCCCCTTTGGCCCCGCCCACACACACGAGGTGTGCACCCTCTTCCCGCCATTTACCCACTATGATGGACAGTTCACTCAAGGGACCCCTGCGCCCTTCGGCGCGAATGCATAGTAACACACACATTGTCGCTGGAACAAGTTGAAGCTTAAATTCAGTGACTCATTCATCAGCCCAAAAACAATCGTGAGCGTCGTGGAGGCTGGGCAGGTGTGCCTTCTTCCCAAATATACCATCGAAAATCAGCTGTGATGCTGGACAGAGGCATTTGCATCCTTGACTTTCACGAGCGCAATCCCTGTGCTGTTCCTGTGACCTCGAGCTTCTGTATCTTCAGCTGCTGCTCTGATCGGTCTCTGACCTTATATACACACAAGAGGCATGTTCACTCGCATGGAAGCCCCGCCCGTTTGGCCCCGCCCACACACACGAGGTGTGCACCCTCTTCCCGCCATTTACACACTATGATGGACAGCTTACTCAAGGGACCCCTGCGCACTTCGGCGAGATTGCATAGTAACACACATTGTCGCTGGAACTAGTTGAAGCTCAAATGCAGTGACTCATTCATCAGCCCAAAAACAATCGTGAGCGTTGGGAGGCTGGGCAGCTGTGCCTTCTTCCCAAATCTACCGTCAAAAATCAGCTGTGATGCTGGACAGAGGCCTTTGCATCCTTGACTTTCAAGAGCGCAATCCCTGTGCTGTTCCTGTGACCACGAGCTTCTGTATCTTCATCTGCTGCTCTGATCGGTCTCTGACCTTATATACACACAAGAGGCATGTTCACTCGCATGGAAGCCCCGCCCGTTTGGCCCCGCCCACACACACGCGGTGTGCACCGTCTTCCCGCCATTTACCCACTATGATGGACAGCTCACTCAAGGGACCCCTGCGCACTTCGGCGAGATTGCATAGTAACACACACATTGTCGCTGGAACTAGTTGAAGCTCAAATGCAGTGACTCATTCATCAGCCCAAAAACAATCGTGAGCGTTGGGAGGCTGGGCAGCTGTGCCTTCTTCCCAAATCTACCGTCGAAAATCAGCTGTGATGCTGGACAGAGGCCTTTGCATCCTTGACTTTCAAGAGCGCAATCCCTGTGCTGTTCCTGTGACCTCGAGCTTCTGTATCTTCAGCTGCTGCTCTGATCGGTCTCTGACCTTATATACACACAAGAGGCATGTTCACTCGCATGGAAGCCCCACCCATTTGGCCCGCCCACACACACGAGGTGTGCACCCTCTTCCCGCCATTTACCCACTATGATGGACAGCTCACTCAAGGGACCCCTGCGCACTTCGGCGCGAATGCATAGTAACACACACATTGTCCCTGGAACTAGTTGAAGCTCAAATGCAGTGACTCATTCATCAGCCCAAAAACAATCGTGAGCGTTGGGAGGCTGGGCAGCTGTGCCTTCTTCCCAAATCTACCGTCAAAAATCAGCTGTGATGCTGGACAGAGGCCTTTGCATCCTTGACTTTCAAGAGCGCAATCCCTGTGCTGTTCCTGTGCCCACGAGCTTCTGTATCTTCATCTGCTGCTCTGATCGGTCTCTGACCTTATATACACACAAGAGGCATGTTCACTCGCATGGCAGCCCCGCCCGTTTGGCCCCGCCCACACACACGCGGTGTGCACCGTCTTCCCGCCATTTACCCACTATGATGGACAGCTCACTCAAGGGACCCATGCGCACTTCGGCGAGATTGCATAGTAACACACACATTGTCGCTGGAACTAGTTGAAGCTCAAATGCAGTGACTCATTCATCAGCCCAAAAACAATCGTGAGCGTTGGGAGGCTGGGCAGCTGTGCCTTCTTCCCAAATCTACCGTCGAAAATCAGCTGTGATGCTGGACAGAGGGCTTTGCATCCTTGACTTTCACGAGCGCAATCCCTGTGCTGTTCCTGTGCCCACGAGCTTCTGTATCTTCATCTGCTGCTCTGATCGGTCTCTGACCTTATATACACACAAGAGGCATGTTCACTCGCATGGAAGCCCCGCCCGTTTGGCCCCGCCCACACACACGTGGTGTGCACCGTCTTCCCGCCATTTACCCACTATGATGGACAGTTCACTCAAGGGACCCCTGCGCACTTCGGCGCGATTGCATAGTAACACACACTTGGTTGCTGGAACTAGTTGAAGCTCAAATGCAGTGACTCATTCATCAGCCCAAAAACAATTGTGAGCGTCGTGGAGGCTGGGCAGGTGTGCCTTCTTCCCAAATCTACCGTCGAAAATCAGCTGTGATGCTGGACAGAGGCCTTTCCATCCTTGACTTTCAAGAGCGCAATCCCTGTGCTGTTCCTGTGACCTCGAGCTTCTGTATCTTCAGCTGCTGCTCTGATCGGTCTCTGACCTTATATACACACAAGAGGCATGTTCACTCGCATGGAAGCCCCGCCCGTTTGGCCCCGCCCACACACACATGGTGTGCACCCTCTTCCCGCCATTTACCCACTATGATGGACAGCTCACTCAAGGGACCCCTGCGCACTTGGGCGCGAATGCATAGTAACACACACATGGTCGCTGTAGACAACTCTCTGGCACTTTAGGCAGCTGTAGTGTAGTAAAAGCACTATACATTTACCCAACGAGGTAGCACTTACTGATTATCCAGTAGAAAGTACTCCAGTTGAGTAGAGGTATGGCACAAAACGGTGGCGTCTTCTTGAATAAATATGAAGGGCAGGGTCCATTCTGGCACGATGGTCCTGGCACAAAAATTAAACCTCAACAGGAAGCACTTACAGATATCATTACAGCATGTGCCCTAGTTGAAGCTTAAATTCAGTGACTCATTCATCAGCCCAAAAACAATCGTGAGCGTCGTGGAGGCTGGGCAGGTGTGCCTTCTTCCCAAATCTACCGTCGAAAATCAGCTGTGATGCTGGACAGAGGCATTTGCATCCTTGACTTTCACAAGCGCAATCCCTGTGCTGTTCCTGTGCCCACGAGCTTCTGTATCTTCATCTGCTGCTCTGATCGGTCTCTGACCTTATATACACACAAGAGGCATGTTCACTCGCATGGAAGCCCCGCCTGTTTGGCCCCGCCCACACACACGTGGTGTGCACCGTCTTCCCGCCATTTACCCACTATGATGGACAGTTCACTCAAGGGACCCCTGCGCACTTCGGCGCGATTGCATAGTAACACACACTTGGTTGCTGGAACAAGTTGAAGCTTAAATTCAGTGACTCATTCATCAGCCCAAAAACAATCGTGAGCGTCGTGGAGGCTGGGCAGGTGTGCCTTCTTCCCAAATATACCATCGAAAATCAGCTGTGATGCTGGACAGAGGCATTTGCATCCTTGACTTTCACGAGCGCAATCCCTGTGCTGTTCCTGTGACCTCGAGCTTCTGTATCTTCAGCTGCTGCTCTGATCGGTCTCTGACCTTATATACACACAAGAGGCATGTTCACTCGCATGGAAGCCCCGCCCGTTTGGCCCCGCCCACACACACGAGGTGTGCACCCTCTTCCCGCCATTTACACACTATGATGGACAGCTTACTCAAGGGACCCCTGCGCACTTCGGCGAGATTGCATAGTAACACACATTGTCGCTGGAACTAGTTGAAGCTCAAATGCAGTGACTCATTCATCAGCCCAAAAACAATCGTGAACGTTGGGAGGCTGGGCAGCTGTGCCTTCTTCCCAAATCTACCGTCGAAAATCAGCTGTGATGCTGGACAGAGGCCTTTGCATCCTTGACTTTCACGAGCGCAATCCCTGTGCTGTTCCTGTGCCCACGAGCTTCTGTATCTTCATCTGCTGCTCTGATCGGTCTCTGACCTTATATACACACATGGTCGCTGTAGACAACTCTCTGGCACTTTAGGCAGCTGTAGTGTAGTAAAAGCACTATACATTTACCCAACGAGGTAGCACTTACTGATTATCCAGTAGAAAGTACTCCAGTTGAGTAGAGGTATGGCACAAAACGGTGGCGTCTTCTTGAATAAATATGAAGGGCAGGGTCCATTCTGGCACGATGGTCCTGGCACAAAAATTAAACCTCAACAGGAAGCACTTACAGATATCATTACAGCATGTGCCCTAGTTGAAGCTTAAATTCAGTGACTCATTCATCAGCCCAAAAACAATCGTGAGCGTTGGGAGGCTGGGCAGCTGTGCCTTCTTCCCAAATCTACCGTCAAAAATCAGCTGTGATGCTGGACAGAGGCCTTTGCATCCTTGACTTTCAAGAGCGCAATCCCTGTGCTGTTCCTGTGCCCACGAGCTTCTGTATCTTCATCTGCTGCTCTGATCGGTCTCTGACCTTATATACACACAAGAGGCATGTTCACTCGCATGGAAGCCCCGCCCGTTTGGCCCCGCCCACACACACGCGGTGTGCACCGTCTTCCCGCCATTTACCCACTATGATGGACAGCTCACTCAAGGGACCCCTGCGCACTTCGGCGAGATTGCATAGTAACACACACATTGTCGCTGGAACTAGTTGAAGCTCAAATGCAGTGACTCATTCATCAGCCCAAAAACAATCGTGAGCGTGGGGAGGCTGGGCAGCTGTGCCTTCTTCCCAAATATACCATCGAAAATAAGCTGTGATGCTGGACAGAGGCATTTGCATCCTTGACTTTCACAAGCGCAATCCCTGTGCTGTTCCTGTGACCTCGAGCTTCTGTATCTTCAGCTGCTGCTCTGATCGGTCTCTGACCTTATATACACACAAGAGGCATGTTCACTCGCATGGAAGCCCCGCCCCTTTGGCCCCGCCCACACACACGAGGTGTGCACCCTCTTCCCGCCATTTACCCACTATGATGGACAGTTCACTCAAGGGACCCCTGCGCCCTTCGGCGCGAATGCATAGTAACACACACATTGTCGCTGGAACAAGTTGAAGCTTAAATTCAGTGACTCATTCATCAGCCCAAAAACAATCGTGAGCGTCGTGGAGGCTGGGCAGGTGTGCCTTCTTCCCAAATATACCATCGAAAATCAGCTGTGATGCTGGACAGAGGCATTTGCATCCTTGACTTTCACGAGCGCAATCCCTGTGCTGTTCCTGTGACCTCGAGCTTCTGTATCTTCAGCTGCTGCTCTGATCGGTCTCTGACCTTATATACACACAAGAGGCATGTTCACTCGCATGGAAGCCCCGCCCGTTTGGCCCCGCCCACACACACGAGGTGTGCACCCTCTTCCCGCCATTTACACACTATGATGGACAGCTTACTCAAGGGACCCCTGCGCACTTCGGCGAGATTGCATAGTAACACACATTGTCGCTGGAACTAGTTGAAGCTCAAATGCAGTGACTCATTCATCAGCCCAAAAACAATCGTGAGCGTTGGGAGGCTGGGCAGCTGTGCCTTCTTCCCAAATCTACCGTCAAAAATCAGCTGTGATGCTGGACAGAGGCCTTTGCATCCTTGACTTTCAAGAGCGCAATCCCTGTGCTGTTCCTGTGACCACGAGCTTCTGTATCTTCATCTGCTGCTCTGATCGGTCTCTGACCTTATATACACACAAGAGGCATGTTCACTCGCATGGAAGCCCCGCCCGTTTGGCCCCGCCCACACACACGAGGTGTGCACCCTCTTCCCGCCATTTACACACTATGATGGACAGCTTACTCAAGGGACCCCTGCGCACTTCGGCGAGATTGCATAGTAACACACATTGTCGCTGGAACTAGTTGAAGCTCAAATGCAGTGACTCATTCATCAGCCCAAAAACAATCGTGAGCGTTGGGAGGCTGGGCAGCTGTGCCTTCTTCCCAAATCTACCGTCAAAAATCAGCTGTGATGCTGGACAGAGGCCTTTGCATCCTTGACTTTCAAGAGCGCAATCCCTGTGCTGTTCCTGTGACCACGAGCTTCTGTATCTTCATCTGCTGCTCTGATCGGTCTCTGACCTTATATACACACAAGAGGCATGTTCACTCGCATGGAAGCCCCGCCCGTTTGGCCCCGCCCACACACACGCGGTGTGCACCGTCTTCCCGCCATTTACCCACTATGATGGACAGCTCACTCAAGGGACCCCTGCGCACTTCGGCGAGATTGCATAGTAACACACACATTGTCGCTGGAACTAGTTGAAGCTCAAATGCAGTGACTCATTCATCAGCCCAAAAACAATCGTGAGCGTTGGGAGGCTGGGCAGCTGTGCCTTCTTCCCAAATCTACCGTCAAAAATCAGCTGTGATGCTGGACAGAGGCCTTTGCATCCTTGACTTTCAAGAGCGCAATCCCTGTGCTGTTCCTGTGCCCACGAGCTTCTGTATCTTCATCTGCTGCTCTGATCGGTCTCTGACCTTATATACACACAAGAGGCATGTTCACTCGCATGGAAGCCCCGCCCGTTTGGCCCCGCCCACACACACGCGGTGTGCACCGTCTTCCCGCCATTTACCCACTATGATGGACAGCTCACTCAAGGGACCCCTGCGCACTTCGGCGAGATTGCATAGTAACACACACATTGTCGCTGGAACTAGTTGAAGCTCAAATGCAGTGACTCATTCATCAGCCCAAAAACAATCGTGAGCGTGGGGAGGCTGGGCAGCTGTGCCTTCTTCCCAAATATACCATCGAAAATAAGCTGTGATGCTGGACAGAGGCATTTGCATCCTTGACTTTCACAAGCGCAATCCCTGTGCTATTCCTGTGACCTCGAGCTTCTGTATCTTCAGCTGCTGCTCTGATCGGTCTCTGACCTTATATACACACAAGAGGCATGTTCACTCGCATGGAAGCCCCGCCCCTTTGGCCCCGCCCACACACACGAGGTGTGCACCCTCTTCCCGCCATTTACCCACTATGATGGACAGTTCACTCAAGGGACCCCTGCGCCCTTCGGCGCGAATGCATAGTAACACACACATTGTCGCTGGAACAAGTTGAAGCTTAAATTCAGTGACTCATTCATCAGCCCAAAAACAATCGTGAGCGTCGTGGAGGCTGGGCAGGTGTGCCTTCTTCCCAAATATACCATCGAAAATCAGCTGTGATGCTGGACAGAGGCATTTGCATCCTTGACTTTCACGAGCGCAATCCCTGTGCTGTTCCTGTGACCTCGAGCTTCTGTATCTTCAGCTGCTGCTCTGATCGGTCTCTGACCTTATATACACACAAGAGGCATGTTCACTCGCATGGAAGCCCCGCCCGTTTGGCCCCGCCCACACACACGAGGTGTGCACCCTCTTCCCGCCATTTACACACTATGATGGACAGTTCACTCAAGGGACCCCTGCGCACTTCGGCGCAATTGCATAGTAACACACACTTGGTTGCTGGAACTAGTTGAAGCTCAAATGCAGTGACTCATTCATCAGCCCAAAAACAATCGTGAGCGTCGTGGAGGCTGGGCAGGTGTGCCTTCTTCCCAAATCTACCGTCGAAAATCAGCTGTGATGCTGGACAGAGGCCTTTGCATCCTTGACTTTCAAGAGCGCAATCCCTGTGCTGTTCCTGTGACCTCGAGCTTCTGTATCTTCAGCTGCTGCTCTGATCGGTCTCTGACCTTATATACACACAAGAGGCATGTTCACTCGCATGGAATCCCCGCCCGTTTGGCCCCGCCCACACACACACGGTGTGCACCCTCTTCCCGCCATTTACCCACTATGATGGACAGCTCACTCAAGGGACCCCTGCGCACTTCGGCGCGAATGCATAGTAACACACACATTGTCGCTGGAACTAGTTGAAGCTCAAATGCAGTGACTCATTCATCAGCCCAAAAACAATCGTGAGCGTTGGGAGGCTGGGCAGCTGCGCCTTCTTCCCAAATCTACCGTCAAAAATCAGCTGTGATGCTGGACAGAGGCCTTTGCATCCTTGACTTTCAAGAGCGCAATCCCTGTGCTGTTCCTGTGCCCACGAGCTTCTGTATCTTCATCTGCTGCTCTGATCGGTCTCTGACCTTATATACACACAAGAGGCATGTTCACTCGCATGGAAGCCCCGCCCGTTTGGCCCCGCCCACACACACGCGGTGTGCACCGTCTTCCCGCCATTTACCCACTATGATGGACAGCTCACTCACGGGACCCCTGCGCACTTCGGCGAGATTGCATAGTAACACACACATTGTCGCTGGAACTAGTTGAAGCTCAAATGCAGTGACTCATTCATCAGCCCAAAAACAATTGTGAGCGTCGTGGAGGCTGGGCAGGTGTGCCTTCTTCCCAAATCTACCGTCGAAAATCAGCTGTGATGCTGGACAGAGGCCTTTGCATCCTTGACTTTCAAGAGCGCAATCCCTGTGCTGTTCCTGTGACCTCGAGCTTCTGTATCTTCAGCTGCTGCTCTGATCGGTCTCTGACCTTATATACACACAAGAGGCATGTTCACTCGCATGGAAGCCCCGCCCACACACACACACGGTGTGCACCCTCTTCCCGCCATTTACCCACTATGATGGACAGCTCACTCAAGGGACCCCTGCGCACTTGGGCACGAATGCATAGTAACACACACATGGTCGCTGTAGACAACTCTCTGGCACTTTAGGCAGCTGTAGTGTAGTAAAAGCACTATACATTTACCCAACGAGGTAGCACTTACTGATTATCCAGTAGAAAGTACTCCAGTTGAGTAGAGGTATGGCACAAAACGGTGGCGTCTTCTTGAATAAATATGAAGGGCAGGGTCCATTCTGGCACGATGGTCCTGGCACAAAAATTAAACCTCAACAGGAAGCACTTACAGATATCATTACAGCATGTGCCCTAGTTGAAGCTTAAATTCAGTGACTCATTCATCAGCCCAAAAACAATCGTGAGCGTTGGGAGGCTGGGCAGCTGTGCCTTCTTCCCAAATCTACCGTCAAAAATCAGCTGTGATGCTGGACAGAGGCCTTTGCATCCTTGACTTTCAAGAGCGCAATCCCTGTGCTGTTCCTGTGCCCACGAGCTTCTGTATCTTCATCTGCTGCTCTGATCGGTCTCTGACCTTATATACACACAAGAGGCATGTTCACTCGCATGGAAGCCCCGCCCGTTTGGCCCCGCCCACACACACGCGGTGTGCACCGTCTTCCCGCCATTTACCCACTATGATGGACAGCTCACTCAAGGGACCCCTGCGCACTTCGGCGAGATTGCATAGTAACACACACATTGTCGCTGGAACTAGTTGAAGCTCAAATGCAGTGACTCATTCATCAGCCCAAAAACAATCGTGAGCGTGGGGAGGCTGGGCAGCTGTGCCTTCTTCCCAAATATACCATCGAAAATAAGCTGTGATGCTGGACAGAGGCATTTGCATCCTTGACTTTCACAAGCGCAATCCCTGTGCTATTCCTGTGACCTCGAGCTTCTGTATCTTCAGCTGCTGCTCTGATCGGTCTCTGACCTTATATACACACAAGAGGCATGTTCACTCGCATGGAAGCCCCGCCCCTTTGGCCCCGCCCACACACACGAGGTGTGCACCCTCTTCCCGCCATTTACCCACTATGATGGACAGTTCACTCAAGGGACCCCTGCGCCCTTCGGCGCGAATGCATAGTAACACACACATTGTCGCTGGAACAAGTTGAAGCTTAAATTCAGTGACTCATTCATCAGCCCAAAAACAATCGTGAGCGTCGTGGAGGCTGGGCAGGTGTGCCTTCTTCCCAAATATACCATCGAAAATCAGCTGTGATGCTGGACAGAGGCATTTGCATCCTTGACTTTCACGAGCGCAATCCCTGTGCTGTTCCTGTGACCTCGAGCTTCTGTATCTTCAGCTGCTGCTCTGATCGGTCTCTGACCTTATATACACACAAGAGGCATGTTCACTCGCATGGAAGCCCCGCCCGTTTGGCCCCGCCCACACACACGAGGTGTGCACCCTCTTCCCGCCATTTACACACTATGATGGACAGCTTACTCAAGGGACCCCTGCGCACTTCGGCGAGATTGCATAGTAACACACATTGTCGCTGGAACTAGTTGAAGCTCAAATGCAGTGACTCATTCATCAGCCCAAAAACAATCGTGAGCGTTGGGAGGCTGGGCAGCTGTGCCTTCTTCCCAAATCTACCGTCAAAAATCAGCTGTGATGCTGGACAGAGGCCTTTGCATCCTTGACTTTCAAGAGCGCAATCCCTGTGCTGTTCCTATGACCACGAGCTTCTGTATCTTCATCTGCTGCTCTGATCGGTCTCTGACCTTATATACACACAAGAGGCATGTTCACTCGCATGGAAGCCCCGCCCGTTTGGCCCCGCCCACACACACGAGGTGTGCACCCTCTTCCCGCCATTTACACACTATGATGGACAGCTTACTCAAGGGACCCCTGCGCACTTCGGCGAGATTGCATAGTAACACACATTGTCGCTGGAACTAGTTGAAGCTCAAATGCAGTGACTCATTCATCAGCCCAAAAACAATCGTGAGCGTTGGGAGGCTGGGCAGCTGTGCCTTCTTCCCAAATCTACCGTCAAAAATCAGCTGTGATGCTGGACAGAGGCCTTTGCATCCTTGACTTTCAAGAGCGCAATCCCTGTGCTGTTCCTGTGACCACGAGCTTCTGTATCTTCATCTGCTGCTCTGATCGGTCTCTGACCTTATATACACACAAGAGGCATGTTCACTCGCATGGAAGCCCCGCCCGTTTGGCCCCGCCCACACACACGCGGTGTGCACCGTCTTCCCGCCATTTACCCACTATGATGGACAGCTCACTCAAGGGACCCCTGCGCACTTCGGCGAGATTGCATAGTAACACACACATTGTCGCTGGAACTAGTTGAAGCTCAAATGCAGTGACTCATTCATCAGCCCAAAAACAATCGTGAGCGTTGGGAGGCTGGGCAGCTGTGCCTTCTTCCCAAATCTACCGTCAAAAATCAGCTGTGATGCTGGACAGAGGCCTTTGCATCCTTGACTTTCAAGAGCGCAATCCCTGTGCTGTTCCTGTGCCCACGAGCTTCTGTATCTTCATCTGCTGCTCTGATCGGTCTCTGACCTTATATACACACAAGAGGCATGTTCACTCGCATGGAAGCCCCGCCCGTTTGGCCCCGCCCACACACACGCGGTGTGCACCGTCTTCCCGCCATTTACCCACTATGATGGACAGCTCACTCAAGGGACCCCTGCGCACTTCGGCGAGATTGCATAGTAACACACACATTGTCGCTGGAACTAGTTGAAGCTCAAATGCAGTGACTCATTCATCAGCCCAAAAACAATCGTGAGCGTGGGGAGGCTGGGCAGCTGTGCCTTCTTCCCAAATATACCATCGAAAATAAGCTGTGATGCTGGACAGAGGCATTTGCATCCTTGACTTTCACAAGCGCAATCCCTGTGCTATTCCTGTGACCTCGAGCTTCTGTATCTTCAGCTGCTGCTCTGATCGGTCTCTGACCTTATATACACACAAGAGGCATGTTCACTCGCATGGAAGCCCCGCCCCTTTGGCCCCGCCCACACACACGAGGTGTGCACCCTCTTCCCGCCATTTACCCACTATGATGGACAGTTCACTCAAGGGACCCCTGCGCCCTTCGGCGCGAATGCATAGTAACACACACATTGTCGCTGGAACAAGTTGAAGCTTAAATTCAGTGACTCATTCATCAGCCCAAAAACAATCGTGAGCGTCGTGGAGGCTGGGCAGGTGTGCCTTCTTCCCAAATATACCATCGAAAATCAGCTGTGATGCTGGACAGAGGCATTTGCATCCTTGACTTTCACGAGCGCAATCCCTGTGCTGTTCCTGTGACCTCGAGCTTCTGTATCTTCAGCTGCTGCTCTGATCGGTCTCTGACCTTATATACACACAAGAGGCATGTTCACTCGCATGGAAGCCCCGCCCGTTTGGCCCCGCCCACACACACGAGGTGTGCACCCTCTTCCCGCCATTTACACACTATGATGGACAGTTCACTCAAGGGACCCCTGCGCACTTCGGCGCGATTGCATAGTAACACACACTTGGTTGCTGGAACTAGTTGAAGCTCAAATGCAGTGACTCATTCATCAGCCCAAAAACAATCGTGAGCGTCGTGGAGGCTGGGCAGGTGTGCCTTCTTCCCAAATCTACCGTCGAAAATCAGCTGTGATGCTGGACAGAGGCCTTTGCATCCTTGACTTTCAAGAGCGCAATCCCTGTGCTGTTCCTGTGACCTCGAGCTTCTGTATCTTCAGCTGCTGCTCTGATCGGTCTCTGACCTTATATACACACAAGAGGCATGTTCACTCGCATGGAATCCCCGCCCGTTTGGCCCCGCCCACACACACACGGTGTGCACCCTCTTCCCGCCATTTACCCACTATGATGGACAGCTCACTCAAGGGACCCCTGCGCACTTCGGCGCGAATGCATAGTAACACACACATTGTCGCTGGAACTAGTTGAAGCTCAAATGCAGTGACTCATTCATCAGCCCAAAAACAATCGTGAGCGTTGGGAGGCTGGGCAGCTGCGCCTTCTTCCCAAATCTACCGTCAAAAATCAGCTGTGATGCTGGACAGAGGCCTTTGCATCCTTGACTTTCAAGAGCGCAATCCCTGTGCTGTTCCTGTGCCCACGAGCTTCTGTATCTTCATCTGCTGCTCTGATCGGTCTCTGACCTTATATACACACAAGAGGCATGTTCACTCGCATGGAAGCCCCGCCCGTTTGGCCCCGCCCACACACACGCGGTGTGCACCGTCTTCCCGCCATTTACCCACTATGATGGACAGCTCACTCAAGGGACCCCTGCGCACTTCGGCGAGATTGCATAGTAACACACACATTGTCGCTGGAACTAGTTGAAGCTCAAATGCAGTGACTCATTCATCAGCCCAAAAACAATTGTGAGCGTCGTGGAGGCTGGGCAGGTGTGCCTTCTTCCCAAATCTACCGTCGAAAATCAGCTGTGATGCTGGACAGAGGCCTTTGCATCCTTGACTTTCAAGAGCGCAATCCCTGTGCTGTTCCTGTGACCTCGAGCTTCTGTATCTTCAGCTGCTGCTCTGATCGGTCTCTGACCTTATATACACACAAGAGGCATGTTCACTCGCATGGAAGCCCCGCCCACACACACACACGGTGTGCACCCTCTTCCCGCCATTTACCCACTATGATGGACAGCTCACTCAAGGGACCCCTGCGCACTTGGGCACGAATGCATAGTAACACACACATGGTCGCTGTAGACAACTCTCTGGCACTTTAGGCAGCTGTAGTGTAGTAAAAGCACTATACATTTACCCAACGAGGTAGCACTTACTGATTATCCAGTAGAAAGTACTCCAGTTGAGTAGAGGTATGGCACAAAACGGTGGCGTCTTCTTGAATAAATATGAAGGGCAGGGTCCATTCTGGCACGATGGTCCTGGCACAAAAATTAAACCTCAACAGGAAGCACTTACAGATATCATTACAGCATGTGCCCTAGTTGAAGCTTAAATTCAGTGACTCATTCATCAGCCCAAAAACAATCGTGAGCGTTGGGAGGCTGGGCAGCTGTGCCTTCTTCCCAAATCTACCGTCAAAAATCAGCTGTGATGCTGGACAGAGGCCTTTGCATCCTTGACTTTCAAGAGCGCAATCCCTGTGCTGTTCCTGTGCCCACGAGCTTCTGTATCTTCATCTGCTGCTCTGATCGGTCTCTGACCTTATATACACACAAGAGGCATGTTCACTCGCATGGAAGCCCCGCCCGTTTGGCCCCGCCCACACACACGCGGTGTGCACCGTCTTCCCGCCATTTACCCACTATGATGGACAGCTCACTCAAGGGACCCCTGCGCACTTCGGCGAGATTGCATAGTAACACACACATTGTCGCTGGAACTAGTTGAAGCTCAAATGCAGTGACTCATTCATCAGCCCAAAAACAATCGTGAGCGTGGGGAGGCTGGGCAGCTGTGCCTTCTTCCCAAATATACCATCGAAAATAAGCTGTGATGCTGGACAGAGGCATTTGCATCCTTGACTTTCACAAGCGCAATCCCTGTGCTATTCCTGTGACCTCGAGCTTCTGTATCTTCAGCTGCTGCTCTGATCGGTCTCTGACCTTATATACACACAAGAGGCATGTTCACTCGCATGGAAGCCCCGCCCCTTTGGCCCCGCCCACACACACGAGGTGTGCACCCTCTTCCCGCCATTTACCCACTATGATGGACAGTTCACTCAAGGGACCCCTGCGCCCTTCGGCGCGAATGCATAGTAACACACACATTGTCGCTGGAACAAGTTGAAGCTTAAATTCAGTGACTCATTCATCAGCCCAAAAACAATCGTGAGCGTCGTGGAGGCTGGGCAGGTGTGCCTTCTTCCCAAATATACCATCGAAAATCAGCTGTGATGCTGGACAGAGGCATTTGCATCCTTGACTTTCACGAGCGCAATCCCTGTGCTGTTCCTGTGACCTCGAGCTTCTGTATCTTCAGCTGCTGCTCTGATCGGTCTCTGACCTTATATACACACAAGAGGCATGTTCACTCGCATGGAAGCCCCGCCCGTTTGGCCCCGCCCACACACACGAGGTGTGCACCCTCTTCCCGCCATTTACACACTATGATGGACAGCTTACTCAAGGGACCCCTGCGCACTTCGGCGAGATTGCATAGTAACACACATTGTCGCTGGAACTAGTTGAAGCTCAAATGCAGTGACTCATTCATCAGCCCAAAAACAATCGTGAGCGTTGGGAGGCTGGGCAGCTGTGCCTTCTTCCCAAATCTACCGTCGAAAATCAGCTGTGATGCTGGACAGAGGCCTTTGCATCCTTGACTTTCACGAGCGCAATCCCTGTGCTGTTCCTGTGCCCACGAGCTTCTGTATCTTCATCTGCTGCTCTGATCGGTCTCTGACCTTATATACACACAAGAGGCATGTTCACTCGCATGGAAGCCCCGCCCGTTTGGCCCCGCCCACACACACGTGGTGTGCACCGTCTTCCCGCCATTTACCCACTATGATGGACAGTTCACTCAAGGGACCCCTGCGCACTTCGGCGCGATTGCATAGTAACACACACTTGGTTGCTGGAACAAGTTGAAGCTTAAATTCAGTGACTCATTCATCAGCCCAAAAACAATCGTGAGCGTCGTGGAGGCTGGGCAGGTGTGCCTTCTTCCCAAATATACCATCGAAAATCAGCTGTGATGCTGGACAGAGGCATTTGCATCCTTGACTTTCACGAGCGCAATCCCTGTGCTGTTCCTGTGACCTCGAGCTTCTGTATCTTCAGCTGCTGCTCTGATCGGTCTCTGACCTTATATACACACAAGAGGCATGTTCACTCGCATGGAAGCCCCGCCCGTTTGGCCCCGCCCACACACACGAGGTGTGCACCCTCTTCCCGCCATTTACACACTATGATGGACAGTTCACTCAAGGGACCCCTGCGCACTTCGGCGCGATTGCATAGTAACACACACTTGGTTGCTGGAACTAGTTGAAGCTCAAATGCAGTGACTCATTCATCAGCCCAAAAACAATCGTGAGCGTCGTGGAGGCTGGGCAGGTGTGCCTTCTTCCCAAATCTACCGTCGAAAATCAGCTGTGATGCTGGACAGAGGCCTTTGCATCCTTGACTTTCAAGAGCGCAATCCCTGTGCTGTTCCTGTGACCTCGAGCTTCTGTATCTTCAGCTGCTGCTCTGATCGGTCTCTGACCTTATATACACACAAGAGGCATGTTCACTCGCATGGAATCCCCGCCCGTTTGGCCCCGCCCACACACACACGGTGTGCACCCTCTTCCCGCCATTTACCCACTATGATGGACAGCTCACTCAAGGGACCCCTGCGCACTTCGGCGCGAATGCATAGTAACACACACATTGTCGCTGGAACTAGTTGAAGCTCAAATGCAGTGACTCATTCATCAGCCCAAAAACAATCGTGAGCGTTGGGAGGCTGGGCAGCTGCGCCTTCTTCCCAAATCTACCGTCAAAAATCAGCTGTGATGCTGGACAGAGGCCTTTGCATCCTTGACTTTCAAGAGCGCAATCCCTGTGCTGTTCCTGTGCCCACGAGCTTCTGTATCTTCATCTGCTGCTCTGATCGGTCTCTGACCTTATATACACACAAGAGGCATGTTCACTCGCATGGAAGCCCCGCCCGTTTGGCCCCGCCCACACACACGCGGTGTGCACCGTCTTCCCGCCATTTACCCACTATGATGGACAGCTCACTCACGGGACCCCTGCGCACTTCGGCGAGATTGCATAGTAACACACACATTGTCGCTGGAACTAGTTGAAGCTCAAATGCAGTGACTCATTCATCAGCCCAAAAACAATTGTGAGCGTCGTGGAGGCTGGGCAGGTGTGCCTTCTTCCCAAATCTACCGTCGAAAATCAGCTGTGATGCTGGACAGAGGCCTTTGCATCCTTGACTTTCAAGAGCGCAATCCCTGTGCTGTTCCTGTGACCTCGAGCTTCTGTATCTTCAGCTGCTGCTCTGATCGGTCTCTGACCTTATATACACACAAGAGGCATGTTCACTCGCATGGAAGCCCCGCCCACACACACACACGGTGTGCACCCTCTTCCCGCCATTTACCCACTATGATGGACAGCTCACTCAAGGGACCCCTGCGCACTTGGGCACGAATGCATAGTAACACACACATGGTCGCTGTAGACAACTCTCTGGCACTTTAGGCAGCTGTAGTGTAGTAAAAGCACTATACATTTACCCAACGAGGTAGCACTTACTGATTATCCAGTAGAAAGTACTCCAGTTGAGTAGAGGTATGGCACAAAACGGTGGCGTCTTCTTGAATAAATATGAAGGGCAGGGTCCATTCTGGCACGATGGTCCTGGCACAAAAATTAAACCTCAACAGGAAGCACTTACAGATATCATTACAGCATGTGCCCTAGTTGAAGCTTAAATTCAGTGACTCATTCATCAGCCCAAAAACAATCGTGAGCGTTGGGAGGCTGGGCAGCTGTGCCTTCTTCCCAAATCTACCGTCAAAAATCAGCTGTGATGCTGGACAGAGGCCTTTGCATCCTTGACTTTCAAGAGCGCAATCCCTGTGCTGTTCCTGTGCCCACGAGCTTCTGTATCTTCATCTGCTGCTCTGATCGGTCTCTGACCTTATATACACACAAGAGGCATGTTCACTCGCATGGAAGCCCCGCCCGTTTGGCCCCGCCCACACACACGCGGTGTGCACCGTCTTCCCGCCATTTACCCACTATGATGGACAGCTCACTCAAGGGACCCCTGCGCACTTCGGCGAGATTGCATAGTAACACACACATTGTCGCTGGAACTAGTTGAAGCTCAAATGCAGTGACTCATTCATCAGCCCAAAAACAATCGTGAGCGTGGGGAGGCTGGGCAGCTGTGCCTTCTTCCCAAATATACCATCGAAAATAAGCTGTGATGCTGGACAGAGGCATTTGCATCCTTGACTTTCACAAGCGCAATCCCTGTGCTATTCCTGTGACCTCGAGCTTCTGTATCTTCAGCTGCTGCTCTGATCGGTCTCTGACCTTATATACACACAAGAGGCATGTTCACTCGCATGGAAGCCCCGCCCCTTTGGCCCCGCCCACACACACGAGGTGTGCACCCTCTTCCCGCCATTTACCCACTATGATGGACAGTTCACTCAAGGGACCCCTGCGCCCTTCGGCGCGAATGCATAGTAACACACACATTGTCGCTGGAACAAGTTGAAGCTTAAATTCAGTGACTCATTCATCAGCCCAAAAACAATCGTGAGCGTCGTGGAGGCTGGGCAGGTGTGCCTTCTTCCCAAATATACCATCGAAAATCAGCTGTGATGCTGGACAGAGGCATTTGCATCCTTGACTTTCACGAGCGCAATCCCTGTGCTGTTCCTGTGACCTCGAGCTTCTGTATCTTCAGCTGCTGCTCTGATCGGTCTCTGACCTTATATACACACAAGAGGCATGTTCACTCGCATGGAAGCCCCGCCCGTTTGGCCCCGCCCACACACACGAGGTGTGCACCCTCTTCCCGCCATTTACACACTATGATGGACAGCTTACTCAAGGGACCCCTGCGCACTTCGGCGAGATTGCATAGTAACACACATTGTCGCTGGAACTAGTTGAAGCTCAAATGCAGTGACTCATTCATCAGCCCAAAAACAATCGTGAGCGTTGGGAGGCTGGGCAGCTGTGCCTTCTTCCCAAATCTACCGTCAAAAATCAGCTGTGATGCTGGACAGAGGCCTTTGCATCCTTGACTTTCAAGAGCGCAATCCCTGTGCTGTTCCTGTGACCACGAGCTTCTGTATCTTCATCTGCTGCTCTGATCGGTCTCTGACCTTATATACACACAAGAGGCATGTTCACTCGCATGGAAGCCCCGCCCGTTTGGCCCCGCCCACACACACGAGGTGTGCACCCTCTTCCCGCCATTTACACACTATGATGGACAGCTTACTCAAGGGACCCCTGCGCACTTCGGCGAGATTGCATAGTAACACACATTGTCGCTGGAACTAGTTGAAGCTCAAATGCAGTGACTCATTCATCAGCCCAAAAACAATCGTGAGCGTTGGGAGGCTGGGCAGCTGTGCCTTCTTCCCAAATCTACCGTCAAAAATCAGCTGTGATGCTGGACAGAGGCCTTTGCATCCTTGACTTTCAAGAGCGCAATCCCTGTGCTGTTCCTGTGACCACGAGCTTCTGTATCTTCATCTGCTGCTCTGATCGGTCTCTGACCTTATATACACACAAGAGGCATGTTCACTCGCATGGAAGCCCCGCCCGTTTGGCCCCGCCCACACACACGCGGTGTGCACCGTCTTCCCGCCATTTACCCACTATGATGGACAGCTCACTCAAGGGACCCCTGCGCACTTCGGCGAGATTGCATAGTAACACACACATTGTCGCTGGAACTAGTTGAAGCTCAAATGCAGTGACTCATTCATCAGCCCAAAAACAATCGTGAGCGTTGGGAGGCT
This sequence comes from Lissotriton helveticus, assembly GCF_964261635.1. NCBI lineage: Eukaryota > Metazoa > Chordata > Amphibia > Caudata > Salamandridae > Lissotriton > Lissotriton helveticus. Next base: position 114,965,906 of record NC_136069.1, read on the forward strand.
GGGCAGCTGTGCCTTCTTCCCAAATCTACCGTCAAAAATCAGCTGTGATGCTGGACAGAGGCCTTTGCATCCTTGACTTTCAAGAGCGCAATCCCTGTGCTGTTCCTGTGCCCACGAGCTTCTGTATCTTCATCTGCTGCTCTGATCGGTCTCTGACCTTATATACACACAAGAGGCATGTTCACTCGCATGGAAGCCCCGCCCGTTTGGCCCCGCCCACACACACGCGGTGTGCACCGTCTTCCCGCCATTTACCCACTATGATGGACAGCTCACTCAAGGGACCCCTGCGCACTTCGGCGAGATTGCATAGTAACACACACATTGTCGCTGGAACTAGTTGAAGCTCAAATGCAGTGACTCATTCATCAGCCCAAAAACAATCGTGAGCGTGGGGAGGCTGGGCAGCTGTGCCTTCTTCCCAAATATACCATCGAAAATAAGCTGTGATGCTGGACAGAGGCATTTGCATCCTTGACTTTCACAAGCGCAATCCCTGTGCTATTCCTGTGACCTCGAGCTTCTGTATCTTCAGCTGCTGCTCTGATCGGTCTCTGACCTTATATACACACAAGAGGCATGTTCACTCGCATGGAAGCCCCGCCCCTTTGGCCCCGCCCACACACACGAGGTGTGCACCCTCTTCCCGCCATTTACCCACTATGATGGACAGTTCACTCAAGGGACCCCTGCGCCCTTCGGCGCGAATGCATAGTAACACACACATTGTCGCTGGAACAAGTTGAAGCTTAAATTCAGTGACTCATTCATCAGCCCAAAAACAATCGTGAGCGTCGTGGAGGCTGGGCAGGTGTGCCTTCTTCCCAAATATACCATCGAAAATCAGCTGTGATGCTGGACAGAGGCATTTGCATCCTTGACTTTCACGAGCGCAATCCCTGTGCTGTTCCTGTGACCTCGAGCTTCTGTATCTTCAGCTGCTGCTCTGATCGGTCTCTGACCTTATATACACACAAGAGGCATGTTCACTCGCATGGAAGCCCCGCCCGTTTGGCCCCGCCCACACACACGAGGTGTGCACCCTCTTCCCGCCATTTACACACTATGATGGACAGTTCACTCAAGGGACCCCTGCGCACTTCGGCGCGATTGCATAGTAACACACACTTGGTTGCTGGAACTAGTTGAAGCTCAAATGCAGTGACTCATTCATCAGCCCAAAAACAATCGTGAGCGTCGTGGAGGCTGGGCAGGTGTGCCTTCTTCCCAAATCTACCGTCGAAAATCAGCTGTGATGCTGGACAGAGGCCTTTGCATCCTTGACTTTCAAGAGCGCAATCCCTGTGCTGTTCCTGTGACCTCGAGCTTCTGTATCTTCAGCTGCTGCTCTGATCGGTCTCTGACCTTATATACACACAAGAGGCATGTTCACTCGCATGGAATCCCCGCCCGTTTGGCCCCGCCCACACACACACGGTGTGCACCCTCTTCCCGCCATTTACCCACTATGATGGACAGCTCACTCAAGGGACCCCTGCGCACTTCGGCGCGAATGCATAGTAACACACACATTGTCGCTGGAACTAGTTGAAGCTCAAATGCAGTGACTCATTCATCAGCCCAAAAACAATCGTGAGCGTTGGGAGGCTGGGCAGCTGCGCCTTCTTCCCAAATCTACCGTCAAAAATCAGCTGTGATGCTGGACAGAGGCCTTTGCATCCTTGACTTTCAAGAGCGCAATCCCTGTGCTGTTCCTGTGCCCACGAGCTTCTGTATCTTCATCTGCTGCTCTGATCGGTCTCTGACCTTATATACACACAAGAGGCATGTTCACTCGCATGGAAGCCCCGCCCGTTTGGCCCCGCCCACACACACGCGGTGTGCACCGTCTTCCCGCCATTTACCCACTATGATGGACAGCTCAGTCAAGGGACCCCTGCGCACTTCGGCGAGATTGCATAGTAACACACACATTGTCGCTGGAACTAGTTGAAGCTCAAATGCAGTGACTCATTCATCAGCCCAAAAACAATTGTGAGCGTCGTGGAGGCTGGGCAGGTGTGCCTTCTTCCCAAATCTACCGTCGAAAATCAGCTGTGATGCTGGACAGAGGCCTTTGCATCCTTGACTTTCAAGAGCGCAATCCCTGTGCTGTTCCTGTGACCTCGAGCTTCTGTATCTTCAGCTGCTGCTCTGATCGGTCTCTGACCTTATATACACACAAGAGGCATGTTCACTCGCATGGAAGCCCCGCCCACACACACACACGGTGTGCACCCTCTTCCCGCCATTTACCCACTATGATGGACAGCTCACTCAAGGGACCCCTGCGCACTTGGGCACGAATGCATAGTAACACACACATGGTCGCTGTAGACAACTCTCTGGCACTTTAGGCAGCTGTAGTGTAGTAAAAGCACTATACATTTACCCAACGAGGTAGCACTTACTGATTATCCAGTAGAAAGTACTCCAGTTGAGTAGAGGTATGGCACAAAACGGTGGCGTCTTCTTGAATAAATATGAAGGGCAGGGTCCATTCTGGCACGATGGTCCTGGCACAAAAATTAAACCTCAACAGGAAGCACTTACAGATATCATTACAGCATGTGCCCTAGTTGAAGCTTAAATTCAGTGACTCATTCATCAGCCCAAAAACAATCGTGAGCGTTGGGAGGCTGGGCAGCTGTGCCTTCTTCCCAAATCTACCGTCAAAAATCAGCTGTGATGCTGGACAGAGGCCTTTGCATCCTTGACTTTCAAGAGCGCAATCCCTGTGCTGTTCCTGTGCCCACGAGCTTCTGTATCTTCATCTGCTGCTCTGATCGGTCTCTGACCTTATATACACACAAGAGGCATGTTCACTCGCATGGAAGCCCCGCCCGTTTGGCCCCGCCCACACACACGCGGTGTGCACCGTCTTCCCGCCATTTACCCACTATGATGGACAGCTCACTCAAGGGACCCCTGCGCACTTCGGCGAGATTGCATAGTAACACACACATTGTCGCTGGAACTAGTTGAAGCTCAAATGCAGTGACTCATTCATCAGCCCAAAAACAATCGTGAGCGTGGGGAGGCTGGGCAGCTGTGCCTTCTTCCCAAATATACCATCGAAAATAAGCTGTGATGCTGGACAGAGGCATTTGCATCCTTGACTTTCACAAGCGCAATCCCTGTGCTATTCCTGTGACCTCGAGCTTCTGTATCTTCAGCTGCTGCTCTGATCGGTCTCTGACCTTATATACACACAAGAGGCATGTTCACTCGCATGGAAGCCCCGCCCCTTTGGCCCCGCCCACACACACGAGGTGTGCACCCTCTTCCCGCCATTTACCCACTATGATGGACAGTTCACTCAAGGGACCCCTGCGCCCTTCGGCGCGAATGCATAGTAACACACACATTGTCGCTGGAACAAGTTGAAGCTTAAATTCAGTGACTCATTCATCAGCCCAAAAACAATCGTGAGCGTCGTGGAGGCTGGGCAGGTGTGCCTTCTTCCCAAATATACCATCGAAAATCAGCTGTGATGCTGGACAGAGGCATTTGCATCCTTGACTTTCACGAGCGCAATCCCTGTGCTGTTCCTGTGACCTCGAGCTTCTGTATCTTCAGCTGCTGCTCTGATCGGTCTCTGACCTTATATACACACAAGAGGCATGTTCACTCGCATGGAAGCCCCGCCCGTTTGGCCCCGCCCACACACACGAGGTGTGCACCCTCTTCCCGCCATTTACACACTATGATGGACAGCTTACTCAAGGGACCCCTGCGCACTTCGGCGAGATTGCATAGTAACACACATTGTCGCTGGAACTAGTTGAAGCTCAAATGCAGTGACTCATTCATCAGCCCAAAAACAATCGTGAGCGTTGGGAGGCTGGGCAGCTGTGCCTTCTTCCCAAATCTACCGTCGAAAATCAGCTGTGATGCTGGACAGAGGCCTTTGCATCCTTGACTTTCACGAGCGCAATCCCTGTGCTGTTCCTGTGCCCACGAGCTTCTGTATCTTCATCTGCTGCTCTGATCGGTCTCTGACCTTATATACACACAAGAGGCATGTTCACTCGCATGGAAGCCCCGCCCGTTTGGCCCCGCCCACACACACGTGGTGTGCACCGTCTTCCCGCCATTTACCCACTATGATGGACAGTTCACTCAAGGGACCCCTGCGCACTTCGGCGCGATTGCATAGTAACACACACTTGGTTGCTGGAACAAGTTGAAGCTTAAATTCAGTGACTCATTCATCAGCCCAAAAACAATCGTGAGCGTCGTGGAGGCTGGGCAGGTGTGCCTTCTTCCCAAATATACCATCGAAAATCAGCTGTGATGCTGGACAGAGGCATTTGCATCCTTGACTTTCACGAGCGCAATCCCTGTGCTGTTCCTGTGACCTCGAGCTTCTGTATCTTCAGCTGCTGCTCTGATCGGTCTCTGACCTTATATACACACAAGAGGCATGTTCACTCGCATGGAAGCCCCGCCCGTTTGGCCCCGCCCACACACACGAGGTGTGCACCCTCTTCCCGCCATTTACACACTATGATGGACAGCTTACTCAAGGGACCCCTGCGCACTTCGGCGAGATTGCATAGTAACACACATTGTCGCTGGAACTAGTTGAAGCTCAAATGCAGTGACTCATTCATCAGCCCAAAAACAATCGTGAGCGTTGGGAGGCTGGGCAGCTGTGCCTTCTTCCCAAATCTACCGTCAAAAATCAGCTGTGATGCTGGACAGAGGCCTTTGCATCCTTGACTTTCAAGAGCGCAATCCCTGTGCTGTTCCTGTGACCACGAGCTTCTGTATCTTCATCTGCTGCTCTGATCGGTCTCTGACCTTATATACACACAAGAGGCATGTTCACTCGCATGGAAGCCCCGCCCACACACACGCGGTGTGCACCGTCTTCCCGCCATTTACCCACTATGATGGACAGCTCACTCAATGGACCCCTGCGCACTTCGGCGAGATTGCATAGTAACACACACATTGTCGCTGGAACTAGTTGAAGCTCAAATGCAGTGACTCATTCATCAGCCCAAAAACAATCGTGAGCGTTGGGAGGCTGGGCAGCTGTGCCTTCTTCCCAAATCTACCGTCGAAAATCAGCTGTGATGCTGGACAGAGGCCTTTGCATCCTTGACTTTCAAGAGCGCAATCCCTGTGCTGTTCCTGTGACCTCGAGCTTCTGTATCTTCAGCTGCTGCTCTGATCGGTCTCTGACCTTATATACACACAAGAGGCATGTTCACTCGCATGGAATCCCCGCCCGTTTGGCCCCGCCCACACACACACGGTGTGCACCCTCTTCCCGCCATTTACCCACTATGATGGACAGCTCACTCAAGGGACCCCTGCGCACTTCGGCGCGAATGCATAGTAACACACACATTGTCCCTGGAACTAGTTGAAGCTCAAATGCAGTGACTCATTCATCAGCCCAAAAACAATCGTGAGCGTTGGGAGGCTGGGCAGCTGTGCCTTCTTCCCAAATCTACCGTCAAAAATCAGCTGTGATGCTGGACAGAGGCCTTTGCATCCTTGACTTTCAAGAGCGCAATCCCTGTGCTGTTCCTGTGCCCATGAGCTTCTGTATCTTCATCTGCTGCTCTGATCGGTCTCTGACCTTATATACACACAAGAGGCATGTTCACTCGCATGGCAGCCCCGCCCGTTTGGCCCCGCCCACACACACGCGGTGTGCACCGTCTTCCCGCCATTTACCCACTATGATGGACAGCTCACTCAAGGGACCCCTGCGCACTTGGGCGCGAATGCATAGTAACACACACATGGTCGCTGTAGACAACTCTCTGGCACTTTAGGCAGCTGTAGTGTAGTAAAAGCACTATACATTTACCCAACGAGGTAGCACTTACTGATTATCCAGTAGAAAGTACTCCAGTTGAGTAGAGGTATGGCACAAAACGGTGGCGTCTTCTTGAATAAATATGAAGGGCAGGGTCCATTCTGGCACGATGGTCCTGGCACAAAAATTAAACCTCAACAGGAAGCACTTACAGATATCATTACAGCATGTGCCCTAGTTGAAGCTTAAATTCAGTGACTCATTCATCAGCCCAAAAACAATCGTGAGCGTCGTGGAGGCTGGGCAGGTGTGCCTTCTTCCCAAATCTACCGTCGAAAATCAGCTGTGATGCTGGACAGAGGCCTTTGCATCCTTGACTTTCACGAGCGCAATCCCTGTGCTGTTCCTGTGCCCACGAGCTTCTGTATCTTCATCTGCTGCTCTGATCGGTCTCTGACCTTATATACACACAAGAGGCATGTTCACTCGCATGGAAGCCCCGCCCGTTTGGCCCCGCCCACACACACGTGGTGTGCACCGTCTTCCCGCCATTTACCCACTATGATGGACAGTTCACTCAAGGGACCCCTGCGCACTTCGGCGCGATTGCATAGTAACACACACTTGGTTGCTGGAACAAGTTGAAGCTTAAATTCAGTGACTCATTCATCAGCCCAAAAACAATCGTGAGCGTCGTGGAGGCTGGGCAGGTGTGCCTTCTTCCCAAATATACCATCGAAAATCAGCTGTGATGCTGGACAGAGGCATTTGCATCCTTGACTTTCACGAGCGCAATCCCTGTGCTGTTCCTGTGACCTCGAGCTTCTGTATCTTCAGCTGCTGCTCTGATCGGTCTCTGACCTTATATACACACAAGAGGCATGTTCACTCGCATGGAAGCCCCGCCCGTTTGGCCCCGCCCACACACACGAGGTGTGCACCCTCTTCCCGCCATTTACACACTATGATGGACAGCTTACTCAAGGGACCCCTGCGCACTTCGGCGAGATTGCATAGTAACACACATTGTCGCTGGAACTAGTTGAAGCTCAAATGCAGTGACTCATTCATCAGCCCAAAAACAATCGTGAGCGTTGGGAGGCTGGGCAGCTGTGCCTTCTTCCCAAATCTACCGTCGAAAATCAGCTGTGATGCTGGACAGAGGCCTTTGCATCCTTGACTTTCACGAGCGCAATCCCTGTGCTGTTCCTGTGCCCACGAGCTTCTGTATCTTCATCTGCTGCTCTGATCGGTCTCTGACCTTATATACACACATGGTCGCTGTAGACAACTCTCTGGCACTTTAGGCAGCTGTAGTGTAGTAAAAGCACTATACATTTACCCAACGAGGTAGCACTTACTGATTATCCAGTAGAAAGTACTCCAGTTGAGTAGAGGTATGGCACAAAACGGTGGCGTCTTCTTGAATAAATATGAAGGGCAGGGTCCATTCTGGCACGATGGTCCTGGCACAAAAATTAAACCTCAACAGGAAGCACTTACAGATATCATTACAGCATGTGCCCTAGTTGAAGCTTAAATTCAGTGACTCGTTCATCAGCCCAAAAAAAATCGTGAGCGTTGGGAGGCTGGGCAGCTGTGCCTTCTTCCCAAATCTACCGTCAAAAATCAGCTGTGATGCTGGACAGAGGCCTTTGCATCCTTGACTTTCAAGAGCGCAATCCCTGTGCTGTTCCTGTGCCCACGAGCTTCTGTATCTTCATCTGCTGCTCTGATCGGTCTCTGACCTTATATACACACAAGAGGCATGTTCACTCGCATGGAAGCCCCGCCCGTTTGGCCCCGCCCACACACACGCGGTGTGCACCGTCTTCCCGCCATTTACCCACTATGATGGACAGCTCACTCAAGGGACCCCTGCGCACTTCGGCGAGATTGCATAGTAACACACACATTGTCGCTGGAACTAGTTGAAGCTTAAATTCAGTGACTCATTCATCAGCCCAAAAACAATCGTGAGCGTCGTGGAGGCTGGGCAGGTGTGCCTTCTTCCCAAATATACCATCGAAAATCAGCTGTGATGCTGGACAGAGGCATTTGCATCCTTGACTTTCACAAGCGCAATCCCTGTGCTATTCCTGTGACCTCGAGCTTCTGTATCTTCAGCTGCTGCTCTGATCGGTCTCTGACCTTATATACACACAAGAGGCATGTTCACTCGCATGGAAGCCCCGCCCCTTTGGCCCCGCCCACACACACGAGGTGTGCACCCTCTTCCCGCCATTTACCCACTATGATGGACAGTTCACTCAAGGGACCCCTGCGCCCTTCGGCGCGAATGCATAGTAACACACACATTGTCGCTGGAACAAGTTGAAGCTTAAATTCAGTGACTCATTCATCAGCCCAAAAACAATCGTGAGCGTCGTGGAGGCTGGGCAGGTGTGCCTTCTTCCCAAATATACCATCGAAAATCAGCTGTGATGCTGGACAGAGGCATTTGCATCCTTGACTTTCACGAGCGCAATCCCTGTGCTGTTCCTGTGACCTCGAGCTTCTGTATCTTCAGCTGCTGCTCTGATCGGTCTCTGACCTTATATACACACAAGAGGCATGTTCACTCGCATGGAAGCCCCGCCCGTTTGGCCCCGCCCACACACACGAGGTGTGCACCCTCTTCCCGCCATTTACACACTATGATGGACAGCTTACTCAAGGGACCCCTGCGCACTTCGGCGAGATTGCATAGTAACACACATTGTCGCTGGAACTAGTTGAAGCTCAAATGCAGTGACTCATTCATCAGCCCAAAAACAATCGTGAGCGTTGGGAGGCTGGGCAGCTGTGCCTTCTTCCCAAATCTACCGTCAAAAATCAGCTGTGATGCTGGACAGAGGCCTTTGCATCCTTGACTTTCAAGAGCGCAATCCCTGTGCTGTTCCTGTGACCACGAGCTTCTGTATCTTCATCTGCTGCTCTGATCGGTCTCTGACCTTATATACACACAAGAGGCATGTTCACTCGCATGGAAGCCCCGCCCGTTTGGCCCCGCCCACACACACGCGGTGTGCACCGTCTTCCCGCCATTTACCCACTATGATGGACAGCTCACTCAAGGGACCCCTGCGCACTTCGGCGAGATTGCATAGTAACACACACATTGTCGCTGGAACTAGTTGAAGCTCAAATGCAGTGACTCATTCATCAGCCCAAAAACAATCGTGAGCGTTGGGAGGCTGGGCAGCTGTGCCTTCTTCCCAAATCTACCGTCGAAAATCAGCTGTGATGCTGGACAGAGGCCTTTGCATCCTTGACTTTCAAGAGCGCAATCCCTGTGCTGTTCCTGTGACCTCGAGCTTCTGTATCTTCAGCTGCTGCTCTGATCGGTCTCTGACCTTATATACACACAAGAGGCATGTTCACTCGCATGGAAGCCCCACCCATTTGGCCCGCCCACACACACGAGGTGTGCACCCTCTTCCCGCCATTTACCCACTATGATGGACAGCTCACTCAAGGGACCCCTGCGCACTTCGGCGCGAATGCATAGTAACACACACATTGTCCCTGGAACTAGTTGAAGCTCAAATGCAGTGACTCATTCATCAGCCCAAAAACAATCGTGAGCGTTGGGAGGCTGGGCAGCTGTGCCTTCTTCCCAAATCTACCGTCAAAAATCAGCTGTGATGCTGGACAGAGGCCTTTGCATCCTTGACTTTCAAGAGCGCAATCCCTGTGCTGTTCCTGTGCCCACGAGCTTCTGTATCTTCATCTGCTGCTCTGATCGGTCTCTGACCTTATATACACACAAGAGGCATGTTCACTCGCATGGCAGCCCCGCCCGTTTGGCCCCGCCCACACACACGCGGTGTGCACCGTCTTCCCGCCATTTACCCACTATGATGGACAGCTCACTCAAGGGACCCATGCGCACTTCGGCGAGATTGCATAGTAACACACACATTGTCGCTGGAACTAGTTGAAGCTCAAATGCAGTGACTCATTCATCAGCCCAAAAACAATCGTGAGCGTTGGGAGGCTGGGCAGCTGTGCCTTCTTCCCAAATCTACCGTCGAAAATCAGCTGTGATGCTGGACAGAGGGCTTTGCATCCTTGACTTTCACGAGCGCAATCCCTGTGCTGTTCCTGTGCCCACGAGCTTCTGTATCTTCATCTGCTGCTCTGATCGGTCTCTGACCTTATATACACACAAGAGGCATGTTCACTCGCATGGAAGCCCCGCCCGTTTGGCCCCGCCCACACACACGTGGTGTGCACCGTCTTCCCGCCATTTACCCACTATGATGGACAGTTCACTCAAGGGACCCCTGCGCACTTCGGCGCGATTGCATAGTAACACACACTTGGTTGCTGGAACTAGTTGAAGCTCAAATGCAGTGACTCATTCATCAGCCCAAAAACAATTGTGAGCGTCGTGGAGGCTGGGCAGGTGTGCCTTCTTCCCAAATCTACCGTCGAAAATCAGCTGTGATGCTGGACAGAGGCCTTTCCATCCTTGACTTTCAAGAGCGCAATCCCTGTGCTGTTCCTGTGACCTCGAGCTTCTGTATCTTCAGCTGCTGCTCTGATCGGTCTCTGACCTTATATACACACAAGAGGCATGTTCACTCGCATGGAAGCCCCGCCCGTTTGGCCCCGCCCACACACACACGGTGTGCACCCTCTTCCCGCCATTTACCCACTATGATGGACAGCTCACTCAAGGGACCCCTGCGCACTTGGGCGCGAATGCATAGTAACACACACATGGTCGCTGTAGACAACTCTCTGGCACTTTAGGCAGCTGTAGTGTAGTAAAAGCACTATACATTTACCCAACGAGGTAGCACTTACTGATTATCCAGTAGAAAGTACTCCAGTTGAGTAGAGGTATGGCACAAAACGGTGGCGTCTTCTTGAATAAATATGAAGGGCAGGGTCCATTCTGGCACGATGGTCCTGGCACAAAAATTAAACCTCAACAGGAAGCACTTACAGATATCATTACAGCATGTGCCCTAGTTGAAGCTTAAATTCAGTGACTCATTCATCAGCCCAAAAACAATCGTGAGCGTCGTGGAGGCTGGGCAGGTGTGCCTTCTTCCCAAATCTACCGTCGAAAATCAGCTGTGATGCTGGACAGAGGCATTTGCATCCTTGACTTTCACAAGCGCAATCCCTGTGCTGTTCCTGTGCCCACGAGCTTCTGTATCTTCATCTGCTGCTCTGATCGGTCTCTGACCTTATATACACACAAGAGGCATGTTCACTCGCATGGAAGCCCCGCCTGTTTGGCCCCGCCCACACACACGTGGTGTGCACCGTCTTCCCGCCATTTACCCACTATGATGGACAGTTCACTCAAGGGACCCCTGCGCACTTCGGCGCGATTGCATAGTAACACACACTTGGTTGCTGGAACAAGTTGAAGCTTAAATTCAGTGACTCATTCATCAGCCCAAAAACAATCGTGAGCGTCGTGGAGGCTGGGCAGGTGTGCCTTCTTCCCAAATATACCATCGAAAATCAGCTGTGATGCTGGACAGAGGCATTTGCATCCTTGACTTTCACGAGCGCAATCCCTGTGCTGTTCCTGTGACCTCGAGCTTCTGTATCTTCAGCTGCTGCTCTGATCGGTCTCTGACCTTATATACACACAAGAGGCATGTTCACTCGCATGGAAGCCCCGCCCGTTTGGCCCCGCCCACACACACGAGGTGTGCACCCTCTTCCCGCCATTTACACACTATGATGGACAGCTTACTCAAGGGACCCCTGCGCACTTCGGCGAGATTGCATAGTAACACACATTGTCGCTGGAACTAGTTGAAGCTCAAATGCAGTGACTCATTCATCAGCCCAAAAACAATCGTGAACGTTGGGAGGCTGGGCAGCTGTGCCTTCTTCCCAAATCTACCGTCGAAAATCAGCTGTGATGCTGGACAGAGGCCTTTGCATCCTTGACTTTCACGAGCGCAATCCCTGTGCTGTTCCTGTGCCCACGAGCTTCTGTATCTTCATCTGCTGCTCTGATCGGTCTCTGACCTTATATACACACATGGTCGCTGTAGACAACTCTCTGGCACTTTAGGCAGCTGTAGTGTAGTAAAAGCACTATACATTTACCCAACGAGGTAGCACTTACTGATTATCCAGTAGAAAGTACTCCAGTTGAGTAGAGGTATGGCACAAAACGGTGGCGTCTTCTTGAATAAATATGAAGGGCAGGGTCCATTCTGGCACGATGGTCCTGGCACAAAAATTAAACCTCAACAGGAAGCACTTACAGATATCATTACAGCATGTGCCCTAGTTGAAGCTTAAATTCAGTGACTCATTCATCAGCCCAAAAACAATCGTGAGCGTTGGGAGGCTGGGCAGCTGTGCCTTCTTCCCAAATCTACCGTCAAAAATCAGCTGTGATGCTGGACAGAGGCCTTTGCATCCTTGACTTTCAAGAGCGCAATCCCTGTGCTGTTCCTGTGCCCACGAGCTTCTGTATCTTCATCTGCTGCTCTGATCGGTCTCTGACCTTATATACACACAAGAGGCATGTTCACTCGCATGGAAGCCCCGCCCGTTTGGCCCCGCCCACACACACGCGGTGTGCACCGTCTTCCCGCCATTTACCCACTATGATGGACAGCTCACTCAAGGGACCCCTGCGCACTTCGGCGAGATTGCATAGTAACACACACATTGTCGCTGGAACTAGTTGAAGCTCAAATGCAGTGACTCATTCATCAGCCCAAAAACAATCGTGAGCGTTGGGAGGCTGGGCAGCTGTGCCTTCTTCCCAAATCTACCGTCAAAAATCAGCTGTGATGCTGGACAGAGGCCTTTGCATCCTTGACTTTCAAGAGCGCAATCCCTGTGCTGTTCCTGTGACCACGAGCTTCTGTATCTTCATCTGCTGCTCTGATCGGTCTCTGACCTTATATACACACAAGAGGCATGTTCACTCGCATGGAAGCCCCGCCCGTTTGGCCCCGCCCACACACACGCGGTGTGCACCGTCTTCCCGCCATTTACCCACTATGATGGACAGCTCACTCAAGGGACCCCTGCGCACTTCGGCGAGATTGCATAGTAACACACACATTGTCGCTGGAACTAGTTGAAGCTCAAATGCAGTGACTCATTCATCAGCCCAAAAACAATCGTGAGCGTTGGGAGGCTGGGCAGCTGTGCCTTCTTCCCAAATCTACCGTCAAAAATCAGCTGTGATGCTGGACAGAGGCCTTTGCATCCTTGACTTTCAAGAGCGCAATCCCTGTGCTGTTCCTGTGCCCACGAGCTTCTGTATCTTCATCTGCTGCTCTGATCGGTCTCTGACCTTATATACACACAAGAGGCATGTTCACTCGCATGGAAGCCCCGCCCGTTTGGCCCCGCCCACACACACGCGGTGTGCACCGTCTTCCCGCCATTTACCCACTATGATGGACAGCTCACTCAAGGGACCCCTGCGCACTTCGGCGAGATTGCATAGTAACACACACATTGTCGCTGGAACTAGTTGAAGCTCAAATGCAGTGACTCATTCATCAGCCCAAAAACAATCGTGAGCGTGGGGAGGCTGGGCAGCTGTGCCTTCTTCCCAAATATACCATCGAAAATAAGCTGTGATGCTGGACAGAGGCATTTGCATCCTTGACTTTCACAAGCGCAATCCCTGTGCTATTCCTGTGACCTCGAGCTTCTGTATCTTCAGCTGCTGCTCTGATCGGTCTCTGACCTTATATACACACACGAGGCATGTTCACTCGCATGGAAGCCCCGCCCCTTTGGCCCCGCCCACACACACGAGGTGTGCACCCTCTTCCCGCCATTTACCCACTATGATGGACAGTTCACTCAAGGGACCCCTGCGCCCTTCGGCGCGAATGCATAGTAACACACACATTGTCGCTGGAACAAGTTGAAGCTTAAATTCAGTGACTCATTCATCAGCCCAAAAACAATCGTGAGCGTCGTGGAGGCTGGGCAGGTGTGCCTTCTTCCCAAATATACCATCGAAAATCAGCTGTGATGCTGGACAGAGGCATTTGCATCCTTGACTTTCACGAGCGCAATCCCTGTGCTGTTCCTGTGACCTCGAGCTTCTGTATCTTCAGCTGCTGCTCTGATCGGTCTCTGACCTTATATACACACAAGAGGCATGTTCACTCGCATGGAAGCCCCGCCCGTTTGGCCCCGCCCACACACACGAGGTGTGCACCCTCTTCCCGCCATTTACACACTATGATGGACAGTTCACTCAAGGGACCCCTGCGCACTTCGGCGCGATTGCATAGTAACACACACTTGGTTGCTGGAACTAGTTGAAGCTCAAATGCAGTGACTCATTCATCAGCCCAAAAACAATCGTGAGCGTCGTGGAGGCTGGGCAGGTGTGCCTTCTTCCCAAATCTACCGTCGAAAATCAGCTGTGATGCTGGACAGAGGCCTTTGCATCCTTGACTTTCAAGAGCGCAATCCCTGTGCTGTTCCTGTGACCTCGAGCTTCTGTATCTTCAGCTGCTGCTCTGATCGGTCTCTGACCTTATATACACACAAGAGGCATGTTCACTCGCATGGAATCCCCGCCCGTTTGGCCCCGCCCACACACACACGGTGTGCACCCTCTTCCCGCCATTTACCCACTATGATGGACAGCTCACTCAAGGGACCCCTGCGCACTTCGGCGCGAATGCATAGTAACACACACATTGTCGCTGGAACTAGTTGAAGCTCAAATGCAGTGACTCATTCATCAGCCCAAAAACAATCGTGAGCGTTGGGAGGCTGGGCAGCTGCGCCTTCTTCCCAAATCTACCGTCAAAAATCAGCTGTGATGCTGGACAGAGGCCTTTGCATCCTTGACTTTCAAGAGCGCAATCCCTGTGCTGTTCCTGTGCCCACGAGCTTCTGTATCTTCATCTGCTGCTCTGATCGGTCTCTGACCTTATATACACACAAGAGGCATGTTCACTCGCATGGAAGCCCCGCCCGTTTGGCCCCGCCCACACACACGCGGTGTGCACCGTCTTCCCGCCATTTACCCACTATGATGGACAGCTCACTCAAGGGACCCCTGCGCACTTCGGCGAGATTGCATAGTAACACACACATTGTCGCTGGAACTAGTTGAAGCTCAAATGCAGTGACTCATTCATCAGCCCAAAAACAATTGTGAGCGTCGTGGAGGCTGGGCAGGTGTGCCTTCTTCCCAAATCTACCGTCGAAAATCAGCTGTGATGCTGGACAGAGGCCTTTGCATCCTTGACTTTCAAGAGCGCAATCCCTGTGCTGTTCCTGTGACCTCGAGCTTCTGTATCTTCAGCTGCTGCTCTGATCGGTCTCTGACCTTATATACACACAAGAGGCATGTTCACTCGCATGGAAGCCCCGCCCACACACACACACGGTGTGCACCCTCTTCCCGCCATTTACCCACTATGATGGACAGCTCACTCAAGGGACCCCTGCGCACTTGGGCACGAATGCATAGTAACACACACATGGTCGCTGTAGACAACTCTCTGGCACTTTAGGCAGCTGTAGTGTAGTAAAAGCACTATACATTTACCCAACGAGGTAGCACTTACTGATTATCCAGTAGAAAGTACTCCAGTTGAGTAGAGGTATGGCACAAAACGGTGGCGTCTTCTTGAATAAATATGAAGGGCAGGGTCCATTCTGGCACGATGGTCCTGGCACAAAAATTAAACCTCAACAGGAAGCACTTACAGATATCATTACAGCATGTGCCCTAGTTGAAGCTTAAATTCAGTGACTCATTCATCAGCCCAAAAACAATCGTGAGCGTTGGGAGGCTGGGCAGCTGTGCCTTCTTCCCAAATCTACCGTCAAAAATCAGCTGTGATGCTGGACAGAGGCCTTTGCATCCTTGACTTTCAAGAGCGCAATCCCTGTGCTGTTCCTGTGCCCACGAGCTTCTGTATCTTCATCTGCTGCTCTGATCGGTCTCTGACCTTATATACACACAAGAGGCATGTTCACTCGCATGGAAGCCCCGCCCGTTTGGCCCCGCCCACACACACGCGGTGTGCACCGTCTTCCCGCCATTTACCCACTATGATGGACAGCTCACTCAAGGGACCCCTGCGCACTTCGGCGAGATTGCATAGTAACACACACATTGTCGCTGGAACTAGTTGAAGCTCAAATGCAGTGACTCATTCATCAGCCCAAAAACAATCGTGAGCGTGGGGAGGCTGGGCAGCTGTGCCTTCTTCCCAAATATACCATCGAAAATAAGCTGTGATGCTGGACAGAGGCATTTGCATCCTTGACTTTCACAAGCGCAATCCCTGTGCTATTCCTGTGACCTCGAGCTTCTGTATCTTCAGCTGCTGCTCTGATCGGTCTCTGACCTTATATACACACAAGAGGCATGTTCACTCGCATGGAAGCCCCGCCCCTTTGGCCCCGCCCACACACACGAGGTGTGCACCCTCTTCCCGCCATTTACCCACTATGATGGACAGTTCACTCAAGGGACCCCTGCGCCCTTCGGCGCGAATGCATAGTAACACACACATTGTCGCTGGAACAAGTTGAAGCTTAAATTCAGTGACTCATTCATCAGCCCAAAAACAATCGTGAGCGTCGTGGAGGCTGGGCAGGTGTGCCTTCTTCCCAAATATACCATCGAAAATCAGCTGTGATGCTGGACAGAGGCATTTGCATCCTTGACTTTCACGAGCGCAATCCCTGTGCTGTTCCTGTGACCTCGAGCTTCTGTATCTTCAGCTGCTGCTCTGATCGGTCTCTGACCTTATATACACACAAGAGGCATGTTCACTCGCATGGAAGCCCCGCCCGTTTGGCCCCGCCCACACACACGAGGTGTGCACCCTCTTCCCGCCATTTACACACTATGATGGACAGCTTACTCAAGGGACCCCTGCGCACTTCGGCGAGATTGCATAGTAACACACATTGTCGCTGGAACTAGTTGAAGCTCAAATGCAGTGACTCATTCATCAGCCCAAAAACAATCGTGAGCGTTGGGAGGCTGGGCAGCTGTGCCTTCTTCCCAAATCTACCGTCAAAAATCAGCTGTGATGCTGGACAGAGGCCTTTGCATCCTTGACTTTCAAGAGCGCAATCCCTGTGCTGTTCCTGTGACCACGAGCTTCTGTATCTTCATCTGCTGCTCTGATCGGTCTCTGACCTTATATACACACAAGAGGCATGTTCACTCGCATGGAAGCCCCGCCCGTTTGGCCCCGCCCACACACACGCGGTGTGCACCGTCTTCCCGCCATTTACCCACTATGATGGACAGCTCACTCAAGGGACCCCTGCGCACTTCGGCGAGATTGCATAGTAACACACACATTGTCGCTGGAACTAGTTGAAGCTCAAATGCAGTGACTCATTCATCAGCCCAAAAACAATCGTGAGCGTTGGGAGGCTGGGCAGCTGTGCCTTCTTCCCAAATCTACCGTCGAAAATCAGCTGTGATGCTGGACAGAGGCCTTTGCATCCTTGACTTTCAAGAGCGCAATCCCTGTGCTGTTCCTGTGACCTCGAGCTTCTGTATCTTCAGCTGCTGCTCTGATCGGTCTCTGACCTTATATACACACAAGAGGCATGTTCACTCGCATGGAATCCCCGCCCGTTTGGCCCCGCCCACACACACACGGTGTGCACCCTCTTCCCGCCATTTACCCACTATGATGGACAGCTCACTCAAGGGACCCCTGCGCACTTCGGCGCGAATGCATAGTAACACACACATTGTCCCTGGAACTAGTTGAAGCTCAAATGCAGTGACTCATTCATCAGCCCAAAAACAATCGTGAGCGTTGGGAGGCTGGGCAGCTGTGCCTTCTTCCCAAATCTACCGTCAAAAATCAGCTGTGATGCTGGACAGAGGCCTTTGCATCCTTGACTTTCAAGAGCGCAATCCCTGTGCTGTTCCTGTGCCCACGAGCTTCTGTATCTTCATCTGCTGCTCTGATCGGTCTCTGACCTTATATACACACAAGAGGCATGTTCACTCGCATGGCAGCCCCGCCCGTTTGGCCCCGCCCACACACACGCGGTGTGCACCGTCTTCCCGCCATTTACCCACTATGATGGACAGCTCACTCAAGGGACCCCTGCGCACTTCGGCGAGATTGCATAGTAACACACACATTGTCACTGGAACTAGTTGAAGCTCAAATGCAGTGACTCATTCATCAGCCCAAAAACAATCGTGAGCGTTGGGAGGCTGGGCAGCTGTGCCTTCTTCCCAAATCTACCGTCGAAAATCAGCTGTGATGCTGGACAGAGGGCTTTGCATCCTTGACTTTCACGAGCGCAATCCCTGTGCTGTTCCTGTGCCCACGAGCTTCTGTATCTTCATCTGCTGCTCTGATCGGTCTCTGACCTTATATACACACAAGAGGCATGTTCACTCGCATGGAAGCCCCGCCCGTTTGGCCCCGCCCACACACACGTGGTGTGCACCGTCTTCCCGCCATTTACCCACTATGATGGACAGTTCACTCAAGGGACCCCTGCGCACTTCGGCGCGATTGCATAGTAACACACACTTGGTTGCTGGAACTAGTTGAAGCTCAAATGCAGTGACTCATTCATCAGCCCAAAAACAATTGTGAGCGTCGTGGAGGCTGGGCAGGTGTGCCTTCTTCCCAAATCTACCATCGAAAATCAGCTGTGATGCTGGACAGAGGCCTTTCCATCCTTGACTTTCAAGAGCGCAATCCCTGTGCTGTTCCTGTGACCTCGAGCTTCTGTATCTTCAGCTGCTGCTCTGATCGGTCTCTGACCTTATATACACACAAGAGGCATGTTCACTCGCATGGAAGCCCCGCCCGTTTGGCCCCGCCCACACACACACGGTGTGCACCCTCTTCCCGCCATTTACCCACTATGATGGACAGCTCACTCAAGGGACCCCTGCGCACTTGGGCGCGAATGCATAGTAACACACACATGGTCGCTGTAGACAACTCTCTGGCACTTTAGGCAGCTGTAGTGTAGTAAAAGCACTATACATTTACCCAACGAGGTAGCACTTACTGATTATCCAGTAGAAAGTACTCCAGTTGAGTAGAGGTATGGCACAAAACGGTGGCATCTTCTTGAATAAATATGAAGGGCAGGGTCCATTCTGGCACGATGGTCCTGGCACAAAAATTAAACCTCAACAGGAAGCACTTACAGATATCATTACAGCATGTGCCCTAGTTGAAGCTTAAATTCAGTGACTCATTCATCAGCCCAAAAACAATCGTGAGCGTCGTGGAGGCTGGGCAGGTGTGCCTTCTTCCCAAATCTACCGTCGAAAATCAGCTGTGATGCTGGACAGAGGCCTTTGCATCCTTGACTTTCACAAGCGCAATCCCTGTGCTGTTCCTGTGCCCACGAGCTTCTGTATCTTCATCTGCTGCTCTGATCGGTCTCTGAC
Organism: Lissotriton helveticus; assembly: GCF_964261635.1. Classification (NCBI taxonomy): domain Eukaryota; kingdom Metazoa; phylum Chordata; class Amphibia; order Caudata; family Salamandridae; genus Lissotriton; species Lissotriton helveticus. Next base: position 114,985,078 of record NC_136069.1, read on the forward strand.
CTTATATACACACAAGAGGCATGTTCACTCGCATGGAAGCCCCGCCCGTTTGGCCCCGCCCACACACACGTGGTGTGCACCGTCTTCCCGCCATTTACCCACTATGATGGACAGTTCACTCAAGGGACCCCTGCGCACTTCGGCGCGATTGCATAGTAACACACACTTGGTTGCTGGAACAAGTTGAAGCTTAAATTCAGTGACTCATTCATCAGCCCAAAAACAATCGTGAGCGTCGTGGAGGCTGGGCAGGTGTGCCTTCTTCCCAAATATACCATCGAAAATCAGCTGTGATGCTGGACAGAGGCATTTGCATCCTTGACTTTCACGAGCGCAATCCCTGTGCTGTTCCTGTGACCTCGAGCTTCTGTATCTTCAGCTGCTGCTCTGATCGGTCTCTGACCTTATATACACACAAGAGGCATGTTCACTCGCATGGAAGCCCCGCCCGTTTGGCCCCGCCCACACACACGAGGTGTGCACCCTCTTCCCGCCATTTACACACTATGATGGACAGCTTACTCAAGGGACCCCTGCGCACTTCGGCGAGATTGCATAGTAACACACATTGTCGCTGGAACTAGTTGAAGCTCAAATGCAGTGACTCATTCATCAGCCCAAAAACAATCGTGAGCGTTGGGAGGCTGGGCAGCTGTGCCTTCTTCCCAAATCTACCGTCGAAAATCAGCTGTGATGCTGGACAGAGGCCTTTGCATCCTTGACTTTCACGAGCGCAATCCCTGTGCTGTTCCTGTGCCCACGAGCTTCTGTATCTTCATCTGCTGCTCTGATCGGTCTCTGACCTTATATACACACATGGTCGCTGTAGACAACTCTCTGGCACTTTAGGCAGCTGTAGTGTAGTAAAAGCACTATACATTTACCCAACGAGGTAGCACTTACTGATTATCCAGTAGAAAGTACTCCAGTTGAGTAGAGGTATGGCACAAAACGGTGGCGTCTTCTTGAATAAATATGAAGGGCAGGGTCCATTCTGGCACGATGGTCCTGGCACAAAAATTAAACCTCAACAGGAAGCACTTACAGATATCATTACAGCATGTGCCCTAGTTGAAGCTTAAATTCAGTGACTCGTTCATCAGCCCAAAAAAAATCGTGAGCGTTGGGAGGCTGGGCAGCTGTGCCTTCTTCCCAAATCTACCGTCAAAAATCAGCTGTGATGCTGGACAGAGGCCTTTGCATCCTTGACTTTCAAGAGCGCAATCCCTGTGCTGTTCCTGTGCCCACGAGCTTCTGTATCTTCATCTGCTGCTCTGATCGGTCTCTGACCTTATATACACACAAGAGGCATGTTCACTCGCATGGAAGCCCCGCCCGTTTGGCCCCGCCCACACACACGCGGTGTGCACCGTCTTCCCGCCATTTACCCACTATGATGGACAGCTCACTCAAGGGACCCCTGCGCACTTCGGCGAGATTGCATAGTAACACACACATTGTCGCTGGAACTAGTTGAAGCTTAAATTCAGTGACTCATTCATCAGCCCAAAAACAATCGTGAGCGTCGTGGAGGCTGGGCAGGTGTGCCTTCTTCCCAAATATACCATCGAAAATCAGCTGTGATGCTGGACAGAGGCATTTGCATCCTTGACTTTCACAAGCGCAATCCCTGTGCTATTCCTGTGACCTCGAGCTTCTGTATCTTCAGCTGCTGCTCTGATCGGTCTCTGACCTTATATACACACAAGAGGCATGTTCACTCGCATGGAAGCCCCGCCCCTTTGGCCCCGCCCACACACACGAGGTGTGCACCCTCTTCCCGCCATTTACCCACTATGATGGACAGTTCACTCAAGGGACCCCTGCGCCCTTCGGCGCGAATGCATAGTAACACACACATTGTCGCTGGAACAAGTTGAAGCTTAAATTCAGTGACTCATTCATCAGCCCAAAAACAATCGTGAGCGTCGTGGAGGCTGGGCAGGTGTGCCTTCTTCCCAAATATACCATCGAAAATCAGCTGTGATGCTGGACAGAGGCATTTGCATCCTTGACTTTCACGAGCGCAATCCCTGTGCTGTTCCTGTGACCTCGAGCTTCTGTATCTTCAGCTGCTGCTCTGATCGGTCTCTGACCTTATATACACACAAGAGGCATGTTCACTCGCATGGAAGCCCCGCCCGTTTGGCCCCGCCCACACACACGAGGTGTGCACCCTCTTCCCGCCATTTACACACTATGATGGACAGCTTACTCAAGGGACCCCTGCGCACTTCGGCGAGATTGCATAGTAACACACATTGTCGCTGGAACTAGTTGAAGCTCAAATGCAGTGACTCATTCATCAGCCCAAAAACAATCGTGAGCGTTGGGAGGCTGGGCAGCTGTGCCTTCTTCCCAAATCTACCGTCAAAAATCAGCTGTGATGCTGGACAGAGGCCTTTGCATCCTTGACTTTCAAGAGCGCAATCCCTGTGCTGTTCCTGTGACCACGAGCTTCTGTATCTTCATCTGCTGCTCTGATCGGTCTCTGACCTTATATACACACAAGAGGCATGTTCACTCGCATGGAAGCCCCGCCCGTTTGGCCCCGCCCACACACACGCGGTGTGCACCGTCTTCCCGCCATTTACCCACTATGATGGACAGCTCACTCAAGGGACCCCTGCGCACTTCGGCGAGATTGCATAGTAACACACACATTGTCGCTGGAACTAGTTGAAGCTCAAATGCAGTGACTCATTCATCAGCCCAAAAACAATCGTGAGCGTTGGGAGGCTGGGCAGCTGTGCCTTCTTCCCAAATCTACCGTCGAAAATCAGCTGTGATGCTGGACAGAGGCCTTTGCATCCTTGACTTTCAAGAGCGCAATCCCTGTGCTGTTCCTGTGACCTCGAGCTTCTGTATCTTCAGCTGCTGCTCTGATCGGTCTCTGACCTTATATACACACAAGAGGCATGTTCACTCGCATGGAAGCCCCACCCATTTGGCCCGCCCACACACACGAGGTGTGCACCCTCTTCCCGCCATTTACCCACTATGATGGACAGCTCACTCAAGGGACCCCTGCGCACTTCGGCGCGAATGCATAGTAACACACACATTGTCCCTGGAACTAGTTGAAGCTCAAATGCAGTGACTCATTCATCAGCCCAAAAACAATCGTGAGCGTTGGGAGGCTGGGCAGCTGTGCCTTCTTCCCAAATCTACCGTCAAAAATCAGCTGTGATGCTGGACAGAGGCCTTTGCATCCTTGACTTTCAAGAGCGCAATCCCTGTGCTGTTCCTGTGCCCACGAGCTTCTGTATCTTCATCTGCTGCTCTGATCGGTCTCTGACCTTATATACACACAAGAGGCATGTTCACTCGCATGGCAGCCCCGCCCGTTTGGCCCCGCCCACACACACGCGGTGTGCACCGTCTTCCCGCCATTTACCCACTATGATGGACAGCTCACTCAAGGGACCCATGCGCACTTCGGCGAGATTGCATAGTAACACACACATTGTCGCTGGAACTAGTTGAAGCTCAAATGCAGTGACTCATTCATCAGCCCAAAAACAATCGTGAGCGTTGGGAGGCTGGGCAGCTGTGCCTTCTTCCCAAATCTACCGTCGAAAATCAGCTGTGATGCTGGACAGAGGGCTTTGCATCCTTGACTTTCACGAGCGCAATCCCTGTGCTGTTCCTGTGCCCACGAGCTTCTGTATCTTCATCTGCTGCTCTGATCGGTCTCTGACCTTATATACACACAAGAGGCATGTTCACTCGCATGGAAGCCCCGCCCGTTTGGCCCCGCCCACACACACGTGGTGTGCACCGTCTTCCCGCCATTTACCCACTATGATGGACAGTTCACTCAAGGGACCCCTGCGCACTTCGGCGCGATTGCATAGTAACACACACTTGGTTGCTGGAACTAGTTGAAGCTCAAATGCAGTGACTCATTCATCAGCCCAAAAACAATTGTGAGCGTCGTGGAGGCTGGGCAGGTGTGCCTTCTTCCCAAATCTACCGTCGAAAATCAGCTGTGATGCTGGACAGAGGCCTTTCCATCCTTGACTTTCAAGAGCGCAATCCCTGTGCTGTTCCTGTGACCTCGAGCTTCTGTATCTTCAGCTGCTGCTCTGATCGGTCTCTGACCTTATATACACACAAGAGGCATGTTCACTCGCATGGAAGCCCCGCCCGTTTGGCCCCGCCCACACACACACGGTGTGCACCCTCTTCCCGCCATTTACCCACTATGATGGACAGCTCACTCAAGGGACCCCTGCGCACTTGGGCGCGAATGCATAGTAACACACACATGGTCGCTGTAGACAACTCTCTGGCACTTTAGGCAGCTGTAGTGTAGTAAAAGCACTATACATTTACCCAACGAGGTAGCACTTACTGATTATCCAGTAGAAAGTACTCCAGTTGAGTAGAGGTATGGCACAAAACGGTGGCGTCTTCTTGAATAAATATGAAGGGCAGGGTCCATTCTGGCACGATGGTCCTGGCACAAAAATTAAACCTCAACAGGAAGCACTTACAGATATCATTACAGCATGTGCCCTAGTTGAAGCTTAAATTCAGTGACTCATTCATCAGCCCAAAAACAATCGTGAGCGTCGTGGAGGCTGGGCAGGTGTGCCTTCTTCCCAAATCTACCGTCGAAAATCAGCTGTGATGCTGGACAGAGGCATTTGCATCCTTGACTTTCACAAGCGCAATCCCTGTGCTGTTCCTGTGCCCACGAGCTTCTGTATCTTCATCTGCTGCTCTGATCGGTCTCTGACCTTATATACACACAAGAGGCATGTTCACTCGCATGGAAGCCCCGCCTGTTTGGCCCCGCCCACACACACGTGGTGTGCACCGTCTTCCCGCCATTTACCCACTATGATGGACAGTTCACTCAAGGGACCCCTGCGCACTTCGGCGCGATTGCATAGTAACACACACTTGGTTGCTGGAACAAGTTGAAGCTTAAATTCAGTGACTCATTCATCAGCCCAAAAACAATCGTGAGCGTCGTGGAGGCTGGGCAGGTGTGCCTTCTTCCCAAATATACCATCGAAAATCAGCTGTGATGCTGGACAGAGGCATTTGCATCCTTGACTTTCACGAGCGCAATCCCTGTGCTGTTCCTGTGACCTCGAGCTTCTGTATCTTCAGCTGCTGCTCTGATCGGTCTCTGACCTTATATACACACAAGAGGCATGTTCACTCGCATGGAAGCCCCGCCCGTTTGGCCCCGCCCACACACACGAGGTGTGCACCCTCTTCCCGCCATTTACACACTATGATGGACAGCTTACTCAAGGGACCCCTGCGCACTTCGGCGAGATTGCATAGTAACACACATTGTCGCTGGAACTAGTTGAAGCTCAAATGCAGTGACTCATTCATCAGCCCAAAAACAATCGTGAACGTTGGGAGGCTGGGCAGCTGTGCCTTCTTCCCAAATCTACCGTCGAAAATCAGCTGTGATGCTGGACAGAGGCCTTTGCATCCTTGACTTTCACGAGCGCAATCCCTGTGCTGTTCCTGTGCCCACGAGCTTCTGTATCTTCATCTGCTGCTCTGATCGGTCTCTGACCTTATATACACACATGGTCGCTGTAGACAACTCTCTGGCACTTTAGGCAGCTGTAGTGTAGTAAAAGCACTATACATTTACCCAACGAGGTAGCACTTACTGATTATCCAGTAGAAAGTACTCCAGTTGAGTAGAGGTATGGCACAAAACGGTGGCGTCTTCTTGAATAAATATGAAGGGCAGGGTCCATTCTGGCACGATGGTCCTGGCACAAAAATTAAACCTCAACAGGAAGCACTTACAGATATCATTACAGCATGTGCCCTAGTTGAAGCTTAAATTCAGTGACTCATTCATCAGCCCAAAAACAATCGTGAGCGTTGGGAGGCTGGGCAGCTGTGCCTTCTTCCCAAATCTACCGTCAAAAATCAGCTGTGATGCTGGACAGAGGCCTTTGCATCCTTGACTTTCAAGAGCGCAATCCCTGTGCTGTTCCTGTGCCCACGAGCTTCTGTATCTTCATCTGCTGCTCTGATCGGTCTCTGACCTTATATACACACAAGAGGCATGTTCACTCGCATGGAAGCCCCGCCCGTTTGGCCCCGCCCACACACACGCGGTGTGCACCGTCTTCCCGCCATTTACCCACTATGATGGACAGCTCACTCAAGGGACCCCTGCGCACTTCGGCGAGATTGCATAGTAACACACACATTGTCGCTGGAACTAGTTGAAGCTCAAATGCAGTGACTCATTCATCAGCCCAAAAACAATCGTGAGCGTTGGGAGGCTGGGCAGCTGTGCCTTCTTCCCAAATCTACCGTCAAAAATCAGCTGTGATGCTGGACAGAGGCCTTTGCATCCTTGACTTTCAAGAGCGCAATCCCTGTGCTGTTCCTGTGACCACGAGCTTCTGTATCTTCATCTGCTGCTCTGATCGGTCTCTGACCTTATATACACACAAGAGGCATGTTCACTCGCATGGAAGCCCCGCCCGTTTGGCCCCGCCCACACACACGCGGTGTGCACCGTCTTCCCGCCATTTACCCACTATGATGGACAGCTCACTCAAGGGACCCCTGCGCACTTCGGCGAGATTGCATAGTAACACACACATTGTCGCTGGAACTAGTTGAAGCTCAAATGCAGTGACTCATTCATCAGCCCAAAAACAATCGTGAGCGTTGGGAGGCTGGGCAGCTGTGCCTTCTTCCCAAATCTACCGTCAAAAATCAGCTGTGATGCTGGACAGAGGCCTTTGCATCCTTGACTTTCAAGAGCGCAATCCCTGTGCTGTTCCTGTGCCCACGAGCTTCTGTATCTTCATCTGCTGCTCTGATCGGTCTCTGACCTTATATACACACAAGAGGCATGTTCACTCGCATGGAAGCCCCGCCCGTTTGGCCCCGCCCACACACACGCGGTGTGCACCGTCTTCCCGCCATTTACCCACTATGATGGACAGCTCACTCAAGGGACCCCTGCGCACTTCGGCGAGATTGCATAGTAACACACACATTGTCGCTGGAACTAGTTGAAGCTCAAATGCAGTGACTCATTCATCAGCCCAAAAACAATCGTGAGCGTGGGGAGGCTGGGCAGCTGTGCCTTCTTCCCAAATATACCATCGAAAATAAGCTGTGATGCTGGACAGAGGCATTTGCATCCTTGACTTTCACAAGCGCAATCCCTGTGCTATTCCTGTGACCTCGAGCTTCTGTATCTTCAGCTGCTGCTCTGATCGGTCTCTGACCTTATATACACACACGAGGCATGTTCACTCGCATGGAAGCCCCGCCCCTTTGGCCCCGCCCACACACACGAGGTGTGCACCCTCTTCCCGCCATTTACCCACTATGATGGACAGTTCACTCAAGGGACCCCTGCGCCCTTCGGCGCGAATGCATAGTAACACACACATTGTCGCTGGAACAAGTTGAAGCTTAAATTCAGTGACTCATTCATCAGCCCAAAAACAATCGTGAGCGTCGTGGAGGCTGGGCAGGTGTGCCTTCTTCCCAAATATACCATCGAAAATCAGCTGTGATGCTGGACAGAGGCATTTGCATCCTTGACTTTCACGAGCGCAATCCCTGTGCTGTTCCTGTGACCTCGAGCTTCTGTATCTTCAGCTGCTGCTCTGATCGGTCTCTGACCTTATATACACACAAGAGGCATGTTCACTCGCATGGAAGCCCCGCCCGTTTGGCCCCGCCCACACACACGAGGTGTGCACCCTCTTCCCGCCATTTACACACTATGATGGACAGTTCACTCAAGGGACCCCTGCGCACTTCGGCGCGATTGCATAGTAACACACACTTGGTTGCTGGAACTAGTTGAAGCTCAAATGCAGTGACTCATTCATCAGCCCAAAAACAATCGTGAGCGTCGTGGAGGCTGGGCAGGTGTGCCTTCTTCCCAAATCTACCGTCGAAAATCAGCTGTGATGCTGGACAGAGGCCTTTGCATCCTTGACTTTCAAGAGCGCAATCCCTGTGCTGTTCCTGTGACCTCGAGCTTCTGTATCTTCAGCTGCTGCTCTGATCGGTCTCTGACCTTATATACACACAAGAGGCATGTTCACTCGCATGGAATCCCCGCCCGTTTGGCCCCGCCCACACACACACGGTGTGCACCCTCTTCCCGCCATTTACCCACTATGATGGACAGCTCACTCAAGGGACCCCTGCGCACTTCGGCGCGAATGCATAGTAACACACACATTGTCGCTGGAACTAGTTGAAGCTCAAATGCAGTGACTCATTCATCAGCCCAAAAACAATCGTGAGCGTTGGGAGGCTGGGCAGCTGCGCCTTCTTCCCAAATCTACCGTCAAAAATCAGCTGTGATGCTGGACAGAGGCCTTTGCATCCTTGACTTTCAAGAGCGCAATCCCTGTGCTGTTCCTGTGCCCACGAGCTTCTGTATCTTCATCTGCTGCTCTGATCGGTCTCTGACCTTATATACACACAAGAGGCATGTTCACTCGCATGGAAGCCCCGCCCGTTTGGCCCCGCCCACACACACGCGGTGTGCACCGTCTTCCCGCCATTTACCCACTATGATGGACAGCTCACTCAAGGGACCCCTGCGCACTTCGGCGAGATTGCATAGTAACACACACATTGTCGCTGGAACTAGTTGAAGCTCAAATGCAGTGACTCATTCATCAGCCCAAAAACAATTGTGAGCGTCGTGGAGGCTGGGCAGGTGTGCCTTCTTCCCAAATCTACCGTCGAAAATCAGCTGTGATGCTGGACAGAGGCCTTTGCATCCTTGACTTTCAAGAGCGCAATCCCTGTGCTGTTCCTGTGACCTCGAGCTTCTGTATCTTCAGCTGCTGCTCTGATCGGTCTCTGACCTTATATACACACAAGAGGCATGTTCACTCGCATGGAAGCCCCGCCCACACACACACACGGTGTGCACCCTCTTCCCGCCATTTACCCACTATGATGGACAGCTCACTCAAGGGACCCCTGCGCACTTGGGCACGAATGCATAGTAACACACACATGGTCGCTGTAGACAACTCTCTGGCACTTTAGGCAGCTGTAGTGTAGTAAAAGCACTATACATTTACCCAACGAGGTAGCACTTACTGATTATCCAGTAGAAAGTACTCCAGTTGAGTAGAGGTATGGCACAAAACGGTGGCGTCTTCTTGAATAAATATGAAGGGCAGGGTCCATTCTGGCACGATGGTCCTGGCACAAAAATTAAACCTCAACAGGAAGCACTTACAGATATCATTACAGCATGTGCCCTAGTTGAAGCTTAAATTCAGTGACTCATTCATCAGCCCAAAAACAATCGTGAGCGTTGGGAGGCTGGGCAGCTGTGCCTTCTTCCCAAATCTACCGTCAAAAATCAGCTGTGATGCTGGACAGAGGCCTTTGCATCCTTGACTTTCAAGAGCGCAATCCCTGTGCTGTTCCTGTGCCCACGAGCTTCTGTATCTTCATCTGCTGCTCTGATCGGTCTCTGACCTTATATACACACAAGAGGCATGTTCACTCGCATGGAAGCCCCGCCCGTTTGGCCCCGCCCACACACACGCGGTGTGCACCGTCTTCCCGCCATTTACCCACTATGATGGACAGCTCACTCAAGGGACCCCTGCGCACTTCGGCGAGATTGCATAGTAACACACACATTGTCGCTGGAACTAGTTGAAGCTCAAATGCAGTGACTCATTCATCAGCCCAAAAACAATCGTGAGCGTGGGGAGGCTGGGCAGCTGTGCCTTCTTCCCAAATATACCATCGAAAATAAGCTGTGATGCTGGACAGAGGCATTTGCATCCTTGACTTTCACAAGCGCAATCCCTGTGCTATTCCTGTGACCTCGAGCTTCTGTATCTTCAGCTGCTGCTCTGATCGGTCTCTGACCTTATATACACACAAGAGGCATGTTCACTCGCATGGAAGCCCCGCCCCTTTGGCCCCGCCCACACACACGAGGTGTGCACCCTCTTCCCGCCATTTACCCACTATGATGGACAGTTCACTCAAGGGACCCCTGCGCCCTTCGGCGCGAATGCATAGTAACACACACATTGTCGCTGGAACAAGTTGAAGCTTAAATTCAGTGACTCATTCATCAGCCCAAAAACAATCGTGAGCGTCGTGGAGGCTGGGCAGGTGTGCCTTCTTCCCAAATATACCATCGAAAATCAGCTGTGATGCTGGACAGAGGCATTTGCATCCTTGACTTTCACGAGCGCAATCCCTGTGCTGTTCCTGTGACCTCGAGCTTCTGTATCTTCAGCTGCTGCTCTGATCGGTCTCTGACCTTATATACACACAAGAGGCATGTTCACTCGCATGGAAGCCCCGCCCGTTTGGCCCCGCCCACACACACGAGGTGTGCACCCTCTTCCCGCCATTTACACACTATGATGGACAGCTTACTCAAGGGACCCCTGCGCACTTCGGCGAGATTGCATAGTAACACACATTGTCGCTGGAACTAGTTGAAGCTCAAATGCAGTGACTCATTCATCAGCCCAAAAACAATCGTGAGCGTTGGGAGGCTGGGCAGCTGTGCCTTCTTCCCAAATCTACCGTCAAAAATCAGCTGTGATGCTGGACAGAGGCCTTTGCATCCTTGACTTTCAAGAGCGCAATCCCTGTGCTGTTCCTGTGACCACGAGCTTCTGTATCTTCATCTGCTGCTCTGATCGGTCTCTGACCTTATATACACACAAGAGGCATGTTCACTCGCATGGAAGCCCCGCCCGTTTGGCCCCGCCCACACACACGCGGTGTGCACCGTCTTCCCGCCATTTACCCACTATGATGGACAGCTCACTCAAGGGACCCCTGCGCACTTCGGCGAGATTGCATAGTAACACACACATTGTCGCTGGAACTAGTTGAAGCTCAAATGCAGTGACTCATTCATCAGCCCAAAAACAATCGTGAGCGTTGGGAGGCTGGGCAGCTGTGCCTTCTTCCCAAATCTACCGTCGAAAATCAGCTGTGATGCTGGACAGAGGCCTTTGCATCCTTGACTTTCAAGAGCGCAATCCCTGTGCTGTTCCTGTGACCTCGAGCTTCTGTATCTTCAGCTGCTGCTCTGATCGGTCTCTGACCTTATATACACACAAGAGGCATGTTCACTCGCATGGAATCCCCGCCCGTTTGGCCCCGCCCACACACACACGGTGTGCACCCTCTTCCCGCCATTTACCCACTATGATGGACAGCTCACTCAAGGGACCCCTGCGCACTTCGGCGCGAATGCATAGTAACACACACATTGTCCCTGGAACTAGTTGAAGCTCAAATGCAGTGACTCATTCATCAGCCCAAAAACAATCGTGAGCGTTGGGAGGCTGGGCAGCTGTGCCTTCTTCCCAAATCTACCGTCAAAAATCAGCTGTGATGCTGGACAGAGGCCTTTGCATCCTTGACTTTCAAGAGCGCAATCCCTGTGCTGTTCCTGTGCCCACGAGCTTCTGTATCTTCATCTGCTGCTCTGATCGGTCTCTGACCTTATATACACACAAGAGGCATGTTCACTCGCATGGCAGCCCCGCCCGTTTGGCCCCGCCCACACACACGCGGTGTGCACCGTCTTCCCGCCATTTACCCACTATGATGGACAGCTCACTCAAGGGACCCCTGCGCACTTCGGCGAGATTGCATAGTAACACACACATTGTCACTGGAACTAGTTGAAGCTCAAATGCAGTGACTCATTCATCAGCCCAAAAACAATCGTGAGCGTTGGGAGGCTGGGCAGCTGTGCCTTCTTCCCAAATCTACCGTCGAAAATCAGCTGTGATGCTGGACAGAGGGCTTTGCATCCTTGACTTTCACGAGCGCAATCCCTGTGCTGTTCCTGTGCCCACGAGCTTCTGTATCTTCATCTGCTGCTCTGATCGGTCTCTGACCTTATATACACACAAGAGGCATGTTCACTCGCATGGAAGCCCCGCCCGTTTGGCCCCGCCCACACACACGTGGTGTGCACCGTCTTCCCGCCATTTACCCACTATGATGGACAGTTCACTCAAGGGACCCCTGCGCACTTCGGCGCGATTGCATAGTAACACACACTTGGTTGCTGGAACTAGTTGAAGCTCAAATGCAGTGACTCATTCATCAGCCCAAAAACAATTGTGAGCGTCGTGGAGGCTGGGCAGGTGTGCCTTCTTCCCAAATCTACCATCGAAAATCAGCTGTGATGCTGGACAGAGGCCTTTCCATCCTTGACTTTCAAGAGCGCAATCCCTGTGCTGTTCCTGTGACCTCGAGCTTCTGTATCTTCAGCTGCTGCTCTGATCGGTCTCTGACCTTATATACACACAAGAGGCATGTTCACTCGCATGGAAGCCCCGCCCGTTTGGCCCCGCCCACACACACACGGTGTGCACCCTCTTCCCGCCATTTACCCACTATGATGGACAGCTCACTCAAGGGACCCCTGCGCACTTGGGCGCGAATGCATAGTAACACACACATGGTCGCTGTAGACAACTCTCTGGCACTTTAGGCAGCTGTAGTGTAGTAAAAGCACTATACATTTACCCAACGAGGTAGCACTTACTGATTATCCAGTAGAAAGTACTCCAGTTGAGTAGAGGTATGGCACAAAACGGTGGCATCTTCTTGAATAAATATGAAGGGCAGGGTCCATTCTGGCACGATGGTCCTGGCACAAAAATTAAACCTCAACAGGAAGCACTTACAGATATCATTACAGCATGTGCCCTAGTTGAAGCTTAAATTCAGTGACTCATTCATCAGCCCAAAAACAATCGTGAGCGTCGTGGAGGCTGGGCAGGTGTGCCTTCTTCCCAAATCTACCGTCGAAAATCAGCTGTGATGCTGGACAGAGGCCTTTGCATCCTTGACTTTCACAAGCGCAATCCCTGTGCTGTTCCTGTGCCCACGAGCTTCTGTATCTTCATCTGCTGCTCTGATCGGTCTCTGACCTTATATACACACAAGAGGCATGTTCACTCGCATGGAAGCCCCGCCCGTTTGGCCCCGCCCACACACACGTGGTGTGCACCGTCTTCCCGCCATTTACCCACTATGATGGACAGTTCACTCAAGGGACCCCTGCGCACTTCGGCGCGATTGCATAGTAACACACACTTGGTTGCTGGAACAAGTTGAAGCTTAAATTCAGTGACTCATTCATCAGCCCAAAAACAATCGTGAGCGTCGTGGAGGCTGGGCAGGTGTGCCTTCTTCCCAAATATACCATCGAAAATCAGCTGTGATGCTGGACAGAGGCATTTGCATCCTTGACTTTCACGAGCGCAATCCCTGTGCTGTTCCTGTGACCTCGAGCTTCTGTATCTTCAGCTGCTGCTCTGATCGGTCTCTGACCTTATATACACACAAGAGGCATGTTCACTCGCATGGAAGCCCCGCCCGTTTGGCCCCGCCCACACACACGAGGTGTGCACCCTCTTCCCGCCATTTACACACTATGATGGACAGCTTACTCAAGGGACCCCTGCGCACTTCGGCGAGATTGCATAGTAACACACATTGTCGCTGGAACTAGTTGAAGCTCAAATGCAGTGACTCATTCATCAGCCCAAAAACAATCGTGAGCGTTGGGAGGCTGGGCAGCTGTGCCTTCTTCCCAAATCTACCGTCGAAAATCAGCTGTGATGCTGGACAGAGGCCTTTGCATCCTTGACTTTCACGAGCGCAATCCCTGTGCTGTTCCTGTGCCCACGAGCTTCTGTATCTTCATCTGCTGCTCTGATCGGTCTCTGACCTTATATACACACATGGTCGCTGTAGACAACTCTCTGGCACTTTAGGCAGCTGTAGTGTAGTAAAAGCACTATATATTTACCCAACGAGGTAGCACTTACTGATTATCCAGTAGAAAGTACTCCAGTTGAGTAGAGGTATGGCACAAAACGGTGGCGTCTTCTTGAATAAATATGAAGGGCAGGGTCCATTCTGGCACGATGGTCCTGGCACAAAAATTAAACCTCAACAGGAAGCACTTACAGATATCATTACAGCATGTGCCCTAGTTGAAGCTTAAATTCAGTGACTCATTCATCAGCCCAAAAACAATCGTGAGCGTTGGGAGGCTGGGCAGCTGTGCCTTCTTCCCAAATCTACCGTCAAAAATCAGCTGTGATGCTGGACAGAGGCCTTTGCATCCTTGACTTTCAAGAGCGCAATCCCTGTGCTGTTCCTGTGACCACGAGCTTCTGTATCTTCATCTGCTGCTCTGATCGGTCTCTGACCTTATATACACACAAGAGGCATGTTCACTCGCATGGAAGCCCCGCCCGTTTGGCCCCGCCCACACACACGTGGTGTGCACCGTCTTCCCGCCATTTACCCACTATGATGGACAGTTCACTCACGGGACCCCTGCGCACTTCGGCGCGATTGCATAGTAACACACACTTGGTTGCTGGAACAAGTTGAAGCTTAAATTCAGTGACTCATTCATCAGCCCAAAAACAATCGTGAGCGTCGTGGAGGCTGGGCAGGTGTGCCTTCTTCCCAAATATACCATCGAAAATCAGCTGTGATGCTGGACAGAGGCATTTGCATCCTTGACTTTCACGAGCGCAATCCCTGTGCTGTTCCTGTGACCTCGAGCTTCTGTATCTTCAGCTGCTGCTCTGATCGGTCTCTGACCTTATATACACACAAGAGGCATGTTCACTCGCATGGAAGCCCCGCCCGTTTGGCCCCGCCCACACACACGAGGTGTGCACCCTCTTCCCGCCATTTACACACTATGATGGACAGCTTACTCAAGGGACCCCTGCGCACTTCGGCGAGATTGCATAGTAACACACATTGTCGCTGGAACTAGTTGAAGCTCAAATGCAGTGACTCATTCATCAGCCCAAAAACAATCGTGAGCGTTGGGAGGCTGGGCAGCTGTGCCTTCTTCCCAAATCTACCGTCAAAAATCAGCTGTGATGCTGGACAGAGGCCTTTGCATCCTTGACTTTCAAGAGCGCAATCCCTGTGCTGTTCCTGTGACCACGAGCTTCTGTATCTTCATCTGCTGCTCTGATCGGTCTCTGACCTTATATACACACAAGAGGCATGTTCACTCGCATGGAAGCCCCGCCCGTTTGGCCCCGCCCACACACACGCGGTGTGCACCGTCTTCCCGCCATTTACCCACTATGATGGACAGCTCACTCAAGGGACCCCTGCGCACTTCGGCGAGATTGCATAGTAACACACACATTGTCGCTGGAACTAGTTGAAGCTCAAATGCAGTGACTCATTCATCAGCCCAAAAACAATCGTGAGCGTTGGGAGGCTGGGCAGCTGTGCCTTCTTCCCAAATCTACCGTCGAAAATCAGCTGTGATGCTGGACAGAGGCCTTTGCATCCTTGACTTTCAAGAGCGCAATCCCTGTGCTGTTCCTGTGACCTCGAGCTTCTGTATCTTCAGCTGCTGCTCTGATCGGTCTCTGACCTTATATACACACAAGAGGCATGTTCACTCGCATGGAATCCCCGCCCGTTTGGCCCCGCCCACACACACACGGTGTGCACCCTCTTCCCGCCATTTACCCACTATGATGGACAGCTCACTCAAGGGACCCCTGCGCACTTCGGCGCGAATGCATAGTAACACACACATTGTCCCTGGAACTAGTTGAAGCTCAAATGCAGTGACTCATTCATCAGCCCAAAAACAATCGTGAGCGTTGGGAGGCTGGGCAGCTGTGCCTTCTTCCCAAATCTACCGTCAAAAATCAGCTGTGATGCTGGACAGAGGCCTTTGCATCCTTGACTTTCAAGAGCGCAATCCCTGTGCTGTTCCTGTGCCCACGAGCTTCTGTATCTTCATCTGCTGCTCTGATCGGTCTCTGACCTTATATACACACAAGAGGCATGTTCACTCGCATGGCAGCCCCGCCCGTTTGGCCCCGCCCACACACACGCGGTGTGCACCGTCTTCCCGCCATTTACCCACTATGATGGACAGCTCACTCAAGGGACCCCTGCGCACTTCGGCGAGATTGCATAGTAACACACACATTGTCACTGGAACTAGTTGAAGCTCAAATGCAGTGACTCATTCATCAGCCCAAAAACAATCGTGAGCGTTGGGAGGCTGGGCAGCTGTGCCTTCTTCCCAAATCTACCGTCGAAAATCAGCTGTGATGCTGGACAGAGGGCTTTGCATCCTTGACTTTCACGAGCGCAATCCCTGTGCTGTTCCTGTGCCCACGAGCTTCTGTATCTTCATCTGCTGCTCTGATCGGTCTCTGACCTTATATACACACAAGAGGCATGTTCACTCGCATGGAAGCCCCGCCCGTTTGGCCCCGCCCACACACACGTGGTGTGCACCGTCTTCCCGCCATTTACCCACTATGATGGACAGTTCACTCAAGGGACCCCTGCGCACTTCGGCGCGATTGCATAGTAACACACACTTGGTTGCTGGAACTAGTTGAAGCTCAAATGCAGTGACTCATTCATCAGCCCAAAAACAATTGTGAGCGTCGTGGAGGCTGGGCAGGTGTGCCTTCTTCCCAAATATACCATCGAAAATCAGCTGTGATGCTGGACAGAGGCATTTGCATCCTTGACTTTCACGAGCGCAATCCCTGTGCTGTTCCTGTGACCTCGAGCTTCTGTATCTTCATCTGCTGCTCTGATCGGTCTCTGACCTTATATACACACAAGAGGCATGTTCACTCGCATGGAAGCCCCGCCCGTTTGGCCCCGCCCACACACACGCGGTGTGCACCGTCTTCCCGCCATTTACCCACTATGATGGACAGCTCACTCAAGGGACCCCTGCGCACTTCGGCGAGATTGCATAGTAACACACACATTGTCGCTGGAACTAGTTGAAGCTCAAATGCAGTGACTCATTCATCAGCCCAAAAACAATCGTGAGCGTTGGGAGGCTGGGCAGCTGTGCCTTCTTCCCAAATCTACCGTCGAAAATCAGCTGTGATGCTGGACAGAGGCCTTTGCATCCTTGACTTTCAAGAGCGCAATCCCTGTGCTGTTCCTGTGACCTCGAGCTTCTGTATCTTCAGCTGCTGCTCTGATCGGTCTCTGACCTTATATACACACAAGAGGCATGTTCACTCGCATGGAAGCCCCACCCATTTGGCCCGCCCACACACACGAGGTGTGCACCCTCTTCCCGCCATTTACCCACTATGATGGACAGCTCACTCAAGGGACCCCTGCGCACTTCGGCGCGAATGCATAGTAACACACACATTGTCCCTGGAACTAGTTGAAGCTCAAATGCAGTGACTCATTCATCAGCCCAAAAACAATCGTGAGCGTTGGGAGGCTGGGCAGCTGTGCCTTCTTCCCAAATCTACCGTCAAAAATCAGCTGTGATGCTGGACAGAGGCCTTTGCATCCTTGACTTTCAAGAGCGCAATCCCTGTGCTGTTCCTGTGCCCACGAGCTTCTGTATCTTCATCTGCTGCTCTGATCGGTCTCTGACCTTATATACACACAAGAGGCATGTTCACTCGCATGGCAGCCCCGCCCGTTTGGCCCCGCCCACACACACGCGGTGTGCACCGTCTTCCCGCCATTTACCCACTATGATGGACAGCTCACTCAAGGGACCCCTGCGCACTTCGGCGAGATTGCATAGTAACACACACATTGTCGCTGGAACTAGTTGAAGCTCAAATGCAGTGACTCATTCATCAGCCCAAAAACAATCGTGAGCGTTGGGAGGCTGGGCAGCTGTGCCTTCTTCCCAAATCTACCGTCGAAAATCAGCTGTGATGCTGGACAGAGGGCTTTGCATCCTTGACTTTCACGAGCGCAATCCCTGTGCTGTTCCTGTGCCCACGAGCTTCTGTATCTTCATCTGCTGCTCTGATCGGTCTCTGACCTTATATACACACAAGAGGCATGTTCACTCGCATGGAAGCCCCGCCCGTTTGGCCCCGCCCACACACACGTGGTGTGCACCGTCTTCCCGCCATTTACCCACTATGATGGACAGTTCACTCAAGGGACCCCTGCGCACTTCGGCGCGATTGCATAGTAACACACACTTGGTTGCTGGAACTAGTTGAAGCTCAAATGCAGTGACTCATTCATCAGCCCAAAAACAATTGTGAGCGTCGTGGAGGCTGGGCAGGTGTGCCTTCTTCCCAAATCTACCGTCGAAAATCAGCTGTGATGCTGGACAGAGGCCTTTGCATCCTTGACTTTCACAAGCGCAATCCCTGTGCTGTTCCTGTGCCCACGAGCTTCTGTATCTTCATCTGCTGCTCTGATCGGTCTCTGACCTTATATACACACAAGAGGCATGTTCACTCGCATGGAAGCCCCGCCCGTTTGGCCCCGCCCACACACACACACGGTGTGCACCCTCTTCCCGCCATTTACCCACTATGATGGACAGCTCACTCAAGGGACCCCTGCGCACTTGGGCGCGAATGCATAGTAACACACACATGGTCGCTGTAGACAACTCTCTGGCACTTTAGGCAGCTGTAGTGTAGTAAAAGCACTATACATTTACCCAACGAGGTAGCACTTACTGATTATCCAGTAGAAAGTACTCCAGTTGAGTAGAGGTATGGCACAAAACGGTGGCGTCTTCTTGAATAAATATGAAGGGCAGGGTCCATTCTGGCACGATGGTCCTGGCACAAAAATTAAACCTCAACAGGAAGCACTTACAGATATCATTACAGCATGTGCCCTAGTTGAAGCTTAAATTCAGTGACTCATTCATCAGCCCAAAAACAATCGTGAGCGTCGTGGAGGCTGGGCAGGTGTGCCTTCTTCCCAAATCTACCGTCGAAAATCAGCTGTGATGCTGGACAGAGGCCTTTGCATCCTTGACTTTCACAAGCGCAATCCCTGTGCTGTTCCTGTGCCCACGAGCTTCTGTATCTTCATCTGCTGCTCTGATCGGTCTCTGACCTTATATACACACAAGAGGCATGTTCACTCGCATGGAAGCCCCGCCTGTTTGGCCCCGCCCACACACACGTGGTGTGCACCGTCTTCCCGCCATTTACCCACTATGATGGACAGTTCACTCAAGGGACCCCTGCGCACTTCGGCGCGATTGCATAGTAACACACACTTGGTTGCTGGAACAAGTTGAAGCTTAAATTCAGTGACTCATTCATAAGCCCAAAAACAATCGTGAGCGTCGTGGAGGCTGGGCAGGTGTGCCTTCTTCCCAAATATACCATCGAAAATCAGCTGTGATGCTGGACAGAGGCATTTGCATCCTTGACTTTCACGAGCGCAATCCCTGTGCTGTTCCTGTGACCTCGAGCTTCTGTATCTTCAGCTGCTGCTCTGATCGGTCTCTGACCTTATATACACACAAGAGGCATGTTCACTCGCATGGAAGCCCCGCCCGTTTGGCCCCGCCCACACACACGAGGTGTGCACCCTCTTCCCGCCATTTACACACTATGATGGACAGCTTACTCAAGGGACCCCTGCGCACTTCGGCGAGATTGCATAGTAACACACATTGTCGCTGGAACTAGTTGAAGCTCAAATGCAGTGACTCATTCATCAGCCCAAAAACAATCGTGAGCGTTGGGAGGCTGGGCAGCTGTGCCTTCTTCCCAAATCTACCGTCGAAAATCAGCTGTGATGCTGGACAGAGGCCTTTGCATCCTTGACTTTCACGAGCGCAATCCCTGTGCTGTTCCTGTGCCCACGAGCTTCTGTATCTTCATCTGCTGCTCTGATCGGTCTCTGACCTTATATACACACATGGTCGCTGTAGACAACTCTCTGGCACTTTAGGCAGCTGTAGTGTAGTAAAAGCACTATACATTTACCCAACGAGGTAGCACTTACTGATTATCCAGTAGAAAGTACTGCAGTTGAGTAGAGGTATGGCACAAAACGGTGGCGTCTTCTTGAATAAATATGAAGGGCAGGGTCCATTCTGGCACGATGGTCCTGGCACAAAAATTAAACCTCAACAGGAAGCACTTACAGATATCATTACAGCATGTGCCCTAGTTGAAGCTCAAATGCAGTGACTCATTCATCAGCCCAAAAACAATCGTGAGCGTTGGGAGGCTGGGCAGCTGTGCCTTCTTCCCAAATCTACCGTCAAAAATCATGCTGGACAGAGGCCTTTGCATCCTTGACTTTCAAGAGCGCAATCCCTGTGCTGTTCCTGTGACCTCGAGCTTCTGTATCTTCAGCTGCTGCTCTGATCGGTCTCTGACCTTATATACACACAAGAGGCATGTTCACTCGCATGGAATCCCCGCCCGTTTGGCCCCGCCCACACACACGCGGTGTGCACCGTCTTCCCGCCATTTACCCACTATGATGGACAGCTCACTCAAGGGACCCCTGCGCACTTCGGCGAGATTGCATAGTAACACACACATTGTCGCTGGAACTAGTTGAAGCTCAAATGCAGTGACTCATTCATCAGCCCAAAAACAATTGTGAGCGTCGTGGAGGCTGGGCAGGTGTGCCTTCTTCCCAAATCTACCGTCGAAAATCAGCTGTGATGCTGGACAGAGGCCTTTGCATCCTTGACTTTCAAGAGCGCAATCCCTGTGCTGTTCCTGTGACCTCGAGCTTCTGTATCTTCAGCTGCTGCTCTGATCGGTCTCTGACCTTATATACACACAAGAGGCATGTTCACTCGCATGGAAGCCCCGCCCGTTTGGCCCCGCCCACACACACACGGTGTGCACCCTCTTCCCGCCATTTACCCACTATGATGGACAGCTCACTCAAGGGACCCCTGCGCACTTGGGCGCGAATGCATAGTAACACACACATGGTCGCTGTAGACAACTCTCTGGCACTTTAGGCAGCTGTAGTGTAGTAAAAGCACTATACATTTACCCAACGAGGTAGCACTTACTGATTATCCAGTAGAAAGTACTCCAGTTGAGTAGAGGTATGGCACAAAACGGTGGCGTCTTCTTGAATAAATATGAAGGGCAGGGTCCATTCTGGCACGATGGTCCTGGCACAAAAATTAAACCTCAACAGGAAGCACTTACAGATATCATTACAGCATGTGCCCTAGTTGAAGCTTAAATTCAGTGACTCATTCATCAGCCCAAAAACAATCGTGAGCGTCGTGGAGGCTGGGCAGGTGTGCCTTCTTCCCAAATATACCATCGAAAATCAGCTGTGATGCTGGACAGAGGCATTTGCATCCTTGACTTTCACGAGCGCAATCCCAGTGCTGTTCCTGTGACCTCGAGCTTCTGTATCTTCAGCTGCTGCTCTGATCGGTCTCTGACCTTATATACACACAAGAGGCATGTTCACTCGCATGGAAGCCCCACCCATTTGGCCCGCCCACACACACGAGGTGTGCACCCTCTTCCCGCCATTTACCCACTATGATGGACAGTTCACTCAAGGGACCCCTGCGCCCTTCGGCGCGAATGCATAGTAACACACACATTGTCGCTGGAACAAGTTGAAGCTTAAATTCAGTGACTCATTCATCAGCCCAAAAACAATCGTGAGCGTCGTGGAGGCTGGGCAGGTGTGCCTTCTTCCCAAATATACCATCGAAAATCAGCTGTGATGCTGGACAGAGGCATTTGCAGCCTTGACTTTCACGAGCGCAATCCCTGTGCTGTTCCTGTGACCTCGAGCTTCTGTATCTTCAGCTGCTGCTCTGATCGGTCTCTGACCTTATATACACACAAGAGGCATGTTCACTCGCATGGAAGCCCCGCCCGTTTGGCCCCGCCCACACACACGAGGTGTGCACCCTCTTCCCGCCATTTACACACTATGATGGACAGCTTACTCAAGGGACCCCTGCGCACTTCGGCGAGATTGCATAGTAACACACATTGTCGATGGAACTAGTTGAAGCTCAAATGCAGTGACTCATTCATCAGCCCAAAAACAATCGTGAGCGTTGGGAGGCTGGGCAGCTGTGCCTTCTTCCCAAATCTACCGTCGAAAATCAGCTGTGATGCTGGACAGAGGCCTTTGCATCCTTGACTTTCAAGAGCGCAATCCCTGTGCTATTCCTGTGACCTCGAGCTTCTGTATCTTCAGCTGCTGCTCTGATCGGTCTCTGACCTTATATACACACAAGAGGCATGTTCACTCGCATGGAATCCCCGCCCGTTTGGCCCCGCCCACACACACACGGTGTGCACCCTCTTCCCGCCATTTACCCACTATGATGGACAGCTCACTCAAGGGACCCCTGCGCACTTCGGCGCGAATGCATAGTAACACACACATTGTCCCTGGAACTAGTTGAAGCTCAAATGCAGTGACTCATTCATCAGCCCAAAAACAATCGTGAGCGTTGGGAGGCTGGGCAGCTGTGCCTTCTTCCCAAATCTACCGTCAAAAATCAGCTGTGATGCTGGACAGAGGCCTTTGCATCCTTGACTTTCAAGAGCGCAATCCCTGTGCTGTTCCTGTGCCCACGAGCTTCTGTATCTTCATCTGCTGCTCTGATCGGTCTCTGACCTTATATACACACAAGAGGCATGTTCACTCGCATGGCAGCCCCGCCCGTTTGGCCCCGCCCACACACACGCGGTGTGCACCGTCTTCCCGCCATTTACCCACTATGATGGACAGCTCACTCAAGGGACCCCTGCGCACTTCGGCGAGATTGCATAGTAACACACACATTGTCGCTGGAACTAGTTGAAGCTCAAATGCAGTGACTCATTCATCAGCCCAAAAACAATCGTGAGCGTTGGGAGGCTGGGCAGCTGTGCCTTCTTCCCAAATCTACCGTCGAAAATCAGCTGTGATGCTGGACAGAGGGCTTTGCATCCTTGACTTTCACGAGCGCAATCCCTGTGCTGTTCCTGTGCCCACAAGCTTCTGTATCTTCATCTGCTGCTCTGATCGGTCTCTGACCTTATATACACACAAGAGGCATGTTCACTCGCATGGAAGCCCCACCCGTTTGGCCCTGCCCACACACACGTGGTGTGCACCGTCTTCCCGCCATTTACCCACTATGATGGACAGTTCACTCAAGGGACCCCTGCGCACTTCGGCGCGATTGCATAGTAACACACACTTGGTTGCTGGAACTAGTTGAAGCTCAAATGCAGTGACTCATTCATCAGCCCAAAAACAATTGTGAGCGTCGTGGAGGCTGGGCAGGTGTGCCTTCTTCCCAAATCTACCGTCGAAAATCAGCTGTGATGCTGGACAGAGGCCTTTCCATCCTTGACTTTCAAGAGCGCAATCCCTGTGCTGTTCCTGTGACCTCGAGCTTCTGTATCTTCAGCTGCTCCTCTGATCGGTCTCTGACCTTATATACACACAAGAGGCATGTTCACTCGCATGGAAGCCCCGCCCGTTTGGCCCCGCCCACACACACACGGTGTGCACCCTCTTCCCGCCATTTACCCACTATGATGGACAGCTCACTCAAGGGACCCCTGCGCACTTGGGCGCGAATGCATAGTAACACACACATGGTCGCTGTAGACAACTCTCTGGCACTTTAGGCAGCTGTAGTGTAGTAAAAGCACTATACATTTACCCAACGAGGTAGCACTTACTGATTATCCAGTAGAAAGTACTCCAGTTGAGTAGAGGTATGGCACAAAACGGTGGCGTCTTCTTGAATAAATATGAAGGGCAGGGTCCATTCTGGCACGATGGTCCTGGCACAAAAATTAAACCTCAACAGGAAGCACTTACAGATATCATTACAGCATGTGCCCTAGTTGAAGCTTAAATTCAGTGACTCATTCATCAGCCCAAAAACAATCGTGAGCGTCGTGGAGGCTGGGCAGGTGTGCCTTCTTCCCAAATCTACCGTCGAAAATCAGCTGTGATGCTGGACAGAGGCCTTTGCATCCTTGACTTTCACGAGCGCAATCCCTGTGCTGTTCCTGTGCCCACGAGCTTCTGTATCTTCATCTGCTGCTCTGATCGGTCTCTGACCTTATATACACACAAGAGGCATGTTCACTCGCATGGAAGCCCCGCCCGTTTGGCCCCGCCCACACACACGTGGTGTGCACCGTCTTCCCGCCATTTACCCACTATGATGGACAGTTCACTCAAGGGACCCCTGCGCACTTCGGCGCGATTGCATAGTAACACACACTTGGTTGCTGGAACAAGTTGAAGCTTAAATTCAGTGACTCATTCATCAGCCCAAAAACAATCGTGAGCGTCGTGGAGGCTGGGCAGGTGTGCCTTCTTCCCAAATATACCATCGAAAATCAGCTGTGATGCTGGACAGAGGCATTTGCATCCTTGACTTTCACGAGCGCAATCCCTGTGCTGTTCCTGTGACCTCGAGCTTCTGTATCTTCAGCTGCTGCTCTGATCGGTCTCTGACCTTATATACACACAAGAGGCATGTTCACTCGCATGGAAGCCCCGCCCGTTTGGCCCCGCCCACACACACGAGGTGTGCACCCTCTTCCCGCCATTTACACACTATGATGGACAGCTTACTCAAGGGACCCCTGCGCACTTCGGCGAGATTGCATAGTAACACACATTGTCGCTGGAACTAGTTGAAGCTCAAATGCAGTGACTCATTCATCAGCCCAAAAACAATCGTGAGCGTTGGGAGGCTGGGCAGCTGTGCCTTCTTCCCAAATCTACCGTCAAAAATCAGCTGTGATGCTGGACAGAGGCCTTTGCATCCTTGACTTTCAAGAGCGCAATCCCTGTGCTGTTCCTATGACCACGAGCTTCTGTATCTTCATCTGCTGCTCTGATCGGTCTCTGACCTTATATACACACAAGAGGCATGTTCACTCGCATGGAAGCCCCGCCCGTTTGGCCCCGCCCACACACACGAGGTGTGCACCCTCTTCCCGCCATTTACACACTATGATGGACAGCTTACTCAAGGGACCCCTGCGCACTTCGGCGAGATTGCATAGTAACACACATTGTCGCTGGAACTAGTTGAAGCTCAAATGCAGTGACTCATTCATCAGCCCAAAAACAATCGTGAGCGTTGGGAGGCTGGGCAGCTGTGCCTTCTTCCCAAATCTACCGTCAAAAATCAGCTGTGATGCTGGACAGAGGCCTTTGCATCCTTGACTTTCAAGAGCGCAATCCCTGTGCTGTTCCTGTGACCACGAGCTTCTGTATCTTCATCTGCTGCTCTGATCGGTCTCTGACCTTATATACACACAAGAGGCATGTTCACTCGCATGGAAGCCCCGCCCGTTTGGCCCCGCCCACACACACGCGGTGTGCACCGTCTTCCCGCCATTTACCCACTATGATGGACAGCTCACTCAAGGGACCCCTGCGCACTTCGGCGAGATTGCATAGTAACACACACATTGTCGCTGGAACTAGTTGAAGCTCAAATGCAGTGACTCATTCATCAGCCCAAAAACAATCGTGAGCGTTGGGAGGCTGGGCAGCTGTGCCTTCTTCCCAAATCTACCGTCAAAAATCAGCTGTGATGCTGGACAGAGGCCTTTGCATCCTTGACTTTCAAGAGCGCAATCCCTGTGCTGTTCCTGTGCCCACGAGCTTCTGTATCTTCATCTGCTGCTCTGATCGGTCTCTGACCTTATATACACACAAGAGGCATGTTCACTCGCATGGAAGCCCCGCCCGTTTGGCCCCGCCCACACACACGCGGTGTGCACCGTCTTCCCGCCATTTACCCACTATGATGGACAGCTCACTCAAGGGACCCCTGCGCACTTCGGCGAGATTGCATAGTAACACACACATTGTCGCTGGAACTAGTTGAAGCTCAAATGCAGTGACTCATTCATCAGCCCAAAAACAATCGTGAGCGTGGGGAGGCTGGGCAGCTGTGCCTTCTTCCCAAATATACCATCGAAAATAAGCTGTGATGCTGGACAGAGGCATTTGCATCCTTGACTTTCACAAGCGCAATCCCTGTGCTATTCCTGTGACCTCGAGCTTCTGTATCTTCAGCTGCTGCTCTGATCGGTCTCTGACCTTATATACACACAAGAGGCATGTTCACTCGCATGGAAGCCCCGCCCCTTTGGCCCCGCCCACACACACGAGGTGTGCACCCTCTTCCCGCCATTTACCCACTATGATGGACAGTTCACTCAAGGGACCCCTGCGCCCTTCGGCGCGAATGCATAGTAACACACACATTGTCGCTGGAACAAGTTGAAGCTTAAATTCAGTGACTCATTCATCAGCCCAAAAACAATCGTGAGCGTCGTGGAGGCTGGGCAGGTGTGCCTTCTTCCCAAATATACCATCGAAAATCAGCTGTGATGCTGGACAGAGGCATTTGCATCCTTGACTTTCACGAGCGCAATCCCTGTGCTGTTCCTGTGACCTCGAGCTTCTGTATCTTCAGCTGCTGCTCTGATCGGTCTCTGACCTTATATACACACAAGAGGCATGTTCACTCGCATGGAAGCCCCGCCCGTTTGGCCCCGCCCACACACACGAGGTGTGCACCCTCTTCCCGCCATTTACACACTATGATGGACAGTTCACTCAAGGGACCCCTGCGCACTTCGGCGCGATTGCATAGTAACACACACTTGGTTGCTGGAACTAGTTGAAGCTCAAATGCAGTGACTCATTCATCAGCCCAAAAACAATCGTGAGCGTCGTGGAGGCTGGGCAGGTGTGCCTTCTTCCCAAATCTACCGTCGAAAATCAGCTGTGATGCTGGACAGAGGCCTTTGCATCCTTGACTTTCAAGAGCGCAATCCCTGTGCTGTTCCTGTGACCTCGAGCTTCTGTATCTTCAGCTGCTGCTCTGATCGGTCTCTGACCTTATATACACACAAGAGGCATGTTCACTCGCATGGAATCCCCGCCCGTTTGGCCCCGCCCACACACACACGGTGTGCACCCTCTTCCCGCCATTTACCCACTATGATGGACAGCTCACTCAAGGGACCCCTGCGCACTTCGGCGCGAATGCATAGTAACACACACATTGTCGCTGGAACTAGTTGAAGCTCAAATGCAGTGACTCATTCATCAGCCCAAAAACAATCGTGAGCGTTGGGAGGCTGGGCAGCTGCGCCTTCTTCCCAAATCTACCGTCAAAAATCAGCTGTGATGCTGGACAGAGGCCTTTGCATCCTTGACTTTCAAGAGCGCAATCCCTGTGCTGTTCCTGTGCCCACGAGCTTCTGTATCTTCATCTGCTGCTCTGATCGGTCTCTGACCTTATATACACACAAGAGGCATGTTCACTCGCATGGAAGCCCCGCCCGTTTGGCCCCGCCCACACACACGCGGTGTGCACCGTCTTCCCGCCATTTACCCACTATGATGGACAGCTCACTCAAGGGACCCCTGCGCACTTCGGCGAGATTGCATAGTAACACACACATTGTCGCTGGAACTAGTTGAAGCTCAAATGCAGTGACTCATTCATCAGCCCAAAAACAATTGTGAGCGTCGTGGAGGCTGGGCAGGTGTGCCTTCTTCCCAAATCTACCGTCGAAAATCAGCTGTGATGCTGGACAGAGGCCTTTGCATCCTTGACTTTCAAGAGCGCAATCCCTGTGCTGTTCCTGTGACCTCGAGCTTCTGTATCTTCAGCTGCTGCTCTGATCGGTCTCTGACCTTATATACACACAAGAGGCATGTTCACTCGCATGGAAGCCCCGCCCACACACACACACGGTGTGCACCCTCTTCCCGCCATTTACCCACTATGATGGACAGCTCACTCAAGGGACCCCTGCGCACTTGGGCACGAATGCATAGTAACACACACATGGTCGCTGTAGACAACTCTCTGGCACTTTAGGCAGCTGTAGTGTAGTAAAAGCACTATACATTTACCCAACGAGGTAGCACTTACTGATTATCCAGTAGAAAGTACTCCAGTTGAGTAGAGGTATGGCACAAAACGGTGGCGTCTTCTTGAATAAATATGAAGGGCAGGGTCCATTCTGGCACGATGGTCCTGGCACAAAAATTAAACCTCAACAGGAAGCACTTACAGATATCATTACAGCATGTGCCCTAGTTGAAGCTTAAATTCAGTGACTCATTCATCAGCC
Source organism: Lissotriton helveticus (assembly GCF_964261635.1). Taxonomy (NCBI): domain Eukaryota; kingdom Metazoa; phylum Chordata; class Amphibia; order Caudata; family Salamandridae; genus Lissotriton; species Lissotriton helveticus. The sequence continues at coordinate 115,013,004 of NC_136069.1, forward strand.
CAAAAACAATCGTGAGCGTTGGGAGGCTGGGCAGCTGTGCCTTCTTCCCAAATCTACCGTCAAAAATCAGCTGTGATGCTGGACAGAGGCCTTTGCATCCTTGACTTTCAAGAGCGCAATCCCTGTGCTGTTCCTGTGCCCACGAGCTTCTGTATCTTCATCTGCTGCTCTGATCGGTCTCTGACCTTATATACACACAAGAGGCATGTTCACTCGCATGGAAGCCCCGCCCGTTTGGCCCCGCCCACACACACGCGGTGTGCACCGTCTTCCCGCCATTTACCCACTATGATGGACAGCTCACTCAAGGGACCCCTGCGCACTTCGGCGAGATTGCATAGTAACACACACATTGTCGCTGGAACTAGTTGAAGCTCAAATGCAGTGACTCATTCATCAGCCCAAAAACAATCGTGAGCGTGGGGAGGCTGGGCAGCTGTGCCTTCTTCCCAAATATACCATCGAAAATAAGCTGTGATGCTGGACAGAGGCATTTGCATCCTTGACTTTCACAAGCGCAATCCCTGTGCTATTCCTGTGACCTCGAGCTTCTGTATCTTCAGCTGCTGCTCTGATCGGTCTCTGACCTTATATACACACAAGAGGCATGTTCACTCGCATGGAAGCCCCGCCCCTTTGGCCCCGCCCACACACACGAGGTGTGCACCCTCTTCCCGCCATTTACCCACTATGATGGACAGTTCACTCAAGGGACCCCTGCGCCCTTCGGCGCGAATGCATAGTAACACACACATTGTCGCTGGAACAAGTTGAAGCTTAAATTCAGTGACTCATTCATCAGCCCAAAAACAATCGTGAGCGTCGTGGAGGCTGGGCAGGTGTGCCTTCTTCCCAAATATACCATCGAAAATCAGCTGTGATGCTGGACAGAGGCATTTGCATCCTTGACTTTCACGAGCGCAATCCCTGTGCTGTTCCTGTGACCTCGAGCTTCTGTATCTTCAGCTGCTGCTCTGATCGGTCTCTGACCTTATATACACACAAGAGGCATGTTCACTCGCATGGAAGCCCCGCCCGTTTGGCCCCGCCCACACACACGAGGTGTGCACCCTCTTCCCGCCATTTACACACTATGATGGACAGCTTACTCAAGGGACCCCTGCGCACTTCGGCGAGATTGCATAGTAACACACATTGTCGCTGGAACTAGTTGAAGCTCAAATGCAGTGACTCATTCATCAGCCCAAAAACAATCGTGAGCGTTGGGAGGCTGGGCAGCTGTGCCTTCTTCCCAAATCTACCGTCGAAAATCAGCTGTGATGCTGGACAGAGGCCTTTGCATCCTTGACTTTCACGAGCGCAATCCCTGTGCTGTTCCTGTGCCCACGAGCTTCTGTATCTTCATCTGCTGCTCTGATCGGTCTCTGACCTTATATACACACAAGAGGCATGTTCACTCGCATGGAAGCCCCGCCCGTTTGGCCCCGCCCACACACACGTGGTGTGCACCGTCTTCCCGCCATTTACCCACTATGATGGACAGTTCACTCAAGGGACCCCTGCGCACTTCGGCGCGATTGCATAGTAACACACACTTGGTTGCTGGAACAAGTTGAAGCTTAAATTCAGTGACTCATTCATCAGCCCAAAAACAATCGTGAGCGTCGTGGAGGCTGGGCAGGTGTGCCTTCTTCCCAAATATACCATCGAAAATCAGCTGTGATGCTGGACAGAGGCATTTGCATCCTTGACTTTCACGAGCGCAATCCCTGTGCTGTTCCTGTGACCTCGAGCTTCTGTATCTTCAGCTGCTGCTCTGATCGGTCTCTGACCTTATATACACACAAGAGGCATGTTCACTCGCATGGAAGCCCCGCCCGTTTGGCCCCGCCCACACACACGAGGTGTGCACCCTCTTCCCGCCATTTACACACTATGATGGACAGTTCACTCAAGGGACCCCTGCGCACTTCGGCGCGATTGCATAGTAACACACACTTGGTTGCTGGAACTAGTTGAAGCTCAAATGCAGTGACTCATTCATCAGCCCAAAAACAATCGTGAGCGTCGTGGAGGCTGGGCAGGTGTGCCTTCTTCCCAAATCTACCGTCGAAAATCAGCTGTGATGCTGGACAGAGGCCTTTGCATCCTTGACTTTCAAGAGCGCAATCCCTGTGCTGTTCCTGTGACCTCGAGCTTCTGTATCTTCAGCTGCTGCTCTGATCGGTCTCTGACCTTATATACACACAAGAGGCATGTTCACTCGCATGGAATCCCCGCCCGTTTGGCCCCGCCCACACACACACGGTGTGCACCCTCTTCCCGCCATTTACCCACTATGATGGACAGCTCACTCAAGGGACCCCTGCGCACTTCGGCGCGAATGCATAGTAACACACACATTGTCGCTGGAACTAGTTGAAGCTCAAATGCAGTGACTCATTCATCAGCCCAAAAACAATCGTGAGCGTTGGGAGGCTGGGCAGCTGCGCCTTCTTCCCAAATCTACCGTCAAAAATCAGCTGTGATGCTGGACAGAGGCCTTTGCATCCTTGACTTTCAAGAGCGCAATCCCTGTGCTGTTCCTGTGCCCACGAGCTTCTGTATCTTCATCTGCTGCTCTGATCGGTCTCTGACCTTATATACACACAAGAGGCATGTTCACTCGCATGGAAGCCCCGCCCGTTTGGCCCCGCCCACACACACGCGGTGTGCACCGTCTTCCCACCATTTACCCACTATGATGGACAGCTCACTCACGGGACCCCTGCGCACTTCGGCGAGATTGCATAGTAACACACACATTGTCGCTGGAACTAGTTGAAGCTCAAATGCAGTGACTCATTCATCAGCCCAAAAACAATTGTGAGCGTCGTGGAGGCTGGGCAGGTGTGCCTTCTTCCCAAATCTACCGTCGAAAATCAGCTGTGATGCTGGACAGAGGCCTTTGCATCCTTGACTTTCAAGAGCGCAATCCCTGTGCTGTTCCTGTGACCTCGAGCTTCTGTATCTTCAGCTGCTGCTCTGATCGGTCTCTGACCTTATATACACACAAGAGGCATGTTCACTCGCATGGAAGCCCCGCCCACACACACACACGGTGTGCACCCTCTTCCCGCCATTTACCCACTATGATGGACAGCTCACTCAAGGGACCCCTGCGCACTTGGGCACGAATGCATAGTAACACACACATGGTCGCTGTAGACAACTCTCTGGCACTTTAGGCAGCTGTAGTGTAGTAAAAGCACTATACATTTACCCAACGAGGTAGCACTTACTGATTATCCAGTAGAAAGTACTCCAGTTGAGTAGAGGTATGGCACAAAACGGTGGCGTCTTCTTGAATAAATATGAAGGGCAGGGTCCATTCTGGCACGATGGTCCTGGCACAAAAATTAAACCTCAACAGGAAGCACTTACAGATATCATTACAGCATGTGCCCTAGTTGAAGCTTAAATTCAGTGACTCATTCATCAGCCCAAAAACAATCGTGAGCGTTGGGAGGCTGGGCAGCTGTGCCTTCTTCCCAAATCTACCGTCAAAAATCAGCTGTGATGCTGGACAGAGGCCTTTGCATCCTTGACTTTCAAGAGCGCAATCCCTGTGCTGTTCCTGTGCCCACGAGCTTCTGTATCTTCATCTGCTGCTCTGATCGGTCTCTGACCTTATATACACACAAGAGGCATGTTCACTCGCATGGAAGCCCCGCCCGTTTGGCCCCGCCCACACACACGCGGTGTGCACCGTCTTCCCGCCATTTACCCACTATGATGGACAGCTCACTCAAGGGACCCCTGCGCACTTCGGCGAGATTGCATAGTAACACACACATTGTCGCTGGAACTAGTTGAAGCTCAAATGCAGTGACTCATTCATCAGCCCAAAAACAATCGTGAGCGTGGGGAGGCTGGGCAGCTGTGCCTTCTTCCCAAATATACCATCGAAAATAAGCTGTGATGCTGGACAGAGGCATTTGCATCCTTGACTTTCACAAGCGCAATCCCTGTGCTATTCCTGTGACCTCGAGCTTCTGTATCTTCAGCTGCTGCTCTGATCGGTCTCTGACCTTATATACACACAAGAGGCATGTTCACTCGCATGGAAGCCCCGCCCCTTTGGCCCCGCCCACACACACGAGGTGTGCACCCTCTTCCCGCCATTTACCCACTATGATGGACAGTTCACTCAAGGGACCCCTGCGCCCTTCGGCGCGAATGCATAGTAACACACACATTGTCGCTGGAACAAGTTGAAGCTTAAATTCAGTGACTCATTCATCAGCCCAAAAACAATCGTGAGCGTCGTGGAGGCTGGGCAGGTGTGCCTTCTTCCCAAATATACCATCGAAAATCAGCTGTGATGCTGGACAGAGGCATTTGCATCCTTGACTTTCACGAGCGCAATCCCTGTGCTGTTCCTGTGACCTCGAGCTTCTGTATCTTCAGCTGCTGCTCTGATCGGTCTCTGACCTTATATACACACAAGAGGCATGTTCACTCGCATGGAATCCCCGCCCGTTTGGCCCCGCCCACACACACACGGTGTGCACCCTCTTCCCGCCATTTACACACTATGATGGACAGCTTACTCAAGGGACCCCTGCGCACTTCGGCGAGATTGCATAGTAACACACATTGTCGCTGGAACTAGTTGAAGCTCAAATGCAGTGACTCATTCATCAGCCCAAAAACAATCGTGAGCGTTGGGAGGCTGGGCAGCTGTGCCTTCTTCCCAAATCTACCGTCAAAAATCAGCTGTGATGCTGGACAGAGGCCTTTGCATCCTTGACTTTCAAGAGCGCAATCCCTGTGCTGTTCCTGTGACCACGAGCTTCTGTATCTTCATCTGCTGCTCTGATCGGTCTCTGACCTTATATACACACAAGAGGCATGTTCACTCGCATGGAAGCCCCGCCCGTTTGGCCCCGCCCACACACACGCGGTGTGCACCGTCTTCCCGCCATTTACCCACTATGATGGACAGCTCACTCAAGGGACCCCTGCGCACTTCGGCGAGATTGCATAGTAACACACACATTGTCGCTGGAACTAGTTGAAGCTCAAATGCAGTGACTCATTCATCAGCCCAAAAACAATCGTGAGCGTTGGGAGGCTGGGCAGCTGTGCCTTCTTCCCAAATCTACCGTCAAAAATCAGCTGTGATGCTGGACAGAGGCCTTTGCATCCTTGACTTTCAAGAGCGCAATCCCTGTGCTGTTCCTGTGCCCACGAGCTTCTGTATCTTCATCTGCTGCTCTGATCGGTCTCTGACCTTATATACACACAAGAGGCATGTTCACTCGCATGGAAGCCCCGCCCGTTTGGCCCCGCCCACACACACGCGGTGTGCACCGTCTTCCCGCCATTTACCCACTATGATGGACAGCTCACTCAAGGGACCCCTGCGCACTTCGGCGAGATTGCATAGTAACACACACATTGTCGCTGGAACTAGTTGAAGCTCAAATGCAGTGACTCATTCATCAGCCCAAAAACAATCGTGAGCGTGGGGAGGCTGGGCAGCTGTGCCTTCTTCCCAAATATACCATCGAAAATAAGCTGTGATGCTGGACAGAGGCATTTGCATCCTTGACTTTCACAAGCGCAATCCCTGTGCTATTCCTGTGACCTCGAGCTTCTGTATCTTCAGCTGCTGCTCTGATCGGTCTCTGACCTTATATACACACAAGAGGCATGTTCACTCGCATGGAAGCCCCGCCCCTTTGGCCCCGCCCACACACACGAGGTGTGCACCCTCTTCCCGCCATTTACCCACTATGATGGACAGTTCACTCAAGGGACCCCTGCGCCCTTCGGCGCGAATGCATAGTAACACACACATTGTCGCTGGAACAAGTTGAAGCTTAAATTCAGTGACTCATTCATCAGCCCAAAAACAATCGTGAGCGTCGTGGAGGCTGGGCAGGTGTGCCTTCTTCCCAAATATACCATCGAAAATCAGCTGTGATGCTGGACAGAGGCATTTGCATCCTTGACTTTCACGAGCGCAATCCCTGTGCTGTTCCTGTGACCTCGAGCTTCTGTATCTTCAGCTGCTGCTCTGATCGGTCTCTGACCTTATATACACACAAGAGGCATGTTCACTCGCATGGAAGCCCCGCCCGTTTGGCCCCGCCCACACACACGAGGTGTGCACCCTCTTCCCGCCATTTACACACTATGATGGACAGTTCACTCAAGGGACCCCTGCGCACTTCGGCGCGATTGCATAGTAACACACACTTGGTTGCTGGAACTAGTTGAAGCTCAAATGCAGTGACTCATTCATCAGCCCAAAAACAATCGTGAGCGTCGTGGAGGCTGGGCAGGTGTGCCTTCTTCCCAAATCTACCGTCGAAAATCAGCTGTGATGCTGGACAGAGGCCTTTGCATCCTTGACTTTCAAGAGCGCAATCCCTGTGCTGTTCCTGTGACCTCGAGCTTCTGTATCTTCAGCTGCTGCTCTGATCGGTCTCTGACCTTATATACACACAAGAGGCATGTTCACTCGCATGGAATCCCCGCCCGTTTGGCCCCGCCCACACACACACGGTGTGCACCCTCTTCCCGCCATTTACCCACTATGATGGACAGCTCACTCAAGGGACCCCTGCGCACTTCGGCGCGAATGCATAGTAACACACACATTGTCGCTGGAACTAGTTGAAGCTCAAATGCAGTGACTCATTCATCAGCCCAAAAACAATCGTGAGCGTTGGGAGGCTGGGCAGCTGCGCCTTCTTCCCAAATCTACCGTCAAAAATCAGCTGTGATGCTGGACAGAGGCCTTTGCATCCTTGACTTTCAAGAGCGCAATCCCTGTGCTGTTCCTGTGCCCACGAGCTTCTGTATCTTCATCTGCTGCTCTGATCGGTCTCTGACCTTATATACACACAAGAGGCATGTTCACTCGCATGGAAGCCCCGCCCGTTTGGCCCCGCCCACACACACGCGGTGTGCACCGTCTTCCCGCCATTTACCCACTATGATGGACAGCTCACTCAAGGGACCCCTGCGCACTTCGGCGAGATTGCATAGTAACACACACATTGTCGCTGGAACTAGTTGAAGCTCAAATGCAGTGACTCATTCATCAGCCCAAAAACAATTGTGAGCGTCGTGGAGGCTGGGCAGGTGTGCCTTCTTCCCAAATCTACCGTCGAAAATCAGCTGTGATGCTGGACAGAGGCCTTTGCATCCTTGACTTTCAAGAGCGCAATCCCTGTGCTGTTCCTGTGACCTCGAGCTTCTGTATCTTCAGCTGCTGCTCTGATCGGTCTCTGACCTTATATACACACAAGAGGCATGTTCACTCGCATGGAAGCCCCGCCCACACACACACACGGTGTGCACCCTCTTCCCGCCATTTACCCACTATGATGGACAGCTCACTCAAGGGACCCCTGCGCACTTGGGCACGAATGCATAGTAACACACACATGGTCGCTGTAGACAACTCTCTGGCACTTTAGGCAGCTGTAGTGTAGTAAAAGCACTATACATTTACCCAACGAGGTAGCACTTACTGATTATCCAGTAGAAAGTACTCCAGTTGAGTAGAGGTATGGCACAAAACGGTGGCGTCTTCTTGAATAAATATGAAGGGCAGGGTCCATTCTGGCACGATGGTCCTGGCACAAAAATTAAACCTCAACAGGAAGCACTTACAGATATCATTACAGCATGTGCCCTAGTTGAAGCTTAAATTCAGTGACTCATTCATCAGCCCAAAAACAATCGTGAGCGTTGGGAGGCTGGGCAGCTGTGCCTTCTTCCCAAATCTACCGTCAAAAATCAGCTGTGATGCTGGACAGAGGCCTTTGCATCCTTGACTTTCAAGAGCGCAATCCCTGTGCTGTTCCTGTGCCCACGAGCTTCTGTATCTTCATCTGCTGCTCTGATCGGTCTCTGACCTTATATACACACAAGAGGCATGTTCACTCGCATGGAAGCCCCGCCCGTTTGGCCCCGCCCACACACACGCGGTGTGCACCGTCTTCCCGCCATTTACCCACTATGATGGACAGCTCACTCAAGGGACCCCTGCGCACTTCGGCGAGATTGCATAGTAACACACACATTGTCGCTGGAACTAGTTGAAGCTCAAATGCAGTGACTCATTCATCAGCCCAAAAACAATCGTGAGCGTGGGGAGGCTGGGCAGCTGTGCCTTCTTCCCAAATATACCATCGAAAATAAGCTGTGATGCTGGACAGAGGCATTTGCATCCTTGACTTTCACAAGCGCAATCCCTGTGCTATTCCTGTGACCTCGAGCTTCTGTATCTTCAGCTGCTGCTCTGATCGGTCTCTGACCTTATATACACACAAGAGGCATGTTCACTCGCATGGAAGCCCCGCCCCTTTGGCCCCGCCCACACACACGAGGTGTGCACCCTCTTCCCGCCATTTACCCACTATGATGGACAGTTCACTCAAGGGACCCCTGCGCCCTTCGGCGCGAATGCATAGTAACACACACATTGTCGCTGGAACAAGTTGAAGCTTAAATTCAGTGACTCATTCATCAGCCCAAAAACAATCGTGAGCGTCGTGGAGGCTGGGCAGGTGTGCCTTCTTCCCAAATATACCATCGAAAATCAGCTGTGATGCTGGACAGAGGCATTTGCATCCTTGACTTTCACGAGCGCAATCCCTGTGCTGTTCCTGTGACCTCGAGCTTCTGTATCTTCAGCTGCTGCTCTGATCGGTCTCTGACCTTATATACACACAAGAGGCATGTTCACTCGCATGGAAGCCCCGCCCGTTTGGCCCCGCCCACACACACGAGGTGTGCACCCTCTTCCCGCCATTTACACACTATGATGGACAGCTTACTCAAGGGACCCCTGCGCACTTCGGCGAGATTGCATAGTAACACACATTGTCGCTGGAACTAGTTGAAGCTCAAATGCAGTGACTCATTCATCAGCCCAAAAACAATCGTGAGCGTTGGGAGGCTGGGCAGCTGTGCCTTCTTCCCAAATCTACCGTCGAAAATCAGCTGTGATGCTGGACAGAGGCCTTTGCATCCTTGACTTTCACGAGCGCAATCCCTGTGCTGTTCCTGTGCCCACGAGCTTCTGTATCTTCATCTGCTGCTCTGATCGGTCTCTGACCTTATATACACACAAGAGGCATGTTCACTCGCATGGAAGCCCCGCCCGTTTGGCCCCGCCCACACACACGTGGTGTGCACCGTCTTCCCGCCATTTACCCACTATGATGGACAGTTCACTCAAGGGACCCCTGCGCACTTCGGCGCGATTGCATAGTAACACACACTTGGTTGCTGGAACAAGTTGAAGCTTAAATTCAGTGACTCATTCATCAGCCCAAAAACAATCGTGAGCGTCGTGGAGGCTGGGCAGGTGTGCCTTCTTCCCAAATATACCATCGAAAATCAGCTGTGATGCTGGACAGAGGCATTTGCATCCTTGACTTTCACGAGCGCAATCCCTGTGCTGTTCCTGTGACCTCGAGCTTCTGTATCTTCAGCTGCTGCTCTGATCGGTCTCTGACCTTATATACACACAAGAGGCATGTTCACTCGCATGGAAGCCCCGCCCGTTTGGCCCCGCCCACACACACGAGGTGTGCACCCTCTTCCCGCCATTTACACACTATGATGGACAGTTCACTCAAGGGACCCCTGCGCACTTCGGCGCGATTGCATAGTAACACACACTTGGTTGCTGGAACTAGTTGAAGCTCAAATGCAGTGACTCATTCATCAGCCCAAAAACAATCGTGAGCGTCGTGGAGGCTGGGCAGGTGTGCCTTCTTCCCAAATCTACCGTCGAAAATCAGCTGTGATGCTGGACAGAGGCCTTTGCATCCTTGACTTTCAAGAGCGCAATCCCTGTGCTGTTCCTGTGACCTCGAGCTTCTGTATCTTCAGCTGCTGCTCTGATCGGTCTCTGACCTTATATACACACAAGAGGCATGTTCACTCGCATGGAATCCCCGCCCGTTTGGCCCCGCCCACACACACACGGTGTGCACCCTCTTCCCGCCATTTACCCACTATGATGGACAGCTCACTCAAGGGACCCCTGCGCACTTCGGCGCGAATGCATAGTAACACACACATTGTCGCTGGAACTAGTTGAAGCTCAAATGCAGTGACTCATTCATCAGCCCAAAAACAATCGTGAGCGTTGGGAGGCTGGGCAGCTGCGCCTTCTTCCCAAATCTACCGTCAAAAATCAGCTGTGATGCTGGACAGAGGCCTTTGCATCCTTGACTTTCAAGAGCGCAATCCCTGTGCTGTTCCTGTGCCCACGAGCTTCTGTATCTTCATCTGCTGCTCTGATCGGTCTCTGACCTTATATACACACAAGAGGCATGTTCACTCGCATGGAAGCCCCGCCCGTTTGGCCCCGCCCACACACACGCGGTGTGCACCGTCTTCCCGCCATTTACCCACTATGATGGACAGCTCACTCACGGGACCCCTGCGCACTTCGGCGAGATTGCATAGTAACACACACATTGTCGCTGGAACTAGTTGAAGCTCAAATGCAGTGACTCATTCATCAGCCCAAAAACAATTGTGAGCGTCGTGGAGGCTGGGCAGGTGTGCCTTCTTCCCAAATCTACCGTCGAAAATCAGCTGTGATGCTGGACAGAGGCCTTTGCATCCTTGACTTTCAAGAGCGCAATCCCTGTGCTGTTCCTGTGACCTCGAGCTTCTGTATCTTCAGCTGCTGCTCTGATCGGTCTCTGACCTTATATACACACAAGAGGCATGTTCACTCGCATGGAAGCCCCGCCCACACACACACACGGTGTGCACCCTCTTCCCGCCATTTACCCACTATGATGGACAGCTCACTCAAGGGACCCCTGCGCACTTGGGCACGAATGCATAGTAACACACACATGGTCGCTGTAGACAACTCTCTGGCACTTTAGGCAGCTGTAGTGTAGTAAAAGCACTATACATTTACCCAACGAGGTAGCACTTACTGATTATCCAGTAGAAAGTACTCCAGTTGAGTAGAGGTATGGCACAAAACGGTGGCGTCTTCTTGAATAAATATGAAGGGCAGGGTCCATTCTGGCACGATGGTCCTGGCACAAAAATTAAACCTCAACAGGAAGCACTTACAGATATCATTACAGCATGTGCCCTAGTTGAAGCTTAAATTCAGTGACTCATTCATCAGCCCAAAAACAATCGTGAGCGTTGGGAGGCTGGGCAGCTGTGCCTTCTTCCCAAATCTACCGTCAAAAATCAGCTGTGATGCTGGACAGAGGCCTTTGCATCCTTGACTTTCAAGAGCGCAATCCCTGTGCTGTTCCTGTGCCCACGAGCTTCTGTATCTTCATCTGCTGCTCTGATCGGTCTCTGACCTTATATACACACAAGAGGCATGTTCACTCGCATGGAAGCCCCGCCCGTTTGGCCCCGCCCACACACACGCGGTGTGCACCGTCTTCCCGCCATTTACCCACTATGATGGACAGCTCACTCAAGGGACCCCTGCGCACTTCGGCGAGATTGCATAGTAACACACACATTGTCGCTGGAACTAGTTGAAGCTCAAATGCAGTGACTCATTCATCAGCCCAAAAACAATCGTGAGCGTGGGGAGGCTGGGCAGCTGTGCCTTCTTCCCAAATATACCATCGAAAATAAGCTGTGATGCTGGACAGAGGCATTTGCATCCTTGACTTTCACAAGCGCAATCCCTGTGCTATTCCTGTGACCTCGAGCTTCTGTATCTTCAGCTGCTGCTCTGATCGGTCTCTGACCTTATATACACACAAGAGGCATGTTCACTCGCATGGAAGCCCCGCCCCTTTGGCCCCGCCCACACACACGAGGTGTGCACCCTCTTCCCGCCATTTACCCACTATGATGGACAGTTCACTCAAGGGACCCCTGCGCCCTTCGGCGCGAATGCATAGTAACACACACATTGTCGCTGGAACAAGTTGAAGCTTAAATTCAGTGACTCATTCATCAGCCCAAAAACAATCGTGAGCGTCGTGGAGGCTGGGCAGGTGTGCCTTCTTCCCAAATATACCATCGAAAATCAGCTGTGATGCTGGACAGAGGCATTTGCATCCTTGACTTTCACGAGCGCAATCCCTGTGCTGTTCCTGTGACCTCGAGCTTCTGTATCTTCAGCTGCTGCTCTGATCGGTCTCTGACCTTATATACACACAAGAGGCATGTTCACTCGCATGGAAGCCCCGCCCGTTTGGCCCCGCCCACACACACGAGGTGTGCACCCTCTTCCCGCCATTTACACACTATGATGGACAGCTTACTCAAGGGACCCCTGCGCACTTCGGCGAGATTGCATAGTAACACACATTGTCGCTGGAACTAGTTGAAGCTCAAATGCAGTGACTCATTCATCAGCCCAAAAACAATCGTGAGCGTTGGGAGGCTGGGCAGCTGTGCCTTCTTCCCAAATCTACCGTCAAAAATCAGCTGTGATGCTGGACAGAGGCCTTTGCATCCTTGACTTTCAAGAGCGCAATCCCTGTGCTGTTCCTGTGACCACGAGCTTCTGTATCTTCATCTGCTGCTCTGATCGGTCTCTGACCTTATATACACACAAGAGGCATGTTCACTCGCATGGAAGCCCCGCCCGTTTGGCCCCGCCCACACACACGAGGTGTGCACCCTCTTCCCGCCATTTACACACTATGATGGACAGCTTACTCAAGGGACCCCTGCGCACTTCGGCGAGATTGCATAGTAACACACATTGTCGCTGGAACTAGTTGAAGCTCAAATGCAGTGACTCATTCATCAGCCCAAAAACAATCGTGAGCGTTGGGAGGCTGGGCAGCTGTGCCTTCTTCCCAAATCTACCGTCAAAAATCAGCTGTGATGCTGGACAGAGGCCTTTGCATCCTTGACTTTCAAGAGCGCAATCCCTGTGCTGTTCCTGTGACCACGAGCTTCTGTATCTTCATCTGCTGCTCTGATCGGTCTCTGACCTTATATACACACAAGAGGCATGTTCACTCGCATGGAAGCCCCGCCCGTTTGGCCCCGCCCACACACACGCGGTGTGCACCGTCTTCCCGCCATTTACCCACTATGATGGACAGCTCACTCAAGGGACCCCTGCGCACTTCGGCGAGATTGCATAGTAACACACACATTGTCGCTGGAACTAGTTGAAGCTCAAATGCAGTGACTCATTCATCAGCCCAAAAACAATCGTGAGCGTTGGGAGGCTGGGCAGCTGTGCCTTCTTCCCAAATCTACCGTCAAAAATCAGCTGTGATGCTGGACAGAGGCCTTTGCATCCTTGACTTTCAAGAGCGCAATCCCTGTGCTGTTCCTGTGCCCACGAGCTTCTGTATCTTCATCTGCTGCTCTGATCGGTCTCTGACCTTATATACACACAAGAGGCATGTTCACTCGCATGGAAGCCCCGCCCGTTTGGCCCCGCCCACACACACGCGGTGTGCACCGTCTTCCCGCCATTTACCCACTATGATGGACAGCTCACTCAAGGGACCCCTGCGCACTTCGGCGAGATTGCATAGTAACACACACATTGTCGCTGGAACTAGTTGAAGCTCAAATGCAGTGACTCATTCATCAGCCCAAAAACAATCGTGAGCGTGGGGAGGCTGGGCAGCTGTGCCTTCTTCCCAAATATACCATCGAAAATAAGCTGTGATGCTGGACAGAGGCATTTGCATCCTTGACTTTCACAAGCGCAATCCCTGTGCTATTCCTGTGACCTCGAGCTTCTGTATCTTCAGCTGCTGCTCTGATCGGTCTCTGACCTTATATACACACAAGAGGCATGTTCACTCGCATGGAAGCCCCGCCCCTTTGGCCCCGCCCACACACACGAGGTGTGCACCCTCTTCCCGCCATTTACCCACTATGATGGACAGTTCACTCAAGGGACCCCTGCGCCCTTCGGCGCGAATGCATAGTAACACACACATTGTCGCTGGAACAAGTTGAAGCTTAAATTCAGTGACTCATTCATCAGCCCAAAAACAATCGTGAGCGTCGTGGAGGCTGGGCAGGTGTGCCTTCTTCCCAAATATACCATCGAAAATCAGCTGTGATGCTGGACAGAGGCATTTGCATCCTTGACTTTCACGAGCGCAATCCCTGTGCTGTTCCTGTGACCTCGAGCTTCTGTATCTTCAGCTGCTGCTCTGATCGGTCTCTGACCTTATATACACACAAGAGGCATGTTCACTCGCATGGAAGCCCCGCCCGTTTGGCCCCGCCCACACACACGAGGTGTGCACCCTCTTCCCGCCATTTACACACTATGATGGACAGTTCACTCAAGGGACCCCTGCGCACTTCGGCGCGATTGCATAGTAACACACACTTGGTTGCTGGAACTAGTTGAAGCTCAAATGCAGTGACTCATTCATCAGCCCAAAAACAATCGTGAGCGTCGTGGAGGCTGGGCAGGTGTGCCTTCTTCCCAAATCTACCGTCGAAAATCAGCTGTGATGCTGGACAGAGGCCTTTGCATCCTTGACTTTCAAGAGCGCAATCCCTGTGCTGTTCCTGTGACCTCGAGCTTCTGTATCTTCAGCTGCTGCTCTGATCGGTCTCTGACCTTATATACACACAAGAGGCATGTTCACTCGCATGGAATCCCCGCCCGTTTGGCCCCGCCCACACACACACGGTGTGCACCCTCTTCCCGCCATTTACCCACTATGATGGACAGCTCACTCAAGGGACCCCTGCGCACTTCGGCGCGAATGCATAGTAACACACACATTGTCGCTGGAACTAGTTGAAGCTCAAATGCAGTGACTCATTCATCAGCCCAAAAACAATCGTGAGCGTTGGGAGGCTGGGCAGCTGCGCCTTCTTCCCAAATCTACCGTCAAAAATCAGCTGTGATGCTGGACAGAGGCCTTTGCATCCTTGACTTTCAAGAGCGCAATCCCTGTGCTGTTCCTGTGCCCACGAGCTTCTGTATCTTCATCTGCTGCTCTGATCGGTCTCTGACCTTATATACACACAAGAGGCATGTTCACTCGCATGGAAGCCCCGCCCGTTTGGCCCCGCCCACACACACGCGGTGTGCACCGTCTTCCCGCCATTTACCCACTATGATGGACAGCTCACTCAAGGGACCCCTGCGCACTTCGGCGAGATTGCATAGTAACACACACATTGTCGCTGGAACTAGTTGAAGCTCAAATGCAGTGACTCATTCATCAGCCCAAAAACAATTGTGAGCGTCGTGGAGGCTGGGCAGGTGTGCCTTCTTCCCAAATCTACCGTCGAAAATCAGCTGTGATGCTGGACAGAGGCCTTTGCATCCTTGACTTTCAAGAGCGCAATCCCTGTGCTGTTCCTGTGACCTCGAGCTTCTGTATCTTCAGCTGCTGCTCTGATCGGTCTCTGACCTTATATACACACAAGAGGCATGTTCACTCGCATGGAAGCCCCGCCCACACACACACACGGTGTGCACCCTCTTCCCGCCATTTACCCACTATGATGGACAGCTCACTCAAGGGACCCCTGCGCACTTGGGCACGAATGCATAGTAACACACACATGGTCGCTGTAGACAACTCTCTGGCACTTTAGGCAGCTGTAGTGTAGTAAAAGCACTATACATTTACCCAACGAGGTAGCACTTACTGATTATCCAGTAGAAAGTACTCCAGTTGAGTAGAGGTATGGCACAAAACGGTGGCGTCTTCTTGAATAAATATGAAGGGCAGGGTCCATTCTGGCACGATGGTCCTGGCACAAAAATTAAACCTCAACAGGAAGCACTTACAGATATCATTACAGCATGTGCCCTAGTTGAAGCTTAAATTCAGTGACTCATTCATCAGCCCAAAAACAATCGTGAGCGTTGGGAGGCTGGGCAGCTGTGCCTTCTTCCCAAATCTACCGTCAAAAATCAGCTGTGATGCTGGACAGAGGCCTTTGCATCCTTGACTTTCAAGAGCGCAATCCCTGTGCTGTTCCTGTGCCCACGAGCTTCTGTATCTTCATCTGCTGCTCTGATCGGTCTCTGACCTTATATACACACAAGAGGCATGTTCACTCGCATGGAAGCCCCGCCCGTTTGGCCCCGCCCACACACACGCGGTGTGCACCGTCTTCCCGCCATTTACCCACTATGATGGACAGCTCACTCAAGGGACCCCTGCGCACTTCGGCGAGATTGCATAGTAACACACACATTGTCGCTGGAACTAGTTGAAGCTCAAATGCAGTGACTCATTCATCAGCCCAAAAACAATCGTGAGCGTGGGGAGGCTGGGCAGCTGTGCCTTCTTCCCAAATATACCATCGAAAATAAGCTGTGATGCTGGACAGAGGCATTTGCATCCTTGACTTTCACAAGCGCAATCCCTGTGCTATTCCTGTGACCTCGAGCTTCTGTATCTTCAGCTGCTGCTCTGATCGGTCTCTGACCTTATATACACACAAGAGGCATGTTCACTCGCATGGAAGCCCCGCCCCTTTGGCCCCGCCCACACACACGAGGTGTGCACCCTCTTCCCGCCATTTACCCACTATGATGGACAGTTCACTCAAGGGACCCCTGCGCCCTTCGGCGCGAATGCATAGTAACACACACATTGTCGCTGGAACAAGTTGAAGCTTAAATTCAGTGACTCATTCATCAGCCCAAAAACAATCGTGAGCGTCGTGGAGGCTGGGCAGGTGTGCCTTCTTCCCAAATATACCATCGAAAATCAGCTGTGATGCTGGACAGAGGCATTTGCATCCTTGACTTTCACGAGCGCAATCCCTGTGCTGTTCCTGTGACCTCGAGCTTCTGTATCTTCAGCTGCTGCTCTGATCGGTCTCTGACCTTATATACACACAAGAGGCATGTTCACTCGCATGGAAGCCCCGCCCGTTTGGCCCCGCCCACACACACGAGGTGTGCACCCTCTTCCCGCCATTTACACACTATGATGGACAGCTTACTCAAGGGACCCCTGCGCACTTCGGCGAGATTGCATAGTAACACACATTGTCGCTGGAACTAGTTGAAGCTCAAATGCAGTGACTCATTCATCAGCCCAAAAACAATCGTGAGCGTTGGGAGGCTGGGCAGCTGTGCCTTCTTCCCAAATCTACCGTCGAAAATCAGCTGTGATGCTGGACAGAGGCCTTTGCATCCTTGACTTTCACGAGCGCAATCCCTGTGCTGTTCCTGTGCCCACGAGCTTCTGTATCTTCATCTGCTGCTCTGATCGGTCTCTGACCTTATATACACACAAGAGGCATGTTCACTCGCATGGAAGCCCCGCCCGTTTGGCCCCGCCCACACACACGTGGTGTGCACCGTCTTCCCGCCATTTACCCACTATGATGGACAGTTCACTCAAGGGACCCCTGCGCACTTCGGCGCGATTGCATAGTAACACACACTTGGTTGCTGGAACAAGTTGAAGCTTAAATTCAGTGACTCATTCATCAGCCCAAAAACAATCGTGAGCGTCGTGGAGGCTGGGCAGGTGTGCCTTCTTCCCAAATATACCATCGAAAATCAGCTGTGATGCTGGACAGAGGCATTTGCATCCTTGACTTTCACGAGCGCAATCCCTGTGCTGTTCCTGTGACCTCGAGCTTCTGTATCTTCAGCTGCTGCTCTGATCGGTCTCTGACCTTATATACACACAAGAGGCATGTTCACTCGCATGGAAGCCCCGCCCGTTTGGCCCCGCCCACACACACGAGGTGTGCACCCTCTTCCCGCCATTTACACACTATGATGGACAGCTTACTCAAGGGACCCCTGCGCACTTCGGCGAGATTGCATAGTAACACACATTGTCGCTGGAACTAGTTGAAGCTCAAATGCAGTGACTCATTCATCAGCCCAAAAACAATCGTGAGCGTTGGGAGGCTGGGCAGCTGTGCCTTCTTCCCAAATCTACCGTCAAAAATCAGCTGTGATGCTGGACAGAGGCCTTTGCATCCTTGACTTTCAAGAGCGCAATCCCTGTGCTGTTCCTGTGACCACGAGCTTCTGTATCTTCATCTGCTGCTCTGATCGGTCTCTGACCTTATATACACACAAGAGGCATGTTCACTCGCATGGAAGCCCCGCCCACACACACGCGGTGTGCACCGTCTTCCCGCCATTTACCCACTATGATGGACAGCTCACTCAATGGACCCCTGCGCACTTCGGCGAGATTGCATAGTAACACACACATTGTCGCTGGAACTAGTTGAAGCTCAAATGCAGTGACTCATTCATCAGCCCAAAAACAATCGTGAGCGTTGGGAGGCTGGGCAGCTGTGCCTTCTTCCCAAATCTACCGTCGAAAATCAGCTGTGATGCTGGACAGAGGCCTTTGCATCCTTGACTTTCAAGAGCGCAATCCCTGTGCTGTTCCTGTGACCTCGAGCTTCTGTATCTTCAGCTGCTGCTCTGATCGGTCTCTGACCTTATATACACACAAGAGGCATGTTCACTCGCATGGAATCCCCGCCCGTTTGGCCCCGCCCACACACACACGGTGTGCACCCTCTTCCCGCCATTTACCCACTATGATGGACAGCTCACTCAAGGGACCCCTGCGCACTTCGGCGCGAATGCATAGTAACACACACATTGTCCCTGGAACTAGTTGAAGCTCAAATGCAGTGACTCATTCATCAGCCCAAAAACAATCGTGAGCGTTGGGAGGCTGGGCAGCTGTGCCTTCTTCCCAAATCTACCGTCAAAAATCAGCTGTGATGCTGGACAGAGGCCTTTGCATCCTTGACTTTCAAGAGCGCAATCCCTGTGCTGTTCCTGTGCCCATGAGCTTCTGTATCTTCATCTGCTGCTCTGATCGGTCTCTGACCTTATATACACACAAGAGGCATGTTCACTCGCATGGCAGCCCCGCCCGTTTGGCCCCGCCCACACACACGCGGTGTGCACCGTCTTCCCGCCATTTACCCACTATGATGGACAGCTCACTCAAGGGACCCCTGCGCACTTGGGCGCGAATGCATAGTAACACACACATGGTCGCTGTAGACAACTCTCTGGCACTTTAGGCAGCTGTAGTGTAGTAAAAGCACTATACATTTACCCAACGAGGTAGCACTTACTGATTATCCAGTAGAAAGTACTCCAGTTGAGTAGAGGTATGGCACAAAACGGTGGCGTCTTCTTGAATAAATATGAAGGGCAGGGTCCATTCTGGCACGATGGTCCTGGCACAAAAATTAAACCTCAACAGGAAGCACTTACAGATATCATTACAGCATGTGCCCTAGTTGAAGCTTAAATTCAGTGACTCATTCATCAGCCCAAAAACAATCGTGAGCGTCGTGGAGGCTGGGCAGGTGTGCCTTCTTCCCAAATCTACCGTCGAAAATCAGCTGTGATGCTGGACAGAGGCCTTTGCATCCTTGACTTTCACGAGCGCAATCCCTGTGCTGTTCCTGTGCCCACGAGCTTCTGTATCTTCATCTGCTGCTCTGATCGGTCTCTGACCTTATATACACACAAGAGGCATGTTCACTCGCATGGAAGCCCCGCCCGTTTGGCCCCGCCCACACACACGTGGTGTGCACCGTCTTCCCGCCATTTACCCACTATGATGGACAGTTCACTCAAGGGACCCCTGCGCACTTCGGCGCGATTGCATAGTAACACACACTTGGTTGCTGGAACAAGTTGAAGCTTAAATTCAGTGACTCATTCATCAGCCCAAAAACAATCGTGAGCGTCGTGGAGGCTGGGCAGGTGTGCCTTCTTCCCAAATATACCATCGAAAATCAGCTGTGATGCTGGACAGAGGCATTTGCATCCTTGACTTTCACGAGCGCAATCCCTGTGCTGTTCCTGTGACCTCGAGCTTCTGTATCTTCAGCTGCTGCTCTGATCGGTCTCTGACCTTATATACACACAAGAGGCATGTTCACTCGCATGGAAGCCCCGCCCGTTTGGCCCCGCCCACACACACGAGGTGTGCACCCTCTTCCCGCCATTTACACACTATGATGGACAGCTTACTCAAGGGACCCCTGCGCACTTCGGCGAGATTGCATAGTAACACACATTGTCGCTGGAACTAGTTGAAGCTCAAATGCAGTGACTCATTCATCAGCCCAAAAACAATCGTGAGCGTTGGGAGGCTGGGCAGCTGTGCCTTCTTCCCAAATCTACCGTCGAAAATCAGCTGTGATGCTGGACAGAGGCCTTTGCATCCTTGACTTTCACGAGCGCAATCCCTGTGCTGTTCCTGTGCCCACGAGCTTCTGTATCTTCATCTGCTGCTCTGATCGGTCTCTGACCTTATATACACACATGGTCGCTGTAGACAACTCTCTGGCACTTTAGGCAGCTGTAGTGTAGTAAAAGCACTATACATTTACCCAACGAGGTAGCACTTACTGATTATCCAGTAGAAAGTACTCCAGTTGAGTAGAGGTATGGCACAAAACGGTGGCGTCTTCTTGAATAAATATGAAGGGCAGGGTCCATTCTGGCACGATGGTCCTGGCACAAAAATTAAACCTCAACAGGAAGCACTTACAGATATCATTACAGCATGTGCCCTAGTTGAAGCTTAAATTCAGTGACTCGTTCATCAGCCCAAAAAAAATCGTGAGCGTTGGGAGGCTGGGCAGCTGTGCCTTCTTCCCAAATCTACCGTCAAAAATCAGCTGTGATGCTGGACAGAGGCCTTTGCATCCTTGACTTTCAAGAGCGCAATCCCTGTGCTGTTCCTGTGCCCACGAGCTTCTGTATCTTCATCTGCTGCTCTGATCGGTCTCTGACCTTATATACACACAAGAGGCATGTTCACTCGCATGGAAGCCCCGCCCGTTTGGCCCCGCCCACACACACGCGGTGTGCACCGTCTTCCCGCCATTTACCCACTATGATGGACAGCTCACTCAAGGGACCCCTGCGCACTTCGGCGAGATTGCATAGTAACACACACATTGTCGCTGGAACTAGTTGAAGCTTAAATTCAGTGACTCATTCATCAGCCCAAAAACAATCGTGAGCGTCGTGGAGGCTGGGCAGGTGTGCCTTCTTCCCAAATATACCATCGAAAATCAGCTGTGATGCTGGACAGAGGCATTTGCATCCTTGACTTTCACAAGCGCAATCCCTGTGCTATTCCTGTGACCTCGAGCTTCTGTATCTTCAGCTGCTGCTCTGATCGGTCTCTGACCTTATATACACACAAGAGGCATGTTCACTCGCATGGAAGCCCCGCCCCTTTGGCCCCGCCCACACACACGAGGTGTGCACCCTCTTCCCGCCATTTACCCACTATGATGGACAGTTCACTCAAGGGACCCCTGCGCCCTTCGGCGCGAATGCATAGTAACACACACATTGTCGCTGGAACAAGTTGAAGCTTAAATTCAGTGACTCATTCATCAGCCCAAAAACAATCGTGAGCGTCGTGGAGGCTGGGCAGGTGTGCCTTCTTCCCAAATATACCATCGAAAATCAGCTGTGATGCTGGACAGAGGCATTTGCATCCTTGACTTTCACGAGCGCAATCCCTGTGCTGTTCCTGTGACCTCGAGCTTCTGTATCTTCAGCTGCTGCTCTGATCGGTCTCTGACCTTATATACACACAAGAGGCATGTTCACTCGCATGGAAGCCCCGCCCGTTTGGCCCCGCCCACACACACGAGGTGTGCACCCTCTTCCCGCCATTTACACACTATGATGGACAGCTTACTCAAGGGACCCCTGCGCACTTCGGCGAGATTGCATAGTAACACACATTGTCGCTGGAACTAGTTGAAGCTCAAATGCAGTGACTCATTCATCAGCCCAAAAACAATCGTGAGCGTTGGGAGGCTGGGCAGCTGTGCCTTCTTCCCAAATCTACCGTCAAAAATCAGCTGTGATGCTGGACAGAGGCCTTTGCATCCTTGACTTTCAAGAGCGCAATCCCTGTGCTGTTCCTGTGACCACGAGCTTCTGTATCTTCATCTGCTGCTCTGATCGGTCTCTGACCTTATATACACACAAGAGGCATGTTCACTCGCATGGAAGCCCCGCCCGTTTGGCCCCGCCCACACACACGCGGTGTGCACCGTCTTCCCGCCATTTACCCACTATGATGGACAGCTCACTCAAGGGACCCCTGCGCACTTCGGCGAGATTGCATAGTAACACACACATTGTCGCTGGAACTAGTTGAAGCTCAAATGCAGTGACTCATTCATCAGCCCAAAAACAATCGTGAGCGTTGGGAGGCTGGGCAGCTGTGCCTTCTTCCCAAATCTACCGTCGAAAATCAGCTGTGATGCTGGACAGAGGCCTTTGCATCCTTGACTTTCAAGAGCGCAATCCCTGTGCTGTTCCTGTGACCTCGAGCTTCTGTATCTTCAGCTGCTGCTCTGATCGGTCTCTGACCTTATATACACACAAGAGGCATGTTCACTCGCATGGAAGCCCCACCCATTTGGCCCGCCCACACACACGAGGTGTGCACCCTCTTCCCGCCATTTACCCACTATGATGGACAGCTCACTCAAGGGACCCCTGCGCACTTCGGCGCGAATGCATAGTAACACACACATTGTCCCTGGAACTAGTTGAAGCTCAAATGCAGTGACTCATTCATCAGCCCAAAAACAATCGTGAGCGTTGGGAGGCTGGGCAGCTGTGCCTTCTTCCCAAATCTACCGTCAAAAATCAGCTGTGATGCTGGACAGAGGCCTTTGCATCCTTGACTTTCAAGAGCGCAATCCCTGTGCTGTTCCTGTGCCCACGAGCTTCTGTATCTTCATCTGCTGCTCTGATCGGTCTCTGACCTTATATACACACAAGAGGCATGTTCACTCGCATGGCAGCCCCGCCCGTTTGGCCCCGCCCACACACACGCGGTGTGCACCGTCTTCCCGCCATTTACCCACTATGATGGACAGCTCACTCAAGGGACCCATGCGCACTTCGGCGAGATTGCATAGTAACACACACATTGTCGCTGGAACTAGTTGAAGCTCAAATGCAGTGACTCATTCATCAGCCCAAAAACAATCGTGAGCGTTGGGAGGCTGGGCAGCTGTGCCTTCTTCCCAAATCTACCGTCGAAAATCAGCTGTGATGCTGGACAGAGGGCTTTGCATCCTTGACTTTCACGAGCGCAATCCCTGTGCTGTTCCTGTGCCCACGAGCTTCTGTATCTTCATCTGCTGCTCTGATCGGTCTCTGACCTTATATACACACAAGAGGCATGTTCACTCGCATGGAAGCCCCGCCCGTTTGGCCCCGCCCACACACACGTGGTGTGCACCGTCTTCCCGCCATTTACCCACTATGATGGACAGTTCACTCAAGGGACCCCTGCGCACTTCGGCGCGATTGCATAGTAACACACACTTGGTTGCTGGAACTAGTTGAAGCTCAAATGCAGTGACTCATTCATCAGCCCAAAAACAATTGTGAGCGTCGTGGAGGCTGGGCAGGTGTGCCTTCTTCCCAAATCTACCGTCGAAAATCAGCTGTGATGCTGGACAGAGGCCTTTCCATCCTTGACTTTCAAGAGCGCAATCCCTGTGCTGTTCCTGTGACCTCGAGCTTCTGTATCTTCAGCTGCTGCTCTGATCGGTCTCTGACCTTATATACACACAAGAGGCATGTTCACTCGCATGGAAGCCCCGCCCGTTTGGCCCCGCCCACACACACACGGTGTGCACCCTCTTCCCGCCATTTACCCACTATGATGGACAGCTCACTCAAGGGACCCCTGCGCACTTGGGCGCGAATGCATAGTAACACACACATGGTCGCTGTAGACAACTCTCTGGCACTTTAGGCAGCTGTAGTGTAGTAAAAGCACTATACATTTACCCAACGAGGTAGCACTTACTGATTATCCAGTAGAAAGTACTCCAGTTGAGTAGAGGTATGGCACAAAACGGTGGCGTCTTCTTGAATAAATATGAAGGGCAGGGTCCATTCTGGCACGATGGTCCTGGCACAAAAATTAAACCTCAACAGGAAGCACTTACAGATATCATTACAGCATGTGCCCTAGTTGAAGCTTAAATTCAGTGACTCATTCATCAGCCCAAAAACAATCGTGAGCGTCGTGGAGGCTGGGCAGGTGTGCCTTCTTCCCAAATCTACCGTCGAAAATCAGCTGTGATGCTGGACAGAGGCATTTGCATCCTTGACTTTCACAAGCGCAATCCCTGTGCTGTTCCTGTGCCCACGAGCTTCTGTATCTTCATCTGCTGCTCTGATCGGTCTCTGACCTTATATACACACAAGAGGCATGTTCACTCGCATGGAAGCCCCGCCTGTTTGGCCCCGCCCACACACACGTGGTGTGCACCGTCTTCCCGCCATTTACCCACTATGATGGACAGTTCACTCAAGGGACCCCTGCGCACTTCGGCGCGATTGCATAGTAACACACACTTGGTTGCTGGAACAAGTTGAAGCTTAAATTCAGTGACTCATTCATCAGCCCAAAAACAATCGTGAGCGTCGTGGAGGCTGGGCAGGTGTGCCTTCTTCCCAAATATACCATCGAAAATCAGCTGTGATGCTGGACAGAGGCATTTGCATCCTTGACTTTCACGAGCGCAATCCCTGTGCTGTTCCTGTGACCTCGAGCTTCTGTATCTTCAGCTGCTGCTCTGATCGGTCTCTGACCTTATATACACACAAGAGGCATGTTCACTCGCATGGAAGCCCCGCCCGTTTGGCCCCGCCCACACACACGAGGTGTGCACCCTCTTCCCGCCATTTACACACTATGATGGACAGCTTACTCAAGGGACCCCTGCGCACTTCGGCGAGATTGCATAGTAACACACATTGTCGCTGGAACTAGTTGAAGCTCAAATGCAGTGACTCATTCATCAGCCCAAAAACAATCGTGAACGTTGGGAGGCTGGGCAGCTGTGCCTTCTTCCCAAATCTACCGTCGAAAATCAGCTGTGATGCTGGACAGAGGCCTTTGCATCCTTGACTTTCACGAGCGCAATCCCTGTGCTGTTCCTGTGCCCACGAGCTTCTGTATCTTCATCTGCTGCTCTGATCGGTCTCTGACCTTATATACACACATGGTCGCTGTAGACAACTCTCTGGCACTTTAGGCAGCTGTAGTGTAGTAAAAGCACTATACATTTACCCAACGAGGTAGCACTTACTGATTATCCAGTAGAAAGTACTCCAGTTGAGTAGAGGTATGGCACAAAACGGTGGCGTCTTCTTGAATAAATATGAAGGGCAGGGTCCATTCTGGCACGATGGTCCTGGCACAAAAATTAAACCTCAACAGGAAGCACTTACAGATATCATTACAGCATGTGCCCTAGTTGAAGCTTAAATTCAGTGACTCATTCATCAGCCCAAAAACAATCGTGAGCGTTGGGAGGCTGGGCAGCTGTGCCTTCTTCCCAAATCTACCGTCAAAAATCAGCTGTGATGCTGGACAGAGGCCTTTGCATCCTTGACTTTCAAGAGCGCAATCCCTGTGCTGTTCCTGTGCCCACGAGCTTCTGTATCTTCATCTGCTGCTCTGATCGGTCTCTGACCTTATATACACACAAGAGGCATGTTCACTCGCATGGAAGCCCCGCCCGTTTGGCCCCGCCCACACACACGCGGTGTGCACCGTCTTCCCGCCATTTACCCACTATGATGGACAGCTCACTCAAGGGACCCCTGCGCACTTCGGCGAGATTGCATAGTAACACACACATTGTCGCTGGAACTAGTTGAAGCTCAAATGCAGTGACTCATTCATCAGCCCAAAAACAATCGTGAGCGTGGGGAGGCTGGGCAGCTGTGCCTTCTTCCCAAATATACCATCGAAAATAAGCTGTGATGCTGGACAGAGGCATTTGCATCCTTGACTTTCACAAGCGCAATCCCTGTGCTATTCCTGTGACCTCGAGCTTCTGTATCTTCAGCTGCTGCTCTGATCGGTCTCTGACCTTATATACACACAAGAGGCATGTTCACTCGCATGGAAGCCCCGCCCCTTTGGCCCCGCCCACACACACGAGGTGTGCACCCTCTTCCCGCCATTTACCCACTATGATGGACAGTTCACTCAAGGGACCCCTGCGCCCTTCGGCGCGAATGCATAGTAACACACACATTGTCGCTGGAACAAGTTGAAGCTTAAATTCAGTGACTCATTCATCAGCCCAAAAACAATCGTGAGCGTCGTGGAGGCTGGGCAGGTGTGCCTTCTTCCCAAATATACCATCGAAAATCAGCTGTGATGCTGGACAGAGGCATTTGCATCCTTGACTTTCACGAGCGCAATCCCTGTGCTGTTCCTGTGACCTCGAGCTTCTGTATCTTCAGCTGCTGCTCTGATCGGTCTCTGACCTTATATACACACAAGAGGCATGTTCACTCGCATGGAAGCCCCGCCCGTTTGGCCCCGCCCACACACACGAGGTGTGCACCCTCTTCCCGCCATTTACACACTATGATGGACAGCTTACTCAAGGGACCCCTGCGCACTTCGGCGAGATTGCATAGTAACACACATTGTCGCTGGAACTAGTTGAAGCTCAAATGCAGTGACTCATTCATCAGCCCAAAAACAATCGTGAGCGTTGGGAGGCTGGGCAGCTGTGCCTTCTTCCCAAATCTACCGTCAAAAATCAGCTGTGATGCTGGACAGAGGCCTTTGCATCCTTGACTTTCAAGAGCGCAATCCCTGTGCTGTTCCTGTGACCACGAGCTTCTGTATCTTCATCTGCTGCTCTGATCGGTCTCTGACCTTATATACACACAAGAGGCATGTTCACTCGCATGGAAGCCCCGCCCGTTTGGCCCCGCCCACACACACGAGGTGTGCACCCTCTTCCCGCCATTTACACACTATGATGGACAGCTTACTCAAGGGACCCCTGCGCACTTCGGCGAGATTGCATAGTAACACACATTGTCGCTGGAACTAGTTGAAGCTCAAATGCAGTGACTCATTCATCAGCCCAAAAACAATCGTGAGCGTTGGGAGGCTGGGCAGCTGTGCCTTCTTCCCAAATCTACCGTCAAAAATCAGCTGTGATGCTGGACAGAGGCCTTTGCATCCTTGACTTTCAAGAGCGCAATCCCTGTGCTGTTCCTGTGACCACGAGCTTCTGTATCTTCATCTGCTGCTCTGATCGGTCTCTGACCTTATATACACACAAGAGGCATGTTCACTCGCATGGAAGCCCCGCCCGTTTGGCCCCGCCCACACACACGCGGTGTGCACCGTCTTCCCGCCATTTACCCACTATGATGGACAGCTCACTCAAGGGACCCCTGCGCACTTCGGCGAGATTGCATAGTAACACACACATTGTCGCTGGAACTAGTTGAAGCTCAAATGCAGTGACTCATTCATCAGCCCAAAAACAATCGTGAGCGTTGGGAGGCTGGGCAGCTGTGCCTTCTTCCCAAATCTACCGTCAAAAATCAGCTGTGATGCTGGACAGAGGCCTTTGCATCCTTGACTTTCAAGAGCGCAATCCCTGTGCTGTTCCTGTGCCCACGAGCTTCTGTATCTTCATCTGCTGCTCTGATCGGTCTCTGACCTTATATACACACAAGAGGCATGTTCACTCGCATGGAAGCCCCGCCCGTTTGGCCCCGCCCACACACACGCGGTGTGCACCGTCTTCCCGCCATTTACCCACTATGATGGACAGCTCACTCAAGGGACCCCTGCGCACTTCGGCGAGATTGCATAGTAACACACACATTGTCGCTGGAACTAGTTGAAGCTCAAATGCAGTGACTCATTCATCAGCCCAAAAACAATCGTGAGCGTGGGGAGGCTGGGCAGCTGTGCCTTCTTCCCAAATATACCATCGAAAATAAGCTGTGATGCTGGACAGAGGCATTTGCATCCTTGACTTTCACAAGCGCAATCCCTGTGCTATTCCTGTGACCTCGAGCTTCTGTATCTTCAGCTGCTGCTCTGATCGGTCTCTGACCTTATATACACACAAGAGGCATGTTCACTCGCATGGAAGCCCCGCCCCTTTGGCCCCGCCCACACACACGAGGTGTGCACCCTCTTCCCGCCATTTACCCACTATGATGGACAGTTCACTCAAGGGACCCCTGCGCCCTTCGGCGCGAATGCATAGTAACACACACATTGTCGCTGGAACAAGTTGAAGCTTAAATTCAGTGACTCATTCATCAGCCCAAAAACAATCGTGAGCGTCGTGGAGGCTGGGCAGGTGTGCCTTCTTCCCAAATATACCATCGAAAATCAGCTGTGATGCTGGACAGAGGCATTTGCATCCTTGACTTTCACGAGCGCAATCCCTGTGCTGTTCCTGTGACCTCGAGCTTCTGTATCTTCAGCTGCTGCTCTGATCGGTCTCTGACCTTATATACACACAAGAGGCATGTTCACTCGCATGGAAGCCCCGCCCGTTTGGCCCCGCCCACACACACGAGGTGTGCACCCTCTTCCCGCCATTTACACACTATGATGGACAGTTCACTCAAGGGACCCCTGCGCACTTCGGCGCGATTGCATAGTAACACACACTTGGTTGCTGGAACTAGTTGAAGCTCAAATGCAGTGACTCATTCATCAGCCCAAAAACAATCGTGAGCGTCGTGGAGGCTGGGCAGGTGTGCCTTCTTCCCAAATCTACCGTCGAAAATCAGCTGTGATGCTGGACAGAGGCCTTTGCATCCTTGACTTTCAAGAGCGCAATCCCTGTGCTGTTCCTGTGACCTCGAGCTTCTGTATCTTCAGCTGCTGCTCTGATCGGTCTCTGACCTTATATACACACAAGAGGCATGTTCACTCGCATGGAATCCCCGCCCGTTTGGCCCCGCCCACACACACACGGTGTGCACCCTCTTCCCGCCATTTACCCACTATGATGGACAGCTCACTCAAGGGACCCCTGCGCACTTCGGCGCGAATGCATAGTAACACACACATTGTCGCTGGAACTAGTTGAAGCTCAAATGCAGTGACTCATTCATCAGCCCAAAAACAATCGTGAGCGTTGGGAGGCTGGGCAGCTGCGCCTTCTTCCCAAATCTACCGTCAAAAATCAGCTGTGATGCTGGACAGAGGCCTTTGCATCCTTGACTTTCAAGAGCGCAATCCCTGTGCTGTTCCTGTGCCCACGAGCTTCTGTATCTTCATCTGCTGCTCTGATCGGTCTCTGACCTTATATACACACAAGAGGCATGTTCACTCGCATGGAAGCCCCGCCCGTTTGGCCCCGCCCACACACACGCGGTGTGCACCGTCTTCCCGCCATTTACCCACTATGATGGACAGCTCACTCAAGGGACCCCTGCGCACTTCGGCGAGATTGCATAGTAACACACACATTGTCGCTGGAACTAGTTGAAGCTCAAATGCAGTGACTCATTCATCAGCCCAAAAACAATTGTGAGCGTCGTGGAGGCTGGGCAGGTGTGCCTTCTTCCCAAATCTACCGTCGAAAATCAGCTGTGATGCTGGACAGAGGCCTTTGCATCCTTGACTTTCAAGAGCGCAATCCCTGTGCTGTTCCTGTGACCTCGAGCTTCTGTATCTTCAGCTGCTGCTCTGATCGGTCTCTGACCTTATATACACACAAGAGGCATGTTCACTCGCATGGAAGCCCCGCCCACACACACACACGGTGTGCACCCTCTTCCCGCCATTTACCCACTATGATGGACAGCTCACTCAAGGGACCCCTGCGCACTTGGGCACGAATGCATAGTAACACACACATGGTCGCTGTAGACAACTCTCTGGCACTTTAGGCAGCTGTAGTGTAGTAAAAGCACTATACATTTACCCAACGAGGTAGCACTTACTGATTATCCAGTAGAAAGTACTCCAGTTGAGTAGAGGTATGGCACAAAACGGTGGCGTCTTCTTGAATAAATATGAAGGGCAGGGTCCATTCTGGCACGATGGTCCTGGCACAAAAATTAAACCTCAACAGGAAGCACTTACAGATATCATTACAGCATGTGCCCTAGTTGAAGCTTAAATTCAGTGACTCATTCATCAGCCCAAAAACAATCGTGAGCGTTGGGAGGCTGGGCAGCTGTGCCTTCTTCCCAAATCTACCGTCAAAAATCAGCTGTGATGCTGGACAGAGGCCTTTGCATCCTTGACTTTCAAGAGCGCAATCCCTGTGCTGTTCCTGTGCCCACGAGCTTCTGTATCTTCATCTGCTGCTCTGATCGGTCTCTGACCTTATATACACACAAGAGGCATGTTCACTCGCATGGAAGCCCCGCCCGTTTGGCCCCGCCCACACACACGCGGTGTGCACCGTCTTCCCGCCATTTACCCACTATGATGGACAGCTCACTCAAGGGACCCCTGCGCACTTCGGCGAGATTGCATAGTAACACACACATTGTCGCTGGAACTAGTTGAAGCTCAAATGCAGTGACTCATTCATCAGCCCAAAAACAATCGTGAGCGTGGGGAGGCTGGGCAGCTGTGCCTTCTTCCCAAATATACCATCGAAAATAAGCTGTGATGCTGGACAGAGGCATTTGCATCCTTGACTTTCACAAGCGCAATCCCTGTGCTATTCCTGTGACCTCGAGCTTCTGTATCTTCAGCTGCTGCTCTGATCGGTCTCTGACCTTATATACACACAAGAGGCATGTTCACTCGCATGGAAGCCCCGCCCCTTTGGCCCCGCCCACACACACGAGGTGTGCACCCTCTTCCCGCCATTTACCCACTATGATGGACAGTTCACTCAAGGGACCCCTGCGCCCTTCGGCGCGAATGCATAGTAACACACACATTGTCGCTGGAACAAGTTGAAGCTTAAATTCAGTGACTCATTCATCAGCCCAAAAACAATCGTGAGCGTCGTGGAGGCTGGGCAGGTGTGCCTTCTTCCCAAATATACCATCGAAAATCAGCTGTGATGCTGGACAGAGGCATTTGCATCCTTGACTTTCACGAGCGCAATCCCTGTGCTGTTCCTGTGACCTCGAGCTTCTGTATCTTCAGCTGCTGCTCTGATCGGTCTCTGACCTTATATACACACAAGAGGCATGTTCACTCGCATGGAAGCCCCGCCCGTTTGGCCCCGCCCACACACACGAGGTGTGCACCCTCTTCCCGCCATTTACACACTATGATGGACAGCTTACTCAAGGGACCCCTGCGCACTTCGGCGAGATTGCATAGTAACACACATTGTCGCTGGAACTAGTTGAAGCTCAAATGCAGTGACTCATTCATCAGCCCAAAAACAATCGTGAGCGTTGGGAGGCTGGGCAGCTGTGCCTTCTTCCCAAATCTACCGTCAAAAATCAGCTGTGATGCTGGACAGAGGCCTTTGCATCCTTGACTTTCAAGAGCGCAATCCCTGTGCTGTTCCTGTGACCACGAGCTTCTGTATCTTCATCTGCTGCTCTGATCGGTCTCTGACCTTATATACACACAAGAGGCATGTTCACTCGCATGGAAGCCCCGCCCGTTTGGCCCCGCCCACACACACGCGGTGTGCACCGTCTTCCCGCCATTTACCCACTATGATGGACAGCTCACTCAAGGGACCCCTGCGCACTTCGGCGAGATTGCATAGTAACACACACATTGTCGCTGGAACTAGTTGAAGCTCAAATGCAGTGACTCATTCATCAGCCCAAAAACAATCGTGAGCGTTGGGAGGCTGGGCAGCTGTGCCTTCTTCCCAAATCTACCGTCGAAAATCAGCTGTGATGCTGGACAGAGGCCTTTGCATCCTTGACTTTCAAGAGCGCAATCCCTGTGCTGTTCCTGTGACCTCGAGCTTCTGTATCTTCAGCTGCTGCTCTGATCGGTCTCTGACCTTATATACACACAAGAGGCATGTTCACTCGCATGGAATCCCCGCCCGTTTGGCCCCGCCCACACACACACGGTGTGCACCCTCTTCCCGCCATTTACCCACTATGATGGACAGCTCACTCAAGGGACCCCTGCGCACTTCGGCGCGAATGCATAGTAACACACACATTGTCCCTGGAACTAGTTGAAGCTCAAATGCAGTGACTCATTCATCAGCCCAAAAACAATCGTGAGCGTTGGGAGGCTGGGCAGCTGTGCCTTCTTCCCAAATCTACCGTCAAAAATCAGCTGTGATGCTGGACAGAGGCCTTTGCATCCTTGACTTTCAAGAGCGCAATCCCTGTGCTGTTCCTGTGCCCACGAGCTTCTGTATCTTCATCTGCTGCTCTGATCGGTCTCTGACCTTATATACACACAAGAGGCATGTTCACTCGCATGGCAGCCCCGCCCGTTTGGCCCCGCCCACACACACGCGGTGTGCACCGTCTTCCCGCCATTTACCCACTATGATGG
Organism: Lissotriton helveticus; assembly: GCF_964261635.1. Lineage (NCBI taxonomy): Eukaryota > Metazoa > Chordata > Amphibia > Caudata > Salamandridae > Lissotriton > Lissotriton helveticus. The sequence goes on from NC_136069.1 coordinate 115,045,214, forward strand.
ACAGCTCACTCAAGGGACCCCTGCGCACTTCGGCGAGATTGCATAGTAACACACACATTGTCACTGGAACTAGTTGAAGCTCAAATGCAGTGACTCATTCATCAGCCCAAAAACAATCGTGAGCGTTGGGAGGCTGGGCAGCTGTGCCTTCTTCCCAAATCTACCGTCGAAAATCAGCTGTGATGCTGGACAGAGGGCTTTGCATCCTTGACTTTCACGAGCGCAATCCCTGTGCTGTTCCTGTGCCCACGAGCTTCTGTATCTTCATCTGCTGCTCTGATCGGTCTCTGACCTTATATACACACAAGAGGCATGTTCACTCGCATGGAAGCCCCGCCCGTTTGGCCCCGCCCACACACACGTGGTGTGCACCGTCTTCCCGCCATTTACCCACTATGATGGACAGTTCACTCAAGGGACCCCTGCGCACTTCGGCGCGATTGCATAGTAACACACACTTGGTTGCTGGAACTAGTTGAAGCTCAAATGCAGTGACTCATTCATCAGCCCAAAAACAATTGTGAGCGTCGTGGAGGCTGGGCAGGTGTGCCTTCTTCCCAAATCTACCATCGAAAATCAGCTGTGATGCTGGACAGAGGCCTTTCCATCCTTGACTTTCAAGAGCGCAATCCCTGTGCTGTTCCTGTGACCTCGAGCTTCTGTATCTTCAGCTGCTGCTCTGATCGGTCTCTGACCTTATATACACACAAGAGGCATGTTCACTCGCATGGAAGCCCCGCCCGTTTGGCCCCGCCCACACACACACGGTGTGCACCCTCTTCCCGCCATTTACCCACTATGATGGACAGCTCACTCAAGGGACCCCTGCGCACTTGGGCGCGAATGCATAGTAACACACACATGGTCGCTGTAGACAACTCTCTGGCACTTTAGGCAGCTGTAGTGTAGTAAAAGCACTATACATTTACCCAACGAGGTAGCACTTACTGATTATCCAGTAGAAAGTACTCCAGTTGAGTAGAGGTATGGCACAAAACGGTGGCGTCTTCTTGAATAAATATGAAGGGCAGGGTCCATTCTGGCACGATGGTCCTGGCACAAAAATTAAACCTCAACAGGAAGCACTTACAGATATCATTACAGCATGTGCCCTAGTTGAAGCTTAAATTCAGTGACTCATTCATCAGCCCAAAAACAATCGTGAGCGTCGTGGAGGCTGGGCAGGTGTGCCTTCTTCCCAAATCTACCGTCGAAAATCAGCTGTGATGCTGGACAGAGGCCTTTGCATCCTTGACTTTCACAAGCGCAATCCCTGTGCTGTTCCTGTGCCCACGAGCTTCTGTATCTTCATCTGCTGCTCTGATCGGTCTCTGACCTTATATACACACAAGAGGCATGTTCACTCGCATGGAAGCCCCGCCCGTTTGGCCCCGCCCACACACACGTGGTGTGCACCGTCTTCCCGCCATTTACCCACTATGATGGACAGTTCACTCAAGGGACCCCTGCGCACTTCGGCGCGATTGCATAGTAACACACACTTGGTTGCTGGAACAAGTTGAAGCTTAAATTCAGTGACTCATTCATCAGCCCAAAAACAATCGTGAGCGTCGTGGAGGCTGGGCAGGTGTGCCTTCTTCCCAAATATACCATCGAAAATCAGCTGTGATGCTGGACAGAGGCATTTGCATCCTTGACTTTCACGAGCGCAATCCCTGTGCTGTTCCTGTGACCTCGAGCTTCTGTATCTTCAGCTGCTGCTCTGATCGGTCTCTGACCTTATATACACACAAGAGGCATGTTCACTCGCATGGAAGCCCCGCCCGTTTGGCCCCGCCCACACACACGAGGTGTGCACCCTCTTCCCGCCATTTACACACTATGATGGACAGCTTACTCAAGGGACCCCTGCGCACTTCGGCGAGATTGCATAGTAACACACATTGTCGCTGGAACTAGTTGAAGCTCAAATGCAGTGACTCATTCATCAGCCCAAAAACAATCGTGAGCGTTGGGAGGCTGGGCAGCTGTGCCTTCTTCCCAAATCTACCGTCGAAAATCAGCTGTGATGCTGGACAGAGGCCTTTGCATCCTTGACTTTCACGAGCGCAATCCCTGTGCTGTTCCTGTGCCCACGAGCTTCTGTATCTTCATCTGCTGCTCTGATCGGTCTCTGACCTTATATACACACATGGTCGCTGTAGACAACTCTCTGGCACTTTAGGCAGCTGTAGTGTAGTAAAAGCACTATATATTTACCCAACGAGGTAGCACTTACTGATTATCCAGTAGAAAGTACTCCAGTTGAGTAGAGGTATGGCACAAAACGGTGGCGTCTTCTTGAATAAATATGAAGGGCAGGGTCCATTCTGGCACGATGGTCCTGGCACAAAAATTAAACCTCAACAGGAAGCACTTACAGATATCATTACAGCATGTGCCCTAGTTGAAGCTTAAATTCAGTGACTCATTCATCAGCCCAAAAACAATCGTGAGCGTTGGGAGGCTGGGCAGCTGTGCCTTCTTCCCAAATCTACCGTCAAAAATCAGCTGTGATGCTGGACAGAGGCCTTTGCATCCTTGACTTTCAAGAGCGCAATCCCTGTGCTGTTCCTGTGACCACGAGCTTCTGTATCTTCATCTGCTGCTCTGATCGGTCTCTGACCTTATATACACACAAGAGGCATGTTCACTCGCATGGAAGCCCCGCCCGTTTGGCCCCGCCCACACACACGTGGTGTGCACCGTCTTCCCGCCATTTACCCACTATGATGGACAGTTCACTCACGGGACCCCTGCGCACTTCGGCGCGATTGCATAGTAACACACACTTGGTTGCTGGAACAAGTTGAAGCTTAAATTCAGTGACTCATTCATCAGCCCAAAAACAATCGTGAGCGTCGTGGAGGCTGGGCAGGTGTGCCTTCTTCCCAAATATACCATCGAAAATCAGCTGTGATGCTGGACAGAGGCATTTGCATCCTTGACTTTCACGAGCGCAATCCCTGTGCTGTTCCTGTGACCTCGAGCTTCTGTATCTTCAGCTGCTGCTCTGATCGGTCTCTGACCTTATATACACACAAGAGGCATGTTCACTCGCATGGAAGCCCCGCCCGTTTGGCCCCGCCCACACACACGAGGTGTGCACCCTCTTCCCGCCATTTACACACTATGATGGACAGCTTACTCAAGGGACCCCTGCGCACTTCGGCGAGATTGCATAGTAACACACATTGTCGCTGGAACTAGTTGAAGCTCAAATGCAGTGACTCATTCATCAGCCCAAAAACAATCGTGAGCGTTGGGAGGCTGGGCAGCTGTGCCTTCTTCCCAAATCTACCGTCAAAAATCAGCTGTGATGCTGGACAGAGGCCTTTGCATCCTTGACTTTCAAGAGCGCAATCCCTGTGCTGTTCCTGTGACCACGAGCTTCTGTATCTTCATCTGCTGCTCTGATCGGTCTCTGACCTTATATACACACAAGAGGCATGTTCACTCGCATGGAAGCCCCGCCCGTTTGGCCCCGCCCACACACACGCGGTGTGCACCGTCTTCCCGCCATTTACCCACTATGATGGACAGCTCACTCAAGGGACCCCTGCGCACTTCGGCGAGATTGCATAGTAACACACACATTGTCGCTGGAACTAGTTGAAGCTCAAATGCAGTGACTCATTCATCAGCCCAAAAACAATCGTGAGCGTTGGGAGGCTGGGCAGCTGTGCCTTCTTCCCAAATCTACCGTCGAAAATCAGCTGTGATGCTGGACAGAGGCCTTTGCATCCTTGACTTTCAAGAGCGCAATCCCTGTGCTGTTCCTGTGACCTCGAGCTTCTGTATCTTCAGCTGCTGCTCTGATCGGTCTCTGACCTTATATACACACAAGAGGCATGTTCACTCGCATGGAATCCCCGCCCGTTTGGCCCCGCCCACACACACACGGTGTGCACCCTCTTCCCGCCATTTACCCACTATGATGGACAGCTCACTCAAGGGACCCCTGCGCACTTCGGCGCGAATGCATAGTAACACACACATTGTCCCTGGAACTAGTTGAAGCTCAAATGCAGTGACTCATTCATCAGCCCAAAAACAATCGTGAGCGTTGGGAGGCTGGGCAGCTGTGCCTTCTTCCCAAATCTACCGTCAAAAATCAGCTGTGATGCTGGACAGAGGCCTTTGCATCCTTGACTTTCAAGAGCGCAATCCCTGTGCTGTTCCTGTGCCCACGAGCTTCTGTATCTTCATCTGCTGCTCTGATCGGTCTCTGACCTTATATACACACAAGAGGCATGTTCACTCGCATGGCAGCCCCGCCCGTTTGGCCCCGCCCACACACACGCGGTGTGCACCGTCTTCCCGCCATTTACCCACTATGATGGACAGCTCACTCAAGGGACCCCTGCGCACTTCGGCGAGATTGCATAGTAACACACACATTGTCACTGGAACTAGTTGAAGCTCAAATGCAGTGACTCATTCATCAGCCCAAAAACAATCGTGAGCGTTGGGAGGCTGGGCAGCTGTGCCTTCTTCCCAAATCTACCGTCGAAAATCAGCTGTGATGCTGGACAGAGGGCTTTGCATCCTTGACTTTCACGAGCGCAATCCCTGTGCTGTTCCTGTGCCCACGAGCTTCTGTATCTTCATCTGCTGCTCTGATCGGTCTCTGACCTTATATACACACAAGAGGCATGTTCACTCGCATGGAAGCCCCGCCCGTTTGGCCCCGCCCACACACACGTGGTGTGCACCGTCTTCCCGCCATTTACCCACTATGATGGACAGTTCACTCAAGGGACCCCTGCGCACTTCGGCGCGATTGCATAGTAACACACACTTGGTTGCTGGAACTAGTTGAAGCTCAAATGCAGTGACTCATTCATCAGCCCAAAAACAATTGTGAGCGTCGTGGAGGCTGGGCAGGTGTGCCTTCTTCCCAAATATACCATCGAAAATCAGCTGTGATGCTGGACAGAGGCATTTGCATCCTTGACTTTCACGAGCGCAATCCCTGTGCTGTTCCTGTGACCTCGAGCTTCTGTATCTTCATCTGCTGCTCTGATCGGTCTCTGACCTTATATACACACAAGAGGCATGTTCACTCGCATGGAAGCCCCGCCCGTTTGGCCCCGCCCACACACACGCGGTGTGCACCGTCTTCCCGCCATTTACCCACTATGATGGACAGCTCACTCAAGGGACCCCTGCGCACTTCGGCGAGATTGCATAGTAACACACACATTGTCGCTGGAACTAGTTGAAGCTCAAATGCAGTGACTCATTCATCAGCCCAAAAACAATCGTGAGCGTTGGGAGGCTGGGCAGCTGTGCCTTCTTCCCAAATCTACCGTCGAAAATCAGCTGTGATGCTGGACAGAGGCCTTTGCATCCTTGACTTTCAAGAGCGCAATCCCTGTGCTGTTCCTGTGACCTCGAGCTTCTGTATCTTCAGCTGCTGCTCTGATCGGTCTCTGACCTTATATACACACAAGAGGCATGTTCACTCGCATGGAAGCCCCACCCATTTGGCCCGCCCACACACACGAGGTGTGCACCCTCTTCCCGCCATTTACCCACTATGATGGACAGCTCACTCAAGGGACCCCTGCGCACTTCGGCGCGAATGCATAGTAACACACACATTGTCCCTGGAACTAGTTGAAGCTCAAATGCAGTGACTCATTCATCAGCCCAAAAACAATCGTGAGCGTTGGGAGGCTGGGCAGCTGTGCCTTCTTCCCAAATCTACCGTCAAAAATCAGCTGTGATGCTGGACAGAGGCCTTTGCATCCTTGACTTTCAAGAGCGCAATCCCTGTGCTGTTCCTGTGCCCACGAGCTTCTGTATCTTCATCTGCTGCTCTGATCGGTCTCTGACCTTATATACACACAAGAGGCATGTTCACTCGCATGGCAGCCCCGCCCGTTTGGCCCCGCCCACACACACGCGGTGTGCACCGTCTTCCCGCCATTTACCCACTATGATGGACAGCTCACTCAAGGGACCCCTGCGCACTTCGGCGAGATTGCATAGTAACACACACATTGTCGCTGGAACTAGTTGAAGCTCAAATGCAGTGACTCATTCATCAGCCCAAAAACAATCGTGAGCGTTGGGAGGCTGGGCAGCTGTGCCTTCTTCCCAAATCTACCGTCGAAAATCAGCTGTGATGCTGGACAGAGGGCTTTGCATCCTTGACTTTCACGAGCGCAATCCCTGTGCTGTTCCTGTGCCCACGAGCTTCTGTATCTTCATCTGCTGCTCTGATCGGTCTCTGACCTTATATACACACAAGAGGCATGTTCACTCGCATGGAAGCCCCGCCCGTTTGGCCCCGCCCACACACACGTGGTGTGCACCGTCTTCCCGCCATTTACCCACTATGATGGACAGTTCACTCAAGGGACCCCTGCGCACTTCGGCGCGATTGCATAGTAACACACACTTGGTTGCTGGAACTAGTTGAAGCTCAAATGCAGTGACTCATTCATCAGCCCAAAAACAATTGTGAGCGTCGTGGAGGCTGGGCAGGTGTGCCTTCTTCCCAAATCTACCGTCGAAAATCAGCTGTGATGCTGGACAGAGGCCTTTGCATCCTTGACTTTCACAAGCGCAATCCCTGTGCTGTTCCTGTGCCCACGAGCTTCTGTATCTTCATCTGCTGCTCTGATCGGTCTCTGACCTTATATACACACAAGAGGCATGTTCACTCGCATGGAAGCCCCGCCCGTTTGGCCCCGCCCACACACACACACGGTGTGCACCCTCTTCCCGCCATTTACCCACTATGATGGACAGCTCACTCAAGGGACCCCTGCGCACTTGGGCGCGAATGCATAGTAACACACACATGGTCGCTGTAGACAACTCTCTGGCACTTTAGGCAGCTGTAGTGTAGTAAAAGCACTATACATTTACCCAACGAGGTAGCACTTACTGATTATCCAGTAGAAAGTACTCCAGTTGAGTAGAGGTATGGCACAAAACGGTGGCGTCTTCTTGAATAAATATGAAGGGCAGGGTCCATTCTGGCACGATGGTCCTGGCACAAAAATTAAACCTCAACAGGAAGCACTTACAGATATCATTACAGCATGTGCCCTAGTTGAAGCTTAAATTCAGTGACTCATTCATCAGCCCAAAAACAATCGTGAGCGTCGTGGAGGCTGGGCAGGTGTGCCTTCTTCCCAAATCTACCGTCGAAAATCAGCTGTGATGCTGGACAGAGGCCTTTGCATCCTTGACTTTCACAAGCGCAATCCCTGTGCTGTTCCTGTGCCCACGAGCTTCTGTATCTTCATCTGCTGCTCTGATCGGTCTCTGACCTTATATACACACAAGAGGCATGTTCACTCGCATGGAAGCCCCGCCTGTTTGGCCCCGCCCACACACACGTGGTGTGCACCGTCTTCCCGCCATTTACCCACTATGATGGACAGTTCACTCAAGGGACCCCTGCGCACTTCGGCGCGATTGCATAGTAACACACACTTGGTTGCTGGAACAAGTTGAAGCTTAAATTCAGTGACTCATTCATAAGCCCAAAAACAATCGTGAGCGTCGTGGAGGCTGGGCAGGTGTGCCTTCTTCCCAAATATACCATCGAAAATCAGCTGTGATGCTGGACAGAGGCATTTGCATCCTTGACTTTCACGAGCGCAATCCCTGTGCTGTTCCTGTGACCTCGAGCTTCTGTATCTTCAGCTGCTGCTCTGATCGGTCTCTGACCTTATATACACACAAGAGGCATGTTCACTCGCATGGAAGCCCCGCCCGTTTGGCCCCGCCCACACACACGAGGTGTGCACCCTCTTCCCGCCATTTACACACTATGATGGACAGCTTACTCAAGGGACCCCTGCGCACTTCGGCGAGATTGCATAGTAACACACATTGTCGCTGGAACTAGTTGAAGCTCAAATGCAGTGACTCATTCATCAGCCCAAAAACAATCGTGAGCGTTGGGAGGCTGGGCAGCTGTGCCTTCTTCCCAAATCTACCGTCGAAAATCAGCTGTGATGCTGGACAGAGGCCTTTGCATCCTTGACTTTCACGAGCGCAATCCCTGTGCTGTTCCTGTGCCCACGAGCTTCTGTATCTTCATCTGCTGCTCTGATCGGTCTCTGACCTTATATACACACATGGTCGCTGTAGACAACTCTCTGGCACTTTAGGCAGCTGTAGTGTAGTAAAAGCACTATACATTTACCCAACGAGGTAGCACTTACTGATTATCCAGTAGAAAGTACTGCAGTTGAGTAGAGGTATGGCACAAAACGGTGGCGTCTTCTTGAATAAATATGAAGGGCAGGGTCCATTCTGGCACGATGGTCCTGGCACAAAAATTAAACCTCAACAGGAAGCACTTACAGATATCATTACAGCATGTGCCCTAGTTGAAGCTCAAATGCAGTGACTCATTCATCAGCCCAAAAACAATCGTGAGCGTTGGGAGGCTGGGCAGCTGTGCCTTCTTCCCAAATCTACCGTCAAAAATCATGCTGGACAGAGGCCTTTGCATCCTTGACTTTCAAGAGCGCAATCCCTGTGCTGTTCCTGTGACCTCGAGCTTCTGTATCTTCAGCTGCTGCTCTGATCGGTCTCTGACCTTATATACACACAAGAGGCATGTTCACTCGCATGGAATCCCCGCCCGTTTGGCCCCGCCCACACACACGCGGTGTGCACCGTCTTCCCGCCATTTACCCACTATGATGGACAGCTCACTCAAGGGACCCCTGCGCACTTCGGCGAGATTGCATAGTAACACACACATTGTCGCTGGAACTAGTTGAAGCTCAAATGCAGTGACTCATTCATCAGCCCAAAAACAATTGTGAGCGTCGTGGAGGCTGGGCAGGTGTGCCTTCTTCCCAAATCTACCGTCGAAAATCAGCTGTGATGCTGGACAGAGGCCTTTGCATCCTTGACTTTCAAGAGCGCAATCCCTGTGCTGTTCCTGTGACCTCGAGCTTCTGTATCTTCAGCTGCTGCTCTGATCGGTCTCTGACCTTATATACACACAAGAGGCATGTTCACTCGCATGGAAGCCCCGCCCGTTTGGCCCCGCCCACACACACACGGTGTGCACCCTCTTCCCGCCATTTACCCACTATGATGGACAGCTCACTCAAGGGACCCCTGCGCACTTGGGCGCGAATGCATAGTAACACACACATGGTCGCTGTAGACAACTCTCTGGCACTTTAGGCAGCTGTAGTGTAGTAAAAGCACTATACATTTACCCAACGAGGTAGCACTTACTGATTATCCAGTAGAAAGTACTCCAGTTGAGTAGAGGTATGGCACAAAACGGTGGCGTCTTCTTGAATAAATATGAAGGGCAGGGTCCATTCTGGCACGATGGTCCTGGCACAAAAATTAAACCTCAACAGGAAGCACTTACAGATATCATTACAGCATGTGCCCTAGTTGAAGCTTAAATTCAGTGACTCATTCATCAGCCCAAAAACAATCGTGAGCGTCGTGGAGGCTGGGCAGGTGTGCCTTCTTCCCAAATATACCATCGAAAATCAGCTGTGATGCTGGACAGAGGCATTTGCATCCTTGACTTTCACGAGCGCAATCCCAGTGCTGTTCCTGTGACCTCGAGCTTCTGTATCTTCAGCTGCTGCTCTGATCGGTCTCTGACCTTATATACACACAAGAGGCATGTTCACTCGCATGGAAGCCCCACCCATTTGGCCCGCCCACACACACGAGGTGTGCACCCTCTTCCCGCCATTTACCCACTATGATGGACAGTTCACTCAAGGGACCCCTGCGCCCTTCGGCGCGAATGCATAGTAACACACACATTGTCGCTGGAACAAGTTGAAGCTTAAATTCAGTGACTCATTCATCAGCCCAAAAACAATCGTGAGCGTCGTGGAGGCTGGGCAGGTGTGCCTTCTTCCCAAATATACCATCGAAAATCAGCTGTGATGCTGGACAGAGGCATTTGCAGCCTTGACTTTCACGAGCGCAATCCCTGTGCTGTTCCTGTGACCTCGAGCTTCTGTATCTTCAGCTGCTGCTCTGATCGGTCTCTGACCTTATATACACACAAGAGGCATGTTCACTCGCATGGAAGCCCCGCCCGTTTGGCCCCGCCCACACACACGAGGTGTGCACCCTCTTCCCGCCATTTACACACTATGATGGACAGCTTACTCAAGGGACCCCTGCGCACTTCGGCGAGATTGCATAGTAACACACATTGTCGATGGAACTAGTTGAAGCTCAAATGCAGTGACTCATTCATCAGCCCAAAAACAATCGTGAGCGTTGGGAGGCTGGGCAGCTGTGCCTTCTTCCCAAATCTACCTTCAAAAATCAGCTGTGATGCTGGACAGAGGCCTTTGCATCCTTGACTTTCAAGAGCGCAATCCCTGTGCTGTTCCTGTGACCACGAGCTTCTGTATCTTCAGCTGCTGCTCTGATCGGTCTCTGACCTTATACACACACAAGAGGCATGTTCACTCGCATGGAAGCCCCGCCCGTTTGGCCCCGCCCACACACACGTGGTGTGCACCGTCTTCCCGCCATTTACCCACTATGATGGACAGCTCACTCAAGGGACCCCTGCGCACTTCGGCGAGATTGCATAGTAACACACACATTGTCGCTGGAACTAGTTGAAGCTCAAATGCAGTGACTCATTCATCAGCCCAAAAACAATCGTGAGCGTTGGGAGGCTGGGCAGCTGTGCCTTCTTCCCAAATCTACCGTCGAAAATCAGCTGTGATGCTGGACAGAGGCCTTTGCATCCTTGACTTTCACGGGCGCAATCCCTGTGCTGTTCCTGTGCCCACGAGCTTCTGTATCTTCATCTGCTGCTCTGATCGGTCTCTGACCTTATATACACACAAGAGGCATGTTCACTCGCATGGAAGCCCCGCCCGTTTGGCCCCGCCCACACACACGTGGTGTGCACCGTCTTCCCGCCATTTACCCACTATGATGGACAGTTCACTCAAGGGACCCCTGCGCACTTCGGCGCGATTGCATAGTAACACACACTTGGTTGCTGGAACAAGTTGAAGCTTAAATTCAGTGACTCATTCATCAGCCCAAAAACAATCGTGAGCGTCGTGGAGGCTGGGCAGGTGTGCCTTCTTCCCAAATATACCATCGAAAATCAGCTGTGATGCTGGACAGAGGCATTTGCATCCTTGACTTTCACGAGCGCAATCCCTGTGCTGTTCCTGTGACCTCGAGCTTCTGTATCTTCAGCTGCTGCTCTGATCGGTCTCTGACCTTATATACACACAAGAGGCATGTTCACTCGCATGGAAGCCCCGCCCGTTTGGCCCCGCCCACACACACGAGGTGTGCACCCTCTTCCCGCCATTTACACACTATGATGGACAGCTTACTCAAGGGACCCCTGCGCACTTCGGCGAGATTGCATAGTAACACACATTGTCGCTGGAACTAGTTGAAGCTCAAATGCAGTGACTCATTCATCAGCCCAAAAACAATCGTGAGCGTTGGGAGGCTGGGCAGCTGTGCCTTCTTCCCAAATCTACCGTCAAAAATCAGCTGTGATGCTGGACAGAGGCCTTTGCATCCTTGACTTTCAAGAGCGCAATCCCTGTGCTGTTCCTGTGACCACGAGCTTCTGTATCTTCATCTGCTGCTCTGATCGGTCTCTGACCTTATATACACACAAGAGGCATGTTCACTCGCATGGAATCCCCGCCCGTTTGGCCCCGCCCACACACACACGGTGTGCACCCTCTTCCCGCCATTTACCCACTATGATGGACAGCTCACTCAAGGGACCCCTGCGCACTTCGGCGCGAATGCATAGTAACACACACATTGTCCCTGGAACTAGTTGAAGCTCAAATGCAGTGACTCATTCATCAGCCCAAAAACAATCGTGAGCGTTGGGAGGCTGGGCAGCTGTGCCTTCTTCCCAAATCTACCTTCAAAAATCAGCTGTGATGCTGGACAGAGGCCTTTGCATCCTTGACTTTCAAGAGCGCAATCCCTGTGCTGTTCCTGTGACCACGAGCTTCTGTATCTTCAGCTGCTGCTCTGATCGGTCTCTGACCTTATACACACACAAGAGGCATGTTCACTCGCATGGAAGCCCCGCCCGTTTGGCCCCGCCCACACACACGTGGTGTGCACCGTCTTCCCGCCATTTACCCACTATGATGGACAGCTCACTCAAGGGACCCCTGCGCACTTCGGCGAGATTGCATAGTAACACACACATTGTCGCTGGAACTAGTTGAAGCTCAAATGCAGTGACTCATTCATCAGCCCAAAAACAATCGTGAGCGTTGGGAGGCTGGGCAGCTGTGCCTTCTTCCCAAATCTACCGTCGAAAATCAGCTGTGATGCTGGACAGAGGCCTTTGCATCCTTGACTTTCAAGAGCGCAATCCCTGTGCTGTTCCTGTGACCACGAGCTTCTGTATCTTCATCTGCTGCTCTGATCGGTCTCTGACCTTATATACACACAAGAGGCATGTTCACTCGCATGGAATCCCCGCCCGTTTGGCCCCGCCCACACACACACGGTGTGCACCCTCTTCCCGCCATTTACCCACTATGATGGACAGCTCACTCAAGGGACCCCTGCGCACTTCGGCGCGAATGCATAGTAACACACACATTGTCCCTGGAACTAGTTGAAGCTCAAATGCAGTGACTCATTCATCAGCCCAAAAACAATCGTGAGCGTTGGGAGGCTGGGCAGCTGTGCCTTCTTCCCAAATCTACCTTCAAAAATCAGCTGTGATGCTGGACAGAGGCCTTTGCATCCTTGACTTTCAAGAGCGCAATCCCTGTGCTGTTCCTGTGACCACGAGCTTCTGTATCTTCAGCTGCTGCTCTGATCGGTCTCTGACCTTATATACACACAAGAGGCATGTTCACTCGCATGGAAGCCCCGCCCGTTTGGCCCCGCCCACACACACGTGGTGTGCACCGTCTTCCCGCCATTTACCCACTATGATGGACAGTTCACTCAAGGGACCCCTGCGCACTTCGGCGCGATTGCATAGTAACACACACTTGGTTGCTGGAACAAGTTGAAGCTTAAATTCAGTGACTCATTCATCAGCCCAAAAACAATCGTGAGCGTCGTGGAGGCTGGGCAGGTGTGCCTTCTTCCCAAATATACCATCGAAAATCAGCTGTGATGCTGGACAGAGGCATTTGCATCCTTGACTTTCACGAGCGCAATCCCTGTGCTGTTCCTGTGACCTCGAGCTTCTGTATCTTCAGCTGCTGCTCTGATCGGTCTCTGACCTTATATACACACAAGAGGCATGTTCACTCGCATGGAAGCCCCGCCCGTTTGGCCCCGCCCACACACACGAGGTGTGCACCCTCTTCCCGCCATTTACACACTATGATGGACAGCTTACTCAAGGGACCCCTGCGCACTTCGGCGAGATTGCATAGTAACACACATTGTCGCTGGAACTAGTTGAAGCTCAAATGCAGTGACTCATTCATCAGCCCAAAAACAATCGTGAGCGTTGGGAGGCTGGGCAGCTGTGCCTTCTTCCCAAATCTACCGTCAAAAATCAGCTGTGATGCTGGACAGAGGCCTTTGCATCCTTGACTTTCAAGAGCGCAATCCCTGTGCTGTTCCTGTGACCACGAGCTTCTGTATCTTCATCTGCTGCTCTGATCGGTCTCTGACCTTATATACACACAAGAGGCATGTTCACTCGCATGGAAGCCCCGCCCACACACACGCGGTGTGCACCGTCTTCCCGCCATTTACCCACTATGATGGACAGCTCACTCAAGGGACCCCTGCGCACTTCGGCGAGATTGCATAGTAACACACACATTGTCGCTGGAACTAGTTGAAGCTCAAATGCAGTGACTCATTCATCAGCCCAAAAACAATCGTGAGCGTTGGGAGGCTGGGCAGCTGTGCCTTCTTCCCAAATCTACCGTCGAAAATCAGCTGTGATGCTGGACAGAGGCCTTTGCATCCTTGACTTTCAAGAGCGCAATCCCTGTGCTGTTCCTGTGACCTCGAGCTTCTGTATCTTCAGCTGCTGCTCTGATCGGTCTCTGACCTTATATACACACAAGAGGCATGTTCACTCGCATGGAATCCCCGCCCGTTTGGCCCCGCCCACACACACACGGTGTGCACCCTCTTCCCGCCATTTACCCACTATGATGGACAGCTCACTCAAGGGACCCCTGCGCACTTCGGCGCGAATGCATAGTAACACACACATTGTCCCTGGAACTAGTTGAAGCTCAAATGCAGTGACTCATTCATCAGCCCAAAAACAATCGTGAGCGTTGGGAGGCTGGGCAGCTGTGCCTTCTTCCCAAATCTACCGTCAAAAATCAGCTGTGATGCTGGACAGAGGCCTTTGCATCCTTGACTTTCAAGAGCGCAATCCCTGTGCTGTTCCTGTGCCCACGAGCTTCTGTATCTTCATCTGCTGCTCTGATCGGTCTCTGACCTTATATACACACAAGAGGCATGTTCACTCGCATGGCAGCCCCGCCCGTTTGGCCCCGCCCACACACACGCGGTGTGCACCGTCTTCCCGCCATTTACCCACTATGATGGACAGCTCACTCAAGGGACCCCTGCGCACTTCGGCGAGATTGCATAGTAACACACACATTGTCGCTGGAACTAGTTGAAGCTCAAATGCAGTGACTCATTCATCAGCCCAAAAACAATCGTGAGCGTTGGGAGGCTGGGCAGCTGTGCCTTCTTCCCAAATCTACCGTCGAAAATCAGCTGTGATGCTGGACAGAGGGCTTTGCATCCTTGACTTTCACGAGCGCAATCCCTGTGCTGTTCCTGTGCCCACAAGCTTCTGTATCTTCATCTGCTGCTCTGATCGGTCTCTGACCTTATATACACACAAGAGGCATGTTCACTCGCATGGAAGCCCCACCCGTTTGGCCCTGCCCACACACACGTGGTGTGCACCGTCTTCCCGCCATTTACCCACTATGATGGACAGTTCACTCAAGGGACCCCTGCGCACTTCGGCGCGATTGCATAGTAACACACACTTGGTTGCTGGAACTAGTTGAAGCTCAAATGCAGTGACTCATTCATCAGCCCAAAAACAATTGTGAGCGTCGTGGAGGCTGGGCAGGTGTGCCTTCTTCCCAAATCTACCGTCGAAAATCAGCTGTGATGCTGGACAGAGGCCTTTCCATCCTTGACTTTCAAGAGCGCAATCCCTGTGCTGTTCCTGTGACCTCGAGCTTCTGTATCTTCAGCTGCTCCTCTGATCGGTCTCTGACCTTATATACACACAAGAGGCATGTTCACTCGCATGGAAGCCCCGCCCGTTTGGCCCCGCCCACACACACACGGTGTGCACCCTCTTCCCGCCATTTACCCACTATGATGGACAGCTCACTCAAGGGACCCCTGCGCACTTGGGCGCGAATGCATAGTAACACACACATGGTCGCTGTAGACAACTCTCTGGCACTTTAGGCAGCTGTAGTGTAGTAAAAGCACTATACATTTACCCAACGAGGTAGCACTTACTGATTATCCAGTAGAAAGTACTCCAGTTGAGTAGAGGTATGGCACAAAACGGTGGCGTCTTCTTGAATAAATATGAAGGGCAGGGTCCATTCTGGCACGATGGTCCTGGCACAAAAATTAAACCTCAACAGGAAGCACTTACAGATATCATTACAGCATGTGCCCTAGTTGAAGCTTAAATTCAGTGACTCATTCATCAGCCCAAAAACAATCGTGAGCGTCGTGGAGGCTGGGCAGGTGTGCCTTCTTCCCAAATCTACCGTCGAAAATCAGCTGTGATGCTGGACAGAGGCCTTTGCATCCTTGACTTTCACGAGCGCAATCCCTGTGCTGTTCCTGTGCCCACGAGCTTCTGTATCTTCATCTGCTGCTCTGATCGGTCTCTGACCTTATATACACACAAGAGGCATGTTCACTCGCATGGAAGCCCCGCCCGTTTGGCCCCGCCCACACACACGTGGTGTGCACCGTCTTCCCGCCATTTACCCACTATGATGGACAGTTCACTCAAGGGACCCCTGCGCACTTCGGCGCGATTGCATAGTAACACACACTTGGTTGCTGGAACAAGTTGAAGCTTAAATTCAGTGACTCATTCATCAGCCCAAAAACAATCGTGAGCGTCGTGGAGGCTGGGCAGGTGTGCCTTCTTCCCAAATATACCATCGAAAATCAGCTGTGATGCTGGACAGAGGCATTTGCATCCTTGACTTTCACGAGCGCAATCCCTGTGCTGTTCCTGTGACCTCGAGCTTCTGTATCTTCAGCTGCTGCTCTGATCGGTCTCTGACCTTATATACACACAAGAGGCATGTTCACTCGCATGGAAGCCCCGCCCGTTTGGCCCCGCCCACACACACGAGGTGTGCACCCTCTTCCCGCCATTTACACACTATGATGGACAGCTTACTCAAGGGACCCCTGCGCACTTCGGCGAGATTGCATAGTAACACACATTGTCGCTGGAACTAGTTGAAGCTCAAATGCAGTGACTCATTCATCAGCCCAAAAACAATCGTGAGCGTTGGGAGGCTGGGCAGCTGTGCCTTCTTCCCAAATCTACCGTCGAAAATCAGCTGTGATGCTGGACAGAGGCCTTTGCATCCTTGACTTTCACGAGCGCAATCCCTGTGCTGTTCCTGTGCCCACGAGCTTCTGTATCTTCATCTGCTGCTCTGATCGGTCTCTGACCTTATATACACACATGGTCGCTGTAGACAACTCTCTGGCACTTTAGGCAGCTGTAGTGTAGTAAAAGCACTATACATTTACCCAACGAGGTAGCACTTACTGATTATCCAGTAGAAAGTACTCCAGTTGAGTAGAGGTATGGCACAAAACGGTGGCGTCTTCTTGAATAAATATGAAGGGCAGGGTCCATTCTGGCACGATGGTCCTGGCACAAAAATTAAACCTCAACAGGAAGCACTTACAGATATCATTACAGCATGTGCCCTAGTTGAAGCTTAAATTCAGTGACTCGTTCATCAGCCCAAAAAAAATCGTGAGCGTTGGGAGGCTGGGCAGCTGTGCCTTCTTCCCAAATCTACCGTCAAAAATCAGCTGTGATGCTGGACAGAGGCCTTTGCATCCTTGACTTTCAAGAGCGCAATCCCTGTGCTGTTCCTGTGCCCACGAGCTTCTGTATCTTCATCTGCTGCTCTGATCGGTCTCTGACCTTATATACACACAAGAGGCATGTTCACTCGCATGGAAGCCCCGCCCGTTTGGCCCCGCCCACACACACGCGGTGTGCACCGTCTTCCCGCCATTTACCCACTATGATGGACAGCTCACTCAAGGGACCCCTGCGCACTTCGGCGAGATTGCATAGTAACACACACATTGTCGCTGGAACTAGTTGAAGCTCAAATGCAGTGACTCATTCATCAGCCCAAAAACAATCGTGAGCGTGGGGAGGCTGGGCAGCTGTGCCTTCTTCCCAAATATACCATCGAAAATAAGCTGTGATGCTGGACAGAGGCATTTGCATCCTTGACTTTCACAAGCGCAATCCCTGTGCTATTCCTGTGACCTCGAGCTTCTGTATCTTCAGCTGCTGCTCTGATCGGTCTCTGACCTTATATACACACAAGAGGCATGTTCACTCGCATGGAAGCCCCGCCCCTTTGGCCCCGCCCACACACACGAGGTGTGCACCCTCTTCCCGCCATTTACCCACTATGATGGACAGTTCACTCAAGGGACCCCTGCGCCCTTCGGCGCGAATGCATAGTAACACACACATTGTCGCTGGAACAAGTTGAAGCTTAAATTCAGTGACTCATTCATCAGCCCAAAAACAATCGTGAGCGTCGTGGAGGCTGGGCAGGTGTGCCTTCTTCCCAAATATACCATCGAAAATCAGCTGTGATGCTGGACAGAGGCATTTGCATCCTTGACTTTCACGAGCGCAATCCCTGTGCTGTTCCTGTGACCTCGAGCTTCTGTATCTTCAGCTGCTGCTCTGATCGGTCTCTGACCTTATATACACACAAGAGGCATGTTCACTCGCATGGAAGCCCCGCCCGTTTGGCCCCGCCCACACACACGAGGTGTGCACCCTCTTCCCGCCATTTACACACTATGATGGACAGCTTACTCAAGGGACCCCTGCGCACTTCGGCGAGATTGCATAGTAACACACATTGTCGCTGGAACTAGTTGAAGCTCAAATGCAGTGACTCATTCATCAGCCCAAAAACAATCGTGAGCGTTGGGAGGCTGGGCAGCTGTGCCTTCTTCCCAAATCTACCGTCAAAAATCAGCTGTGATGCTGGACAGAGGCCTTTGCATCCTTGACTTTCAAGAGCGCAATCCCTGTGCTGTTCCTGTGACCACGAGCTTCTGTATCTTCATCTGCTGCTCTGATCGGTCTCTGACCTTATATACACACAAGAGGCATGTTCACTCGCATGGAAGCCCCGCCCGTTTGGCCCCGCCCACACACACGCGGTGTGCACCGTCTTCCCGCCATTTACCCACTATGATGGACAGCTCACTCAAGGGACCCCTGCGCACTTCGGCGAGATTGCATAGTAACACACACATTGTCGCTGGAACTAGTTGAAGCTCAAATGCAGTGACTCATTCATCAGCCCAAAAACAATCGTGAGCGTTGGGAGGCTGGGCAGCTGTGCCTTCTTCCCAAATCTACCGTCGAAAATCAGCTGTGATGCTGGACAGAGGCCTTTGCATCCTTGACTTTCAAGAGCGCAATCCCTGTGCTGTTCCTGTGACCTCGAGCTTCTGTATCTTCAGCTGCTGCTCTGATCGGTCTCTGACCTTATATACACACAAGAGGCATGTTCACTCGCATGGAAGCCCCACCCATTTGGCCCGCCCACACACACGAGGTGTGCACCCTCTTCCCGCCATTTACCCACTATGATGGACAGCTCACTCAAGGGACCCCTGCGCACTTCGGCGCGAATGCATAGTAACACACACATTGTCCCTGGAACTAGTTGAAGCTCAAATGCAGTGACTCATTCATCAGCCCAAAAACAATCGTGAGCGTTGGGAGGCTGGGCAGCTGTGCCTTCTTCCCAAATCTACCGTCGAAAATCAGCTGTGATGCTGGACAGAGGCCTTTGCATCCTTGACTTTCAAGAGCGCAATCCCTGTGCTGTTCCTGTGCCCACGAGCTTCTGTATCTTCATCTGCTGCTCTGATCGGTCTCTGACCTTATATACACACAAGAGGCATGTTCACTCGCATGGCAGCCCCGCCCGTTTGGCCCCGCCCACACACACGCGGTGTGCACCGTCTTCCCGCCATTTACCCACTATGATGGACAGCTCACTCAAGGGACCCATGCGCACTTCGGCGAGATTGCATAGTAACACACACATTGTCGCTGGAACTAGTTGAAGCTCAAATGCAGTGACTCATTCATCAGCCCAAAAACAATCGTGAGCGTCGTGGAGGCTGGGCAGGTGTGCCTTCTTCCCAAATCTACCGTCGAAAATCAGCTGTGATGCTGGACAGAGGCATTTGCATCCTTGACTTTCACAAGCGCAATCCCTGTGCTGTTCCTGTGCCCACGAGCTTCTGTATCTTCATCTGCTGCTCTGATCG
Source organism: Lissotriton helveticus (assembly GCF_964261635.1). Lineage (NCBI taxonomy): Eukaryota > Metazoa > Chordata > Amphibia > Caudata > Salamandridae > Lissotriton > Lissotriton helveticus. The sequence goes on from NC_136069.1 coordinate 115,064,774, forward strand.
GTCTCTGACCTTATATACACACAAGAGGCATGTTCACTCGCATGGAAGCCCCGCCTGTTTGGCCCCGCCCACACACACGTGGTGTGCACCGTCTTCCCGCCATTTACCCACTATGATGGACAGTTCACTCAAGGGACCCCTGCGCACTTCGGCGCGATTGCATAGTAACACACACTTGGTTGCTGGAACAAGTTGAAGCTTAAATTCAGTGACTCATTCATCAGCCCAAAAACAATCGTGAGCGTCGTGGAGGCTGGGCAGGTGTGCCTTCTTCCCAAATATACCATCGAAAATCAGCTGTGATGCTGGACAGAGGCATTTGCATCCTTGACTTTCACGAGCGCAATCCCTGTGCTGTTCCTGTGACCTCGAGCTTCTGTATCTTCAGCTGCTGCTCTGATCGGTCTCTGACCTTATATACACACAAGAGGCATGTTCACTCGCATGGAAGCCCCGCCCGTTTGGCCCCGCCCACACACACGAGGTGTGCACCCTCTTCCCGCCATTTACACACTATGATGGACAGCTTACTCAAGGGACCCCTGCGCACTTCGGCGAGATTGCATAGTAACACACATTGTCGCTGGAACTAGTTGAAGCTCAAATGCAGTGACTCATTCATCAGCCCAAAAACAATCGTGAACGTTGGGAGGCTGGGCAGCTGTGCCTTCTTCCCAAATCTACCGTCGAAAATCAGCTGTGATGCTGGACAGAGGCCTTTGCATCCTTGACTTTCACGAGCGCAATCCCTGTGCTGTTCCTGTGCCCACGAGCTTCTGTATCTTCATCTGCTGCTCTGATCGGTCTCTGACCTTATATACACACATGGTCGCTGTAGACAACTCTCTGGCACTTTAGGCAGCTGTAGTGTAGTAAAAGCACTATACATTTACCCAACGAGGTAGCACTTACTGATTATCCAGTAGAAAGTACTCCAGTTGAGTAGAGGTATGGCACAAAACGGTGGCGTCTTCTTGAATAAATATGAAGGGCAGGGTCCATTCTGGCACGATGGTCCTGGCACAAAAATTAAACCTCAACAGGAAGCACTTACAGATATCATTACAGCATGTGCCCTAGTTGAAGCTTAAATTCAGTGACTCATTCATCAGCCCAAAAACAATCGTGAGCGTTGGGAGGCTGGGCAGCTGTGCCTTCTTCCCAAATCTACCGTCAAAAATCAGCTGTGATGCTGGACAGAGGCCTTTGCATCCTTGACTTTCAAGAGCGCAATCCCTGTGCTGTTCCTGTGCCCACGAGCTTCTGTATCTTCATCTGCTGCTCTGATCGGTCTCTGACCTTATATACACACAAGAGGCATGTTCACTCGCATGGAAGCCCCGCCCGTTTGGCCCCGCCCACACACACGCGGTGTGCACCGTCTTCCCGCCATTTACCCACTATGATGGACAGCTCACTCAAGGGACCCCTGCGCACTTCGGCGAGATTGCATAGTAACACACACATTGTCGCTGGAACTAGTTGAAGCTCAAATGCAGTGACTCATTCATCAGCCCAAAAACAATCGTGAGCGTGGGGAGGCTGGGCAGCTGTGCCTTCTTCCCAAATATACCATCGAAAATAAGCTGTGATGCTGGACAGAGGCATTTGCATCCTTGACTTTCACAAGCGCAATCCCTGTGCTATTCCTGTGACCTCGAGCTTCTGTATCTTCAGCTGCTGCTCTGATCGGTCTCTGACCTTATATACACACAAGAGGCATGTTCACTCGCATGGAAGCCCCGCCCCTTTGGCCCCGCCCACACACACGAGGTGTGCACCCTCTTCCCGCCATTTACCCACTATGATGGACAGTTCACTCAAGGGACCCCTGCGCCCTTCGGCGCGAATGCATAGTAACACACACATTGTCGCTGGAACAAGTTGAAGCTTAAATTCAGTGACTCATTCATCAGCCCAAAAACAATCGTGAGCGTCGTGGAGGCTGGGCAGGTGTGCCTTCTTCCCAAATATACCATCGAAAATCAGCTGTGATGCTGGACAGAGGCATTTGCATCCTTGACTTTCACGAGCGCAATCCCTGTGCTGTTCCTGTGACCTCGAGCTTCTGTATCTTCAGCTGCTGCTCTGATCGGTCTCTGACCTTATATACACACAAGAGGCATGTTCACTCGCATGGAAGCCCCGCCCGTTTGGCCCCGCCCACACACACGAGGTGTGCACCCTCTTTCCGCCATTTACACACTATGATGGACAGCTTACTCAAGGGACCCCTGCGCACTTCGGCGAGATTGCATAGTAACACACATTGTCGCTGGAACTAGTTGAAGCTCAAATGCAGTGACTCATTCATCAGCCCAAAAACAATCGTGAGCGTTGGGAGGCTGGGCAGCTGTGCCTTCTTCCCAAATCTACCGTCAAAAATCAGCTGTGATGCTGGACAGAGGCCTTTGCATCCTTGACTTTCAAGAGCGCAATCCCTGTGCTGTTCCTGTGACCACGAGCTTCTGTATCTTCATCTGCTGCTCTGATCGGTCTCTGACCTTATATACACACAAGAGGCATGTTCACTCGCATGGAAGCCCCGCCCGTTTGGCCCCGCCCACACACACGAGGTGTGCACCCTCTTCCCGCCATTTACACACTATGATGGACAGCTTACTCAAGGGACCCCTGCGCACTTCGGCGAGATTGCATAGTAACACACATTGTCGCTGGAACTAGTTGAAGCTCAAATGCAGTGACTCATTCATCAGCCCAAAAACAATCGTGAGCGTTGGGAGGCTGGGCAGCTGTGCCTTCTTCCCAAATCTACCGTCAAAAATCAGCTGTGATGCTGGACAGAGGCCTTTGCATCCTTGACTTTCAAGAGCGCAATCCCTGTGCTGTTCCTGTGACCACGAGCTTCTGTATCTTCATCTGCTGCTCTGATCGGTCTCTGACCTTATATACACACAAGAGGCATGTTCACTCGCATGGAAGCCCCGCCCGTTTGGCCCCGCCCACACACACGCGGTGTGCACCGTCTTCCCGCCATTTACCCACTATGATGGACAGCTCACTCAAGGGACCCCTGCGCACTTCGGCGAGATTGCATAGTAACACACACATTGTCGCTGGAACTAGTTGAAGCTCAAATGCAGTGACTCATTCATCAGCCCAAAAACAATCGTGAGCGTTGGGAGGCTGGGCAGCTGTGCCTTCTTCCCAAATCTACCGTCAAAAATCAGCTGTGATGCTGGACAGAGGCCTTTGCATCCTTGACTTTCAAGAGCGCAATCCCTGTGCTGTTCCTGTGCCCACGAGCTTCTGTATCTTCATCTGCTGCTCTGATCGGTCTCTGACCTTATATACACACAAGAGGCATGTTCACTCGCATGGAAGCCCCGCCCGTTTGGCCCCGCCCACACACACGCGGTGTGCACCGTCTTCCCGCCATTTACCCACTATGATGGACAGCTCACTCAAGGGACCCCTGCGCACTTCGGCGAGATTGCATAGTAACACACACATTGTCGCTGGAACTAGTTGAAGCTCAAATGCAGTGACTCATTCATCAGCCCAAAAACAATCGTGAGCGTGGGGAGGCTGGGCAGCTGTGCCTTCTTCCCAAATATACCATCGAAAATAAGCTGTGATGCTGGACAGAGGCATTTGCATCCTTGACTTTCACAAGCGCAATCCCTGTGCTATTCCTGTGACCTCGAGCTTCTGTATCTTCAGCTGCTGCTCTGATCGGTCTCTGACCTTATATACACACAAGAGGCATGTTCACTCGCATGGAAGCCCCGCCCCTTTGGCCCCGCCCACACACACGAGGTGTGCACCCTCTTCCCGCCATTTACCCACTATGATGGACAGTTCACTCAAGGGACCCCTGCGCCCTTCGGCGCGAATGCATAGTAACACACACATTGTCGCTGGAACAAGTTGAAGCTTAAATTCAGTGACTCATTCATCAGCCCAAAAACAATCGTGAGCGTCGTGGAGGCTGGGCAGGTGTGCCTTCTTCCCAAATATACCATCGAAAATCAGCTGTGATGCTGGACAGAGGCATTTGCATCCTTGACTTTCACGAGCGCAATCCCTGTGCTGTTCCTGTGACCTCGAGCTTCTGTATCTTCAGCTGCTGCTCTGATCGGTCTCTGACCTTATATACACACAAGAGGCATGTTCACTCGCATGGAAGCCCCGCCCGTTTGGCCCCGCCCACACACACGAGGTGTGCACCCTCTTCCCGCCATTTACACACTATGATGGACAGTTCACTCAAGGGACCCCTGCGCACTTCGGCGCGATTGCATAGTAACACACACTTGGTTGCTGGAACTAGTTGAAGCTCAAATGCAGTGACTCATTCATCAGCCCAAAAACAATCGTGAGCGTCGTGGAGGCTGGGCAGGTGTGCCTTCTTCCCAAATCTACCGTCGAAAATCAGCTGTGATGCTGGACAGAGGCCTTTGCATCCTTGACTTTCAAGAGCGCAATCCCTGTGCTGTTCCTGTGACCTCGAGCTTCTGTATCTTCAGCTGCTGCTCTGATCGGTCTCTGACCTTATATACACACAAGAGGCATGTTCACTCGCATGGAATCCCCGCCCGTTTGGCCCCGCCCACACACACACGGTGTGCACCCTCTTCCCGCCATTTACCCACTATGATGGACAGCTCACTCAAGGGACCCCTGCGCACTTCGGCGCGAATGCATAGTAACACACACATTGTCGCTGGAACTAGTTGAAGCTCAAATGCAGTGACTCATTCATCAGCCCAAAAACAATCGTGAGCGTTGGGAGGCTGGGCAGCTGCGCCTTCTTCCCAAATCTACCGTCAAAAATCAGCTGTGATGCTGGACAGAGGCCTTTGCATCCTTGACTTTCAAGAGCGCAATCCCTGTGCTGTTCCTGTGCCCACGAGCTTCTGTATCTTCATCTGCTGCTCTGATCGGTCTCTGACCTTATATACACACAAGAGGCATGTTCACTCGCATGGAAGCCCCGCCCGTTTGGCCCCGCCCACACACACGCGGTGTGCACCGTCTTCCCGCCATTTACCCACTATGATGGACAGCTCACTCAAGGGACCCCTGCGCACTTCGGCGAGATTGCATAGTAACACACACATTGTCGCTGGAACTAGTTGAAGCTCAAATGCAGTGACTCATTCATCAGCCCAAAAACAATTGTGAGCGTCGTGGAGGCTGGGCAGGTGTGCCTTCTTCCCAAATCTACCGTCGAAAATCAGCTGTGATGCTGGACAGAGGCCTTTGCATCCTTGACTTTCAAGAGCGCAATCCCTGTGCTGTTCCTGTGACCTCGAGCTTCTGTATCTTCAGCTGCTGCTCTGATCGGTCTCTGACCTTATATACACACAAGAGGCATGTTCACTCGCATGGAAGCCCCGCCCACACACACACACGGTGTGCACCCTCTTCCCGCCATTTACCCACTATGATGGACAGCTCACTCAAGGGACCCCTGCGCACTTGGGCACGAATGCATAGTAACACACACATGGTCGCTGTAGACAACTCTCTGGCACTTTAGGCAGCTGTAGTGTAGTAAAAGCACTATACATTTACCCAACGAGGTAGCACTTACTGATTATCCAGTAGAAAGTACTCCAGTTGAGTAGAGGTATGGCACAAAACGGTGGCGTCTTCTTGAATAAATATGAAGGGCAGGGTCCATTCTGGCACGATGGTCCTGGCACAAAAATTAAACCTCAACAGGAAGCACTTACAGATATCATTACAGCATGTGCCCTAGTTGAAGCTTAAATTCAGTGACTCATTCATCAGCCCAAAAACAATCGTGAGCGTTGGGAGGCTGGGCAGCTGTGCCTTCTTCCCAAATCTACCGTCAAAAATCAGCTGTGATGCTGGACAGAGGCCTTTGCATCCTTGACTTTCAAGAGCGCAATCCCTGTGCTGTTCCTGTGCCCACGAGCTTCTGTATCTTCATCTGCTGCTCTGATCGGTCTCTGACCTTATATACACACAAGAGGCATGTTCACTCGCATGGAAGCCCCGCCCGTTTGGCCCCGCCCACACACACGCGGTGTGCACCGTCTTCCCGCCATTTACCCACTATGATGGACAGCTCACTCAAGGGACCCCTGCGCACTTCGGCGAGATTGCATAGTAACACACACATTGTCGCTGGAACTAGTTGAAGCTCAAATGCAGTGACTCATTCATCAGCCCAAAAACAATCGTGAGCGTGGGGAGGCTGGGCAGCTGTGCCTTCTTCCCAAATATACCATCGAAAATAAGCTGTGATGCTGGACAGAGGCATTTGCATCCTTGACTTTCACAAGCGCAATCCCTGTGCTATTCCTGTGACCTCGAGCTTCTGTATCTTCAGCTGCTGCTCTGATCGGTCTCTGACCTTATATACACACAAGAGGCATGTTCACTCGCATGGAAGCCCCGCCCCTTTGGCCCCGCCCACACACACGAGGTGTGCACCCTCTTCCCGCCATTTACCCACTATGATGGACAGTTCACTCAAGGGACCCCTGCGCCCTTCGGCGCGAATGCATAGTAACACACACATTGTCGCTGGAACAAGTTGAAGCTTAAATTCAGTGACTCATTCATCAGCCCAAAAACAATCGTGAGCGTCGTGGAGGCTGGGCAGGTGTGCCTTCTTCCCAAATATACCATCGAAAATCAGCTGTGATGCTGGACAGAGGCATTTGCATCCTTGACTTTCACGAGCGCAATCCCTGTGCTGTTCCTGTGACCTCGAGCTTCTGTATCTTCAGCTGCTGCTCTGATCGGTCTCTGACCTTATATACACACAAGAGGCATGTTCACTCGCATGGAAGCCCCGCCCGTTTGGCCCCGCCCACACACACGAGGTGTGCACCCTCTTCCCGCCATTTACACACTATGATGGACAGCTTACTCAAGGGACCCCTGCGCACTTCGGCGAGATTGCATAGTAACACACATTGTCGCTGGAACTAGTTGAAGCTCAAATGCAGTGACTCATTCATCAGCCCAAAAACAATCGTGAGCGTTGGGAGGCTGGGCAGCTGTGCCTTCTTCCCAAATCTACCGTCAAAAATCAGCTGTGATGCTGGACAGAGGCCTTTGCATCCTTGACTTTCAAGAGCGCAATCCCTGTGCTGTTCCTGTGACCACGAGCTTCTGTATCTTCATCTGCTGCTCTGATCGGTCTCTGACCTTATATACACACAAGAGGCATGTTCACTCGCATGGAAGCCCCGCCCGTTTGGCCCCGCCCACACACACGCGGTGTGCACCGTCTTCCCGCCATTTACCCACTATGATGGACAGCTCACTCAAGGGACCCCTGCGCACTTCGGCGAGATTGCATAGTAACACACACATTGTCGCTGGAACTAGTTGAAGCTCAAATGCAGTGACTCATTCATCAGCCCAAAAACAATCGTGAGCGTTGGGAGGCTGGGCAGCTGTGCCTTCTTCCCAAATCTACCGTCGAAAATCAGCTGTGATGCTGGACAGAGGCCTTTGCATCCTTGACTTTCAAGAGCGCAATCCCTGTGCTGTTCCTGTGACCTCGAGCTTCTGTATCTTCAGCTGCTGCTCTGATCGGTCTCTGACCTTATATACACACAAGAGGCATGTTCACTCGCATGGAATCCCCGCCCGTTTGGCCCCGCCCACACACACACGGTGTGCACCCTCTTCCCGCCATTTACCCACTATGATGGACAGCTCACTCAAGGGACCCCTGCGCACTTCGGCGCGAATGCATAGTAACACACACATTGTCCCTGGAACTAGTTGAAGCTCAAATGCAGTGACTCATTCATCAGCCCAAAAACAATCGTGAGCGTTGGGAGGCTGGGCAGCTGTGCCTTCTTCCCAAATCTACCGTCAAAAATCAGCTGTGATGCTGGACAGAGGCCTTTGCATCCTTGACTTTCAAGAGCGCAATCCCTGTGCTGTTCCTGTGCCCACGAGCTTCTGTATCTTCATCTGCTGCTCTGATCGGTCTCTGACCTTATATACACACAAGAGGCATGTTCACTCGCATGGCAGCCCCGCCCGTTTGGCCCCGCCCACACACACGCGGTGTGCACCGTCTTCCCGCCATTTACCCACTATGATGGACAGCTCACTCAAGGGACCCCTGCGCACTTCGGCGAGATTGCATAGTAACACACACATTGTCACTGGAACTAGTTGAAGCTCAAATGCAGTGACTCATTCATCAGCCCAAAAACAATCGTGAGCGTTGGGAGGCTGGGCAGCTGTGCCTTCTTCCCAAATCTACCGTCGAAAATCAGCTGTGATGCTGGACAGAGGGCTTTGCATCCTTGACTTTCACGAGCGCAATCCCTGTGCTGTTCCTGTGCCCACGAGCTTCTGTATCTTCATCTGCTGCTCTGATCGGTCTCTGACCTTATATACACACAAGAGGCATGTTCACTCGCATGGAAGCCCCGCCCACACACACGCGGTGTGCACCGTCTTCCCGCCATTTACCCACTATGATGGACAGCTCACTCAAGGGACCCCTGCGCACTTCGGCGAGATTGCATAGTAACACACACATTGTCGCTGGAACTAGTTGAAGCTCAAATGCAGTGACTCATTCATCAGCCCAAAAACAATCGTGAGCGTTGGGAGGCTGGGCAGCTGTGCCTTCTTCCCAAATCTACCGTCGAAAATCAGCTGTGATGCTGGACAGAGGCCTTTGCATCCTTGACTTTCAAGAGCGCAATCCCTGTGCTGTTCCTGTGACCTCGAGCTTCTGTATCTTCAGCTGCTGCTCTGATCGGTCTCTGACCTTATATACACACAAGAGGCATGTTCACTCGCATGGAATCCCCGCCCGTTTGGCCCCGCCCACACACACACGGTGTGCACCCTCTTCCCGCCATTTACCCACTATGATGGACAGCTCACTCAAGGGACCCCTGCGCACTTCGGCGCGAATGCATAGTAACACACACATTGTCCCTGGAACTAGTTGAAGCTCAAATGCAGTGACTCATTCATCAGCCCAAAAACAATCGTGAGCGTTGGGAGGCTGGGCAGCTGTGCCTTCTTCCCAAATCTACCGTCAAAAATCAGCTGTGATGCTGGACAGAGGCCTTTGCATCCTTGACTTTCAAGAGCGCAATCCCTGTGCTGTTCCTGTGCCCACGAGCTTCTGTATCTTCATCTGCTGCTCTGATCGGTCTCTGACCTTATATACACACAAGAGGCATGTTCACTCGCATGGCAGCCCCGCCCGTTTGGCCCCGCCCACACACACGCGGTGTGCACCGTCTTCCCGCCATTTACCCACTATGATGGACAGCTCACTCAAGGGACCCCTGCGCACTTCGGCGAGATTGCATAGTAACACACACATTGTCGCTGGAACTAGTTGAAGCTCAAATGCAGTGACTCATTCATCAGCCCAAAAACAATCGTGAGCGTTGGGAGGCTGGGCAGCTGTGCCTTCTTCCCAAATCTACCGTCGAAAATCAGCTGTGATGCTGGACAGAGGGCTTTGCATCCTTGACTTTCACGAGCGCAATCCCTGTGCTGTTCCTGTGCCCACAAGCTTCTGTATCTTCATCTGCTGCTCTGATCGGTCTCTGACCTTATATACACACAAGAGGCATGTTCACTCGCATGGAAGCCCCACCCGTTTGGCCCTGCCCACACACACGTGGTGTGCACCGTCTTCCCGCCATTTACCCACTATGATGGACAGTTCACTCAAGGGACCCCTGCGCACTTCGGCGCGATTGCATAGTAACACACACTTGGTTGCTGGAACTAGTTGAAGCTCAAATGCAGTGACTCATTCATCAGCCCAAAAACAATTGTGAGCGTCGTGGAGGCTGGGCAGGTGTGCCTTCTTCCCAAATCTACCGTCGAAAATCAGCTGTGATGCTGGACAGAGGCCTTTCCATCCTTGACTTTCAAGAGCGCAATCCCTGTGCTGTTCCTGTGACCTCGAGCTTCTGTATCTTCAGCTGCTCCTCTGATCGGTCTCTGACCTTATATACACACAAGAGGCATGTTCACTCGCATGGAAGCCCCGCCCGTTTGGCCCCGCCCACACACACACGGTGTGCACCCTCTTCCCGCCATTTACCCACTATGATGGACAGCTCACTCAAGGGACCCCTGCGCACTTGGGCGCGAATGCATAGTAACACACACATGGTCGCTGTAGACAACTCTCTGGCACTTTAGGCAGCTGTAGTGTAGTAAAAGCACTATACATTTACCCAACGAGGTAGCACTTACTGATTATCCAGTAGAAAGTACTCCAGTTGAGTAGAGGTATGGCACAAAACGGTGGCGTCTTCTTGAATAAATATGAAGGGCAGGGTCCATTCTGGCACGATGGTCCTGGCACAAAAATTAAACCTCAACAGGAAGCACTTACAGATATCATTACAGCATGTGCCCTAGTTGAAGCTTAAATTCAGTGACTCATTCATCAGCCCAAAAACAATCGTGAGCGTCGTGGAGGCTGGGCAGGTGTGCCTTCTTCCCAAATCTACCGTCGAAAATCAGCTGTGATGCTGGACAGAGGCCTTTGCATCCTTGACTTTCACGAGCGCAATCCCTGTGCTGTTCCTGTGCCCACGAGCTTCTGTATCTTCATCTGCTGCTCTGATCGGTCTCTGACCTTATATACACACAAGAGGCATGTTCACTCGCATGGAAGCCCCGCCCGTTTGGCCCCGCCCACACACACGTGGTGTGCACCGTCTTCCCGCCATTTACCCACTATGATGGACAGTTCACTCAAGGGACCCCTGCGCACTTCGGCGCGATTGCATAGTAACACACACTTGGTTGCTGGAACAAGTTGAAGCTTAAATTCAGTGACTCATTCATCAGCCCAAAAACAATCGTGAGCGTCGTGGAGGCTGGGCAGGTGTGCCTTCTTCCCAAATATACCATCGAAAATCAGCTGTGATGCTGGACAGAGGCATTTGCATCCTTGACTTTCACGAGCGCAATCCCTGTGCTGTTCCTGTGACCTCGAGCTTCTGTATCTTCAGCTGCTGCTCTGATCGGTCTCTGACCTTATATACACACAAGAGGCATGTTCACTCGCATGGAAGCCCCGCCCGTTTGGCCCCGCCCACACACACGAGGTGTGCACCCTCTTCCCGCCATTTACACACTATGATGGACAGCTTACTCAAGGGACCCCTGCGCACTTCGGCGAGATTGCATAGTAACACACATTGTCGCTGGAACTAGTTGAAGCTCAAATGCAGTGACTCATTCATCAGCCCAAAAACAATCGTGAGCGTTGGGAGGCTGGGCAGCTGTGCCTTCTTCCCAAATCTACCGTCGAAAATCAGCTGTGATGCTGGACAGAGGCCTTTGCATCCTTGACTTTCACGAGCGCAATCCCTGTGCTGTTCCTGTGCCCACGAGCTTCTGTATCTTCATCTGCTGCTCTGATCGGTCTCTGACCTTATATACACACATGGTCGCTGTAGACAACTCTCTGGCACTTTAGGCAGCTGTAGTGTAGTAAAAGCACTATACATTTACCCAACGAGGTAGCACTTACTGATTATCCAGTAGAAAGTACTCCAGTTGAGTAGAGGTATGGCACAAAACGGTGGCGTCTTCTTGAATAAATATGAAGGGCAGGGTCCATTCTGGCACGATGGTCCTGGCACAAAAATTAAACCTCAACAGGAAGCACTTACAGATATCATTACAGCATGTGCCCTAGTTGAAGCTTAAATTCAGTGACTCGTTCATCAGCCCAAAAAAAATCGTGAGCGTTGGGAGGCTGGGCAGCTGTGCCTTCTTCCCAAATCTACCGTCAAAAATCAGCTGTGATGCTGGACAGAGGCCTTTGCATCCTTGACTTTCAAGAGCGCAATCCCTGTGCTGTTCCTGTGCCCACGAGCTTCTGTATCTTCATCTGCTGCTCTGATCGGTCTCTGACCTTATATACACACAAGAGGCATGTTCACTCGCATGGAAGCCCCGCCCGTTTGGCCCCGCCCACACACACGCGGTGTGCACCGTCTTCCCGCCATTTACCCACTATGATGGACAGCTCACTCAAGGGACCCCTGCGCACTTCGGCGAGATTGCATAGTAACACACACATTGTCGCTGGAACTAGTTGAAGCTCAAATGCAGTGACTCATTCATCAGCCCAAAAACAATCGTGAGCGTGGGGAGGCTGGGCAGCTGTGCCTTCTTCCCAAATATACCATCGAAAATAAGCTGTGATGCTGGACAGAGGCATTTGCATCCTTGACTTTCACAAGCGCAATCCCTGTGCTATTCCTGTGACCTCGAGCTTCTGTATCTTCAGCTGCTGCTCTGATCGGTCTCTGACCTTATATACACACAAGAGGCATGTTCACTCGCATGGAAGCCCCGCCCCTTTGGCCCCGCCCACACACACGAGGTGTGCACCCTCTTCCCGCCATTTACCCACTATGATGGACAGTTCACTCAAGGGACCCCTGCGCCCTTCGGCGCGAATGCATAGTAACACACACATTGTCGCTGGAACAAGTTGAAGCTTAAATTCAGTGACTCATTCATCAGCCCAAAAACAATCGTGAGCGTCGTGGAGGCTGGGCAGGTGTGCCTTCTTCCCAAATATACCATCGAAAATCAGCTGTGATGCTGGACAGAGGCATTTGCATCCTTGACTTTCACGAGCGCAATCCCTGTGCTGTTCCTGTGACCTCGAGCTTCTGTATCTTCAGCTGCTGCTCTGATCGGTCTCTGACCTTATATACACACAAGAGGCATGTTCACTCGCATGGAAGCCCCGCCCGTTTGGCCCCGCCCACACACACGAGGTGTGCACCCTCTTCCCGCCATTTACACACTATGATGGACAGCTTACTCAAGGGACCCCTGCGCACTTCGGCGAGATTGCATAGTAACACACATTGTCGCTGGAACTAGTTGAAGCTCAAATGCAGTGACTCATTCATCAGCCCAAAAACAATCGTGAGCGTTGGGAGGCTGGGCAGCTGTGCCTTCTTCCCAAATCTACCGTCAAAAATCAGCTGTGATGCTGGACAGAGGCCTTTGCATCCTTGACTTTCAAGAGCGCAATCCCTGTGCTGTTCCTGTGACCACGAGCTTCTGTATCTTCATCTGCTGCTCTGATCGGTCTCTGACCTTATATACACACAAGAGGCATGTTCACTCGCATGGAAGCCCCGCCCGTTTGGCCCCGCCCACACACACGCGGTGTGCACCGTCTTCCCGCCATTTACCCACTATGATGGACAGCTCACTCAAGGGACCCCTGCGCACTTCGGCGAGATTGCATAGTAACACACACATTGTCGCTGGAACTAGTTGAAGCTCAAATGCAGTGACTCATTCATCAGCCCAAAAACAATCGTGAGCGTTGGGAGGCTGGGCAGCTGTGCCTTCTTCCCAAATCTACCGTCAAAAATCAGCTGTGATGCTGGACAGAGGCCTTTGCATCCTTGACTTTCAAGAGCGCAATCCCTGTGCTGTTCCTGTGCCCACGAGCTTCTGTATCTTCATCTGCTGCTCTGATCGGTCTCTGACCTTATATACACACAAGAGGCATGTTCACTCGCATGGAAGCCCCGCCCGTTTGGCCCCGCCCACACACACGCGGTGTGCACCGTCTTCCCGCCATTTACCCACTATGATGGACAGCTCACTCAAGGGACCCCTGCGCACTTCGGCGAGATTGCATAGTAACACACACATTGTCGCTGGAACTAGTTGAAGCTCAAATGCAGTGACTCATTCATCAGCCCAAAAACAATCGTGAGCGTGGGGAGGCTGGGCAGCTGTGCCTTCTTCCCAAATATACCATCGAAAATAAGCTGTGATGCTGGACAGAGGCATTTGCATCCTTGACTTTCACAAGCGCAATCCCTGTGCTATTCCTGTGACCTCGAGCTTCTGTATCTTCAGCTGCTGCTCTGATCGGTCTCTGACCTTATATACACACAAGAGGCATGTTCACTCGCATGGAAGCCCCGCCCCTTTGGCCCCGCCCACACACACGAGGTGTGCACCCTCTTCCCGCCATTTACCCACTATGATGGACAGTTCACTCAAGGGACCCCTGCGCCCTTCGGCGCGAATGCATAGTAACACACACATTGTCGCTGGAACAAGTTGAAGCTTAAATTCAGTGACTCATTCATCAGCCCAAAAACAATCGTGAGCGTCGTGGAGGCTGGGCAGGTGTGCCTTCTTCCCAAATATACCATCGAAAATCAGCTGTGATGCTGGACAGAGGCATTTGCATCCTTGACTTTCACGAGCGCAATCCCTGTGCTGTTCCTGTGACCTCGAGCTTCTGTATCTTCAGCTGCTGCTCTGATCGGTCTCTGACCTTATATACACACAAGAGGCATGTTCACTCGCATGGAAGCCCCGCCCGTTTGGCCCCGCCCACACACACGAGGTGTGCACCCTCTTCCCGCCATTTACACACTATGATGGACAGTTCACTCAAGGGACCCCTGCGCACTTCGGCGCGATTGCATAGTAACACACACTTGGTTGCTGGAACTAGTTGAAGCTCAAATGCAGTGACTCATTCATCAGCCCAAAAACAATCGTGAGCGTCGTGGAGGCTGGGCAGGTGTGCCTTCTTCCCAAATCTACCGTCGAAAATCAGCTGTGATGCTGGACAGAGGCCTTTGCATCCTTGACTTTCAAGAGCGCAATCCCTGTGCTGTTCCTGTGACCTCGAGCTTCTGTATCTTCAGCTGCTGCTCTGATCGGTCTCTGACCTTATATACACACAAGAGGCATGTTCACTCGCATGGAATCCCCGCCCGTTTGGCCCCGCCCACACACACACGGTGTGCACCCTCTTCCCGCCATTTACCCACTATGATGGACAGCTCACTCAAGGGACCCCTGCGCACTTCGGCGCGAATGCATAGTAACACACACATTGTCGCTGGAACTAGTTGAAGCTCAAATGCAGTGACTCATTCATCAGCCCAAAAACAATCGTGAGCGTTGGGAGGCTGGGCAGCTGCGCCTTCTTCCCAAATCTACCGTCAAAAATCAGCTGTGATGCTGGACAGAGGCCTTTGCATCCTTGACTTTCAAGAGCGCAATCCCTGTGCTGTTCCTGTGCCCACGAGCTTCTGTATCTTCATCTGCTGCTCTGATCGGTCTCTGACCTTATATACACACAAGAGGCATGTTCACTCGCATGGAAGCCCCGCCCGTTTGGCCCCGCCCACACACACGCGGTGTGCACCGTCTTCCCGCCATTTACCCACTATGATGGACAGCTCACTCAAGGGACCCCTGCGCACTTCGGCGAGATTGCATAGTAACACACACATTGTCGCTGGAACTAGTTGAAGCTCAAATGCAGTGACTCATTCATCAGCCCAAAAACAATTGTGAGCGTCGTGGAGGCTGGGCAGGTGTGCCTTCTTCCCAAATCTACCGTCGAAAATCAGCTGTGATGCTGGACAGAGGCCTTTGCATCCTTGACTTTCAAGAGCGCAATCCCTGTGCTGTTCCTGTGACCTCGAGCTTCTGTATCTTCAGCTGCTGCTCTGATCGGTCTCTGACCTTATATACACACAAGAGGCATGTTCACTCGCATGGAAGCCCCGCCCACACACACACACGGTGTGCACCCTCTTCCCGCCATTTACCCACTATGATGGACAGCTCACTCAAGGGACCCCTGCGCACTTGGGCACGAATGCATAGTAACACACACATGGTCGCTGTAGACAACTCTCTGGCACTTTAGGCAGCTGTAGTGTAGTAAAAGCACTATACATTTACCCAACGAGGTAGCACTTACTGATTATCCAGTAGAAAGTACTCCAGTTGAGTAGAGGTATGGCACAAAACGGTGGCGTCTTCTTGAATAAATATGAAGGGCAGGGTCCATTCTGGCACGATGGTCCTGGCACAAAAATTAAACCTCAACAGGAAGCACTTACAGATATCATTACAGCATGTGCCCTAGTTGAAGCTTAAATTCAGTGACTCATTCATCAGCCCAAAAACAATCGTGAGCGTTGGGAGGCTGGGCAGCTGTGCCTTCTTCCCAAATCTACCGTCAAAAATCAGCTGTGATGCTGGACAGAGGCCTTTGCATCCTTGACTTTCAAGAGCGCAATCCCTGTGCTGTTCCTGTGCCCACGAGCTTCTGTATCTTCATCTGCTGCTCTGATCGGTCTCTGACCTTATATACACACAAGAGGCATGTTCACTCGCATGGAAGCCCCGCCCGTTTGGCCCCGCCCACACACACGCGGTGTGCACCGTCTTCCCGCCATTTACCCACTATGATGGACAGCTCACTCAAGGGACCCCTGCGCACTTCGGCGAGATTGCATAGTAACACACACATTGTCGCTGGAACTAGTTGAAGCTCAAATGCAGTGACTCATTCATCAGCCCAAAAACAATCGTGAGCGTGGGGAGGCTGGGCAGCTGTGCCTTCTTCCCAAATATACCATCGAAAATAAGCTGTGATGCTGGACAGAGGCATTTGCATCCTTGACTTTCACAAGCGCAATCCCTGTGCTATTCCTGTGACCTCGAGCTTCTGTATCTTCAGCTGCTGCTCTGATCGGTCTCTGACCTTATATACACACAAGAGGCATGTTCACTCGCATGGAAGCCCCGCCCCTTTGGCCCCGCCCACACACACGAGGTGTGCACCCTCTTCCCGCCATTTACCCACTATGATGGACAGTTCACTCAAGGGACCCCTGCGCCCTTCGGCGCGAATGCATAGTAACACACACATTGTCGCTGGAACAAGTTGAAGCTTAAATTCAGTGACTCATTCATCAGCCCAAAAACAATCGTGAGCGTCGTGGAGGCTGGGCAGGTGTGCCTTCTTCCCAAATATACCATCGAAAATCAGCTGTGATGCTGGACAGAGGCATTTGCATCCTTGACTTTCACGAGCGCAATCCCTGTGCTGTTCCTGTGACCTCGAGCTTCTGTATCTTCAGCTGCTGCTCTGATCGGTCTCTGACCTTATATACACACAAGAGGCATGTTCACTCGCATGGAAGCCCCGCCCGTTTGGCCCCGCCCACACACACGAGGTGTGCACCCTCTTCCCGCCATTTACACACTATGATGGACAGCTTACTCAAGGGACCCCTGCGCACTTCGGCGAGATTGCATAGTAACACACATTGTCGCTGGAACTAGTTGAAGCTCAAATGCAGTGACTCATTCATCAGCCCAAAAACAATCGTGAGCGTTGGGAGGCTGGGCAGCTGTGCCTTCTTCCCAAATCTACCGTCAAAAATCAGCTGTGATGCTGGACAGAGGCCTTTGCATCCTTGACTTTCAAGAGCGCAATCCCTGTGCTGTTCCTGTGACCACGAGCTTCTGTATCTTCATCTGCTGCTCTGATCGGTCTCTGACCTTATATACACACAAGAGGCATGTTCACTCGCATGGAAGCCCCGCCCGTTTGGCCCCGCCCACACACACGCGGTGTGCACCGTCTTCCCGCCATTTACCCACTATGATGGACAGCTCACTCAAGGGACCCCTGCGCACTTCGGCGAGATTGCATAGTAACACACACATTGTCGCTGGAACTAGTTGAAGCTCAAATGCAGTGACTCATTCATCAGCCCAAAAACAATCGTGAGCGTTGGGAGGCTGGGCAGCTGTGCCTTCTTCCCAAATCTACCGTCGAAAATCAGCTGTGATGCTGGACAGAGGCCTTTGCATCCTTGACTTTCAAGAGCGCAATCCCTGTGCTGTTCCTGTGACCTCGAGCTTCTGTATCTTCAGCTGCTGCTCTGATCGGTCTCTGACCTTATATACACACAAGAGGCATGTTCACTCGCATGGAATCCCCGCCCGTTTGGCCCCGCCCACACACACACGGTGTGCACCCTCTTCCCGCCATTTACCCACTATGATGGACAGCTCACTCAAGGGACCCCTGCGCACTTCGGCGCGAATGCATAGTAACACACACATTGTCCCTGGAACTAGTTGAAGCTCAAATGCAGTGACTCATTCATCAGCCCAAAAACAATCGTGAGCGTTGGGAGGCTGGGCAGCTGTGCCTTCTTCCCAAATCTACCGTCAAAAATCAGCTGTGATGCTGGACAGAGGCCTTTGCATCCTTGACTTTCAAGAGCGCAATCCCTGTGCTGTTCCTGTGCCCACGAGCTTCTGTATCTTCATCTGCTGCTCTGATCGGTCTCTGACCTTATATACACACAAGAGGCATGTTCACTCGCATGGCAGCCCCGCCCGTTTGGCCCCGCCCACACACACGCGGTGTGCACCGTCTTCCCGCCATTTACCCACTATGATGGACAGCTCACTCAAGGGACCCCTGCGCACTTCGGCGAGATTGCATAGTAACACACACATTGTCACTGGAACTAGTTGAAGCTCAAATGCAGTGACTCATTCATCAGCCCAAAAACAATCGTGAGCGTTGGGAGGCTGGGCAGCTGTGCCTTCTTCCCAAATCTACCGTCGAAAATCAGCTGTGATGCTGGACAGAGGGCTTTGCATCCTTGACTTTCACGAGCGCAATCCCTGTGCTGTTCCTGTGCCCACGAGCTTCTGTATCTTCATCTGCTGCTCTGATCGGTCTCTGACCTTATATACACACAAGAGGCATGTTCACTCGCATGGAAGCCCCGCCCACACACACGCGGTGTGCACCGTCTTCCCGCCATTTACCCACTATGATGGACAGCTCACTCAAGGGACCCCTGCGCACTTCGGCGAGATTGCATAGTAACACACACATTGTCGCTGGAACTAGTTGAAGCTCAAATGCAGTGACTCATTCATCAGCCCAAAAACAATCGTGAGCGTTGGGAGGCTGGGCAGCTGTGCCTTCTTCCCAAATCTACCGTCGAAAATCAGCTGTGATGCTGGACAGAGGCCTTTGCATCCTTGACTTTCAAGAGCGCAATCCCTGTGCTGTTCCTGTGACCTCGAGCTTCTGTATCTTCAGCTGCTGCTCTGATCGGTCTCTGACCTTATATACACACAAGAGGCATGTTCACTCGCATGGAATCCCCGCCCGTTTGGCCCCGCCCACACACACACGGTGTGCACCCTCTTCCCGCCATTTACCCACTATGATGGACAGCTCACTCAAGGGACCCCTGCGCACTTCGGCGCGAATGCATAGTAACACACACATTGTCCCTGGAACTAGTTGAAGCTCAAATGCAGTGACTCATTCATCAGCCCAAAAACAATCGTGAGCGTTGGGAGGCTGGGCAGCTGTGCCTTCTTCCCAAATCTACCGTCAAAAATCAGCTGTGATGCTGGACAGAGGCCTTTGCATCCTTGACTTTCAAGAGCGCAATCCCTGTGCTGTTCCTGTGCCCACGAGCTTCTGTATCTTCATCTGCTGCTCTGATCGGTCTCTGACCTTATATACACACAAGAGGCATGTTCACTCGCATGGCAGCCCCGCCCGTTTGGCCCCGCCCACACACACGCGGTGTGCACCGTCTTCCCGCCATTTACCCACTATGATGGACAGCTCACTCAAGGGACCCCTGCGCACTTCGGCGAGATTGCATAGTAACACACACATTGTCGCTGGAACTAGTTGAAGCTCAAATGCAGTGACTCATTCATCAGCCCAAAAACAATCGTGAGCGTTGGGAGGCTGGGCAGCTGTGCCTTCTTCCCAAATCTACCGTCGAAAATCAGCTGTGATGCTGGACAGAGGGCTTTGCATCCTTGACTTTCACGAGCGCAATCCCTGTGCTGTTCCTGTGCCCACAAGCTTCTGTATCTTCATCTGCTGCTCTGATCGGTCTCTGACCTTATATACACACAAGAGGCATGTTCACTCGCATGGAAGCCCCACCCGTTTGGCCCTGCCCACACACACGTGGTGTGCACCGTCTTCCCGCCATTTACCCACTATGATGGACAGTTCACTCAAGGGACCCCTGCGCACTTCGGCGCGATTGCATAGTAACACACACTTGGTTGCTGGAACTAGTTGAAGCTCAAATGCAGTGACTCATTCATCAGCCCAAAAACAATTGTGAGCGTCGTGGAGGCTGGGCAGGTGTGCCTTCTTCCCAAATCTACCGTCGAAAATCAGCTGTGATGCTGGACAGAGGCCTTTCCATCCTTGACTTTCAAGAGCGCAATCCCTGTGCTGTTCCTGTGACCTCGAGCTTCTGTATCTTCAGCTGCTCCTCTGATCGGTCTCTGACCTTATATACACACAAGAGGCATGTTCACTCGCATGGAAGCCCCGCCCGTTTGGCCCCGCCCACACACACACGGTGTGCACCCTCTTCCCGCCATTTACCCACTATGATGGACAGCTCACTCAAGGGACCCCTGCGCACTTGGGCGCGAATGCATAGTAACACACACATGGTCGCTGTAGACAACTCTCTGGCACTTTAGGCAGCTGTAGTGTAGTAAAAGCACTATACATTTACCCAACGAGGTAGCACTTACTGATTATCCAGTAGAAAGTACTCCAGTTGAGTAGAGGTATGGCACAAAACGGTGGCGTCTTCTTGAATAAATATGAAGGGCAGGGTCCATTCTGGCACGATGGTCCTGGCACAAAAATTAAACCTCAACAGGAAGCACTTACAGATATCATTACAGCATGTGCCCTAGTTGAAGCTTAAATTCAGTGACTCATTCATCAGCCCAAAAACAATCGTGAGCGTCGTGGAGGCTGGGCAGGTGTGCCTTCTTCCCAAATCTACCGTCGAAAATCAGCTGTGATGCTGGACAGAGGCCTTTGCATCCTTGACTTTCACGAGCGCAATCCCTGTGCTGTTCCTGTGCCCACGAGCTTCTGTATCTTCATCTGCTGCTCTGATCGGTCTCTGACCTTATATACACACAAGAGGCATGTTCACTCGCATGGAAGCCCCGCCCGTTTGGCCCCGCCCACACACACGTGGTGTGCACCGTCTTCCCGCCATTTACCCACTATGATGGACAGTTCACTCAAGGGACCCCTGCGCACTTCGGCGCGATTGCATAGTAACACACACTTGGTTGCTGGAACAAGTTGAAGCTTAAATTCAGTGACTCATTCATCAGCCCAAAAACAATCGTGAGCGTCGTGGAGGCTGGGCAGGTGTGCCTTCTTCCCAAATATACCATCGAAAATCAGCTGTGATGCTGGACAGAGGCATTTGCATCCTTGACTTTCACGAGCGCAATCCCTGTGCTGTTCCTGTGACCTCGAGCTTCTGTATCTTCAGCTGCTGCTCTGATCGGTCTCTGACCTTATATACACACAAGAGGCATGTTCACTCGCATGGAAGCCCCGCCCGTTTGGCCCCGCCCACACACACGAGGTGTGCACCCTCTTCCCGCCATTTACACACTATGATGGACAGCTTACTCAAGGGACCCCTGCGCACTTCGGCGAGATTGCATAGTAACACACATTGTCGCTGGAACTAGTTGAAGCTCAAATGCAGTGACTCATTCATCAGCCCAAAAACAATCGTGAGCGTTGGGAGGCTGGGCAGCTGTGCCTTCTTCCCAAATCTACCGTCGAAAATCAGCTGTGATGCTGGACAGAGGCCTTTGCATCCTTGACTTTCACGAGCGCAATCCCTGTGCTGTTCCTGTGCCCACGAGCTTCTGTATCTTCATCTGCTGCTCTGATCGGTCTCTGACCTTATATACACACATGGTCGCTGTAGACAACTCTCTGGCACTTTAGGCAGCTGTAGTGTAGTAAAAGCACTATACATTTACCCAACGAGGTAGCACTTACTGATTATCCAGTAGAAAGTACTCCAGTTGAGTAGAGGTATGGCACAAAACGGTGGCGTCTTCTTGAATAAATATGAAGGGCAGGGTCCATTCTGGCACGATGGTCCTGGCACAAAAATTAAACCTCAACAGGAAGCACTTACAGATATCATTACAGCATGTGCCCTAGTTGAAGCTTAAATTCAGTGACTCGTTCATCAGCCCAAAAAAAATCGTGAGCGTTGGGAGGCTGGGCAGCTGTGCCTTCTTCCCAAATCTACCGTCAAAAATCAGCTGTGATGCTGGACAGAGGCCTTTGCATCCTTGACTTTCAAGAGCGCAATCCCTGTGCTGTTCCTGTGCCCACGAGCTTCTGTATCTTCATCTGCTGCTCTGATCGGTCTCTGACCTTATATACACACAAGAGGCATGTTCACTCGCATGGAAGCCCCGCCCGTTTGGCCCCGCCCACACACACGCGGTGTGCACCGTCTTCCCGCCATTTACCCACTATGATGGACAGCTCACTCAAGGGACCCCTGCGCACTTCGGCGAGATTGCATAGTAACACACACATTGTCGCTGGAACTAGTTGAAGCTCAAATGCAGTGACTCATTCATCAGCCCAAAAACAATCGTGAGCGTGGGGAGGCTGGGCAGCTGTGCCTTCTTCCCAAATATACCATCGAAAATAAGCTGTGATGCTGGACAGAGGCATTTGCATCCTTGACTTTCACAAGCGCAATCCCTGTGCTATTCCTGTGACCTCGAGCTTCTGTATCTTCAGCTGCTGCTCTGATCGGTCTCTGACCTTATATACACACAAGAGGCATGTTCACTCGCATGGAAGCCCCGCCCCTTTGGCCCCGCCCACACACACGAGGTGTGCACCCTCTTCCCGCCATTTACCCACTATGATGGACAGTTCACTCAAGGGACCCCTGCGCCCTTCGGCGCGAATGCATAGTAACACACACATTGTCGCTGGAACAAGTTGAAGCTTAAATTCAGTGACTCATTCATCAGCCCAAAAACAATCGTGAGCGTCGTGGAGGCTGGGCAGGTGTGCCTTCTTCCCAAATATACCATCGAAAATCAGCTGTGATGCTGGACAGAGGCATTTGCATCCTTGACTTTCACGAGCGCAATCCCTGTGCTGTTCCTGTGACCTCGAGCTTCTGTATCTTCAGCTGCTGCTCTGATCGGTCTCTGACCTTATATACACACAAGAGGCATGTTCACTCGCATGGAAGCCCCGCCCGTTTGGCCCCGCCCACACACACGAGGTGTGCACCCTCTTCCCGCCATTTACACACTATGATGGACAGCTTACTCAAGGGACCCCTGCGCACTTCGGCGAGATTGCATAGTAACACACATTGTCGCTGGAACTAGTTGAAGCTCAAATGCAGTGACTCATTCATCAGCCCAAAAACAATCGTGAGCGTTGGGAGGCTGGGCAGCTGTGCCTTCTTCCCAAATCTACCGTCAAAAATCAGCTGTGATGCTGGACAGAGGCCTTTGCATCCTTGACTTTCAAGAGCGCAATCCCTGTGCTGTTCCTGTGACCACGAGCTTCTGTATCTTCATCTGCTGCTCTGATCGGTCTCTGACCTTATATACACACAAGAGGCATGTTCACTCGCATGGAAGCCCCGCCCGTTTGGCCCCGCCCACACACACGCGGTGTGCACCGTCTTCCCGCCATTTACCCACTATGATGGACAGCTCACTCAAGGGACCCCTGCGCACTTCGGCGAGATTGCATAGTAACACACACATTGTCGCTGGAACTAGTTGAAGCTCAAATGCAGTGACTCATTCATCAGCCCAAAAACAATCGTGAGCGTTGGGAGGCTGGGCAGCTGTGCCTTCTTCCCAAATCTACCGTCGAAAATCAGCTGTGATGCTGGACAGAGGCCTTTGCATCCTTGACTTTCAAGAGCGCAATCCCTGTGCTGTTCCTGTGACCTCGAGCTTCTGTATCTTCAGCTGCTGCTCTGATCGGTCTCTGACCTTATATACACACAAGAGGCATGTTCACTCGCATGGAAGCCCCACCCATTTGGCCCGCCCACACACACGAGGTGTGCACCCTCTTCCCGCCATTTACCCACTATGATGGACAGCTCACTCAAGGGACCCCTGCGCACTTCGGCGCGAATGCATAGTAACACACACATTGTCCCTGGAACTAGTTGAAGCTCAAATGCAGTGACTCATTCATCAGCCCAAAAACAATCGTGAGCGTTGGGAGGCTGGGCAGCTGTGCCTTCTTCCCAAATCTACCGTCGAAAATCAGCTGTGATGCTGGACAGAGGCCTTTGCATCCTTGACTTTCAAGAGCGCAATCCCTGTGCTGTTCCTGTGCCCACGAGCTTCTGTATCTTCATCTGCTGCTCTGATCGGTCTCTGACCTTATATACACACAAGAGGCATGTTCACTCGCATGGCAGCCCCGCCCGTTTGGCCCCGCCCACACACACGCGGTGTGCACCGTCTTCCCGCCATTTACCCACTATGATGGACAGCTCACTCAAGGGACCCATGCGCACTTCGGCGAGATTGCATAGTAACACACACATTGTCGCTGGAACTAGTTGAAGCTCAAATGCAGTGACTCATTCATCAGCCCAAAAACAATCGTGAGCGTTGGGAGGCTGGGCAGCTGTGCCTTCTTCCCAAATCTACCGTCGAAAATCAGCTGTGATGCTGGACAGAGGGCTTTGCATCCTTGACTTTCACGAGCGCAATCCCTGTGCTGTTCCTGTGCCCACGAGCTTCTGTATCTTCATCTGCTGCTCTGATCGGTCTCTGACCTTATATACACACAAGAGGCATGTTCACTCGCATGGAAGCCCCGCCCGTTTGGCCCCGCCCACACACACGTGGTGTGCACCGTCTTCCCGCCATTTACCCACTATGATGGACAGTTCACTCAAGGGACCCCTGCGCACTTCGGCGCGATTGCATAGTAACACACACTTGGTTGCTGGAACTAGTTGAAGCTCAAATGCAGTGACTCATTCATCAGCCCAAAAACAATTGTGAGCGTCGTGGAGGCTGGGCAGGTGTGCCTTCTTCCCAAATCTACCGTCGAAAATCAGCTGTGATGCTGGACAGAGGCCTTTCCATCCTTGACTTTCAAGAGCGCAATCCCTGTGCTGTTCCTGTGACCTCGAGCTTCTGTATCTTCAGCTGCTGCTCTGATCGGTCTCTGACCTTATATACACACAAGAGGCATGTTCACTCGCATGGAAGCCCCGCCCGTTTGGCCCCGCCCACACACACACGGTGTGCACCCTCTTCCCGCCATTTACCCACTATGATGGACAGCTCACTCAAGGGACCCCTGCGCACTTGGGCGCGAATGCATAGTAACACACACATGGTCGCTGTAGACAACTCTCTGGCACTTTAGGCAGCTGTAGTGTAGTAAAAGCACTATACATTTACCCAACGAGGTAGCACTTACTGATTATCCAGTAGAAAGTACTCCAGTTGAGTAGAGGTATGGCACAAAACGGTGGCGTCTTCTTGAATAAATATGAAGGGCAGGGTCCATTCTGGCACGATGGTCCTGGCACAAAAATTAAACCTCAACAGGAAGCACTTACAGATATCATTACAGCATGTGCCCTAGTTGAAGCTTAAATTCAGTGACTCATTCATCAGCCCAAAAACAATCGTGAGCGTCGTGGAGGCTGGGCAGGTGTGCCTTCTTCCCAAATCTACCGTCGAAAATCAGCTGTGATGCTGGACAGAGGCCTTTGCATCCTTGACTTTCACAAGCGCAATCCCTGTGCTGTTCCTGTGCCCACGAGCTTCTGTATCTTCATCTGCTGCTCTGATCGGTCTCTGACCTTATATACACACAAGAGGCATGTTCACTCGCATGGAAGCCCCGCCTGTTTGGCCCCGCCCACACACACGTGGTGTGCACCGTCTTCCCGCCATTTACCCACTATGATGGACAGTTCACTCAAGGGACCCCTGCGCACTTCGGCGCGATTGCATAGTAACACACACTTGGTTGCTGGAACAAGTTGAAGCTTAAATTCAGTGACTCATTCATCAGCCCAAAAACAATCGTGAGCGTCGTGGAGGCTGGGCAGGTGTGCCTTCTTCCCAAATATACCATCGAAAATCAGCTGTGATGCTGGACAGAGGCATTTGCATCCTTGACTTTCACGAGCGCAATCCCTGTGCTGTTCCTGTGACCTCGAGCTTCTGTATCTTCAGCTGCTGCTCTGATCGGTCTCTGACCTTATATACACACAAGAGGCATGTTCACTCGCATGGAAGCCCCGCCCGTTTGGCCCCGCCCACACACACGAGGTGTGCACCCTCTTCCCGCCATTTACACACTATGATGGACAGCTTACTCAAGGGACCCCTGCGCACTTCGGCGAGATTGCATAGTAACACACATTGTCGCTGGAACTAGTTGAAGCTCAAATGCAGTGACTCATTCATCAGCCCAAAAACAATCGTGAACGTTGGGAGGCTGGGCAGCTGTGCCTTCTTCCCAAATCTACCGTCGAAAATCAGCTGTGATGCTGGACAGAGGCCTTTGCATCCTTGACTTTCACGAGCGCAATCCCTGTGCTGTTCCTGTGCCCACGAGCTTCTGTATCTTCATCTGCTGCTCTGATCGGTCTCTGACCTTATATACACACATGGTCGCTGTAGACAACTCTCTGGCACTTTAGGCAGCTGTAGTGTAGTAAAAGCACTATACATTTACCCAACGAGGTAGCACTTACTGATTATCCAGTAGAAAGTACTCCAGTTGAGTAGAGGTATGGCACAAAACGGTGGCGTCTTCTTGAATAAATATGAAGGGCAGGGTCCATTCTGGCACGATGGTCCTGGCACAAAAATTAAACCTCAACA
The DNA here is from genome assembly GCF_964261635.1 of Lissotriton helveticus. Lineage (NCBI taxonomy): Eukaryota > Metazoa > Chordata > Amphibia > Caudata > Salamandridae > Lissotriton > Lissotriton helveticus. Next base: position 115,091,330 of record NC_136069.1, read on the forward strand.
GGAAGCACTTACAGATATCATTACAGCATGTGCCCTAGTTGAAGCTTAAATTCAGTGACTCATTCATCAGCCCAAAAACAATCGTGAGCGTTGGGAGGCTGGGCAGCTGTGCCTTCTTCCCAAATCTACCGTCAAAAATCAGCTGTGATGCTGGACAGAGGCCTTTGCATCCTTGACTTTCAAGAGCGCAATCCCTGTGCTGTTCCTGTGCCCACGAGCTTCTGTATCTTCATCTGCTGCTCTGATCGGTCTCTGACCTTATATACACACAAGAGGCATGTTCACTCGCATGGAAGCCCCGCCCGTTTGGCCCCGCCCACACACACGCGGTGTGCACCGTCTTCCCGCCATTTACCCACTATGATGGACAGCTCACTCAAGGGACCCCTGCGCACTTCGGCGAGATTGCATAGTAACACACACATTGTCGCTGGAACTAGTTGAAGCTCAAATGCAGTGACTCATTCATCAGCCCAAAAACAATCGTGAGCGTGGGGAGGCTGGGCAGCTGTGCCTTCTTCCCAAATATACCATCGAAAATAAGCTGTGATGCTGGACAGAGGCATTTGCATCCTTGACTTTCACAAGCGCAATCCCTGTGCTGTTCCTGTGACCTCGAGCTTCTGTATCTTCAGCTGCTGCTCTGATCGGTCTCTGACCTTATATACACACAAGAGGCATGTTCACTCGCATGGAAGCCCCGCCCCTTTGGCCCCGCCCACACACACGAGGTGTGCACCCTCTTCCCGCCATTTACCCACTATGATGGACAGTTCACTCAAGGGACCCCTGCGCCCTTCGGCGCGAATGCATAGTAACACACACATTGTCGCTGGAACAAGTTGAAGCTTAAATTCAGTGACTCATTCATCAGCCCAAAAACAATCGTGAGCGTCGTGGAGGCTGGGCAGGTGTGCCTTCTTCCCAAATATACCATCGAAAATCAGCTGTGATGCTGGACAGAGGCATTTGCATCCTTGACTTTCACGAGCGCAATCCCTGTGCTGTTCCTGTGACCTCGAGCTTCTGTATCTTCAGCTGCTGCTCTGATCGGTCTCTGACCTTATATACACACAAGAGGCATGTTCACTCGCATGGAAGCCCCGCCCGTTTGGCCCCGCCCACACACACGAGGTGTGCACCCTCTTCCCGCCATTTACACACTATGATGGACAGCTTACTCAAGGGACCCCTGCGCACTTCGGCGAGATTGCATAGTAACACACATTGTCGCTGGAACTAGTTGAAGCTCAAATGCAGTGACTCATTCATCAGCCCAAAAACAATCGTGAGCGTTGGGAGGCTGGGCAGCTGTGCCTTCTTCCCAAATCTACCGTCAAAAATCAGCTGTGATGCTGGACAGAGGCCTTTGCATCCTTGACTTTCAAGAGCGCAATCCCTGTGCTGTTCCTGTGACCACGAGCTTCTGTATCTTCATCTGCTGCTCTGATCGGTCTCTGACCTTATATACACACAAGAGGCATGTTCACTCGCATGGAAGCCCCGCCCGTTTGGCCCCGCCCACACACACGAGGTGTGCACCCTCTTCCCGCCATTTACACACTATGATGGACAGCTTACTCAAGGGACCCCTGCGCACTTCGGCGAGATTGCATAGTAACACACATTGTCGCTGGAACTAGTTGAAGCTCAAATGCAGTGACTCATTCATCAGCCCAAAAACAATCGTGAGCGTTGGGAGGCTGGGCAGCTGTGCCTTCTTCCCAAATCTACCGTCAAAAATCAGCTGTGATGCTGGACAGAGGCCTTTGCATCCTTGACTTTCAAGAGCGCAATCCCTGTGCTGTTCCTGTGACCACGAGCTTCTGTATCTTCATCTGCTGCTCTGATCGGTCTCTGACCTTATATACACACAAGAGGCATGTTCACTCGCATGGAAGCCCCGCCCGTTTGGCCCCGCCCACACACACGCGGTGTGCACCGTCTTCCCGCCATTTACCCACTATGATGGACAGCTCACTCAAGGGACCCCTGCGCACTTCGGCGAGATTGCATAGTAACACACACATTGTCGCTGGAACTAGTTGAAGCTCAAATGCAGTGACTCATTCATCAGCCCAAAAACAATCGTGAGCGTTGGGAGGCTGGGCAGCTGTGCCTTCTTCCCAAATCTACCGTCAAAAATCAGCTGTGATGCTGGACAGAGGCCTTTGCATCCTTGACTTTCAAGAGCGCAATCCCTGTGCTGTTCCTGTGCCCACGAGCTTCTGTATCTTCATCTGCTGCTCTGATCGGTCTCTGACCTTATATACACACAAGAGGCATGTTCACTCGCATGGAAGCCCCGCCCGTTTGGCCCCGCCCACACACACGCGGTGTGCACCGTCTTCCCGCCATTTACCCACTATGATGGACAGCTCACTCAAGGGACCCCTGCGCACTTCGGCGAGATTGCATAGTAACACACACATTGTCGCTGGAACTAGTTGAAGCTCAAATGCAGTGACTCATTCATCAGCCCAAAAACAATCGTGAGCGTGGGGAGGCTGGGCAGCTGTGCCTTCTTCCCAAATATACCATCGAAAATAAGCTGTGATGCTGGACAGAGGCATTTGCATCCTTGACTTTCACAAGCGCAATCCCTGTGCTATTCCTGTGACCTCGAGCTTCTGTATCTTCAGCTGCTGCTCTGATCGGTCTCTGACCTTATATACACACAAGAGGCATGTTCACTCGCATGGAAGCCCCGCCCCTTTGGCCCCGCCCACACACACGAGGTGTGCACCCTCTTCCCGCCATTTACCCACTATGATGGACAGTTCACTCAAGGGACCCCTGCGCCCTTCGGCGCGAATGCATAGTAACACACACATTGTCGCTGGAACAAGTTGAAGCTTAAATTCAGTGACTCATTCATCAGCCCAAAAACAATCGTGAGCGTCGTGGAGGCTGGGCAGGTGTGCCTTCTTCCCAAATATACCATCGAAAATCAGCTGTGATGCTGGACAGAGGCATTTGCATCCTTGACTTTCACGAGCGCAATCCCTGTGCTGTTCCTGTGACCTCGAGCTTCTGTATCTTCAGCTGCTGCTCTGATCGGTCTCTGACCTTATATACACACAAGAGGCATGTTCACTCGCATGGAAGCCCCGCCCGTTTGGCCCCGCCCACACACACGAGGTGTGCACCCTCTTCCCGCCATTTACACACTATGATGGACAGTTCACTCAAGGGACCCCTGCGCACTTCGGCGCGATTGCATAGTAACACACACTTGGTTGCTGGAACTAGTTGAAGCTCAAATGCAGTGACTCATTCATCAGCCCAAAAACAATCGTGAGGGTCGTGGAGGCTGGGCAGGTGTGCCTTCTTCCCAAATCTACCGTCGAAAATCAGCTGTGATGCTGGACAGAGGCCTTTGCATCCTTGACTTTCAAGAGCGCAATCCCTGTGCTGTTCCTGTGACCTCGAGCTTCTGTATCTTCAGCTGCTGCTCTGATCGGTCTCTGACCTTATATACACACAAGAGGCATGTTCACTCGCATGGAATCCCCGCCCGTTTGGCCCCGCCCACACACACACGGTGTGCACCCTCTTCCCGCCATTTACCCACTATGATGGACAGCTCACTCAAGGGACCCCTGCGCACTTCGGCGCGAATGCATAGTAACACACACATTGTCGCTGGAACTAGTTGAAGCTCAAATGCAGTGACTCATTCATCAGCCCAAAAACAATCGTGAGCGTTGGGAGGCTGGGCAGCTGCGCCTTCTTCCCAAATCTACCGTCAAAAATCAGCTGTGATGCTGGACAGAGGCCTTTGCATCCTTGACTTTCAAGAGCGCAATCCCTGTGCTGTTCCTGTGCCCACGAGCTTCTGTATCTTCATCTGCTGCTCTGATCGGTCTCTGACCTTATATACACACAAGAGGCATGTTCACTCGCATGGAAGCCCCGCCCGTTTGGCCCCGCCCACACACACGCGGTGTGCACCGTCTTCCCGCCATTTACCCACTATGATGGACAGCTCACTCACGGGACCCCTGCGCACTTCGGCGAGATTGCATAGTAACACACACATTGTCGCTGGAACTAGTTGAAGCTCAAATGCAGTGACTCATTCATCAGCCCAAAAACAATTGTGAGCGTCGTGGAGGCTGGGCAGGTGTGCCTTCTTCCCAAATCTACCGTCGAAAATCAGCTGTGATGCTGGACAGAGGCCTTTGCATCCTTGACTTTCAAGAGCGCAATCCCTGTGCTGTTCCTGTGACCTCGAGCTTCTGTATCTTCAGCTGCTGCTCTGATCGGTCTCTGACCTTATATACACACAAGAGGCATGTTCACTCGCATGGAAGCCCCGCCCACACACACACACGGTGTGCACCCTCTTCCCGCCATTTACCCACTATGATGGACAGCTCACTCAAGGGACCCCTGCGCACTTGGGCACGAATGCATAGTAACACACACATGGTCGCTGTAGACAACTCTCTGGCACTTTAGGCAGCTGTAGTGTAGTAAAAGCACTATACATTTACCCAACGAGGTAGCACTTACTGATTATCCAGTAGAAAGTACTCCAGTTGAGTAGAGGTATGGCACAAAACGGTGGCGTCTTCTTGAATAAATATGAAGGGCAGGGTCCATTCTGGCACGATGGTCCTGGCACAAAAATTAAACCTCAACAGGAAGCACTTACAGATATCATTACAGCATGTGCCCTAGTTGAAGCTTAAATTCAGTGACTCATTCATCAGCCCAAAAACAATCGTGAGCGTTGGGAGGCTGGGCAGCTGTGCCTTCTTCCCAAATCTACCGTCAAAAATCAGCTGTGATGCTGGACAGAGGCCTTTGCATCCTTGACTTTCAAGAGCGCAATCCCTGTGCTGTTCCTGTGCCCACGAGCTTCTGTATCTTCATCTGCTGCTCTGATCGGTCTCTGACCTTATATACACACAAGAGGCATGTTCACTCGCATGGAAGCCCCGCCCGTTTGGCCCCGCCCACACACACGCGGTGTGCACCGTCTTCCCGCCATTTACCCACTATGATGGACAGCTCACTCAAGGGACCCCTGCGCACTTCGGCGAGATTGCATAGTAACACACACATTGTCGCTGGAACTAGTTGAAGCTCAAATGCAGTGACTCATTCATCAGCCCAAAAACAATCGTGAGCGTGGGGAGGCTGGGCAGCTGTGCCTTCTTCCCAAATATACCATCGAAAATAAGCTGTGATGCTGGACAGAGGCATTTGCATCCTTGACTTTCACAAGCGCAATCCCTGTGCTATTCCTGTGACCTCGAGCTTCTGTATCTTCAGCTGCTGCTCTGATCGGTCTCTGACCTTATATACACACAAGAGGCATGTTCACTCGCATGGAAGCCCCGCCCCTTTGGCCCCGCCCACACACACGAGGTGTGCACCCTCTTCCCGCCATTTACCCACTATGATGGACAGTTCACTCAAGGGACCCCTGCGCCCTTCGGCGCGAATGCATAGTAACACACACATTGTCGCTGGAACAAGTTGAAGCTTAAATTCAGTGACTCATTCATCAGCCCAAAAACAATCGTGAGCGTCGTGGAGGCTGGGCAGGTGTGCCTTCTTCCCAAATATACCATCGAAAATCAGCTGTGATGCTGGACAGAGGCATTTGCATCCTTGACTTTCACGAGCGCAATCCCTGTGCTGTTCCTGTGACCTCGAGCTTCTGTATCTTCAGCTGCTGCTCTGATCGGTCTCTGACCTTATATACACACAAGAGGCATGTTCACTCGCATGGAAGCCCCGCCCGTTTGGCCCCGCCCACACACACGAGGTGTGCACCCTCTTCCCGCCATTTACACACTATGATGGACAGCTTACTCAAGGGACCCCTGCGCACTTCGGCGAGATTGCATAGTAACACACATTGTCGCTGGAACTAGTTGAAGCTCAAATGCAGTGACTCATTCATCAGCCCAAAAACAATCGTGAGCGTTGGGAGGCTGGGCAGCTGTGCCTTCTTCCCAAATCTACCGTCAAAAATCAGCTGTGATGCTGGACAGAGGCCTTTGCATCCTTGACTTTCAAGAGCGCAATCCCTGTGCTGTTCCTGTGACCACGAGCTTCTGTATCTTCATCTGCTGCTCTGATCGGTCTCTGACCTTATATACACACAAGAGGCATGTTCACTCGCATGGAAGCCCCGCCCGTTTGGCCCCGCCCACACACACGCGGTGTGCACCGTCTTCCCGCCATTTACCCACTATGATGGACAGCTCACTCAAGGGACCCCTGCGCACTTCGGCGAGATTGCATAGTAACACACACATTGTCGCTGGAACTAGTTGAAGCTCAAATGCAGTGACTCATTCATCAGCCCAAAAACAATCGTGAGCGTTGGGAGGCTGGGCAGCTGTGCCTTCTTCCCAAATCTACCGTCGAAAATCAGCTGTGATGCTGGACAGAGGCCTTTGCATCCTTGACTTTCAAGAGCGCAATCCCTGTGCTGTTCCTGTGACCTCGAGCTTCTGTATCTTCAGCTGCTGCTCTGATCGGTCTCTGACCTTATATACACACAAGAGGCATGTTCACTCGCATGGAATCCCCGCCCGTTTGGCCCCGCCCACACACACACGGTGTGCACCCTCTTCCCGCCATTTACCCACTATGATGGACAGCTCACTCAAGGGACCCCTGCGCACTTCGGCGCGAATGCATAGTAACACACACATTGTCCCTGGAACTAGTTGAAGCTCAAATGCAGTGACTCATTCATCAGCCCAAAAACAATCGTGAGCGTTGGGAGGCTGGGCAGCTGTGCCTTCTTCCCAAATCTACCGTCAAAAATCAGCTGTGATGCTGGACAGAGGCCTTTGCATCCTTGACTTTCAAGAGCGCAATCCCTGTGCTGTTCCTGTGCCCACGAGCTTCTGTATCTTCATCTGCTGCTCTGATCGGTCTCTGACCTTATATACACACAAGAGGCATGTTCACTCGCATGGCAGCCCCGCCCGTTTGGCCCCGCCCACACACACGCGGTGTGCACCGTCTTCCCGCCATTTACCCACTATGATGGACAGCTCACTCAAGGGACCCCTGCGCACTTCGGCGAGATTGCATAGTAACACACACATTGTCACTGGAACTAGTTGAAGCTCAAATGCAGTGACTCATTCATCAGCCCAAAAACAATCGTGAGCGTTGGGAGGCTGGGCAGCTGTGCCTTCTTCCCAAATCTACCGTCGAAAATCAGCTGTGATGCTGGACAGAGGGCTTTGCATCCTTGACTTTCACGAGCGCAATCCCTGTGCTGTTCCTGTGCCCACGAGCTTCTGTATCTTCATCTGCTGCTCTGATCGGTCTCTGACCTTATATACACACAAGAGGCATGTTCACTCGCATGGAAGCCCCGCCCGTTTGGCCCCGCCCACACACACGTGGTGTGCACCGTCTTCCCGCCATTTACCCACTATGATGGACAGTTCACTCAAGGGACCCCTGCGCACTTCGGCGCGATTGCATAGTAACACACACTTGGTTGCTGGAACTAGTTGAAGCTCAAATGCAGTGACTCATTCATCAGCCCAAAAACAATTGTGAGCGTCGTGGAGGCTGGGCAGGTGTGCCTTCTTCCCAAATCTACCATCGAAAATCAGCTGTGATGCTGGACAGAGGCCTTTCCATCCTTGACTTTCAAGAGCGCAATCCCTGTGCTGTTCCTGTGACCTCGAGCTTCTGTATCTTCAGCTGCTGTTCTGATCGGTCTCTGACCTTATATACACACAAGAGGCATGTTCACTCGCATGGAAGCCCCGCCCGTTTGGCCCCGCCCACACACACACGGTGTGCACCCTCTTCCCGCCATTTACCCACTATGATGGACAGCTCACTCAAGGGACCCCTGCGCACTTGGGCGCGAATGCATAGTAACACACACATGGTCGCTGTAGACAACTCTCTGGCACTTTAGGCAGCTGTAGTGTAGTAAAAGCACTATACATTTACCCAACGAGGTAGCACTTACTGATTATCCAGTAGAAAGTACTCCAGTTGAGTAGAGGTATGGCACAAAACGGTGGCGTCTTCTTGAATAAATATGAAGGGCAGGGTCCATTCTGGCACGATGGTCCTGGCACAAAAATTAAACCTCAACAGGAAGCACTTACAGATATCATTACAGCATGTGCCCTAGTTGAAGCTTAAATTCAGTGACTCATTCATCAGCCCAAAAACAATCGTGAGCGTCGTGGAGGCTGGGCAGGTGTGCCTTCTTCCCAAATCTACCGTCGAAAATCAGCTGTGATGCTGGACAGAGGCCTTTGCATCCTTGACTTTCACAAGCGCAATCCCTGTGCTGTTCCTGTGCCCACGAGCTTCTGTATCTTCATCTGCTGCTCTGATCGGTCTCTGACCTTATATACACACAAGAGGCATGTTCACTCGCATGGAAGCCCCGCCCGTTTGGCCCCGCCCACACACACGTGGTGTGCACCGTCTTCCCGCCATTTACCCACTATGATGGACAGTTCACTCAAGGGACCCCTGCGCACTTCGGCGCGATTGCATAGTAACACACACTTGGTTGCTGGAACAAGTTGAAGCTTAAATTCAGTGACTCATTCATCAGCCCAAAAACAATCGTGAGCGTCGTGGAGGCTGGGCAGGTGTGCCTTCTTCCCAAATATACCATCGAAAATCAGCTGTGATGCTGGACAGAGGCATTTGCATCCTTGACTTTCACGAGCGCAATCCCTGTGCTGTTCCTGTGACCTCGAGCTTCTGTATCTTCAGCTGCTGCTCTGATCGGTCTCTGACCTTATATACACACAAGAGGCATGTTCACTCGCATGGAAGCCCCGCCCGTTTGGCCCCGCCCACACACACGAGGTGTGCACCCTCTTCCCGCCATTTACACACTATGATGGACAGCTTACTCAAGGGACCCCTGCGCACTTCGGCGAGATTGCATAGTAACACACATTGTCGCTGGAACTAGTTGAAGCTCAAATGCAGTGACTCATTCATCAGCCCAAAAACAATCGTGAGCGTTGGGAGGCTGGGCAGCTGTGCCTTCTTCCCAAATCTACCGTCGAAAATCAGCTGTGATGCTGGACAGAGGCCTTTGCATCCTTGACTTTCACGAGCGCAATCCCTGTGCTGTTCCTGTGCCCACGAGCTTCTGTATCTTCATCTGCTGCTCTGATCGGTCTCTGACCTTATATACACACATGGTCGCTGTAGACAACTCTCTGGCACTTTAGGCAGCTGTAGTGTAGTAAAAGCACTATACATTTACCCAACGAGGTAGCACTTACTGATTATCCAGTAGAAAGTACTCCAGTTGAGTAGAGGTATGGCACAAAACGGTGGCGTCTTCTTGAATAAATATGAAGGGCAGGGTCCATTCTGGCACGATGGTCCTGGCACAAAAATTAAACCTCAACAGGAAGCACTTACAGATATCATTACAGCATGTGCCCTAGTTGAAGCTTAAATTCAGTGACTCATTCATCAGCCCAAAAACAATCGTGAGCGTTGGGAGGCTGGGCAGCTGTGCCTTCTTCCCAAATCTACCGTCAAAAATCAGCTGTGATGCTGGACAGAGGCCTTTGCATCCTTGACTTTCAAGAGCGCAATCCCTGTGCTGTTCCTGTGACCACGAGCTTCTGTATCTTCAGCTGCTGCTCTGATCGGTCTCTGACCTTATATACACACAAGAGGCATGTTCACTCGCATGGAAGCCCCGCCCGTTTGGCCCCGCCCACACACACGTGGTGTGCACCGTCTTCCCGCCATTTACCCACTATGATGGACAGTTCACTCAAGGGACCCCTGCGCACTTCGGCGCGATTGCATAGTAACACACACTTGGTTGCTGGAACAAGTTGAAGCTTAAATTCAGTGACTCATTCATCAGCCCAAAAACAATCGTGAGCGTGGGGAGGCTGGGCAGCTGTGCCTTCTTCCCAAATATACCATCGAAAATAAGCTGTGATGCTGGACAGAGGCATTTGCATCCTTGACTTTCACAAGCGCAATCCCTGTGCTGTTCCTGTGACCTCGAGCTTCTGTATCTTCAGCTGCTGCTCTGATCGGTCTCTGACCTTATATACACACAAGAGGCATGTTCACTCGCATGGAAGCCCCGCCCCTTTGGCCCCGCCCACACACACGAGGTGTGCACCCTCTTCCCGCCATTTACCCACTATGATGGACAGTTCACTCAAGGGACCCCTGCGCCCTTCGGCGCGAATGCATAGTAACACACACATTGTCGCTGGAACAAGTTGAAGCTTAAATTCAGTGACTCATTCATCAGCCCAAAAACAATCGTGAGCGTCGTGGAGGCTGGGCAGGTGTGCCTTCTTCCCAAATATACCATCGAAAATCAGCTGTGATGCTGGACAGAGGCATTTGCATCCTTGACTTTCACAAGCGCAATCCCTGTGCTGTTCCTGTGACCTCGAGCTTCTGTATCTTCAGCTGCTGCTCTGATCGGTCTCTGACCTTATATACACACAAGAGGCATGTTCACTCGCATGGAAGCCCCGCCCGTTTGGCCCCGCCCACACACACGAGGTGTGCACCCTCTTCCCGCCATTTACACACTATGATGGACAGCTTACTCAAGGGACCCCTGCGCACTTCGGCGAGATTGCATAGTAACACACATTGTCGCTGGAACTAGTTGAAGCTCAAATGCAGTGACTCATTCATCAGCCCAAAAACAATCGTGAGCGTTGGGAGGCTGGGCAGCTGTGCCTTCTTCCCAAATCTACCGTCAAAAATCAGCTGTGATGCTGGACAGAGGCCTTTGCATCCTTGACTTTCAAGAGCGCAATCCCTGTGCTGTTCCTGTGACCACGAGCTTCTGTATCTTCATCTGCTGCTCTGATCGGTCTCTGACCTTATATACACACAAGAGGCATGTTCACTCGCATGGAAGCCCCGCCCGTTTGGCCCCGCCCACACACACGAGGTGTGCACCCTCTTCCCGCCATTTACACACTATGATGGACAGCTTACTCAAGGGACCCCTGCGCACTTCGGCGAGATTGCATAGTAACACACATTGTCGCTGGAACTAGTTGAAGCTCAAATGCAGTGACTCATTCATCAGCCCAAAAACAATCGTGAGCGTTGGGAGGCTGGGCAGCTGTGCCTTCTTCCCAAATCTACCGTCAAAAATCAGCTGTGATGCTGGACAGAGGCCTTTGCATCCTTGACTTTCAAGAGCGCAATCCCTGTGCTGTTCCTGTGACCACGAGCTTCTGTATCTTCATCTGCTGCTCTGATCGGTCTCTGACCTTATATACACACAAGAGGCATGTTCACTCGCATGGAAGCCCCGCCCGTTTGGCCCCGCCCACACACACGCGGTGTGCACCGTCTTCCCGCCATTTACCCACTATGATGGACAGCTCACTCAAGGGACCCCTGCGCACTTCGGCGAGATTGCATAGTAACACACACATTGTCGCTGGAACTAGTTGAAGCTCAAATGCAGTGACTCATTCATCAGCCCAAAAACAATCGTGAGCGTTGGGAGGCTGGGCAGCTGTGCCTTCTTCCCAAATCTACCGTCAAAAATCAGCTGTGATGCTGGACAGAGGCCTTTGCATCCTTGACTTTCAAGAGCGCAATCCCTGTGCTGTTCCTGTGCCCACGAGCTTCTGTATCTTCATCTGCTGCTCTGATCGGTCTCTGACCTTATATACACACAAGAGGCATGTTCACTCGCATGGAAGCCCCGCCCGTTTGGCCCCGCCCACACACACGCGGTGTGCACCGTCTTCCCGCCATTTACCCACTATGATGGACAGCTCACTCAAGGGACCCCTGCGCACTTCGGCGAGATTGCATAGTAACACACACATTGTCGCTGGAACTAGTTGAAGCTCAAATGCAGTGACTCATTCATCAGCCCAAAAACAATCGTGAGCGTGGGGAGGCTGGGCAGCTGTGCCTTCTTCCCAAATATACCATCGAAAATAAGCTGTGATGCTGGACAGAGGCATTTGCATCCTTGACTTTCACAAGCGCAATCCCTGTGCTATTCCTGTGACCTCGAGCTTCTGTATCTTCAGCTGCTGCTCTGATCGGTCTCTGACCTTATATACACACAAGAGGCATGTTCACTCGCATGGAAGCCCCGCCCCTTTGGCCCCGCCCACACACACGAGGTGTGCACCCTCTTCCCGCCATTTACCCACTATGATGGACAGTTCACTCAAGGGACCCCTGCGCCCTTCGGCGCGAATGCATAGTAACACACACATTGTCGCTGGAACAAGTTGAAGCTTAAATTCAGTGACTCATTCATCAGCCCAAAAACAATCGTGAGCGTCGTGGAGGCTGGGCAGGTGTGCCTTCTTCCCAAATATACCATCGAAAATCAGCTGTGATGCTGGACAGAGGCATTTGCATCCTTGACTTTCACGAGCGCAATCCCTGTGCTGTTCCTGTGACCTCGAGCTTCTGTATCTTCAGCTGCTGCTCTGATCGGTCTCTGACCTTATATACACACAAGAGGCATGTTCACTCGCATGGAAGCCCCGCCCGTTTGGCCCCGCCCACACACACGAGGTGTGCACCCTCTTCCCGCCATTTACACACTATGATGGACAGTTCACTCAAGGGACCCCTGCGCACTTCGGCGCGATTGCATAGTAACACACACTTGGTTGCTGGAACTAGTTGAAGCTCAAATGCAGTGACTCATTCATCAGCCCAAAAACAATCGTGAGCGTCGTGGAGGCTGGGCAGGTGTGCCTTCTTCCCAAATCTACCGTCGAAAATCAGCTGTGATGCTGGACAGAGGCCTTTGCATCCTTGACTTTCAAGAGCGCAATCCCTGTGCTGTTCCTGTGACCTCGAGCTTCTGTATCTTCAGCTGCTGCTCTGATCGGTCTCTGACCTTATATACACACAAGAGGCATGTTCACTCGCATGGAATCCCCGCCCGTTTGGCCCCGCCCACACACACACGGTGTGCACCCTCTTCCCGCCATTTACC